>NC_092460.1:20854185-21488352 GCF_047495875.1 Pithys albifrons albifrons
TCACATTAAGAATTATAACGAAACAGAAAATATCCTTTAACATAAATTGATTAAAAATCGGGTAAGGAATCACTCACAAAATGTAAGTTACACCTTTAAAAATACACATCCCTGAGGATTTCCAAGAGCTTTTGCAGGGCTCAGGTTTTGTTCTATCAAAGTGATTTGCATTTTTCCGAAGAATTGTGAAAAAAGCCCGTTGTTATTAATCAATGCTACACTTTGGAAAGAATTAGGAGAGTGTTGCAGCATGAAGGTGACAGGTCAGAACAGGGACTGAGCTGCTCGTGTAAGCTGGATGTGATGCTGGGGCTGCAGAGCCAGACTGTTCCCAGCAGAGCCCAGAAGGCCAGCACAGCCCAGCCAGCCTGACCAGGACTGTCTCCAGCACAGCATAGCCTGCCCAGGACTGTCCCCAGCACAGCACAGCCCGCCCACGACTGTCCCCAGCACAGTCCACCCTGCCCAGGACTGTCCCCAGCACAGCACACCCTGCCCAGGACTGTCCCCAGCACATCACAGCCCAGCCTGCCCAGGACTGTCCCCAGCACAGCCTACCCTGCCCAAAACTGTCCCCAGCACAGCATAGCCTGCCCAGGACTGTCCCCAGCACAGCACAGCCCACCCTGCCCAAGACTGTCCCCAGCACAGCCCAGCCAGCCTGCCCAGGACTGTCCCCAGCACAGCACAGCCAGCCTGCCCAGGACTCGGGGCTGAGAAGCAGCAGACCATGTCCCAGTGCAAAGGGCACCATGCCCCTTTGCATAGACCCAGCTTTAAGGATGGGCTGTGAGAACCAGTGAAGAACTGGGTCATACTGGCCATGCCTGAGGAGTTTGGGCTGCACAATTTATCAGGTTATTAGATTCCTCAAAGGAAACCTCACAACCCAAGGGACATAGAGGAGGCTCAGTTAGACAACCACAGCGGCACTTTGTGACTTGGAGTCTCTTACACCATTTTGTTACAGCCACAGTTATAAGACACACAACCTTGGCTATGATCCCAAAATACTGATTTAAATGGTCATTATCAAATGTAAACAAGATAGTTCAAATCTTGGCTAGACAGGACCTATGAAAACATGAGATCAGCACCCCCAAACCTAAACAAATGTGAGGGATGCTCAGTGATAGAAGTCCTTGCTGCCCATCACAACAGGAGTTTGAAAACTGGATGAGCAAAAAAACCCGAAGCAAAACTTCTCCTGTGTCTTGCACTGGGGCACATTCCCAACTGGTGGGCACAGACACATTTCCTTATGAGTCAGTGTATGCAGAACCCTTGATCACAGCTGTTTAATAAATTACAATCTGTGGCCTACAGCAGTATGGATTTTATAATGTGATGCAAGGATTGTTGCATAGACTACACTTAACAAACAACATTGGACAGAGACTCCACAGAAAGCAACCTTCATCAGAAAATACTCACTCACTCACTCACTCACTCACTCACTCACTCACTCACTCACTCTCAATCTATCTGTCAATCTATCTATCAATCTATCTAATCTATCTATCTGTCTAAGGGACACCTCCCACCAGCCCAGGGTGCTCCAAGCCCCGTCCAACCTGACCTTGGACACTCCCAGGGCTGGGGCAGCCACAGCTTCTCTGGGCACCTGTGCCAGGGCTGGCCCACCCAAACCTATGCCACCCTCACCATCACAGCCGAAGATTTCTTCCCAGTATCCCATCTAACCCTGCCCTCTGGCACTGGGAAGCCATTCCCCCTTGTCCTGTCCCTCCATCCCTTGTCCCAGGTCTCTTTCCAGCTCTCCTGGAGCCCCTTCGGGCACTGGAAGGGGCTCTCAGGTCTCCCTGGAGCCTTCTCTTCTCCAGGTGACCCCCCCCAGCTCTCCCAGCCTGATCCAGAGCAGAGGTTCTCCAGCCCTTGGAGCATCTCTTTGGCCTCCTATGGAGTTGCTCCAACAGCTCCACACCCTTCTGATGTTGGGGACACCAGAGCTGGGTGCAGTGCTCTCTCACCAAAGCAGAGGGGGAGAATCCTCTCCCTCAACCTGCTGGTGACACAGTCTAGAACCCAGATGGTTTAAGAACACTCTTAAAGAGACTTTAAAATGGGAAAACCAGGTTTTGGAATGGCCTGGTAGTTTGAGCTTCTCACTCCAATTTCATTGAGTACTGCAAGAACACAGTGTTCACAGAGATTATTTGCCAAAATAGGCTTGTTGTACTTTTAATCATCTATTATTTCCTACATGTACAACATGGGCTTGAAGAACCACTTGGTTCAATGCACCTTAAACAAAATGGTTCCACACCCAATTGATAAATAACATCACTGCTAAACACTTTCATGAAACAGTTTGACAAAATAACTATGGATCTCTTTGCTCAGTAAAACTCTAAAAACACAAAATACAGCATTGTGAACAATGTGATTAGAAGTTAGGAAAAATGACCCAGGAACTGTGCCTGGTTTTCATATGATTTTAAAAGGTTTTGTAATTATTTTTTTAACTTTACAAAATTCAGGTATTTCATCTCTCCTTAGAGGTTTTTCTATTAATAAAGACCAATGAATATGTTCATTTAAGATTGCAAAGGCTGGTCTCTCTGAGGTCCCTGTGATTGCACAGCATGAAAGCTTTTTCCTACTATGAAACAACAACTTAATTACTAGTGAAAGAGAACCAGCAATTCTAGTAAGACTTTTTTAAACCACCAGCAGTAATGGACACTCACTGTATGGAATGCAAACCCTGGGACTGTGTTTCCCACAGTCCCCAGGATAAGTGACAGGTGAGTACACAGAAGGGCTTCATCGGTCAACAATCATTGTGCAGTCGTGGGGAAAATGGTACTTGTATATAAAAATTAAAGCACAGGTGTCTGCAGAGTGGACTGGAATCGGTGTATTAACCATGGATCACAGGGAAAAAAAGAAATCAGTATATTAACCATGGATCACAGGGCATCACCATGACCTGCCTCACCCTGGGAAAAGAAATGTTGTAGGACAGATCCTTGCTGGAAAATGTTCAAGGCTGTTACTGAAATTAAAAGCAAAACAGATACCCTCAAATGATTCTGTTTACTTCATTCCGAATGAAATCCTGGTTTCTGTACGGCCTCTCTATAACCCTGACTCAGGTTTGCCTTCCCCCACCACTCAGCCTCAGTGTCCCCCTTCGTCACCGCAGTGTCACATCGTGGTGCCTCAGCCCTGGTTTGGAAGGGCAGGACCTCACCAAACACAGATTCAACAACTCGAGGAGCAGTCCAGGGACTGTCAAACCTGATTTCCTTCCACTGTGACAAGGTGACCCACCTGGCTGATCAAGGGAAGCCAGTGGATGTGATCTTCCTGGATTTCAGTAAAGCTTTTAATCCTGTCTCTCCCAGGATCCCTCTGGACAAAGTGCCCAGCCCACAGCTGGGTAAACACATCCTGTGCGTGAGCAACTGGGTCACAGGTCGGGCTCAGAGGGTGACAGAGACTGGGGTGACATCAGACTGGTGACCTGTCACTAGTGGGGTTCCACAGGGCTCCATCCTTGGTCTTGTGCTCTTCTACATCTTCCTAAATGACTTGGACACAGCACTGGAAGGGACACTGAGCAAGTTTGCAGGTGACACAAAATCAGGAGGAGCTGTTGAGCCCCTCAAAGGCAGAAAGACCCTGCAGAGAGACCTGGACAGATCAGAAGGCTGGGAATCACCAACCATGGGAAGTTCAACAAGGGAAGTGGTGGATTCTGCCCCTGGGATGGGGAACCCTGAATGGACAGACAGACTGGGAATGAGAGGCTGGAAAGCAGTGCTGGGAAAGGGCCCTGGTCAGTGGCCAGTTGGCCACAAACCAACAGTGCTCTGGAGCCAGAAGGGACATCCCTGTCCTGGGGGGCATTAGGTCCAGCATGGCCGGGCCAGGGAAGGGATTGTCCTGCTCTGCTCTGCACTGGGGTGGCCTCACTGCAATGGGGTGGCAGTTTAGGGGGACACAACGGACAGGAGAGATTGAGCCATTGGAGAGTGTCTAAAGCAGGGACAGGGAGATAGAGAAGGGCCTGGAGGGGCAGCATGTGAGGGCACTGAGGGCACTTGGTGTGTTCAGCTGGAGAGGAGGAGACAGAGGGGAGACCTCAGTGCAGGTCCAACTTCCTTGGCAGGAGCAGGCACTGATCTGTGCTCTGTGGGGACCAGGGACAGCACCCAGGGAATGGCTGGAGCTGTGCCAGGGCAGGGTTAGGGTGGACATTAAAAAAGGCTCTTCCCCCAAAGGGTGGTGGGCACTGACCAGGCTCCCCAGGGCAGTGGGCACAGCCCCAAGGCTGCCAGAGCTCCAGGAGTGTTTGGACAACACTCTCAAGGTCAGGGTGGGATTGTTGGAGTGTCTGCAGGACCAAGAGCAGGACCTTGATGCTCCTGAGTGGTCTCTTCCAACTCAGGATATTCTGATTCTGTGATGGCAAACCATCACCAGGAATAATTGCAGAAACTTCCTGGGGAAATCAGAGAAGGTGCTGAGGTGTGTGCTTTGCATAAAATGCTTTTGTTGGGAATTTATGAAGGGAACTGTCCATCCCCTGTGAAACAGCACTATGAAGAGATTTCAGTGTCTCTGAATGAACGTTTATGGCTCTCAGTTTTAATATTTTCAACCCTTTAAATGGGGTATTAAAAATTCCACTTAATCTTTGAATTATTTTTATAGTTTCTTTCTTTACACATTTTCTACAGAGATTTCAGCAAGACCTGGATTAACTCAAGGTACAGCAGACAGGGAGGATGAATTTATTTAAGTCTTCAACTCATCAACAGAGTGATCGGGAGTATCTTGCCATCAATTCTTGCCCAGTAACTTGTCCAATGCCTTCCAAACTCTCACAATATATGCTTTCTGTATAATTGCAGAGGAAATGCAGGCAAGACACCATGATAAATAGCACAAATAAAGCATGAAAATGCCTTAAAAGCTTACATAAGAGGGCAGGGCTGTCTTTAAAACTCATCAGCACATTAAACCCCAAGGCCACACGCTCACTTGCCATGGACTGTACCCAAGTTCAAAGCACACACCGCAGTTTCAGTCCACCTGCAAGTCCAGCTGAAGCCAGAACAGCAGTTTGTGCTTTTCTTTTCAGCTCATGCTGATGTGTAGCTGTGGGGAAGTACTGAAAAAGTTCAAAAAAAAATTCCAAAAAGAAAAAGAATCACTGTGCAACTTGGCAGCTGTTTATCCTCGTGTGCACACACTCCATCAATGGGCTGCACTCCATGAAAGCTGCCAGGGACTTCTGGGCCCTCACACTCATTTCCAAACAAAAGCTTTATTATGGACATTGAGCACTGCCATAGTGTTCAGTTCTCAGCCACACCAGGGCCACAAAGATGCTAATTTTGCCAGGTCACAATTTTGCAGGAGGAGACAGATGCAGGGAGAAAAGACCACCAGCCTGCACTCATTTGGGCTGTCCCTTTCCACACTGTTTCCATACAGGACTATCCCCACCGGCAGTCATGGATGTCACTCAGACCATGCTGGACTTACTGTGCATGGACAGTAAACTAACACACCCACACCTGAGAGCTGGTTGTGATGCCACAGGCTGTCCACTCACCTCAGATCCCTGCCCATCACACAGGGAGGCCTCAATCTGATAAATACAGACTCATCCAGGGGAGATGCCCATGGAAACCTGGACACTTGACAGCCCTACTTGCCTTGCAGGAGGCAGACATAATTCCTCCTGGTGGCAACCATAACTCCAAGCTCTCCACCCTACAAATCACTACCCTGTTAAGTAAGCCAGGGAGCACCAGACTGGACATATGACACTCTCTGAGTTGTTCAACACCATCTGCTTTCATATGCCAAAGAATGATTCCAGTCACAGAGAGGCAGCACTTCTCTCCACACGAGCACCAGTGGAAGGGATTCATGCCATTATTAAATAATACAGTTCATGTTCTGCTGACAGAAGCACAAGGACCCATTTTTGGTTAGGAAAACACTGTCAAGGTCCACTGGTTTAATTTTATCCTGAAACCAGACCATATGGAAAACGATGCCTTAGGGATCAGTGGTATTCTCCTCAACAGATGTTCTTGCCAAAGGAAACATTTGGAAAGAAAGTAGGTGTGATTGATGAGATGGCTCACAACTGTAAACCTTGGCCACAACAGGAACACCATTTCCATTTCATTTTGGGCTCTATCAGGGCTTTAGAAGAAAGAAAAGCAATCATATTATTGTGAAAGGCAAGAAGAGAGAAGGGCAAACTCACACTCATTCTGTGTTCTTACAGAAACTATACTCTGTGTTAAAATAATGCCTAGTAAAAACAGTAATAATCTAATAATCTTTCAAATAAGATGTTATTATTTCACAAAAAAACCCTTCAACGTAACGATACTACAGTAACCAGTTTAGAGCTGATTTACCACAAATCAGATTAGTTTCTCTTTCATTATTACGACTGTCTCTCTTTACCAGCCTTAAGTTAATAACCAACGATTTCTTCTAGTCTATTTACTTGGTTGCTTCACTAAATACACACTGAGCCAGGAACAGAGCAAGTCTCAAGAGATGAGGTTTGGCGGAAGAACAAGCATTAACCTCAACGTTGCAGCCTCAGCCAAACCCGACTCGTCAACGCTTCGCAGCTTCGGGGATTTAAGTGCTGCATTTTCCCCCTGCTATAACCAAAACCCACCATGGCTGTTCTGCCAGTATCAGCCCAGCTCCACATTTTCAGATTGCTGAGCAGAAGGAGCAAGACACTCGATACCCCTGTCCTGGGGAAGATTGTGTCCTTACAAAGAGCGACCTTGGCAAACGCTCCCAGACAGACACAGCATTTCTAGAAAGTACCAAGAAAAGGCTCCTTCATTTCTCAGGATTCTGTATGATGTGCAGGTACTCTTGCAAATTAAACTGTAGAAACACTGACTGGAAACCTTTCACCAAGCCTGTCATTAAAAAAGGAAAAAAAACACCAGGTAGGCTATTTAACCCAAGATCAAAAGGAGAGCAGGGAACACCAACACCTACAGGGAGCACTCTGTCATCACTTCTGTTGAGGGGTTTCTTTCAGAAAATGGGCTTATGAACGATCCAGCCTGCATTAACTCTGTGAGACTGGAGCAGGTATCAGCCCACAAGCAGCAAGGACACACACCTGCTCTTGATCTTTAAGGGAGAAACACTCCCCAGGAGTTTGCAATGACTCCCCAGAAGTTTCTCATGAGAACACCTTGACTTTCACACAACACTCCGGAGGTGCACCTGAAAACATTGAGGATGAGTTCATATAAACACTAGACTTGTGAGATATGGATTTTAACCAATTAAAGCTTGTGGCCTGATGGTGTGAGACTCAATTTAGCCAATAGAATGTAGCTTTAATCCTATATAAACCATGTGTGGTGTTTAATAAATGGCATTCACTTGATCCTATTGGTCTGTGTGTGGTGTCTGGTTTCCTCCGCTGTTATTTATTGTTTACTTTACACTTCCACAGCCATAACAATGTAAGGATGACAAAATCAGTTAATGTGTGACCTCATCACTCTGGGCTGGAAGGTGAACCCAGGGGAACAGCAGGACCCAGGGCAATGCCCGATGCTGCCCCTCCTCCCCTTGCTGGCTCCAGGCTCCGAGGCTTCGGTGTCTCAGCTGCCAGAGCACTGTGATCATCTCTGCTTGCTGAGCAAGGCAGACACTTCACCTGCACAGAACAACACTTTGCTTAAAAACAGTTCAGACATTCGCTGCTGGATAAACCACCATCAGGTAACATGAGTTTATCTCTGCTCTCAAGTTCAAGGCTCCTCTGGCATCAGACGCTTGGGTGAGTTTTCTGACTCTGAGCCTTCAGCCAACAACTCCAACAAAAATCAAACCTACAAACAAAAGTGTAAATGCACAACCTGAGAGGCATCAAGACTCATGAGCAGAATAAGAGCCTTTCATTCTGTTTTTTTTTAAATAGAAAGCACTATCTGGAAAACACAAATCTTTATTTTCACAGTTATGTTCAAAAACAGGATATTGCAGATCTTAAACAAAAAAAAAAGCAAAACTTCTCAATTCAGAAAGAGAATGAGCACTTAAAAAAATCAGAATTACAAATTAGAGTAGGATTTTTTAATGTTTCTCCCTTAAGTTTCCACCTTGCACTAATACACTGCAGGTGTTGGATAAACCCTGAAAATTTCGGCAATATGCTCCTGACCTTTGAGAAAAGAGACAGGCAAGCTCTTAGCAGGAAGAGTTTCTTCTTGTGAAAGCCTCCTACATGAGAACATCCAAGGTCAAGTGCAGGACACGTCAGATAACCAATCTTGTTCATAAACTGAGCAACCTCCTTCTTAAGACAATTAGAATTCTTGCCATGTCACTTCTAAAGCAAAGCTGTGCTACACCTTTATTCCTCCTCCTTGTTTAGTTTGCTTGAAGCCACTTGAGATACACTCCTTCCCAAGCCAACTTCATCCTCTAGCCATCACAGATCTCTTCGTTATACTGACTATTCCCTCCCTTTGCCTTCCTACAGAGTTATTATATCCCTCTTGCCTTGCCAGGCTAACCGAGCTGAGGTCCAGCCTTGCTTTATAAGCACAGTTCTCCATTCCCTTATTCACTCTGGTGGCCCCTCATGACATGTCCTTCCTTCTTGAAGACAACTGTGAGGGTAGTCCTTGCACCCATACAAGTCACTGCTGCTCTCAGGTGCTTGACTCCCCTGCAGTAGAATGGGGACCATTTTTGACCCTGAGATTAGCTCAGTTGGTTAAAACTTGGTTGTAATAATGCCAATCCCCTGTATGGGCCATTGACTTAAGAGTTGGACTCAAAGATCCTTGTGGGTCCCTTTCAACTCAGAACAGTCTGTGATTCTGGGATTTGTTGGCTGTGCTGTTATTTGAGGTTGCACCATAACCCTTATGTGATCTGAAACCAGTTCAACACACTGTTAGTGAAAAAAATGCAAATAGAATTTGCCAACAGCTCAATTTAAAGATGAGATAACGACTCGGTTTGGGTTGGCTCTCTACCAAACTAAACCAAACTTATATAAACCATGTGCTGCTTGAAATAACAGTGCTCACAGGACTCGCCATATCAATGGCAACGCGAACCTTGTGACACTGAGTATGTCCCCAATGCCATGGCAGAGTGACAGCATTGCAGCAAGTGGGTCTGGAAGCCACCAAGAAATACCACCAGCCTGCTCCCTTGCAACAAGATAGGAGCAATGATTTCCAAACTATTCCTGACAGACCTGCACACAGCTCCAGTGAGCCTGCCCAAGGAATATTTGTCAATGCCTGACTGCTCTTAGTTGAAAAGGTCTCTCTGTTCTCTAACCTTCATGTCCCCAGTTTCATTTTGATCCCATTAATTATATGCCTGCACATGGAGACCAGGAAGAATCATTTATTTAACTCCTCCTTGAAGCAGGTATTTAGGTTTTTTTCAGATACTGTTGAGATCCCAGTGTGCTGTCATAACCAGATGCTGGATTCTGAAAGACTGGTCCACATCTTCCTTGAAATGAGATGCATGCAGTGGTTTGCATCAAAGAGCATGTGGTCAGCTACCCCAGGGAATTGTCCAACACTTTGTACATTAAGGCTCAGGAACATCAGTTGAGAGCAGAGCTCATGGTTCACGACCCCCTGGTTGATACATATTCCTGCTTTTGGGAAGAGCAGACACTCAGCAGGTGTTCCACAGATTCTCAATTGAAGTTAATCTGAAAAGCACTGCAGTGCTCTGCACCAGCTGCACTTAACGTGACTGTTCAGACTTGGAGCTGTAGGTTCAGTGTACCTGTGGCACCTGGAACACAAAACTCCTCTAAACCACTTTCTGGAAAAACTTCCAGTTTCCTTGGTGCACTCACTCTGCCTTAGAACCACAGGACAGGCCATTCCAATTAGAAGGATAATCCAGAAAAGGCTCTAGGCACTGCAGCACTTGGGATATTAATCTTTCAACAGAAACAGCTTCTCAGAAAGTCCTGAGGAGGCTCATACATCCCAATTAGGTACATCCCTCCTACAGCAACACCTCAGAGGAGGTTGTGCATCCTCCTCTCGCATTGGCTGTGTTCCCATCCACACCCCCAAGGCAAGACCCCTTGTGTGCACCTCCCTCCCAGACCCCTGCTCCGTGCATGTGGTGCCTGCTGTCCCTCCCACCACAGCGAGGCCTCTGGCCAGGCAGACACCAAAGGTGCTGCACCAATCCTGCATCCCACCCGAAAGGTGGACATAGGGCTCAGACCTTCTCCGTGATTCACTGGCAACATAACACAAAAGGAGAGTAATTCGGGCAAAATCCTACCCAGAGGGAAAAAATCCTCAAAGACCCATCTCAAACAGCCAACTCATGCCAGCTCCAGCCTAGGAGAAGGAGCCAGAACAGGATCCAGACATCCCAGGAGGGGGCAGGAAGGCATCCCTGCTCAGACTGCACGTTGCTTGCAGCTCCTGACCTGTGGGTTTGGCCCTTTCCGCAAGCATCCATCCTGATACATCCCAGCCTCTCCTTCCTGTCCTCCCTCCATGCCCTCCCAAGTCCCCAAGTGACTTCTCTTGCAAGCATCACCTCAATTTTCTGCTGCACTGACATTACCTTATTCCTTACCTCCCAGAAAAAAAAAAACACAAAAAACAACAACAAAAACCCCAAACAAACAAAAAACAAAAAAAACCCACAAAAAAACCCCCCAAAACCAAAACAAAACAACACATCAAAAAAAACCCCAACAAAGTCAAACAGCTGATCAGTGCACCATGATTTCCAGCAGTGGCCAAATCGAACCTGACACCAGCTGGGTGTGTGTTGGGTTCCAGGCTGCTGCAGCCCCAGGATAACCCGCCCATGGGCGAACCACCCGGGCAGAAAGTTCTGGCATGCCTGAGGCAGGCAGAGGCACTGCATGGCTCACTCATCTGAACACCTTGATTAACTCTTCCCTGAACTGCATTTTCCCTCTGCTGTGCCCAAAGAGTATTGAATATTACACAAGCCTTTGGGGATCAAACAAACAAAGGGTGTCTGGGATAATCCCGTTCCCTTTGTTCTGTGTGTTGGTGTGGAATGCCAAGCTGGCTGCTCCCAACCACTCAGTTTTGCTGTCCTGCCATTCACTGCAGACAACAGCACTTGTTGTCCTTCGTGCCCAGGTTATGTAACTGTGCTCTGTGTGTGGACAGAGCTCTCCAAGAGCAGCTTTAACCGCATTTCCCCAAGTACATTCACGTCAGTTTTGAGAGGAAGGAACATTAGGAACTCTCTCCTGTGAATCATCCTCTTGCCTCAGTAGCACAGGGACCAAGAAACAGCCTCTGCAGGAACAACACGTGCAGGGGATGGGAAGGACCCACTGGCAGCCTGACCTGAAGCTGTGCTTTCAGAGGCTCTGTTACAATTCCCTGTTCCCAAACAGCTCAAGTTATTCAGGTGACAAGTGAGACGGGATGAGAGGAACTTCACGGAAAGCATTGTCCAGCCCTGGCACAGGCTGCCCAGAACAGTCCTGGAGTCCCCATCCCTGGGAGTGTTCAAAAAATGTGTGGATGTGGCACTTGAGGACATGGTTTAGTGGCAAACATGGTGTTGGTGCTGGGTTGATGGATGGACATGATGACCTTAATGTTTCTCATGTTTCCTCAATGTTTCCATGGTTTTATTTGCCTGTTAGCCCATGCCAGGGGACAGAGAAGGACAGCAGAGCCTACAGGGCCACAGGAGCCCCATGGCCACCACCAGACACCACAAACCCAGTCCAGTGGCCCCCCCACCAACTCCGGATCCCATCACTGGTTCCTTTCCCACCCCCAAAATACCCACACGTGTTGCTAACCCGACTGATGTCACAGCAGGTGACCCTACTCATCCTTGCTCCCCTGCTCTGTCCCACACTCCATGCTGTGCCAGCCCCCTCTCCCTGCTCCTCCTGCCCCCCAGACACAGCCTGGTCCGATGGAGATGCCCCCACACTCCTGGATCAGCTCACCCTGCACACTGGGCAGACATGGGGAGATGCCACACAAGGGGACACATTCTCAGCCACTGCTGCCAAAGCTCCATTTCTGATGATAAAAGAGATACCTGAATAAATTCCTCCAAAGCAATTTCCATTCCTCTGCAACAGCTGAGAAATACTATTGTAGAAGAATCTACTTGATTTTTCCCTATTTTTAACTTCATACAGAGGATTTTTCATTCACCACAGATTATCACAGAGCACAGCCAAGCTTTATGATGCACCTTCCAGTCTTCATAATAAAAAGTTTGATTTGAGACATAATAGTTTATTTAAATTATTATGCAAAGTGAGAAAAAGATTTCCTCACTCAATTAAATTTGCAGGCTCTTGAGAAACAAATTCAGGAATGGTTCCCCCTAAAAAAATATTCAAAACAGATGGAGATAATACATCTGATCTCTTAAAAGAATAGGTTTGCACTTAAATCCAGAACAAAAAAAATATCTTAATTCGAGATAACTCAGCAGAGCTCAACTAGCTTGAAGTAGAACATGGAAAAAATTACAGGAATAGGTATTTTCAGAATAAATAAACATTTTCTGTGGCATTAGTAACTGGGATCCCTTAAAATGGGGATACCCATTGTAAGAACAACTGTCTGGAAATAAACAGCTGCAGCACAGTCAGTTATCCTGATAAACCAAGGCAGCCTCCTATTATTTACTAGAAAGTTGAAGAAAAAACCCAACTACATTTAAAGGAAGGCACCACAGGCCCATCCAGGTTAGTTCAGAGGATGTTCTGTCAGACTGAGAAGAGGATGTAACTAATAATTTTCTTATTGTGGCTTTTATATGTTGGCTGCTGTTCCAAGGAAGGATGGATTAAGTACCACGGCTGCTTGGTTGGACGTCAGATTAAAAGCTCTGTGATGACCTTTCATTCCCAGTGGGGCATTTTAGTTGGTTTTTCTTTTTTTAAAAAGCCTATTAACTACATTAGGTGCTCCAGAACATTACCCTGAATAAAAATGGTTTCAAATGTAAGAGAAAAAAAATAGGAAACAAATACATCCACAGAGGTTTGGGCTACAAATCCAATTTACAAACCTCCCAGATGTGAACCCTGTGGACAACCAAGAGGAGTCCTCAGTCCTGCTGTGATGGACCTGGAGCCCTAAAAGAACCAAACATCAAGTCCATGCACCACAATATTAAGACATTTCACCTGAAAATAATTTTTTGCAAGTTAATAAACACACACGACCCATTTTTTTCTAGAAACCTGGGTCGGCCTGGAATACAATTCAGTATTTCCAACTTTCAAGTAAGGAGGTGACCAAGGCAAAAGACCAGTCCTGATCCAAAGCTTCTAAAAAGAATCAGGAAATGCAGGATGGGAAATGAATGAACAGAAGAAGAAAAACCCAACAACCAACCACAGGGTAGTTTCTTTATTGCCTTAAATTCCCATCGTTTTTCCTAGAGCAGGAGAAATTCACGTGAGAGAGTCTGGGAGTTTTCTCTTACCACAGCCCTTTCTCCCAAGACATTTTCATGGGAAAAACCCACATTAATTCCTATTGTAATAACATAGAGGTACAATATGCTATTAAAGGAGCACTCCAGGCACTGGTTACTGAGACACAGCACAGGCCACATCAGCCCTTCCCACTCTTTCCTTCAACTATAAACCCAGAAAATTCCTCCTTACCCCTTTCTGCTCTTTCAATTAACCTGATTATAGAACTGATCTGTGGCATTTCTCAGCTGCAGTGCAAACAACTCGAGCAGAGGGCAGTGTCTCTGGGGATCCACCACCAGCAGCTCACTATGCTGAGCCTCTTGTCTGGACAATAGCTTGGCTTTCATGGAGCTCTACAGGACAAAGTTCTTGAAGATCACTCAGTTTGTGTCAGCACTCTTGAAACAAATGGAATATCATTTACTGTAAATAGTATTCTTTTTCTAAACTATGCATTTTTGGCCTTCAAGACTGAAATTCAGGTAAGATACTGTAAATATTGTCTGTGACATCAGTAAATTGGGATCCCTTTGTGACAGGGATACTCACTTGGTATCCCTATTAAAATCTACAAGACTAAAAATACACTAAATACTTCAACTCTTATAGAATTGTTTGAGCCTACAAGATTAAAACTGTACAAGGTGGAGCTCCAAAAGGTTCCAAGTAGCTGTAGTTAAATTCTAGATGTCTCAGAAAAGGATTCTCAGAGGGATTCAGCAAAGGACTTCTTGCAGCAGGAGGCTGGATAAGTCGTGCCAGCAGATTCTGCCTATTTCCATGAAAATCAATGGTTTGAATATCACAAAAGTAGTAATAATAAAACACCAATATCTAGATGTGGATTCTCATCCCATACAAAACAACGCTTTCAAGATGGAAGAAAAAACCCTAGAGCCATAAAGTGATTTACTCAGAATAATTTAAAGCTTCCACACAAAATTCACTGACTGCAATGAAACAAAAGTTTTGGCACAGCTTTCCTTGGAGCTGCAATTTACTTTTAAATCCCAAATTTCTTAACTTTCTAGCATCTTAAAGTATGACAGCAAATGATCTGCATCTCATACCCAGCACCAAAGGGAAAGCTGATACATCAGCTGCAGGGCAAAGACACTTTAACATGCCTGTAAAAGACAGGTTTAGGTAGAACTCTACCTAACAAGCTCACAATCCACCAAAACAACACCAAGTGCTTTTCAAAGAAAGCACCTGAGAACTCACAAACTACAGAAGATTGAACACTTGCTTTTTTGGGCCCCTCAGTTCAGGAAAGAGATTGAGGGGCTGGAGCGGGGCCAGAGAAGAGCAACGAGGCTGGAGAAGGGACTGGAGCACAAGTGCTGTGGGGAGAGGCTGAGGGAGCTGGGGGTGTTTAGCCTGGAGAAGAGGAGGCTCAGAGGTGACCTCAGCACTGTCTAGAACTCCCTGAAGGGAAGTTCTGGCCAGGTGGGGGTTGGTCTCTTCTCCCAGGCACTCAGCAATAGGACAAGGGGGCACGATGGGCTCAAGCTCTGCCAGGGGAAATTGAAGTTGGAGAGCAGAAAAAAATTCTTTGCAGAGACAGTGCTCAGGCATTGGAATGGGCTGCCCAGAGAGGGGGTGTATTCCCCATCCCTGGAGGTTTTTAAACTGAGCTTGGCTGTGGCACTGAGTGCCATGATCTGGTAAAGGGACTGGAGTTGGATCAAGGGTTGGACTTGATGATCTCAGAGGTCTTTTCCAACCCAGTCGATTCTATGATTCTATGAAATCCTTCATCCTACTGGTGGTGCATTACCTGTTACACTCCACTACAATTAAAAGTGTCACACACTGCAATTAATTTTCAAACCCCGTATACTTCAACCTTTGACGAAGAATAATGTTCACTGCCATAATCTCACTTATGAGCTCCTAAATTTAGGACGACACTGACAGTTTCAGATTCTTGTATTTATCTCACCTGTACAAACATTTTGTCCTTATTATGATAACCACAGCACATACATGTAGTTTTCTGAAGGAACTCTCCCATCCCTTGTATGGATGTGCCCTAAGCAAAGCCCAAGAAAAACAAGGGCAAACACTTGGAATGAAAATGGAAGGAAACAGGTGAGCCCAAAGCCACATAAATCAAATTACACCACAGCTATTTCGTCAAGAATTTCCCCTCCACTCACAGTGTTGTTCCCAGATTTATCCCAGGAGGCAAAACAGCACAAAACAAAGCCAGAGAGCAGGTATTCCTTGGATCAGTTTCATAAAGAAAGGTGGAATTACTGGAATGTTCTTTGAAAAGCAAGGGAAGCATCTGAGCCTGTATTCTGAGCACTTCCATATCTAAGGTTAAGGAGAACTCAATTCCCTGAACCATGGCTGTGTTGTAAAAATACACATAACTGCAATTGTGCTGATTTTGCACTGTGTTTTGCTCTGTGGGGCTTCCAGCTCCCATCCAGGCTCAAACATCCCTGTGTCCTCTACAGTCACAGTGTTGCTTTTGACATATCAATTAAACAGAATTGTGTGCTCACTTTAACTATACAATGCTCTCAAGACATGCCACTATCCACACCACCCCCAGCACTATCAGTGCATGGAATTATTTTTCAAGCAGGTAAATTTCCATGGTAATTTTGGGCAACCTAAGAATAAAAGTTGCTGGTCTGTGAATGTTACCACATTTCAGAATATGTCATAAAATAAGCTTAAAACAGACTGGATAGAGTGATTATTGAGACATGCATAAACCCTGGCTCAGGGGGCTTAAAACTTTGGGACAGAAGCACCTTACAAACAGCATGCTGCTTTTTCAATTGGTTTTTCTTTAAACTGAGCACCTTAAAACAGGTGAAGAGGCTTTCATGATCAATTATTCATCTGGCTGTCTTAGACCTCTATGAGTAATTAACATTTCAGCACATATAAAGTCTTCCAGTTAAACCTGTCACACAGTTAACACTCTCCTGAGTCACACATTACAGGTCATTCTGACCCTGGAGTATCCTCTGAGAAAAATCATACAAAACTCCTGAAGTTTAGTATCTTGCACTGACGTAATGGACAGCAAGACTTGTTTTACAGAGAAATTGTTCCCTGTGAGGGTGGGTAGGCCCTGGCACAGGTGCCCAGAGAAGCTGTGGCTGCCCCATCCCTGGGAGTGTCCAAGGCCAGGTTGGACAGGGCTTGAAGCAGCCTGGGCTGGTGGGAGGTGTCCCTGCCCATGGCAGGGGGTGGAACAACATGGGCTTAAAGGTCCCATCCAACCCAAACCATTGTGTAATTTAAAAAAAAAACCTCATCCCTTCTTGTTATTTCTAGTGGTTGTCAAAAACACCTTCCATGGTTGATTCTCAGCCTTTGTTTCTTCAGGAAAATACATTCTGCAATACAGTGAGTGAGTAAATCAGGGTAATGAGACATGGAGACAAAGCACCTTTCAATTTTCAGGAAATGTGATATAAAAGGGAAATTCTCTAGCTGGCCCCACTGAAGATAAAACTGCAGCAGAAGCCAGAGCCTGGTAGCTGTAAAACCCATGGAAAAGCATTTTCAGTAACAACCACACTGTCTGAGCAGCCTCCTGGGGAGTTCACATCCTTTTAGGTACCAACGGTTCAAATTGCAAGAAGATTTCATTAGTTACCCTGCTGACAGAAATCCATTTGGAAATACACCCTATACATCTTTTAAGGCATAAAGGTCACAGTTGGTAAGACATTACATTGTTCTCTCTTTTTGCACACAAAAATTAACCCAGTGGAAATGTTTTAATAGCTTTTTTCCTTTCTCTGGCAGGAATCATAAACTACAATTTCAGCTCTAAAAATGAGAGCTGATGCAATCAGGATCACAGATAAAGCATGTGCGAAATGCACAATATATAAACTTTATCAAAGCTTTTTTTTGAAAAAAAAGCATGTCCAGCACGTGGACTGTTAAGGCAGTAACTGCAGCATCAGATCTGGGGTAGTAAAGCATCAACAAGGTGGTCAGAAGTCATTGCAAAGAACCAGAACCAATGATTGCACAAAGGCTTTATTATAAACTGCCTCTGCACCTTGTGTCACCAGGTGCCATCCCATTTTCCTTTGTTCCTCTGCACATTCTCATTTCCATCTTGGGCTCATCAGGACGATGATCAGAGAGACCAGATGCTGTCCCAGCTGTCACTGACTGAGGGTCTGGGGACTGCACAAAGCACTGCCCAAGGAAACACCCTGCACAACTGCAAGGCTGTCAGGTGAAATGCCACCTCAGCTGTATTTGTATACAGCCTGTGGCAGTGCAGAAGGGGTTAAGAGCAGGACCATGTCTTTGTAACTTTTAGGGGAGTGGCAGAGGACAGGGAAGAGGAGGAATGAGAAGGAAAAAAGAATTTAAACAGCTTTTTAAAAGCCTACTGGGAAGTTTTTTTGAAGTAGCTTCCATTTTTTTAATACAGCCTCCCTAAAAAGGCAGTGAGGGTGGGGAGGCCCTGGCACGGGTTGCCCAAAGAAGTGTCCAAGGCCGGGCTGGACAGGGCTTGGACCAACCTGGGCTAGTGGGAGGTGTCCCTACACATGGCAAGGGGGTGGAATGAGATGCTCTTTAAGGTCCTTTACAACTCAAACCCTTCTGTGATTCTGAAAAAGCCAAAGGAATACAGGAAGGGGCTGATGAAACACCCTGCAACCCTTCCTTAACCTGTAACAAAGCTAGACCAGCATCAGTCACACCCATCACATACTGAGAACACAGGATTCAGCAGCAACACTGCATTTCATTTTGAGGTCCTGAGTTAGGAAGGTGTATATTTTTTGTGGTGTCCTGTTCATGCAAAGCCAACTGCCCCAGACACACACCCTGCAGTTTCCACTGCTCTCCATCAGCACCTCCACGCTGGAAGATTTCCTCCCAACATGGACTGGGAGGTTTCCTCCCATCGTGGACTGGGAGGTTCCCTCCCAAGGTGGACTGCGCCCCCCAGCAACGTGTTATAAATTGGGCTGTTGTGCAGCAACATGAAAAGAAAAAAAAAAGGAAGAAAAATCTGGATAGCATTTGTATGACGGCTCTTTTGAACAGCCAGACTCCATCATACCAAGTGTCCCCTTTCACACAGAAAAGCCCCTGTGTACATATATATATGTATACATACATATATATAGATACACACACACATATACACACACACACATATATATATATACATATATATTATATATATACACACAATGTTGTATAGTGAAGCCTTCTTTGAAGCCCTTATGTGAGTGAACATGAGCTTGTTGATCCCCTTCCCTCAAACCACCTGAGAGATAACTCTAAAAAAGTATAACCAATCCTTCAGGGAATGAAGTTGTATTTAATGCCTCCATGTTACTTAGGCCAAGAATTGCTGTCTCTAATAGTTTTGTAGCTTCAGTGGTTAAAAACTTGTCATATTGGATCAATCCACATGAACAGATTCACATCCTGATCACACACTTTTGAAGTATTAAGAGTTCCTCATGGTAAGGGATGTCAGCCCTTCATTTCATGGCAGGGGAATGGGCTGGGGCAGAGTGGTCACAAGTCAGGACAGGAATTCAAGCAGTCAAGTCACAAAAATAAAAACCTCACAAAATAGCTGTCACTTACTCCAGTGAGTTAAAAAGACATTCCACTTCCCTCTCCCAACCACAGATATTTGCTACAAGTTTTTTCTTTCTATACTTTGAAAAGAAGGCTTAATCCTCTTCCACAGACAGGGATTCAGAGGGTTGTCTGTAGCCCAGAGGAAACCACAGTGTGCCTTCATAGGAGTGTTTTGTATCACGTGGGAATCTATCCAGTTGGCTTAATTTAACATGAGGCTGTAAAAATAAGGCATAAAATTGAGCTGGGTCCAACTGCACTCTCCTGACAGCCAGTCCTGCAGCTGCCAGCACAATGCAGGCTCCACCGTGCCTTTCCTCAAGGTGAGGTGCCTGCAAGAGCTACAGTCTCAGTTATGTGCCCCCCTTGTGCATGAACACAGCAGAGACCCAGAAATTAACTCTTCAGCCACTCCTTGAAGAGCACGCCTACCACTTGGAGAAAGAGCTGGGTGATGGCACCTGTTCTCCTCTTACATGACACCTAGAAGAGGTACTGCCCATCTCCCCTCCCATGATGGCCACACTGAGACTAAAGAACTTGCACAGACAGATGTGATTCATTCCCAAGTCCCCTCACAACTGCAGGAGTCACCAGAGCCTCTACTAAAGCCCCCAGACTGTCTCCCTGGCAGCTGAGGGAACAGTGAGGAGCACACCTCCTGCAACCCATGCCCCCACGACAGGAGGGGCTTCCATCCTCGGGAAAGTGAATCCCAAGAGGAAACACTGGAGCCTGCTGGACAGACAGCAGTGCTTCACCACAGGTCTCTCCTGCCCCCCAGTTTGTGTGGCTGGTTGGATGGAGCCTCCCACACCATACAGCACTGTGCCCCCCCGCAGGGTAAGGGGGGCACTGCCCACCTTTAGAGGGTCCTACCCTAGATGCCCAAGTTTATCTCCCACTGCCTGATGTTGGTCTAAGACCAGTCTTAAGGTCTAAAATGGAGACTCCAAAGCAAGTTTTCTATTTAAAGACCAAGTGAGCACTGCTACTTGACACCCATGGGGCTCAGAGCTCCAGCAGCCTAAAAGTTAAAAATTGCTTCCCATAACTTTCATTCGGTTCAGGAGACTGCCACACATCCAGGGATGAGCAGACTACCAGCAGCAGCTTTCCTCTTACTGTTTTTAAAGAGAAGTTACACAAAAATCCCCCTTTGTTTCCTGGGAATGGTGCTACAGGAGTTCAAACGGGACACTTACAATACAAACAACTTCCACATATCACATTATGTTCCCTCTCTCACTCACTCACCCCCCCTGCCTGTGCTGGATGTTCCTGGAGATCATAGGCTTCAGATGGGCTGAACTGCCCAAATGACTTTTTAAACTCATTAAGGTCAGTGAAAGATGTTACACAAGTTATCACAATCATGCAAGAAAAAAAACAATTGTTAGAAGCCTGGAGGGCAGTGGGGCTGGTGCTGCATCCCCAGAAGCACATGCAAAACCCCAGAGAGGGAGAACACAACCCCAGAGGCAGGATCCCTGCAGGGATGTGGGCAGGCATTCCAGGTCATTCTTCCCAATTCACCTGGTCCTGTCTCTTCAGGCTTAACACACGTGGCTGTGTATTTTCTCTATTTTTCTACAGGCACAGACTACATTGAGTACATGCAAACCCACCCATGCTGGTCACTACTGGTTTGCCAAAGGACATGAGATGGGGCTTGGAGCAACCTGGGATGGCAGGGGTGGAAAAAGATGAGCTTTCATAGAATCATAGAATCAACTGGGTTGGAAAAGACCTCTGAGATCATCAAGTCCAACCCTTGGTCCAACTCCAGTCCCTTTACCAGATCATGGCACTCAGTGCCACGGCCAATCTCAGTTTCAAAACCTTCAGGGATGGGGAATCCACCCCCTCTCTGGGCAGCCCATTCCAATGCCTGAGCACTCTCTCTGCAAAGAATTTTTTCTGATCTCCAACTTCAGTTTCCTCTGGCAGAGCTTGAGCCCATCGTGCCCCATTGTCCTATTGCTGAGTGCCTGGGAGAAGAGACCAACCCCCACCTGGCCAGAACTCCCCTTCAGGGAGCTCCAGACAGTGTTGAGGTCACCTCTGAGCCTCCTCTTCTCCAGGCTAAACACCCCCAGCTCCCTCAGCCTCTCCCCACAGCACCTGTGCTCCAGTCCCTTCTCCAGCCTCGTTGCTCTTCTCTGGCCCCGCTCCAGCCCCTCAATATCCTTTCCTGAACTGAGGGGCCCAGAACTGAACACAACACTCAAGGTGTGGCCTCCCCAAGGCAGAGTCCAGGGGAAGGGTCACTGCCCTGGGCCTGCTGGCCACGCTAGTTTTGATACACACTGTTTTTAAGGTCCTTTCCACCCCAAACAATCCTATGATTCTGTTCTCATCCTCCATTAGCAATCAAAGGCAAAATAAGCGTTATCGTAATTGAGATGAAAGCAAGTCCATTTCATTAGTGTAACACTTGCTTTATAATCTAAACAACTCTCCAAACACACACTGATATGGAAGAGAAACAAAACAAATTCAGATGCACACAACCACGGCTGTTTGCCTTAATTAATCAGCAAAGGCTGGAACAAAACAAACCTATTTTGATAATATCTGCTAAATATCTGCTCTTGTAAAACAGATTCCAACATTTCAGCAGAGCTCTGTGCAGGCCTGCAGCAACAAACCACATGCCCTGGAAATTCTGTGCCCCCCTTTCCACAGGGCTCTGTGTTACCAGTGGGATTGATTCTGCTCCCTGGGGCACCACAGCTGGGTCAGCTCCAGCCACCACAATGGGGCACCTGAACTGCTGCCCTGACTGCAGAAATCCACACAGCATCAGCAGAGGACATGAAAAAGCTGCTTATTGTATAAAAATCTGGAATAAACACCATCATTTTAATCCTTCAAGCACGTGCTAGTGAGAGAGAGGGACATCCATTCCAGAAGCAGAAGGAGGCAATGCCTGGTTTATGCTGCTTCTGTAAGATCAATATTCAGCTCTCAATACATGAGGTGACCAACTGGCATTTGCTCCTTTTAATGAAACCTTATTTTGTAGAATATAGACAAAATTTCATCATTCAGCTAAAGGCAAAAAACCTTCCTCCATCTGTTCAGTCTGACTGGGGTTTAGGCAGTTTTAAGCACTTGAAACACACTGAGAGTGGCCTTTGGACAAGCTCTCTTAATTCAGGAATACACAGAACAGCAGGTTACCATGCTCAGTACAGAACCAAGTTTATCAAGCCCCATGCTCTGCTAAAAAGTTTATGGAAAAAATAAGATAGGTCCCCATAACCATGTAAATAGTTTCGAAAAAAATAAATAAATTAAGGCAGTCATCATCTGTACAGGTTTATGTTCAAATTCTCTGAGTTATGATGAAGCAAAAAGCCTTTAAAGTAGTGTTCAAGAGAGCTGGACTACAGCAGGACTTTCACAATCTGGAAAATACTAATTAGTAGCTTTAGTACCCAACTACTGTACAGTTTTCTCCACTCCCTCCAAAAAAACCGCTAAAAAAGGACCTGAGTATAACAAAAACATGCCTGTTTACTTTCAGGTTTTCAGTTTCTTAGAAAGAAAACTAGGAATCAAAGCCATTAAGTTTACTTATCTGACCAAAAATTACATTAAAACTCAAATTAACTTTAGTAAAGTGGTCCTGAGATTCGTAATAGGATCAAATACCATTTCAAGAGTGTTTAATTTTCCTTTAAAAAGGTCAAGAATGAAGATCAGATTGAATTCATGAAAAATGACCAAGTCAGAGCCACCCCCAAGTGTTACTTGAGCCTGCCTTCTCCTCTCTTGCCCTGAGCTCATGAATAAGTGGCTTGTATCCCTCTGTAGCAAACAACTGAAGAACAGATGGTATTAGGTCTTCAGTTACCCCTTCCTTGAGAGTTTAAACTAGAGTTTAACTACATGTACATTCCCAGAATGTGGCACTTCATCTCACCCATTACTTCCACTGCATATTTACCCATTATATTACAGAGCCATGTTGTATTAATACTAAATACCAAAATTATTTTCCAGAGGGTGTAATAATACCTTTAAAAAAAACCAAACAAAACATTTTAGGATGATGACAAACTGAAAACACAGGTATGTAAGACCAATGAAGACCAAGATGGAGTATCTTGCAAAAAGTAAAAATCAAGATAAGTACAATTATGAGTTTACTTCTGTTTCTTTCAGGAATTGACTGGAAGGGACATCACCATCCCCCACTACCTGCACATCACACAAGAGTCACTCCAGAAAGTTTTCAGTGCACATTTATTAACAGCTGATTTAAAACTCAGAGCCTAAGTCTACCAATCCTTACAGACAACTGGCTGGGAAGTAAGAAGCTTCCTAAAGGCTTGAGGGGTTCAGTGACATGTGACAAGCTGTGTCCATAACACAGGTGATGGCAGGAGACATGGGAGAACAAGCAGGACTTGTGATCCTCTCCTTGCCCAAATTCCCAGTATGTTTTACATCTGCAAGGAGAACCCCTCAGAAGTTATGCAGCTAATTTGGAATGGACAAAATTCCCAACAAGCATACCATTTGGGATAAGCATCATGCCAGAAGGAGTTATGGACTTCATTCCCTTGGAGGACAATGAGATTTTAATCAGGGATATGCAAAGCTGCTTATGGTTTGAAGATTAGTCCCCTCCAGAGCAGGGGACCAATTTAACACATAAAAGGGGTTCTATTTTGTGGTTTATGTAGAAACTGGATTTAGAAATGCCTGTAAGTACTCTTGCAGTGGTGCGGAAGCAGCTGCAGCCAGGCAGTGCTGTGGAGAACAGGCTGACCCCAGTGTCTGAGGAGGCAGCAGGAAAGCAGGGAGCTGGTCCCCCCTTTCAGAGCTACACAAGAGTAGCAAGGTACTGGGTGAAGGTTGTTTCTACCTGACTTCTCAGCCCCATGGGGAAAAACTTGCCCTTCCTGGCCATTCTGGTTTTCAGGCACACCACAATCAACACTGGGATAGCACTCACAGAATCATAGAATCGACTGGGTTGGAAAAGACCTCCAAGATCATCAAGTCCAACCCTTGGTCCAACTCCAGTCCCTTTACCAGATCATGGCACTCAGTGCCACAGCCAAGCTCAGTTTAAAAACCTCCAGGGATGGGGAATACACCCCCTCTCTGGGCAGCCCATTCCAATGCCTGAGCACTCTCTCTGGAAACAATTTTTTTCTGCTCTCCAACTTCAATTTCCCCTGGCAGAGCTTGAGCCCGTCCCCCCTTGTCCTATTGCTGAGTGCCTGGGAGAAGAGACCAACCCCCACCTGGCCAGAACTTCCCTTCAGGAAGTTGTCTAACAGGCCAGTGTCACTTCAGGGAAAGAAATACATTTCCAAACATAACTTCAATTTCATATACAGAGACTCAAAAATAGGAAAACCACTTCTGCTTGCATATGACCCTTTCAGATACTCTCCAGCTGCCACTGCAAACCCCTCCTGTTCAGTGCAATGCAGAGGTCTCTCCCACCACAGTGCCAAGTGTCACAGCTCGTGTGACACACCTTTGGCTGCCCTTTCCTTGCACCTTCAGCCTGTCCAGGGATCACACATCAGCACTCAGCCTATATTTATGTCTTCTGGCCAGGCAGACCCAGCCCAGAGCCTCCTGCACACACAGGTGAGTGTCCTGCTGCTGGCCATCAACAGCCATGGCATGGCAGCCCTAAAAATCAAACTCCTCAGTGCTCAAAGCCACACGTACTACTGCAGCGGGCTCTGAGGCAAGGGAGATTTCAATCCCTAAATCACTCCTCAAAGATCCCTTCACACCTGGCCCTTACAGCAGAGCTTCTACCCTTCACCCCCAAGGAGCCACTCTTTCCAACCTTTGCAGCATCTCTAATCCTTCAGATCATCAAAACCCAGGTAACTCCAGTAGCCAACAACTGAACTGCTCTTGCCACTCTTGTTATAGCACATTATTTCCAGTGCCTGTGAACTTCTAAATCTCTGTTACACCCTGGCCACAAAACAATATCACCAGCACAAACACACCACACGTGTCAGGTTGGTGTCAAGGGCGAGCATCACCAAGGTGACAGCTTGCAACAGCAACTTTTTCCACCCCCCATCAGCTGTGGATAAGAGCTGACCAAAGGGACCAGAAATATCCTTTACACTGAGTTCTGATTTTAAGTCATTTCCTCTTATGGCAACTGGACCCACACATTCAGCGGGAAGCGTTTCACCAGCATTAAAAGAGACACAACCTCCCTTCAGGCACAACGTGCTCAAAGGCAAAAGAGAGTCTTGTGCGATTCACAAGCAGAATGTGAAGCCTGACCCAGCTCTATTTCATTTACCGAATTTGAGAAGCAGTCTATTAATAGTTCACTCCCATCTCCCTGTGCTGCTTCTCCAGGCCAGGGCAGCAGCTCTGCTGACACACAGCACAGCCACAGCCACACGCTCTCACACAGACACTAAAGCACAGCCAAAACAATGGTTTCCATTTAGACACAAGTCACTACCGCAAAAATTAACTGGAAACAGCCAAAATTAGTCTCAGAGTTCATTTAATATGAGCAGACAGCAATATCAGATCCAAGCTTTCAGATACAGTCTCCTTCCTCCCTCCTTTCTTCTCCCAAATGGATTTTCTAAATTATTCTGTTCATTTACACTACAAAGTTTACCCGGCCAATAAATTACCAGCACAGAGAGTAACCAGCTACTATTTCAACATCAGTGAATGCTGTCAGCCAGGAAGGACACTCACAGAAGACCAACTACAACACCAAATTCTGAAGTTACTACCCTTTTCAGGAAGAAACCCCCTGGAATTTGGATGCAGGGGCATAGGACATCCTCTCTCTTCCACATCATTAATCTTTGCAGCAGTGACTTGCCCGCTAAAGCAAATTGAACTTGCTTTAATACAGTGCATTTTACTGGTTCCACTTTTAACCATGCAAATGTATCTGCTCACACAAAAACATCCGAGCTGTGGTTCTTGGTGTCTTTCTAAGTAACTATTGCACATCTTCTAAATGAACATAAGATGGAAGACACTGCTTAAAAATTTAAGAAAAGAGTTATATAGGGATCATAACCTTCTCTCATAGAAGACCTGGAAATAAATAGCCTTTCCTCTCTTCCTCCACTCAAAGTTGAAATCTTGCTTCAAGGAAAGATCATCAGCCTTAGAAACAAAAATGAGCAAAATCACTTAGGTCTAGAATCAATTATTTTAAATGCCCTTTTTATTCACCTTGCATTAAAGCCAAATCTAATCTCATTTGTACTTCTAGACCATTCATGCCATATTAAAATCTGGCAGCTATCATCAGACATTTTGGGTGAGCTTCTCATGTAAGGAATAAAAAACCAGATCAAGAAAATTGATGTGATTCATATGCAGCATCAATATGGGAACAGGTATGTCCAGAATCACATCCACATTTAGAACTTAATTTTCAGCTACGATATGTGCCCTCCAAAAACCTGAAGCTCCTGAATAACTGAGTGACTCCAGACACACAACATACTTCCACATTTTCTCCTTCAGTTCAGGCAGTTTGAAGAGACTGGCAGTGACATAAAAGGGAAAAACTACTATGAATTAAAAGACTTATCTTTTAAAGATAATTAGATCTTTCCCTACAGAACTATACCAGAACCATCAGAAGCCCATGGAAGAGCTGTAGGTGTGGGGGACAGGACACTACGACCTCAGAGCAGTCTGGCTATTCCCAGTTGTTTTGTCATCACACCCCCTTGGTTTAGTGGCCACTGGAAAATGTTGGCAGAGCTATTCCAACATCCCAGATTTCTAATTTCAGCCATCTGGGTGGGGAAGGAGAACCAACCTCTGCTCATCCTTCATTCCTACACACCTGCCCAAACACCTCCAACACATGAACTGAGCTCAGTCCCAGGGAGCATCAAGGAATGCCACATCTTCTCACAAGGAGCACCTGGACATAAAGTATGCTGAAGAAAGCAGCATCCATCCAAGCATGAGTGTGTAGGGTGAAGAATAAGTCCAGGGTAACCAGTTTTTTGGGAAAAGCCTGGCTTCTCTCTGGTGATCACCAGCAGGCATTTCCCACCTTGCTGCAACAGCAGGATGAGACAGCCCATCCTTTCCTCATTTTTCAACAAACAAAATTAAAATTAAATACAACCCCAGTATTCACAGTCCAAGCAAGAGCTATAAAGTAGAAAAGGCCTCTGCCTCTGATCGTACCAGGTCTGACTCTCTGCAATTTCCCTACATATTCCCAAGGGGAAATAGGATAGGCATTTTGAAACCATTCATCTAAGTAAAAGGAATATTTGGCTTGCCAACAGCTGACTGGCAAAGCCTGTGTTCCTTATTCATGACCCAACATTTTACTTAGGAGTGCAACACTGCAATATTGTTATGCTGAAGCCTCACCACACAGCAATTGTACGCCGCCAAATTAAAATTAATTATAACTGCTGAAAACCTTAGAATGCAAACCCTGCCAAAATGCAAGGGCACAGTGATTCTGCTCTGGCACTTCAACTTCAGGAAGGAACAATAACCTTATTTTCTAGCTGGAATTCAGCTACAGCTTTCACCTCTTCAGACAGGTCTAAAGCCCAGACCCTTTGGTTAGCGCTTGGATTCTGCCCTAATCAGAGCCACGATTTCAGTTCTGAAGCCTAAAGCCACCTTTTCAATGAAATAAAGCCACTGAACAAGAATGGCTCACGAGGCCTTTGTACAGACAGACAAAGACAGACACACAGGCAACAGCACAACTGGGCTGAAAAACCGCTGAGCCAGGACAGAGGATTAATAAAGCCTGTGTGGAACCTCAACACCACTCGCTGTAACTCCCCAGCTCGAACCCTGACAAGCATCAGGGCATCTCCAGATGCAAATACAAAGTACAGGTTGTTCAATCTTTCCACAAAAAGGTTCTAAAGGCGTGATGCTGCAGAGGAAGGCATTTTGTCTCCAACAGCACAGTGAGGATATGATGGCTTCCACTTCCATTTCTTCTGCTACCTAGAGCTGAACTTCAAATTTGTACAGAGAAAGAGGCAAACTGGGGCATATCCGACTGGCACAGCTCACAAAAAAAAAACCAACATTTAAAATGCCATGAATAAAGGGAATTACTTGACAGCACCCTCCGAATGTTTTCCCTAAAATTCCCTAGCAGAATTGAGAGAGTATTCTACAAGTCAAAAAGCCGGAGACAACACAGCCATTCACAGCTTCTCCCACTGCCTCCCCCATGCAAACCCAGCCCAGAGGCACAGGCTTTAATCCCAGGGTCGTTAAAGGCTTTTGTCATTCAATGAGGCTTTCCCCACCCAGGCCAAAGTCCTCCAAAGGCTTCAAAACTCACATTTCGTCTCACATTAACTGCCTCGGGCATCACCCCCCACACCTTTGGCACTGCAGCCCCCACCTCCTAAAGATTCACACCAATTTCCCTAAAGCAGTCAAATAAAGTTTTTCTTCCACAGAAGCCTAAAATAAATCCTGTATTAAAGTGAAAATATTTAGCATCTATCTGATTTAAGCTGACGCACATATAGTGGAAACTAACTGGAACTGGAGAATTACACATATTTCTTGACATGCAGTCAGTTCAAGAATTCCTGAACAACCTTAACTAGGAATAAGAAAGCCAACCACCAGGTAAGCTCCACACTGCAGTTTTCCCTTCCCAGGCTCTTCCTTACGTGTCAATGACCCAGACACTGGCATTTCCATGCAGTATTCCCCAGTACAGGCTTTGGTCGTTAAAGCTGTTCTGTTAGAGAATATATGTTGAAAATACGTCTGTGTTGAACATCCCAAGAAAATCTGGCAGGGTGCTGAATTCTGGCCGCGTAGGATGGCTCTGCAGTGACAGAGCTGGGCTTGGTGGACCAGCAGAGGGGCAGCATTGGCCTCTTGTGCTCTGACAGCATCCCAGTCTCCATCCCTCATGGATTTCAGGCTGCTGAAGTAGAACCCTTACACACTGGGAATTCAGTTCCCACCAACGCCAGACAAAGCCCAGGCCTGCCCCAAGGCTCCTCTCCAGCAGCATCCTTTTAAATCCCCTTGGCAATCCCCCAGGCTCTCCCTTTTCCCCACAAACCCCCCAGTACCTCCCAGGCTGGGGCAGAGAGGGGCTCAGCCCCTCACCTGCAGCCCACCATACCTTGCCCGGCTGATGTATCTCCCATCTTGCATCCCTGCCTAATAAAAGCTGAGAATGCATGGTTATGAAGACCGAGAAGTGTTCCCCGTAATTCTTATTAAGGGAGCGGTGCTGCAGTGAATTATGATTATGTTGTGTAATGAAATCATCAGCAAATGTGGCTGAGCATCTATCCCCAGCTATCCTAGGCAGCCAGGAGTGATTTACAAATAGATTGGGCCAACATTAAAAAATAAACAAACAATCGTGAGCTGAGACTTATTATATCACATTATTTCCACGCTACTCTCAAATGCTCTTGTAGGCCATAAAGCTCAGTCATCCAGTGGGAGTTTAAAGACCCCAAATTATGAGTTAAATCTAGTTCCACCTAGACTACAGGGTAACTCAGACAGAAAATAAAATCATCAAAGTCTGTCCTAGGTTTTTCTCTTAGATAAGTCTCACTCAAATGGATGCCAACAAAAGTGAGGTAACAGGCACAAAAAGCTTCACAAGGGGAAAAAAAGCATTGTAGTATCGTCTTTACAGAAGTAAGGATACGAAACCCACCAAAAGCAGGGTAACAGCAAAAGACAAAAATCAGCAAAAGATAGTATCTAAACATTCATTCATTCTCTTTTAATATTACTGGATGGCTTTAAATTTTACTGGATGATATAACTTCAATGTGGAGATCGAGAACTTTTATGTAAAATCTTCCTTTTCAAAGGTATTTGGACAGGTCTTCGACTAACCAAAGCACTAGGCACATGATGCCTAAAAAAAGGCTGGCACTGGGGCCCTTTGGGAGGTTTGATTCACCAGAAGCTGCCAACACCGATAATTTCATGGCAGGGGAGAGGGCAGGTCGGGGGGGGGGGCCTTTACGAAACCACAATGCATTTGTATGTGTAGCAAAAGGGAATTTCTCTCCTGCAAACGTACTGATGGGTGTTGGCGTTTTAACGCAGAGCTGCTGCCGCGCGAAGGGGCAGCGCAGGGCAGGACAGGGAAGGGAAGGGAAGGTAGAAGGGAAGGGAAGGGAAGGTAGAAGGGAAGGGAAGGGAAGGGAAGGGAAGGGAAGGGAAGGGAAGGGAAGGGAAGGGAAGGGAAGGGAAGGGAAGGGAAGGGAAGGGAAGGGAAGGGAAGGGAAGGGAAGGGAAGGGAAGGGAAGGGAAGGGAAGGGAAGGGAAGGGAAGGGAAGGGAAGGGAAGGGAAGGGAAGGGAAGGGAAAACAGGGGCAGCGCAAGGGAAGGCAGGGCAGGGCAAAGGAAGGCAAGGCAGGGCATCCCCGCTCCGCTCGCCCCTTGCCACGGCCGCCACGCGTGACCTTCGCTGCACCATCCGCGGCCCCGGCCCGAGCGGGTTAAGCGGGGGAGGAGTGTGTGTGCATAAGGTGGTGATCCCGAGCCAATGGGGATATTGCGCTATAGTTAGACACTGGATCCTAAGCGATGGTGACCATAACGGCTGCGCAGGGCTGAGCGGCTCTGGGTGACACCGGCACGGTGCCCTCAGTTCCCGGCTTGTAAGGAATGGGGGGGGGAGCACAGGAGGATGAGCTGGGCTTACCTGCAGTTCACACCACGCGACTTCCACCCACGTCTCCGTGTCCAGACCCTTATAGACCGTTTTGAAGGATCCCCGGCCGAGTTCAATATCAAACTTTAGGAACCTGCCATCCGGCGAGGTGGCAACGGCTTTCATGTCAGCCTCCTCCTCGGGTTCCTCTTTCTTAGCCTTGCCCTGGTCCTTGGCAGCATCCTGCACCTCCCTGCGCTCCGCATCCCTGCCGGGCTCCTTCTGCTCCTCGGCGCCCGCGGCGCTGCCCAGGGCCGGCGCTGCCCGCGGCTCCCCGGGGGGCTCGGCCTCCCTGCCCGCCGTCTCCTGTCCCGCCTTCGCCCGCTCCGCGATGATCCGCCGCGTTTTGGGGAGCAGGATGATCCTGCGCTGGTGCTCCGCCTCGGGCAGGTCGAAGGCGGGCTCCTCCTGGTCCGAGTCCACCACGCTCCGCCGCAGGAACCGCTGGTGCACCAGCTTGGGGTCCCTGGAGCCGGGCCCGCGGGGCGGCGGCGCGGGGGCGGCTGCACCGTCCTTGTCCCTGTCCCTGTCCGTGTCCGTGTCCGCGGCCCCCGCGCCGCCACCGCCGGGCCCATCCATGCTCACACCGCTGTCTGCAGCCGCGGGAGCGCCGGGCTCTGCGGCCACTGGAACCCCGCCACGGCCGCCGCCTCTGCCGGCCCGCCGAGGTGCCGCTCTGGCATCGCCCCCAGTTTCCATCCGGCCCGAGGTCTCAGCTGCCGCCGCGAGTCCCTGCGAGCCGCGCCCGCGCCGCCACCTGCGCGGGGCGAGCCCGGCCCCGCGGCCCGGCCCGGCCCCCGCGCGGCCGCCCCGGCGCAGGGGCTGCTCCCGGCCGGGCCCCGGGCCGGGCCCCGCTGCTCGCCGCCCGCAGCGGCCCCGGGCGGAGCTGCCGCTCACCTGCGGCGCGGCCGCGCACAAAGGCGCGGCGGGGCCGCTACTGCCGTGCGGGGCCGGGGGCTGCCGCGCCGGGCGCCATGCGCGGGGAGGAGCGGAGCGGAGCGGAGCGGCGGCTCGGCCGGGCGTGCGCTGCTGCGGGGCCGGGGGAGCCGCTGGCGGTGCGGGGCTCCACGGCGCGGCTCGGCTCGGCGCGGCTCGGCCCGCCCCTGCGCCGCAGCCCGCCCCCGCCGCAGCGCAGCGCCGCGCTGGCCCGGCCGCGCCTCCCGCGCCGCGCTGTGCCCGCGGGCGGCCCTGCGGCAGCACCGCCGCCGCTCCGGGCAATGGCAGCGCTCCTGGGCAGCGCCCAGCCCAGGCACCGGCGCTCGGCGGCCGCCAATGAGGCTGCGGAGGGCGGGCGGCAACCCTTGGCCCCGGCACCGCGCCCGGCACCGCCGCAGACAATGGGAGGGTCCCGCGCACGCCGCTGCCTCGCCCACCGCGCTCGGCAGGTGCCCGCGGCGCCCCGAGAGCATCCCCGGAGAGCATCCCGCCGACAGCACCCACCGGAGGCATCGCCCCGAAAGCGTCCTCTCTAGAGCATGCCCCCCAGAGCATCCTCCGAGAACATTCCCGGAGCATCCCTCGAGAGCATCCTTCCCACATATTCTCCCAGAGTATCTCCCCGAGAGCATTCCCCCCGCACATGTCCCCCAGAGCAACCCCCGAGATAATTCTCCCTGCATGTGGCCCCCAGAGCATCCCCCGGGAGCATCTCCCCGAGAGCATTCCCCCTGCACATCTCCCCCAGAGCATTTCCCGAGATAATTCCCCCTGCACATCTCCCCCAGAGCATCCCCTGGGGGTGTCCCCCCTGTGCAGGTGCGGGTGTGGATGCGGGCGCGATCCCGCAGTTCCATCCGATCTCTGGGTCCAGGCAATGGCTGCTCCAATCAGGGTGAGAGCAAAGGGAAAGTGACTCAGAGGGAACCAGACACTCGTCCCACTCAACACCTTTCAGCATCCCTCAAATGCAAAAACACGACCAGGGACTGACCGGCCATGTGTCGGCACTGTGAACAGCAGGCAGACCCTGTGCTGACCAGCCTCGCAAAAGGCTGAGGTTGTCTTTAAGCTTTTTTTCCTTCATTTCAGGCAGTTCATAAATCACTCTATGCATATTGACCCCGTGGTTCACTGACACTTGGAATTAGACTAAACAGAGGGAAATTTGGATCTGGAGACCAAGCTGTGCTTCCAGAACATGGAGCAGTGCATTCAGCTCTGGGGTTCTCAGCACCGGGAGGACACAGACCCTGTTGGAGCAGGTCCAGAGGAAGCCACAAAAATCATTTGAGTGCTGGAGCCCACCTGCTCTGGAGCCAGGCTGAGAGAGCTGGGGGTATTCAGCCTGGAGAAGACTCTGGGGAGACCCAAAAGCCCCTTCCAGTGTCTAAAGGGGCTCCAGGAGAGCTGGAGAGGGACTTGGAACAGGGGCCTGGAGGAACAACACCAGGGGGTATGGCTTCCCACTGCCAGAGGGCAGGGATATATGGGATATTGGGAAGAAATTCTTGGCTGTGAGGGTGGGCAGGCCCTGGCACAGGTTGGACAGAGAAGCTGTGGCTGCCCCATCCCTGGGAGTGTCCAAGGCCAGGTTGGACAGGGCTTGGAGCAACCTGGGCTGGTGGGAGGTGTCCCTGCCCATGGCAGGGGGTGGAATGAGATGAGCTTTAAGGTCCCTTCCAACCCAAGCCGTGCTGTGATTCACCCTTAGGTGAGGTTGGAGACTCAGGACACAGCTCTGCCAAAGGCTGTGCCCAGTAACAGCTGTGACATTTCTGCTCTGTAAATTCACAAAAGGACTCTGGTCGCCACTACTGCCAAGCTGCTTTCTCAAGTATTAGGTTCATACAAACATACCATATGTTTTAGTAATTAAAATTTAAGTAAACAAAAAAATATACAAAGAGGCTACCAGTAATTAGGCTACCAGTAATTATTCCATGAGATTTCTGAAGGAAAGGAAGCTGACTACCAGGCAACCATAATCAGTTCTTCTTTTAATGAATTCATTTTTAGTTAAGAACGGTTTTAAAAAAGAACCTTTTAAAATAAGAAACCAGGTAGTTATTGTCAATAGAAACTCTGGTGTTTTATCTTTTAATTTGACTAATAATTCCGCATCATGGATGCATTTGGTCTTTCAGTGGTTTGCTTTTTGAAGTTTTCATATATCAATGATGTTTCCAGGACTTGCAATTGTGGCATAAAACACAGATTTGTGTGATATACAGAAACCAGAATTCCCAAATATTTGTCCTGTAAGCTGAGCTCTGTTCTTCTCCCGAGATAGAGGTTTTGCACACAGAGAGCGGTCCGCAGTTACGAGGAGAAAAGCAGGGAAGGTGAAGAGCTCTGACACCTTCTCCTACTTATTACATAAATTGACCTAGAACTCTCTTCCCAGCGAGGGAAATTCCCACCACCATGCAGAAAAAAGGACAAGATTCAGGCTAATGAGAGGGCTAAAAGTAGCTGGCAGCATTTCACTCTGCAGGTGGACAGGAGAAAACAGGGAATATTCTAGAGCTGACCAAGTACCAACTCCAAACAACACAATCAAGGAAAATATGAGGAAAAAAGAGTCTGGGTGGCAGGCAGGGATCTGCACACTTTCAGGTAAGGGGAGCATCCCAAACCAGGCTCAGGAGGACACACAGTCACTACCAGGCTGCAGTGGTGTCCCCTGACCCCTTTTCCCAGGGCTCTGCAAATGATGCAAAACCTGTTCTCACACCAGTTTTCTCACAGCTGAGTTTACTCCAGTGTTTGTTGTGCTGTCCTGTGCCAGATGGTGCCCAGAGCTCTTCCCATGTCCATTTGTCTGCTGAAAATTAGCATAATTTGCATGTCACAAGCTTAATCGTGATCCCCTATCAAGTGCTCTGAGTCTGTTACACAGAGGATCTTTCCTGCTGAAGTGGAAAGAAAAAACTTCTTCCCACTGCTGGTGCTGGACCTTTTCCATGCTCCGCAGCCCCAGCTGAGTGGCCCTGGGCAGCAGTGTGGCAGTGTGTGGCACTGGGGGATCAGGGACTGCCCCAGCAGTGTCACAAATGCAGGGTGGTGTGGCAGAGCACAGGCAGCACTGGGATTGACCCAGTGCTCTGTGTCAGGCAGCAATGGCCATTCCCAAAGGGGGGATGCTCCCCAGCAGGCACAGAACTGTGAGGAACTGTCATTCCAGCTGTCTCTGGGTATCAGTGAGCACAGTGGACACACAGCTGGGGGGACACCCAGCACTGGTTCTGCCCAGGTGGTCCCACAGCCAGCCCAGCGTGCCACCACCCTCCTGCTGGGTGGGGAGAGCTCACCCAGCACAGCCCACCCACAGTGCAGGGTGGCACCCTCCTTGTTTCTGCCATCCATCCAAAGCCCCTTGGCCAATGGGAACAGACACCTACAAGCTATGTTTCCATAAGGAAGAGCTTCTTTCCCATGAAGTGACTGCACACTGGAACAGGCTGCCCAGGGAAGGTGTGGAGTCTCCCTCACTGCAGGTATTCCAGAACCATCTGTGGATACAATCCTGTGCCGTGTGCTTTAGGATGACCCTGCCTGAGCAAGGGCGGTTGGACCAGATGACCCACTGTGGTCCCCTCAATCCTTACCCACAGTGTGATAAACTATTTTATTCAGTTCTCTTTACCTTCCGCAGTTTACTCAGAAGAGAAACATGTTACAGGTTCTCCTACCATGCTGTTTCAGCCCTGTGCAAGCAGCAGACAGACAGATAGACCATAGGATGCTCTATTACCAAACACAGCATGCTGTATCAGTATGCCTTATTGCCAAAGTGCATGGAAAAAGATCAACAGTGACAGTTTTCCCAATTGTTAGAGCACCAACAATCATCAGAGTAAGGTGGAAGCTTGAACCCTTGAGAGCTCACTGCTATACAGATGGCATTGGAAATTACAGCATGTTTCAACTAAAACGTAGTGAAGGTGCTACCTCAAACAGCGACCTTAATCAATCCTTTGACTTGGAGGACTGCTCTTTGCAGGTATGAAAGCCAAGCTGCTCATCCCCTGGGTGAAATTCCCTGTCCATGCAGGAGGCTGAATGAGCCACATGCTGTCCCAGAGCACAGATGGGCATTTCCACTTGACAAGCAGATTAACACTGGTCTGTCTATGACTCCCCACACTGCTGGCAGGAACAGTCAGCAGCTCACCGATACAGAGCAGGACAGATTGTCCCAGCTAACAGCTACAGTTAGTTTTAAAAGGGAGAAAAATAAACATTTCCCCTTAGTAACAGCCATGATACTCTTCCTGAATTTGTTAGCTATGAGTGAGCAAGTTCAGTCCAGTTCAACCAGCTTGACTTTCAGGTTCTCAGATACTGAGAAATTTTTATTTGTTTAAAATAAATGTTTGCAGGGAACTGTGAAAACATTTATATTGGCCTCCACTTTTCTATTAACTTGGTTTTTTTTATATAGTTTACAACCTGATTGGAAACAGGTCAAACACCTATTGAGAGCTACTTTCAGTTGCATCCAGGGTGTGCTCTCACACCTGCACATGCTACTGACCCTAATGTAGTGTTATGTAGTAATTGTGTTTTCTTTAAAATAACAACGACAATCGTTTAAAAACACAGTTTCTCTATATATTCTCCATTGGTCATCTGTGTTCTGTTCTATTTTTTTATAGGCACAATAGTTACAATAGTTCAGGTATCATACAATCATAAAATCCTAGAAGGATTCAAGATCATTTCATTCCACCCCATGCCATAGAGAGGGACACCTTCCACTAGTCTGGGTTGCTCCAAGCCCATCCAACCTGGCCTTGGACACTTCCAGGGATGGAGCAGCCACAGCTTCTCTGGGCAACCTGCGTCAGAGCCTCACCGTCTTCATAGTAAAGAACTTCTTCCTAACTATCAATTGGACTTGATGTTACAGGTCTTTTCAAACATTAATAATTCTGATTCTATGATTCTAAGGCATCAAGCTAATACGAACTTATCTCAAAGGTGTAAAAAAACATCTCTGTATGTCCAAATTATGAATGCTGTTGGCAAAGTCACCTGGCAGGAGCCAGGCAGAGAGGGGTAGGAAGGTGCATCACCAACCCTAGGAGGGGCTGAGCTCCATTGTCTTTGTTTGCCCTCCACTATGACACTGGTACAACATGTTGTCCTAACATGCATGGCAAGCTTAGACTGAAAAATGTTCTGTGTTTTTAATTCCTACAGATTTTAATAGGCATAACAATATGCCACCACATTACCTCTCAGGTTCCTTGAATAAACAAGCTTAATGATGCTGCACCGAAGTTAATGGGCAGTGTCTTCATTGCTGTGTGGATTTATGAGGTGTGCTCGCTGCTCCCCAGCCCAGGAGGCAGCTGTGCCCAGGGATCTGTGTTCTGGCCCCCCTGAAGGGCAGTTGAGTCAGCAAAATGACAGGTTTTATGATTCCATAAGATTTACATGGAGCATCATCTCTCCACGACACTTCCTGAAGGTGAAGTTGATTTTTCAGACAGGCAGGCTCTCATCTTTCCCACCCCAAATCTGACTGATGATGGATAGTTGTTTTAAAATTAGTGCATAATTCCAAAGTTTATATTGAATTATTTATCTGCTTTTATTTGCCAGGAAGTGATGGCTTTGAGCCTGCCATAAACCCAAATGAATGACCCAATTAATTTGCCAGAGCTCCTGCGTGGCCGCGGGGATTGCAAGAGTTCAAACAGCACGTTGGGGTTTTTAAAAACCTCTTCTCCTTTTTGTGCCATTTCCTGCTATGATCCCTGAGGTACCTTTATAATGAAAACAAAATAGATGGAAAGAGCAACGTAAGGATTAGATCAAAACAAGGAACAGAGCAAAACAGACCAAATCAAGGAGTTGAATGTGGCACTTCATAGCACAGTTAGGACTTTCCAAAGTTGCAATGTTTATGCTGAGCAAGTGAATAGCCTTTACTTTTTCTTTTTAGCATGGAGCTGTATTTTATCAAAGAGACCATCTAACACATTGTGCTGCAACATAGGCCGATTTAAGACATAATGACACTGCCATTATTCCTCCTGACATAAAAGATGGGACAGAAGTTCTCCTAAGTTTAATAAGAACATCTGCTGATCTCGGCTCCACTCAACGCTGCTTGTTATAGTGAGCTCTTTGATCCTGGTTTTGCTGTGAACTGAAGGAATGGTGAGAGCACAAAACCTCGGCATGAAACCCTTCCTTGGTGCCATCGGTGTTTAGTGACTGGGTTTGTGTCACCAACGGGGCAGAACTGGCGCTGGGGTGTGAGAATGACTCCAGTGACTCCAAACACGCCACCAGAAGGAACAGTCAAAAGTCACAAATACCTCTACCACAGCATTAACCTGAAGTAAAAACAGTATTTACAAAGGTAAATAGCGTAAGTGATACTGTCACACACACACAAAAGACCTGAGAAGTCCACGCCTATGCTCCAAAAGCCTCCCTTCCTCCCTCCACCCTCCTGCTCAACACACTGACACTTTGCGTTTGAAGTGCTCCTGAGCAAGCAGCATTCCTGAAGGGTGTCGCACATGGACACTCGGCCCTTTTAGGGTCACAAGAAGGACAAGGGGCCAGGGATTGTGACTCCATCACTGCCCTGGCAGCCTGTGCCAGAGCTGGACAACTCTTTGGGGGAAGAAATTTTCCCTAATATCCAATCTAAACCTCCCATGGGGTAACTTAAGGCTGTTTCCTCCTGTTCTGTCACTCGCTTGTTACTTGATAGAAGAGACCAAACCCCACCTGGCTACATCCTCCCTTCACACAGTTACTGAGAGCAAGAAAGTCCCCCCTGAGCCTCATTTTCTCCAGTGTAAGTCAATTTAAGCTGCATTGCCCTTTTGGGGCAGAATTCCATGTGTAGCTTTTTTATTTCTGAGTATTAGTGGAGAGACAGTGAACACAAGCCACTGTGTTTCAGAAAGACACAGCCAGTTCTGGATGGCTTTTAGAGCTCATAGTTGAATTTTGCTCACTCTTATGCCATGTAAAATGCTACTCCAGAAGAATGTTGATATACTCCCAGTTTTTATTTAATAAATCCGTATGGCACACTGCTGTGTCAAAGAATTCCTTCTCATCTGCCAGTCCAACACAGCAAAAGGCAAACTGAACAGTACCACGGTGTAAAGAAGCTGCAATTACTGTTTCCAGCTCTCAGGAGGAAGCCAGAAAATCCACTGAAGGTACCTCAGACCACAGACAATAGATTCCAGGAGCAGGTTCTCTGTTCATTTTCCTTCTCTTCCCTGACAATGGCAAAAGGCTGCACATGAAACCTTGATCTCTCATGACTCTGCTCAGTCAGCACCCTGCATGAGGAAGGGCTTAGGAGGAGCCAGTGAGACCTCTTTAGTTACAACATACCTACCAAAATAGAAGTCACAGATCTCCCATTTGGTCCCAAACACCAAGGTCTGGAGTTCAGGTTCAGGTGTTAAAATTCAGTATCCCAGAAACACCAGATAACATTCATTGGACAGTACCAGTTGCCTGATAATTTAAAATAAGGAAATTTCTAGGCAAATATACAAAATTGTGACTCAGCAAGATTTGTAGAGCAAGTGATTTATATTTAACAACAGATAGTTTAGAAGGTAACAGCCAAATTGATCTCCCACCTGAATTTCCAGGTGGGCTCTAAGCACAAGTGTTTTGCCTGAGCACATAATTAGCCAAGGTCCCAATTCTGCTTTAATTGAACTGACTGGCCAATGATTTAAGTGAAGGCAGGACTCGCTTGCAATATAATAATTTCCCTTTTAACTGTGGATCATTGGCCCTGTGCCTGTTGAGTAAAAACATGCATTCAAGTAAATGTGAGGTCTCCCACACAGATACATCTACACATTCCCCAAATACTGTAAGGGAAAATAAAACTGTTTTAAATCTGAAAAATAAACAAAATGAGACACAACTCTACCCCTCTCTTATCCTATATGTCATAAATTCCAAGATCCTAAGCCCATATTTGAACTCTCTCTTTGAAATTAAAGCACTATATATTTTACTGATTTCAAGAGGGGGGAGAAGAGGTGATTACCAAAGTCATTACCAGCTGGGCACCAGCATCTTTTTCATTACATCTTCTGGCACACCTTTGGTTTTACTTCTTTGGTAGGGATTTGGTCCATTTTCAAGACCCAATGACAACTGATGGTGCAATCAAAGGGTAAGTTTGCAGAACGATGTGTGTGATAGCCAAAATCACTAAGCTCCACCAAGTGGCATATGAGAGAAGGTGTTGCCATAAAGTCTCAGCATGAGAATGGTTTCAAAGGTTACAGATCTCCCTCTATCCTGCCATAATTATGTATATGCTTATGTTCTCTTACTCATAGGTGGCAGAGGAGTTGGACATTGAGGGAAAGATTACCTGCAATATAATTATTATCCTTATAGTATTCAGCTTGTGATCCTGCAGTGCAGATCTACTCATCCATCCCCTGGTTACCACAGAATCCCAGAATATCCCAAGTTGAAAGGGACACATAAGAATCATCCAGTACACCTTCATGTGTGTCTGTATTATAAGCTGCAAAAACATCATGTCCTTTAAGAGGCTTATCATTAGATAAATATTTTAAATAAATATATGAATGGAAAATTTGAACAGTTCCTTGTTAATAAGAGTACATATTTGGCTACTTAACTCTACTGCCAGATATATTAGTGATCTTCTTACTTTGGAACAACATATGAAGAACACCTTCCTGTTATAGGTAATTTTGGCAAACATGCAGTCAATGTTTTTCCTGCATTATTGCTGCATTAAACTTCATACACACAGACCAGGAAATTCAAACTGACCTGCTAACAGTGCAAGCTCTTTGCAGAGGTTTGGGGGTTTTTTTCAGGTGAGTAATGCAAGTGCCATAGACCTGTGTAACCACCTGCAGAATCACGGACATACACATCTGGTATCAGGAACATCTGGTGTTGCTCATTTCTGTGCCAGCAGTGTATTGGGCAGGACACACGTGGTGTTACCAGCACCAAAACCAACGATGGCTCCTGCTCTGGAATGTTTCCAGATGTTAAATTAATCCATGTTAGTTTTTGGAAACATTAGGAGGAGAATATGGCAGGTAAGAGGAACTCACAAAGACAGCATTGTACTACAAGTGCTGCCAGTGCTGCTGCCCAAGGCAGGAACACCTGCCCCATCCCACAGGGTCAGGTTGCCATTTCCATTCAAGTTTCACTAGTCAGGTCTTTAGTTACCATTAGGCTGAGTCTGCAGTAGTGTCTTTTTTTTGCAGCTGTGTCAGCTGATGTGAGAAAGGCCATCATTTTCACTCAGAAAAGAACCCCAAGAACCTTCACTGCACAGAACTCCAAGGATCTTACTCTTAGGTTCGTTTCACATGTTTAATGCCAACCCTAGAAGGGTGTTTTCCCCTCTCAGTGAATCATTCAGAGTTGCAGTGCTCCCCTAGAGCACAGACAGAGGCTGAACATACTGAGGGAAAGGTCCCAACATCCTTGGACATGTCCCATAGTGATAGTAACAATAAAAGTCCATATCAGCTATACAGAAACCTCCTATCGGTAGTGTGTGTGGTGTGTGTGTGGGTCTTTTGCCCTTGGTTTATTTTCAAGGGTACTATTACATGGCATATAACATGTTTTAAATTCTGAGTGTAGCGTGGGAAACAAGTCAGACAGACCTATGTTGTCCCCAGGGCGTAGAGGGAGCGGGCACACTGGGAGAATAAAAGCAGCAACTACTGCGCAATTCCCTGCCTGAACTGGTGTGATGGAGAGGTGGCAGCAGTGAGAGGGAGGTGCTGAAGTCCCCACTGCAACCATCAGGCATCTCAGGGCTGATGATCAGATCAGCCTGGGACTGTTAGGATGGCAGTATCTCAAGCCAGGGAGGGAGAGGAGGAGAAATTGAGAGGAAAAAAAACCTAAACAAAACAGCCCCAAACAAAGGAAAAAGAGTGAACAAAATGCAGGGTAAAGCACCAGAGAAAAACAGGTAACACCCTGTTACAGTATTAGGGTTAGGAACTACCACAAGCAGATTTGACGTCCCATTTGAGCAGAGAAGCCCATAAGCAGCTCCAGTGTTTCCTCCAGATTTCTCTGCTCAGGAAGGAGGTGTTTGCCATCAGCAAATACATTGGAAACATGTTAGAAAACAGCTCTGAGAGATCTGATGATTTTTAAAGGAGTGTCTATGACCTATTGAGACTTATATACAGAACTTGAATGAAATCGGAATACTGAAAGGCAGAAACCCTTGGGTGACAATCTGATAACCTGAAGGAATTGGATTCCCTTCCTCCAGGCACCTGTTGAATCTTGCCACAAGTCAAAGTTATCTTCTGAGTTGGGACAACTAAACCTTTCTGCAGATACATTTCAATTCTTACTACATATAATATCTTCTGAAAAAACCATGGTCATTGTGTCAGGACATGTTTAAGTTGGATATTAGGAAAATGTTCATCCCCCAAATGATAGTTTGTCACTGGAACAGGCTCCCCAGGGAAGAGGTTGTGGGTTGAAGCCTGACAGATTTCAGGACAACACTCTCAGGGACAGGGTGGGATTGTTGGGGTGTCCTGAGCAGGGCCAGGAGTGTAACTCAATGGTCCTCATGTGTCCTTTCCAGCTCAGGAGATTCTATGGCTCTATGATTCTGTGTTTTGTCAGTGTCTTGCTAGTCAGGCTGAAGTGACTAAAGCTCTGTTAAACCCTGCAAGCTATCTAAAAATAATCTTAGATTTTAATCTTTGCCTAAGATAATTCAAGGTATTTTTCTCCCTCTCACATATTACTTGTCTCAGTAACATCAGAACTGACATTAAAAGAGCTTTCCTAGCACAGAGCACAAGCTATTACTGTGTTCCCAGGGTTTAAAGATGAATGTCTTTTAATATAAAAGTTTCCTAGCAACATGTGTTCTCAGCCCAGAATGTATTCCAGAGGCAGTGATGCTTTCAGTATTGTCTCTATCCCTCTGTCTGAACCCTGTGCTCTGTTGCCATCCCTGCCTTCACAACCCATAGTATTACAGAACAGCAGCCTCCTTTCATCAGGTTCAGCTTCTCACCATCTCCCACTTTGGTCTTGCACACGAAAATATCTACCCACCCTTGTCTAGTGATGTGGAGCTGCTGCCTTTCTTCAGCTCTCTACACAAGCACCTCATTTTTCCTCACTGAGGATCAGTCTCCTGAGTATTTCTGGCTCTCACGTTACTCAGACTGCACACACTCCAAAACAGGCAGCTGTTGTCTGTGGCTGAGGAGCTGGGCATGGCTAAGGATGGGCCTGGAGCAGAGCCAGCACTGGAGAGCAGCAGCAGCTTCCACAGCAGGAGCTGCACCCTGCACAGAGAGGAGGGAACACAGGAACAAACTCATCAAACCTGCTTTTTATAGCTGGGGAAGGGGAAGAGGAAGGGGAAGGGGAAGAGGAAGGCGAAGGCGAAGGCGAAGGGGAAGGGGAAGGGGAAGGGGAAGGGGAAGGGAAAGGGAAAGGGAAAGGGAAAGGGAAAGGGAAAGGGAAGAGAAGGGAAAAGGAAAAGGAAAAGGAAAAGGAAAAGGAAAAGGAAAAGGAAAAGGAAAAGGAAAAGGGAAGGAAAAGAAAGATGATGGCAAAGGCAAAGGCCAAGGCAAGACAAGGCAAGGCAAGGCAAGGCAAGAGACAAGAAAAGGAAAGGGAAGGCAAGGAAACACAAGGAAAGAAAAGACTAGGAAAGGAAAGGCAAGGAAAGGAAGATGGGACACACAGATTTGCAATGTCCTTATGACCATGAGATAACAGAAAAATAGGTTATAGCCAAGGATGAGTCAAAAAGCAAAGACATATCAGCTGATTTTCACTCTTTATCCACACTGTGACTGAGCAGGCATATGTAACACAGTGGTGTGTTGTGTGACACTGTGTCTTTACATGTTATCCTGTAGTTCCCTTGAAAGAGAATCATGATCCAAAGGGTTGTGCCAGGTCACTGAGTCTTCAGGAAGATTCTTTGGAGTGTGGGTGTGGAGACCCAGGTCTGTGACAACTGGTTCTTCTTCCCATGAGCAGATCCTGGCTGGATTCCTGCCATCTCCATCTCAGACATTCCCCTCTCATGATGAGGGCTCTCCAAGTTCTGAGAGAAATGACAGGGGAGTGGACAGGCAGGGAGGTGGGATGATGGGGAATTAGTGAAGCTTGAGAGGGAAAAAACCCCATCCCTGACTATTTCTTGGAGGAATCAGGCTCAAATACCAGGATTGTAAAGTGCAAACAGACAACTGACTCCCTGGCAACTCAAAAAAGTACTACGAAGAGCAGAAGCACGTACTGATCCTCTCCTGTGACCAGGAAATGCATGTTTAGGGACCCAACACAGTGCCTCCCTCACACTGAGGTGCATCTATGAAGGGTGGATGTCATAGAACTCTGGAATCACAGACTGGTTTGGGTGGGAAGGGACCTTAAAGCCCATCCAGTTCCACCCCATGCCATGGGCAGGGACACCTTTCATAGCCCAGGTTGCTCCAAGCCCCATCTAACCTGGCCTTGGACACTTCCAGGGATGGGGCAGCCACAGCTTCTCAGGGCACCCTGTGCCAGGGTGTCCTCACTGAGCAGTCTGGAGCTGGAGGTGGGTCCTGCTGTCCTAGTTCAGCAGGAGGGACCAGCTAACCCTGTGTGGGGGTGATCAAAGCTGTGTATTCTACCCCCTCTATGCATTCCCCAAGGTCAATGGGCCATTAGGAGCAGCTGCCCAGGGAGCCATTATCACCTCCACACCCAGCCTGAGGGGGGCGGAGCTGCTAATGGGCCATCAACAGCTCAACACCCCCTGGCTCCCAGAGTTAATCACCCATTGTGTGAGTCCCCGCCCAGGGGGAGGGACTGAGTGCTCCCTGAGGGTACATAAGTGGTGGGTAAGAAGACCTTGGGAACTTCTCGTCAGATCCAGAGCAGCAGCAGGACCTCGACAGGAGGAGATCACCGCTCTCGCCCAGACCACAGCCCTTGCCTGCACCAACAGGTTTTTCTTTTCCTTTTGCTCTGGACTTGGGGGAACCACAGGGGTCTCAGCACAAGGGCAAACAAACCCCCTTGGGTTTGTGCCCCAGGACACTGGGTTATACTGCTGGGGTATTGTGAGTTGAAAGCAATTTCCCTTGTGTGTCAGTGTTGTTATTGTAATATTATTATTAAATTTTAGCTCTGACTTATAATCTCTCTCGTGGTGAGTTCATTTCCCCTGCTGGTTCACCTTCAAACCAGCACACCTGCCCTGTTGTCTTTCACATCTCCCAGGAACACTTGAGGATGCAGGACATGAAGAACTGTACAATGTGCAAAGGCCAAATAATCCAGAACCCAAAGGGATATTATCTTGCCCTAAGCACTTGATTGGTCTCAGAGGAATAGGAGGGCAGTGGGATTTGGGACAGCTCTTTGCCACACCAGGATTTTCCAGCGGTTGTGTATATGGGAAGGAATGCCAAAAAATTGTTCAATTTGCTTTTTGCATGGGTTTAATTCCAGTTTTTAGCTATGAGAAACCCCTAATTAGAAGGCTTCCAGGAGGCATCCTGCTAGTGAACACTCTGCAAAGCAGCACCCAGGAGCGATATCTGAGCTCTTTTGTGATCCATTTCTCACTTATTCCCTGTAAAAGCACACTGCTGAAGTGCAAACAGAAGGATATGCAGAGGCACCCCAGACATCACACTGTCAGTGGTTCTGTGATACAGCATTTGCTTTAGGCATCCCTCATCAGCAGGCCTGAGTCAGAGATGCTACAAAGAACATTACTCTCCACTTACTCAGTTCCTGCATTGATAAATTCATCTGTACTGTCACAGAATACATCTCAGTTCCTTCCTCCCACAGTAGAACCACAGTGGCCCATCCCATCGAAAGAAGGTGCCCCAAACCAACTGTGCCCCAGAGAACACAAAGCCAGGAGTTAATCACTGGCACACAGAACTCTCCACCAGGGTCTGGACAGGCTTTGGAGTTGCCTTAGGACAGGGAGGAAACCTTCTTTGGGTTTGTTTACTACCCAGGTGGTTCTATAGGATGCTGTAGGAGCTATAAACCAGATGGAATATATTCTATACATTAACCCGTTCCTGTTCGCAGCCACTGCTGTGGGGTCTCGTGGCTGAGGGGCCAAAATGGCCCAGAAAACAGATCTAACATATGCAGTTTCTTGAAAGAGGAACCATGACCCTCTCCAACTGCTTTAAAAATTCATGCACCTGCACCAGAGATTTCTTCCATCAGCAAATAAGGACACGAGTCCCTTTCCTTTGATGAGGGCAAATGTGAAGCAGAAATAACTTCAGAGAAAGGGTTCCCCTTGTGCAGCAGGGACTAGTGGAGGACAGAAAGGCTCTTCATTACTCTTTGGCCCCACAAATCAGCCCCCAGCCACCTCCATTTGGGAGCCAGTGCCTTTCTGTCCACAAATTCCTTGATGCTGAATGTTACCAATCCAGCAGCATTCTCACAAGAGACAGATTTGGACTTGGCAAAGAGGAGGAATAACTGGGATTCCTCTGCTGAATGTCAGGGGTGTCTCACCCTCTCCCTTCCTCTCCCAGGGGACTGGGCTGCAAACAGGCTCCTGGAGAGTCTGTATTTTTCTTGTTTCTGGTTAATTCTGGGACAAAAGGAATATTTCTGGTCCTTTTTATGGGAGGAAAATATTCAGATAACCTTTACAGTGTTAATTGCAGCTCACATAACCCAAGCTTAAGCCATATGTTTTCATTTGGCTCACAGAGCACACTTTGCACGCTCTCCTCTCTCCTTATCAGCTTCTATATCTGATGTACTTTATTTATAGATATCTGCCTTTCCTCATGCAGTAGCTCTGGCCCAAACCAGGCTCCTGCACTGCTTTCCTCCACTTATCAGTCATTGTGGCACCTGCCTATCATCCCTCTGCTCTTGCCAACAATCTTCAAAGACAACCCCAAAACAACTACTACTAAATGCATTTATTTTTGCCTGGGAACTAAACACTCCCCAGAGAGGGGTTTGCTCTAAACGTGGTACCTGGGGCAATGTGATGCTCTGGGGCTCTCCTTCAGCTGTGCCATGAGGGGGCCTTGGTGGCTTTTCTCTGAGTGGTTTGGAATACTCTGAGCCAAGGTGTTAAATTATTTTGGGAAAGAGAATCTAAAAACCATTATTTCTAAATGAAAAATCTCTGTGCAAGGCACTTTCAGTTGGGTGCCAATTTTTAAGCAGCTTTTGCAGAAAGCCAACAGGTGTGGCAGGAGTGGCTGGAACCATCTAAATGCCAACTGTCTGCATAAGCCCCAGATAAATACAGAATCACTGATGGGGACCAGTGTTTACAGGTATTTTATGCAATGAAAATAGTAAGAAATTGCTAGAAACACATATAAAAACACAAGAATTCATCGTAGTTCCTTAGTTCCACCTCACCGTGGCCATGTTTTTGAAACCAAACTGACTTCCTGACTTTCAGCAGTCCAACTACTTGGGACAATTCAAATCACATTGTTCACAGAGCCCCATGGAAGAAAAAAATTTTTTTTTATAAAATAAAAAACCTGTCATGTTCATCCTGGACTCGGGTGCTTTGATATTAAGAATGACAAGCATCTTATCTAGATTCTATTTCCACATGCAATTTTCACCCAGCAAGAAGCCTTCAGGCTCCAGATTAGATCAGGCAACAATACTGTTAGAAATAGAGAAGGATATAATCCATGTAATTTCTGATTGCAGATTTCCCTGTACAAGCTCAGAGCCCCTCTTTGGGCACTGCTTCCCACGCCCTTTATGGATGATATTGTGAAGTCAATAACACCATTGGCCTCTCCTCTCCCTCTCCTCTCCCTCTCCTCTCCCTCTCCTCTCCCTCTCCTCTCCCTCTCCTCTCCCTCTCCTCTCCCTCTCCTCTCCCTCTCCTCTCCCTCTCCTCTCCCTCTCCTCTCCCTCTCCTCTCCCTCTCCTCTCCCTCTCCTCTCCCTCTCCTCTCCCTCTCCTCTCCCTCTCCTCTCCCTCTCCTCTCCCTCTCCTCTCCCTCTCCTCTCCCTCTCCTCTCCCTCTCCTCTCCCTCTCCTCTCCCTCTCCTCTCCCTCTCCTCTCCCTCTCCTCTCCCTCTCCTCTCCTCTCCTCTCCTCTCCTCTCCTCTCCTTGTGCTGTGTAACACCCTGCAGTCATTTCCTTCATGACAGACAATACACCAAAAGGATTAAGCATGGGGAGACTGTACTTTTAATCACAGCTTATGATTTCCCATGGTTACTCCTGTGGGATCCCACACAACCTTTACCAGGACACAAAGCTGAGCCAACCTGACCTTCTCCCCAAGCACAGCCCTCACAAGGTCCACTCTGCACACACTTGTGGAGGAATTACAGGCTAGAGATGGTTCAGGCAGCTCCTGGTACAGGGGCATTTTCTCCCTTCAGCCAAAGCTCATGTTTCTCCACTGTTTGGTTACTCTGCAGGTGTTATGGTTTGGAGCACAAGTCTTATAAGCAGTGTCTGAGGGACAACTCAGCCTGGAGAAAAGGAGACTCAGGGGGACATTCTCTCTCTCAAACTCCCTGACAGGAGGGAAGAGCAAGGGTCTGTTCACCTCTTCCAAGGAAAAAGCAATAGGACAAGAGGACTAGAAAAGGGCTAGAAGGCTCTACAAAGAGACCTGGACAGGTGGGATGGATGGGCTGAATCAAACTGCATGGAGTTCAACAAGGTCAAGTGCCAGGTCCTGCCCTTTGGCCACAACACCCACTGAAGCAGCACAGACTGACACAGAGTGGCTGAAGAGCAGCCAGGCAGAAAGGGCCCTGGGGATGCTGTGACAACAGCTGGACATGAGCAGTGTGTGCCCAGGTGGCCAAGAAGGCCAGTGGCATCCTGGCCTGGATCAGGAATAGTATGGTCAGCAGGACCGGGGAAGTGATTCTGCCCCTGGACTGGGCACTAGTGAGGCCACACCTTGAGTGCTGTGTCCACTTCTGGGTTCTTCAGTTTAGGAAGGATGTTGAGTGATGGAGCATGTCCAGAGAAGGACAATGAGGCTGGTGAAGGGTCTGGAGCACAAGTACAATGAGGAGCAGCTGTGTGAGCTGAGGGTGTTGAGCATGGAGAGGAGGAGGCTCAGGGGAAACCTTCTCACTTTCTACAACTCCCTTGCAGGAGGCTGTAAGCAGGTAGGGGTTGGTCTCTTCTCCCAGGGAACCAGCAGTAGGGCAAGAGGGCATAGGGTTGGAAGGGACCTTCAAGACTGTCTTGTTCCAACCCTTTGGCAACATCTTCCACCAGCCCAGGTTGCTCCAAGCCCTGTCCAACCTGGCCTTGGACACTTCCAGAGATGGGGCAGCCACAGCTTCTCTGGGCAACCTGTGTCAGGGCTCACCACCCTCACCCTATTTTCTTCCCAATATCTAATTCAAATTCCCCTCTTTTAATTTGAAGCCATTCCCCCTTGTCCTATCATCTGCCCATGCAAAAGGTCACCTTCCCTTCTTCATAAGCCCCCGCTAAGATACCAGAAGGATGTCTCTGCTCTGTACCATTCAGGCAGGTGTGAAACAACTTCATAAACACAAACTCCATAAAGTTGCAATGGCCTGCTGTCATGCATACTATTAATTCTCTGCTCTAAATCCATCCTCTGGATTTCAGTCATGTACCATTAACACAGCTTCAAAATTCTGTTAACTTTGATTTCTTTTAAAATGAACTCTGAAAGCAGGACAGATCTCCTACCTCCCAAGCCAACCTTCTGGAGCAGAGCAAGGTGTCTCCTGGCACTTCCAGCCTTTCAGTACCATGGATTCCTCATGGATGCTCAGAGGGGACCAAGGGCAGGATCTGTGTATGGGCAAGGCACTGAGAGCCAGACAGACCAAAAGGGTACTGCCAGTTTTCCTTCCTATTTGATACTGCTCTCATGTCATGAAATAATTGTGCTGGAAGTCCCAAGTGTACATTTCTGATCTCTATTTTGTTGTCCAGGAATATAAATCTAATTTCCTGATCCAGATGTTTTTTTCCTCAGGTTCTTGTTCTTTTTTAGTTTCACATTTTTAAGGCTTTATTTCTTCTTACTTGTAACCTGTGTTGCTCTAAAAAACCCCAAACCCTGCCATGAACTTGAGGAGGAAAACCCCACCAACACCTGTATTCATACTTCACATGTTCTTTACAATTTTACATGATCTTGTAAATGTTGTTGGAACAGCTCTGTGGGGCTGTTCCTGCTCTCTGCAAATGAATGAGGCAATGGCAAAACACTCAGAAACTACAGTGAGAATAGAGCTGAGAACTACCATTGAGAGGGAGCTGCTGTACGTCCTAAACTTCATAAACACTGAGCTGTAGCTGTTTGAGGAACCATTTTGCTCATTCCAGCACTCTATATTGTCATTAATAGTCAGTGCAGTTATTCCTTCCCCTTGGGGCTGGAAAACTGTAAATAGCAAAAAGAATAAGAGTAGGCAGCAGACAAGCAACAGAATATTAAAAAGGTCATACAGAGTGCACAGCACCAAAATGGTATGGCTGTATTAGAGGGGGGAATTCCAATAATAGCCTCCTAATTTCAAGACAATACCAGCATGGAAAACTAGCTCAGAATGTCAATTTGGAAACTAGAACAGTTTGAAAGACAAGGTTTTTTCAACGCTCAAATTCCTTTCCTGGATGTCAGCTAAATTCCATGAGCATTATCATCCTTTCCCCAGAGGTGTTACTGATGCTGTGCTATATGAGAATGAAGCAGAATGAGGAAAAACCTCAGTTGTTCCCTTTGACTCCACTTTCATTTCCCATGAAATGCTGACCCCCAGGCTCTGTGCATCCCCCAACATGGAAACACACCCAGCTCCCCACTGGTGCACAATCAATCCATGCTAATCTCGGGCACAACCCCAGGGAAGGAGTGGAAGAGGGAAATGTGTAATTGCATATTGGATGAGAGATCAATGGCTCCTGAGCCCATCACCCTGGGAGAGGCAGAGTAGGCTGCTGAGTCATCGATTATTTCAATGATGCTCGTGGTGTCTGCTGTCCCTGAACACCAGAGTGGCTCCAGGCATTTCAGGCAAACTCAACAACTTCTTCCATCACCCTCCTGAAAAGGATGCCAGTCTTCAAAGGCTTCAAAACCCTTGCTATTTCTATAACTGTAAGAATTTGTTTATTTCTAGGATTTCATCTCAAAACTATATATAACCTTTCAGGGCTTCTGTCAGAACATGAGAGATGGGGAGAGATCTGTGTTGCTACTGGAGACCAGATCGAGGAAGGGATGATGGTTCCTGGCAGCAGCACCTGCAATGGGCATCACCTGGGCACCACCCTGCAACTGGGAAGACCAGGTTGGTATCACACAGGGAAACCTGAATTAAAGAGGGAAAAGAAGTGTGTGGCTTTCACAATGGAATGCCAGAGCAGGAGGTTTTCATGGCTTGGGAACTGTGTGCACATCACCAGGAATGAAGTGTTCCTGTGCACATTGAAAAAGTTTATCTATAATTTTCATTACATTGGTAATGAAGGGGTGTCAGGGTGGGCAGGCCCTGGCACAGGTGCCCAGAGAAGCTGTGGCTGCCCCATCCCTGGAAGTGTCCAAGGCCAGGTTGGACAGGGCTTGGAGCACCCTGGAATAGTGGGAGGTGTCCCTGCCCGTGGTAGGGGGTGGGATGAGATGGTCTTTGAAGTCTCTTCCAACCCAAACCATTCTATGACTCTATGATATGTAATAAACTACAAACAGGGTGATAATTTCCAGAGGGTGAATGTGCCATCCTGTGGCAGACCAGGAGCTGGAGGTTTCTCAGCACTTCCCTGGGCACAGCATCACCTAAATCTGGCTTCCTACAGCCTGGTCCTCCTCTTTCCTATTGGGGAAGTCACTTGTTGGCCAACCAGTTAAACCAGCTGACAGTAAAATTCACAATATACAGCCTACACTGGCAAAGGCACTCATTTCCAGGAGATGGAAGTCAAAGCCAGGCATTGTGCTGGAAAACGCTGTGGGAAGCAATCATGGATTTATTTGCATGAGGATTCTTAGTTTTCATCTGGCCTTCCACTCCTTCTTTAACTGGTGCTTCAGAAAGCTTTATAGCTCAGCAATTGTAGCAAGCAGGACAACCAATGCTTCTGCTGTTCCCAGCTGGGAGCATTTCTTTGCTAATCCATTTGCATTTTATAACATAATTTTCAAAGAGTGTCATTTAGTATTATCGTTGCTTCTTAAATACTGCTTCAGTCAAGGGTGTAGTGCAAAATTCCCAAAGATCTCAGTAGCTGGAAAAGTAGCTAAAACATGGGGCTTTCAGGTCATGCATCAGAGAGGCACTCTAACTAATTTCTGACAAATTTTGGCAACAGGGAACAGAGCATTCTTTCCTGCATTTCAAGTTTGGACAAACTTGAAAAACAAAATTAAATGTACTCTACCTGAAGTACAAATTTACTCTTGTGCAGATGGATTTATAAATATTTTTCAGAGGTTTGCAGAAAATACTTGCAAAATGTTAAATAAAAACTGTTATTGTTTTTTTTAAATTATTATTATTTTAAAGCAAAATCCTCAGTTCTCCCCTTTGTGCAGTACCTCGTTCCAGCTGGATGTTTTCCTGTTTCATTTTGTGAGGCAGAATTGTTCTCCACGAGGCAGTAAGGTAATACCTCAGCAGGGAATTCTTCAAGCTTGCTCTTTGAAGCATTTATATTTTCTAAAGCATTATTCTAATTTTACCAATAGACTCCAACTTCAGTAAGTAATTGAAACTGTATCTGTGTTCAGTAGATTGGACATCCCTGACTGAACCACAGGGGAACAAAAATAAACCTTTGCACTGAAACCCTGACACCTGAAGTGCCTCTTCCTGATGATTTTGCAGATTTTACACCAGAATTAACTATGCAGTGCCAAATTCTGCTATTGAGCTCAGATCCATTTGGTTTAATTACTAAATAATAGAAACATTGGAACAATAAAGATCAGTTTCAAGTGTGATCTACTTAAACACATCTGCTTGCCCTTAAGATTGTTTATATCCAGGGTATAAAGGAGTTAATGAAGGAGGCAACACCAGGGACTGTATCACAACAAGGAAACCACCACTAGCTTGGAAATGCATTTTTCCAATGTGCCAAAAATATATATTTTTCTAAAAGTAAGTGAAAATGCCTGAATACTCTTTCTCCCTTCCCTTGGCTCTCACCCAGAGGAATCGACAGACTGAAAGAGAGGCTGAGCTGAGCTGAGCTGAGCTGAGCTGAACTTGCTGCAAGGCCCCTCTTTCCATGTCCTCTTTGTAACTGCCACTGATAAAAAGCAGGTAAGGCAAACCTGGAAGTATTCCTGAAAGTTTTCTTTCATACACAGAACACCCAGAGGAGCTGGATTTTGCCAAACTGGGTAGGAGCTTATGAGAGGAATATTGTGACCAAACCACTGGTGATTTGCAGCACTTCTACATATCATAAAATCAAAGCCCCAGTGGGTTCTGTCCTGCTGAGAGGGGTACAGGCATTCAAATGTATAACTCCATTCTTCCCAAACATGGAAGCTTGTGGAGACTCCCAGATCAACAAAGGGAGCAGAGTGCTGGGAATGTCATGGGGAAGGACAATGACAGCACCAGTAAAACCATAGAATCTTAGAATCTCCTGAGCTGGAAAGGCCATAGATTCCAACTCCTGGCCCTGCACAGACACCCCAGCAATCCCACCCTGTCCCTCAGAGCGTTGTCCAAATGCTCCTGGAGCTCTGGCAGCCTTTGGGCAGTGCCCACTGCCCTGGGGAGCCTGGTCAGTGCCCACCACCCTCTGGGGGAAGAGCCTTTCCCTGAGATCCAAACTAACCCTGCCCTGGCACAACTCCACTCGTTCCCTGGGTCCTGTCCCTGCTCACACAGGGCAGAGGCCGGAGCTGCCCCTCCATTGCCCTCCATGAGGGAGCTGCAGACACTGAGAAGATTTGATCTCAGTCTCCTCTTCTCAAGGCTGAACAAACCAAGTGAGCTCAGCCACTCCTCGTGTTGTCCCTTCAGACTTTTCACCATCTTCACAGCCCTCCCTCGGACACTTTCTAATGGCTTTATAGAAAAACATCACACTATGTCCCTCTGACACGAGGTAGGAGATCACAGCCAGGCTGAAGTCCTAAAGGCACTCAGTGCACTTTTATCAACATCCTCTGAAATGCTTTGCCAGCATTTCTGTAGGTAGCTGTGCACTCTCAGGCTTTGTTTTATCAAAGGACAGCACAAGCCCTGCAGAGCTGCTGCCTGGGGCAAAGCTGGGCTGTGGTGACTCTCATAGCCCAGGACGAGACAGCAGCCAAGGCAACCACCTCCTGCAAGAACAGGGCTGCATTTAATGCCTCTTCCAACATCCTAAAATAGCTCTATTTGCTTTTCTTTTGTCATGACACTTTCTTCACTCCCAGGCTGGAGCAGCAGAGTATTTTCTCATTTGATTAATGCCCCTCTAGCAGAACAACTTATAAATAGATATGGAGTGAGTGTTGATGAGGTGTCGAGGGCTTGAGCCTGTCTACCACATTGGGTTTCATAACCAGGAACATGCTGCTTTCCAAGCTTTAGCCCTCCTCTTTTCCATTCTTCTGACTCAAAAATAAGCCTGTGTTAGGTTCTTTCATAACCACCATATGGTGCCTAGAAAACCTTTGGTACATTTGCAGTTCCCCAGGGTCTGCTCTAGATTTAAGAAATAGATCTTTGAGGATGGCAATCATTTACAGCAGCTCACACAAGTTTTACAGGTGGAGTTTTTTATGTCTTTTCTAGTGCTGAATATGTTTGTCCAACAAACAGGCAGCTCTGAAGACAGGTGGCTGCTCAGTAAAACAATGTATTGCCTTTACAATACATCAGATTTGATGCCTTTTGATTTAAAAGACTTGCTCCTGAAACTAAAGTACACAGAAGTGCAAGATTTCTCTTCAGGTCTCCAAGCACATCCCTACACCCCCTCTTCCCATGAACTCCCTGCCTGCCATTTGTCTGGCTTATCTCTCACCTGCTTCTCTCAGTAGCTTTTATTTAAAAAATCCTTTTGCAAACAGAATTGAATGTTGTGCTGCAGGTGAGGCTGAAATGTGGATTTTCAACAGGATGTCATTACATTTTCAGTGGCATTTATCCAGATCATTATCCATCCTCTCACATTTTACGACATGATCACACTCTGATCAGCTTCCTTTAATTTCATCCCAGCAGGTTTAGAGATGCTTCAAGTTTCTTTTCCATTGTGGGTTCTTTTTATCAACCCTAAATTTTATCTGTATTGTGGTTTGGTTGATTAGGTTCATCTGAAATCTTCAGGTTCTATCTCTTAAACTCAATTTCTCCCTGAAAACTGTGATACGAGTCATTCACATTCATTTTCTTGCTCTCTTTGCTTTAATGCCTTCTGTAATTTCTTCTGTTCCAGAGATGAGAATAATTAGTAACCTTAATTTACTTAATTTTATAGCTTTGGGGTGTACTATTTTTGTTAGAATGAATATTCCCCTTCTTCTGAAAGCATTTTAAGACAGCAAGAGGTAGGTGAATTGATCTGAATAAATTAACAACCAAACTTCCCTACAGACCAAGATGTAATATGTCATCCTTTTGTGTTCTTTCTGAAAGCTGGTTTTGACCCCTCCAATGGAAACAGAAATATTTAACAATAATCACCCAGGTCACCTTCCTTAAACCACTGAAATCTCAAGGTCATGCTCCAGATTGTGGTGGCAGTTTGTTTTGGGGAGACTTCTTCCCAATTCATCACCCCAGGCCTTTGATCAGTGTTTTTCCAAGTAGCTAATATGTAGCTGTCATTAATTACACTGTAAATAAATATAAACGAGGTCACAGTTTCGTTATGGAAATTGGTTAGACAAATACAGCAGCCTGAAATTAATCAAAAGTGGATGTAATATGACCCCAAAAGCCAAAGGAGTGTTCTGATGGAAATTAATTGAGCACTCTGAAAAGCATGAACTTACTGGAATAAGTAATTGGAAGTAGGTGCTTCTAGAGCAGACCCAGCAGGCTCTGGAATTTTCAGTGCACACATTTCAGATGTCAGCTATGAGAGCTGTTCAGCAGATCATCTCCTCTGGCTTAGTTAATTACTGTGACTTAAATGGTTTTAGGTGTAGGGATGGACCAACTCCTGTCTGATGCAGCCACTTGGCAGAGCACAGAGACAGAACTGCCACCAGGCTGGTAAAGAGTCCCCAGAGTGAATGACCCCTGTGAGTAAATCTGGTGCAAGAGGCAGGTGATAGAAACAGAGTAGTTCAGAATGTTGTAAGAATGCATTAGAGACATGGAGTAGTGGTGACCAGGGTAGTGTTGGGTTAACAGTTGGACTCAATGATCTTGGAGGGCTTTCCCAACCTCAATAATTAATTCTGTGATTCTTTGATCCTGTCCCTCCATGTGTTGCAGAGACTGGGCAGCACCATGGGTTGCTCTCCCTGGCCACACCACAGCCACCACCTCAACCTTACCTGGGGACAAATCCTCCCCACCAGACACAGAATTCCCTCTTGCCCAGGTCCCACCATCCAGGCAGTCAGCTGGAACTCAGCAAAGGTGCCTTGTTCTTTTGTTAGAGGGCTTTTCTTTACCTTTTCCACTTGGGTGGTTCAAACACCTTCCCTGGTGCAAACACACTGCACAGAGGAAGCTCCCAGCAGAACAGCAAAGGCATTTTTCTCATTAAAGAGTATTTTTAGATACCGAAGCCCTTAACAGCTATAATAAAATCAAGCATAACCCACACTGTCATACCTGTCCACTTGTGAAATAATTTGCAGTTTCTTGCCACGCAACAACAGAAAGGAAATGCTACCCAGATTCCTGTCAGTCCTGCAGTGGGTGTATCCCTCACTGCCCCAGGCTCGCCACGGTGTGCAGGAGATGGACTGTGTGAGGCAGGTCCTGACCTTGGGTCACCACCTGGTTCCTCACACTCATGAACCAGCAGCTGTGGGAGATGCATCAGGTCTTGTGACCTTTCTGCCAGAGTTTGACATTTTATAGGGAAGTATGGACTAATTCCAGCCGATTCTTCTGGAGGTGAAGCTAATGAATGTCTCAGCAGAGAGGAAAAGCTTCAGACAGAGAAAAACAGGGAAAACCAGCAGGGAAACACTCGCACGGAGCTGAAACACCTTTGGCTAAGTGTTTTGCTGGGGCATTATTTCTGCTGCCAGAGAGGGCACACCTTACCAAAGAGAGACAGTTGGAGTGCAGCTTCGGAGAGCTGCTGTTTTCTGCTGGGTAAGGATTCACACCATCCAAAACCACTTCATGATGCCAACAACACAAACACAGTACAGAGTGCACCCCACTTCCAACAGCCTCCTGCTTTGCACAGTTCTCCAGCTCACTGTGTGTTTTCATTAGAGCTTCCTTGGCATGAAACTCTATTCCTAACTTGTGTTTCACTTTCATCAAATGTTCCTTCTGAAATAAAGGAGAGATTCTTCCTTTCTTGCATGTGGCAACCCAATGGCAAGAGTTAATGGACCAGGTCATCGGAGAGCAATCCCTGTCATATATCCTGACTGAGCTGTGAGGGAAGCCTGGTTTGAGGATATTTTGGGGAGCTGTGCTTCCTCTGCCTGCAGGTTCTGAGTGCAAGGCATGAAACAGCTGGATGAGACGTGCAGGTCAGATGAGGGTGCTGCAGGGGTGGGGTGGGGTGTCTGTCACATACATGGGTGATATCTCAGCTCCCTCACCTTTTGTGGGTGCTCAGATACTTACATAGAATCTGAGACAGACCTGGAAAACCCTGTGAAATAGCTTGGTAGAAAAAGAATAACCAAATGCAAACATGTAAAAAATTGACGTTTGATGGCACTGGTCGCCCAGTTCTGTGAGTCTTGGACTGAAAACAAAGATGGGGGTTGGAACTAGATAATGTTTAAGGTCCTTTCCAACCCAAGCCATTCTGTGATTTTATGATTCTGTGTCTTTTGTAACAGTTGTAACCAATAACACCAAGCCAAATGCTGTGCCACTAAGCAGTTAACTCCTGATAAAGTCATTTTTAAGAACATTCTCTTCTTTATTATTAGAAGACTGTATCAGTATGCACAAGGTAGTAAAGCAAAGCTGTCTTTATTAAAAACTAAGCAAGGATTTTATTTTTGCTATATTTAGATGAGAGAGAGAGAGAGAGTGAGTTTCTGCCTATTTTCATTACATTATTTTACGGTGACTGCATTTTTAACAACAATGGGATACCCCAGGAAGGATATGAAGAGCTGTCAGCAGTTTTCACTGAATGCTGTGACATTTCCACAGTACTCCAAATGATTCAAATAATCAAGGAATGTAATACCTTCTGGATAAAATCCCTGTTGGATAATTGCTAGCTGAACACTGCTTCAGAGAAACAGCTTTTGGGGACTAAACTGCCTCAGAAGGGAAGAAGAGGGCAGTGATTTTGCTGCATTCCTACCCTACCCAGACAAGGACTGGATCTGACCCATCTGCTCAGAGAAAAAAAAAAAACTAAAAAGGAAAAGAAAAAACATTTGGATCATAAATTCTGATGCACCATAACTTAATAGGGTCCATTCAAGTCATTCAGAATGTATTATTGAAACAAGGCACTGCTGTAACAGCACAGCATCCACTGCTTCAGGGGTTGCATTTCACAAGCAAATTGAGGCCCCATCCAGCTTTAGGTGGATCCATCATTCTAAGAATCCAAAAGGCCAAACACTGAATTAAGGCAAATGTTAATGCAAGTTTCTCCTTACTGTTTCCTGAACCACACACATTCCATCATTCGTGCAAGCTCAAAGGGTCCCAAGGGCATGGGACAGGGTTCAAGGATTGCACCAGGTTTTCCAAGAGGCCTGAATTCAGGTTCATTTCCCAGATCGGCTCTTTTAAAGGTTTTAAATGACAGATCCCAAAGGAGTTTGAACAGATGGAGCATCCTCCTGGAACTCAGCTGTGTACCTTTGTCTTCTCTTTGTGTGTCCTGCATTCCAAGACCCCTTCACTGGTCTCCAGGTTTTCTCCAACTGGTGACCAAATTTCCAGCCTGGGGCTTGGGGGCCTTTGGAGTGCAGTGCCATGGGAACAGCACAGGGGCTTTCCTCCTCTCTGCTTCCCCTGGAGCTGTGTGTCCTTGTGGCTCCACAGCCTTCCCCTGGGGTCTGAGTCAATCTCCACTCCTCTATTTTCTCACAGACAAAGATAGAAAAAATTACTTTTGGGGGCAAAACTTCAGAGCTGGTTGGAGGCGTTGCTTGGCTACGCACAGGCATTTACATTTGTATCGCCTGTCAGGGAAGGAAAAGGACAACTCTCTGGGAGCAGCAGGGATAAAAAAACACTGTGGAGAGGTCATCCAGCCCAACCCAATGGGCTCCTCGGGGCATGCACTGCTCCTGCCAAGTTACGTGTTGTTCCAGCCTGTTCCTAACAGACCTCCAGTGGTGCCTAATCCACGTCTCATAATGCAGGCCGGTGGCCAGGGCCAGTGGAGGATCCTTCCCTCACACCAACAATGGTCCTTTTTATTCTGTTTTGGCAATCACAGAAACATTCCTTATATCTGGTCTATCAGGCTAATTCCCTTGCTCGGGTGGTTTCTGTCAGCTGAGCTTTAAAGATGCCCAATAATCCCACTCCATGGAGACTGTTACGAGCTGTTCTCTGATGAGCACACCATCAAGGACAACACTCTAATGGGTTTTTAAATTGTTTCTCTTAGTCATAGGCTTAAAATAAAAACTAAAAAGAGGTGGAAGAAACAGTGCAAGCTTCCAACAAATGTAACAGGAATGCTTAGACACTGTGAAAACCAAGGGAGAACATAATTACAGACCATGTTTCACTGAGAGCATGACTCATTAGAGAAGACTAAAAAAATGCTTTAAACATATATATTTAACTGCTTGGCTGACAGTAATAATGATAATTAAAAACAAGAACCCCAAACACTTCGGGGCTCCTCAGCTCCCTCCAGAAATACAAATCAGAGCACAGGCTCAGGTGGTGCAAGAAGTGTGCCCATTTCCCCCAGCTGCCAGCCTGCTGCAGAGCACCCACACCTGGCACAAAACACACCTGCAAACCCAAGGGCTGGTGGAAAGGGCAGTACCTTGGGCATATGGCTGATGTTTGAGTGGTGCATGAGATCCATCAACCTGGGCCAGCTGTGAAGGGCCACGCACCCCAGTGACCTCAAACAGCAATCAGCACAGGTGCTGCCAATAAAACAGATTTGAAAAGCCCATTTTTATCCCCAGTTCACTTGTCTGCACCTGTAAGAGATCACTGTAAGCTCAGTATGTCCAGCACATCGTATATTCAATTGCAGGAGTGATTTGACCCTGAGTTATCAGCAACATATCACGAAGATTGTTGTAGACGTGCACAAAGATACAACAGCACCATGGTTTAGGTTATTTTTTTTCCCAACTCCCCAACAACAGGAAAGAAGAGCAAAACATGACATTTTTCCACCCAAAGAGTGGTCAAGTGTTGGAACAGACTGCCCAGTAGTAGCACAGCACCAAGGGCTCACCCAAGAGCTGAGAGGATGGAAATGGGGTTGGTACAGGCAGGGCTGCCATACACCTGTTGACTTCGGTCACAAAGTTGCAGTCTTGACTTCCACCTTCTCGACACAGAATCACAGAATCACAGGACCATAAGGTTGGAAAACACCTCCAAGATCATCAAGTCCAACCTTTGACCGAATCCCACCATGGACACTAAACCAAACCACCAAGCGGCACATCTGCTGGTTTTTTGAACACTGCCAGGGATGGTGACTCCACCACTGCTCTGAGCAGCCTGTTCCAATGCTCAGCCCCTCTTCCAGTCAAGACATTTTCCCTAATGTCTGGTCTGAACCTTCCCTTGCATAGCTTGAGGCCATTTTCCCTTGTCCTATTGCTTGTTGCCTGGGAGAAAAGGCAGACCCACCTCTGAACTGCCTCCTTCTCCATCACATGTTCAGATATAGATTCCAAGACTTGCTCCATGATTTTTCTAAGCAGAAGTGAGGCCAACTGGCCTGATTTCCCTGGATTGTCCTTCTTGCCCTAGATTTTCTTTCCTCCAGCAGTCAGGGATCCCCCACCTGGCATCCACAACCTTTCACAAGTGCTGGGCTGTGTGTTGCAATGGCTTTGCTAGAGGAGCTGTGGAAAAAAGAAATGTTTCACTTTCAGAACAGTTATTAGGAGATGGTAAATTGTTTCCTGCCTTTCTACCCATGAAGACCTTACATTGTTCCTTCTTTTGTTAATACCAATATTTTTAACCCTATAAGAGTCCAAGATGACAACAAAACAAAATTTTCCATCCCACTTTTGTCTATTAGAATGGAATGATTGTTTGAAACTCCACCTCAGAAGCCAATCACGTAGTAATATAGACCAACTACACTTTCCTTGCATCATTTTTCAGGACTTAGAGCAGCTTAATGCAGATGATTGTTGCTTATGTGCTGACAAGCTCGTTTATCAGTCAAAAGGAGACACAAAGAAACTTAATTCAAGTTAAAGAGCTGTGGACTTGCTACACACAGAGATGAGTACTTTTGATATATGACTACTTTATATATATATATATATATATATATATATATATATATATAAATAAGTAATAGTTTTAAGATTACTCCAAATAACTGCATTTTGTGGTAGAATAACCTATTCCCTCCTCAGCTGCCTGCCAGAATTGACAGAGACATCCTTGGTAATGTAAATGCTGAAGCCATCTCTGTAGAATTGCCTGAAGGTATGTGAATTAATATGATTCATGCTATTATGTGCAGTCAATTTTTGCTTCAATTGCTATTTTTTATGTAAACAAGTTTATACACTGATTGTATATTGCTGTTAATTTTCCGCCAAAATCAATGTCTCTCCTCCTGCCCCTTTACACAGGATACCCAGGTGTACTACAGCAAGTAACTAACCAGGTGGTATCAAGAAAATAAGGCACTTCATGTCTCTAGAACCTTTAGCATGTGCTGAATGTTCTGCACCATCAGCTGCATCCAGATCTCCTATAAAGGGGTCAAAAATTTGCCACAGAGTGCAAAATTTTACCCTCTTTTTACTGCCCTGCTGTACTGGGGTGGGCTCAGAATGTGCCCACACACAACCCTCAGGACTGTAAAAAATGTTCTCCTATTTAAACTTTTGAATTCTTTTTTTTTTTCATTTCCCTTGGCCTGTGGGTTAAAATCCCAGGCTTCAAACTCTCCCTCCAGCAAGGCCAACAGGTAAGGCCAGATTTAAGGTTTTATCACATCTCTCTTTTGTTGAGAAAGGTAAAAGAAACAGAAATTTGTAATATTCAGGTCTATATTCCATCTGGGATTACATGGGCACCCACATACACACAGGTGTTGTCTGCACATGTGTGTAGATACAGGATACACACATAGATATGTGTATTGATTAACTCTCTCAACAGTTTAAACCTTCCAGATTTAACTGCAAAAAGGTAGTCAAATTGCTTAAAAGCCTAAGGAAAAGCTACTTTTCAAGTTTTATTATTATTATGCATTCAGCCTAAGGGCACTGCAGAAGTCTCAAGGCATGCCTAGAGAGACATCATCATGCTGGTAAAATAACCTGGAGATGCTTCTGTGGAAACCTGTACTCCACTGTGTCCCTCAAGTCCCATCATCCTGTGAAGATAATGTTTCCATAATGTAATTGCAGCTCCATGATGTTACTGCTATTGCATTCTGATGCCACATGTTTGACTGTGTAAGAGGATGAACAAATTCACTGTGAAAAGCCATGGCACAGTAATTGTACTCTAGGCAATTTTCTTCAGGAAATTTGAAAAAAAATCCCTGGAAATCTGATTTTACAGAAGTTAATTGCAGAGGGGAAAAATGTAATGGAGGGTGTTAGAATTGTGGTGCAGTTAAAACCCAACAGTCAGCAAGTCAGTATAGACTGCTTTTAAAATCAATATCAAACACCAGCTAGACAAGCTAAATATGTAAATGTCTCGACTGAAATTCATCTGCTTTCTTAAAATCAAATGTACAGACTCCTGTTTGGAGTGTTATTGCACATCCTTTGTGCCTCTGCCTAGCAACGAGCCGCCTGGGCTGGATGCTCTCAGGAGGAACACTCCTGTTACACAGACCCACCATCTCTTTCCATCTTTTGCTGGGTTTGGGGAGAATTCAGTCCTGTTTGGGGTTTTCTCCACGCCTGCTCAGTCTGGGAGGTTGGGTAAGGCTGGTGGCTGCAGAGCTCTGGTGTTGGACAGGAGGTGGTGAGCTGTGCCCTGAGCTTGGGCTGGGACACTGAGGCTGTGCAGGGAGCCTTGCACAGGACGTGGGGTTGGAGGGGCCCCTGGTTCTGCACCACACCCTCTGCCCTGCTGCACCTCACAGTGCTGGCTGGAGACATCTGTGTGTTACTTACGCCATCTGAACTTATAACACCTTTGGGAATGGTAAACTGTATGTGGATCAAGTGGTGGAATGCCGATCCTGACCAAGGTGGTGCATTTAGGAGCTGGCCCTGCCCAGGACAGCTGGAGGCAGGCCCAGGGCTGTGCTGGGCTCCACACCCCACATGGCTCCTGGCCCTTGTCCCTCACACAGCCCCTGTGGCTGCAGGAGATGTCCAGCCAGTGAGCTGTACCAGGGGAGCACATGGACAGCTCCCCTCAGTGCCACCACTGTGCCACTCACCTGCCTTGCACTGTCGGAAAGGTCAGCAAAACCTTCCCATGAGACCAACCTTTAGGAACAGATGTTTTTTTCCTTCAGGGAAATGACATCTTAGCTGGACTGTTCAGAAGGGAGGGCTTCTCTCTGCAGACAGCATTGGTTCTGCCCAGCACAGTACCCTGGGGAAAGTCAGTCAGAGCTCTGTTCAGTGATGCTGGAATGTGGAGTACCCAATGCCTAAAGGGTGGGGTAAGATTTAATTTTATTTGTGCTCCTCTTGTTATTCCATCTCACTAGAACAGTTATCTTATGAAGCCATTTGTTGTCAGGCCTTTCCTCTCGAGACCCCAAAAAAGCCCTGGGCTGACTCTCAGCTCCACCATCCCATCCTTGTGCAGAGCAATAGGCAGTACAGGTACAGAATCTTCTGCTTCCAGTTATGATTGACCCTCTCTCCGGTCTTTATTCAGTCACTACACATATTTACTATATTAAACTTGCAGTGGAAGCCAATTTTTCCTTTTCTGTCACTGCACAGTCCTACTCAATTCCAGAGTCTTATACACCATATGACTGTGTTTCCTGGCAAAAACTGTCTTGGAAATGACAACCAATGGCTTTAATGTATTTATAGGACGACACAAAGGCTTCAGACTCAACGTTTGCTCTCCTACTGCCAAAGGCTATCATTAAATCATTAAATTTTAATTGACAACTTGAATCTTCTCTTCCAAGGACCTTTAGTGTGCTGTTCCCTGGTGCTCACAGGGCTCAGCAGTGGCTCAGCAGTCTTATCCCATATCCATTTATTTCCTTTGCTTAAACACTTCTTGTTCTTTTCAGAGCCATCTTCCACCCTTCCAGATGGAAAGCTTTAGACTATTGGGGTGGATACTTTGAGGAGCAAATGCTGTCAGTCATTGGGCACCAACATCAGCTCAGCTCAGGTGTTCTTCACTTGGTGGTTCCTTTTCCTGCAACACACAACTCGGAATACAAGTTATTTTTTCCCCAAGGTTAAATCTCCTTGAGGCACACATTGGGTCATCTCTGGTAGTTTTAGTTAAGCCTTTTGGGAGACCTCAGTTTAGTAGGTCTCAGTTTAGCAGATGGTCTTACATAGATCAGGAGAGACAAATGTCACTTGACTTAAGCAACCACAGAAATATTTCATACCAGATGACGCAAACTGAAATATAAATACAGTAGAGCAGGAAGTGTTCAGTCAGTTCACATCATGACCAAGGTAGAGGGAAGACATACAGCTGCTGTCCTGCTGAAGTGGGCCTTGGCTGCTGCCCACTGCTACTTCTCATTTTGTTTGAGTTCAGGTAAGTAAATATTTTATTGTTATTTCTCTCTGTTTTTGCTGGGTGTCTTTTGGGGTGCTTTATGGATCTGGAGGAATGAGATCTGGTTTTGGTAGGAAGTAGAGGATTGTAGTTATATTTAACTTGTGTAAGTGTGTGTTATACTGTAGTTTTATTTTAATCTTCCCTTTTCTGTAAAAATATATATAACTAGTTTAAGTTTAAACCTTTTTCCCTCCCTTTTCTCAGAGAGGGGAGAGAAGCTTTGACTCTATTGGGCAGTTGGCATTTTGCCAGCTCAATCCAAGATCCATCCCATCTTTTCTCATCACCCTCCACCCGGGGCCACGCCCTCATGCCCCAGCCAATGAGGGAAGCGGGGTGGCTGTATATGGGCATGGGCGGAGCTGGTATGTGACCATATATGGGCATGGATGAAGTGAGGCATGACCAAATATGGGCATGGGCAGGGTCACGAGTGACTATATATGGGCAGGGGTGGGTCCACTGGGACTCATTAAGCTTCTGCATTCCTATGTGTTCTCTGAATGAGCTTCAAGAGACATTGTTTTACCTGAAAAGAGATTATTTTATTCATTCATCCCTGTTTATTTTTAGAGTATCTTCCCTATTGGTATCCACTACTATAAACACAAACCTTTCGTCCTGCAACACTGAAATTTCAAGACAGGAATGTAACCGAGGCATCCTTTAGTTTCCTTCCATCTTTTACATGCCTTTTCATGTGAATCAGTCCTCTGGTACCAGAATTTTTCTGTGCCCCACAGAAACTGCTCCTGTTACAAAATGGATTTTATCTTTCTCTTTTTAATGAGCAGGATGACATTAAAAAACATGGTTCTGTGTGAGCCACTTTTACTGCAGACTATTTTTACTATGCAGGCAGTCAAACATTGGTGGGTTGCTCAGAGAGGTTGTGCAATCTCCATCCTTGCTGGTTTTCAAGTGCAGCTTGGCACATCCCCAAGTAACCTGGTCTGACCTCAGGACTGACCCAGCTCTCAGCAGGGGGTTTGACTGGAGCCTCCTGTGGTCCCTTTGTCACCTGGCTTATCCTACAAGCCCTTGCTCTCCAAATTCCCATGGGCATAAGTGGGAACTATTCCTTCTCCCCAGTCTGGGACAGATGAGCCATTCCTTTTCTCCCCTAACTTTTCATATCTTTAGCCACTCACTGTAAGCTTTCTTAGCAAACACTGTTACGAAGGAAAGAGTCAGGGTCTGTATCACCAGCAGATTCCCAAGATCAGTGGCCTGACTGTTTCAGCAGGGGTTTTTCCCAGCTGGCTAAATGTCAAGATCTGGGCTGTACCTTGTGTAACAGGAAAGATACTGCTCTTAAAACAGTCCCCCTCACACAAACAAACACGTGCGCACACACAGTCTTAGTTGTAGTGTCATTTAAAATGGTGCAGTTCCAATGAAGGCAAAATTTCAAACTGAGTTGTATTTGAAGATGCTTTTCATCCAGTCAAACTCTGCTTTTCTTCAAGCCAAGATCTGTTACTGAAACCATTACAGAGCTACTGTCTCCTCAGTGGTCTTTTATATACCCTCAAGACATCCCAAGAAGGCTGTATTCCTGTGTCTTTAGTACAAAAGTAGCTGCCCTGGGGTCTCTGCCTCCTTGTAGTCTAATTCCTAAGTCCGGATCCTAATGAAAATACAGACTCAAGACAGCACTTGAGCACATGCTTAACTTTGAGCACAACAAGCATCTCATTGCAAAACACCCCATGATTTCAGGGGGACCATGCTCTGAACCACCCGTGGATTTCATTGGCAGAGGCAAAATAAACGTCTTGTTCTACATCACTTCTTTTTGTGACTCAAGTGTGCCCAAGATAAGCGGAACAACAGGAAACTGTCCAGTTCCCCTTGCCCAGTTTGTGTTTACCACTGGTTACTGTGGGAAGCTGTTGTGATCCAGTGGGGCAGTAGGAAGTTCCTAACGCTGCTCTTGCAGCAGAGGATGTTGAGGTTCTTATGCAAGCCACAGGCACAGTGAAAACAGCTGACCTTTCAGAATGTTTGTCAAGGCGCCTTCAATTCATAAGGGGAACAGCAGAGGGGTGTGCAAAGAACTTAAATCTGTTGTGCTGAAAACAGCCCAGAAACCTTAGGAGGACTCCTTTTTGGTGGTGTGAGGGAGGCAGGTGGAACCACTGGTGTGCCGTCCTGTGAAACCAGAAGAGAAATGTTTCACCTCCACTCTGTGGTCGCAGCAGCAGCCACAGAAGTTTCGGGACAGGCTCCAGGCACATCACCTGCAGAGGCAACACCAGATTTCGCTCTGACAAGGACGAAAGTAAAATAATGTTACTTAACCCCTGTTGACACGTCTGCCTGCCCAGCCAAGAGCTGAGGGACACTGGCAGACCTTCCCCTCGCTTGTCCCCTCCCCGTGCCCGCAGGGGTGGGGGAGATGCTGCCCAGTCCCCGCCGCCAGCCCGCGGCAGGCAGGGCAGGGCAGGGCAGGGCAGGGCGGGCAGCGCTCGGTGCCAGCCCGTCCCGTGCTGCCCTCTGGAGTCAGCCGCTCCTCAGTGCGCCCAAGGTACCCACCTGCCGGCTCTGCATCCTCCGGGGGCTGACATCCCTCTGAGAGGGAATCTCTGCTCTGCAGAGAGTCATGGGCATTCCCTCAAATCCCCTCCCAAGGAGAAGGGACCTCAGCCCCGCGGGGTTTCCCAAAACATGGAATGCAGGCTGGAGCCAGGACAGGATGTGCCAGCACCTTCTTCAGCCAGCAGGGCTGGCAAGGCCTCAGGAGTCTTGATGGTGTTTGTCTCACCCTGTGTGAGGCTTTGCTGACAGGCAGAAGATCAGCACACAGCCAGAAATGGCTTTCCCTTGGCTCCAAGCAGTCCCAAGTGCCTGTGACAAGGACAGCACAAAGCAATAACCACTCTCCGTGTGAGTACACAGAATCATAGAGTATCCTGAGTGGGAGATCATCCCACAAGGATCATTGAGTCCAACTCCTAGTCCTCCACAGGACCATCCCAAGAATCCCACCATGTGCCTGAGGGCATTGGTCAAATGCTTGTTGAGCCCTGGCAGCCCTGGTGCCATGACCCCTTCCCTGTGGAGCCTGGGGAGTGCCATCCTCTCCATGTTGTGCCACCACAACTGGCCCCAGGTTTCTGATATGGGCTCTGTGCATCTTTCTGGTTGCTTTTCTGCTGTGGAAAGACTCTCTCCTCCAACAGACTTTCTACTTCATGCGCAGCACTGGGACCAGGCAACTTCCATAGGTGGGCTGGAGTGATGTTATCATCCTCTTGCAGTGCTTAATTTCTAGGACTGAATCACTTTTCCTATCTTTAAAAGAAAAAAAAAGACTTTTTGTTTAACTTCAGCTTTCCTTCCTAATTACTGAATTGAGGTAGGAGTTATTTTGGCAGGAAAGGGCACTGGATGGTTTACCCCATGTTTCATTAATGCATGTAAGAGGTTATCTCCTGGTACAGAAACAGATGCGTGGTCCTAATTTTACTTTCTACTTCTGCACTAATTTGTGACTAGTTTTTTTCAATGTGAACATTGAGCCAGGGTAAAAATACTCCCAAGAAAGTTTAGAATTTGTTCCAGGGAGGGTTCAGGGGGATCCTGGGCTGAAACAAGACACGTTTAAAATTCAAGCAAACTGCATTTATTGCAGAGAAATAGCAAACAAAAGATGAAAAAATGAGAAAAGGAGAGAGCAACAAACCCTAAGACAACTCCCACTCACCCCTGTGTTAGTCACAGTTACTCTTCATACCAACCCTGATGTGCTCAGGATCCCCAGTTTGAGCAGCTGATGCATCCTGGGGCTTTGGTGACCTGCAGAGGCAAGTTGTCCCCGATGCCAGCACACACCTCCTTCTTGGAGCAGGTACTGTCTGGTTTTTTATACCCTTGGTCTGTGACGTCTGTTTGGGTGTCTTGTGGCCAGCACATGCCCAGAGAGAGGTTCCAGTCCCTCCCCTCATTATGTAATTGGAAACTTCATCATCCCCCTCTTCTTTTTCTTCTTGACTTGTCCCTGACTGGCTGGCGGCCACAAACAGTTTCAGTGTGCACAAGATGCTTCTCCTTCAAGGCCAAAGTCCTAATTATAAATTCTTGTTTGCCATAACTTGGCAAGAAAAGAGCAGCAAGGCCAGAGATAGAGCAAAATAATAGCATCTCATGCCACACAAATGCAGCATTTACATTTGTCTTCCTCTACACTCAGCTGAAAAGAAGCTCCCCAGCCACTGCACTGCCCGGTCTGGACTCATTAACTTCACCCACCCCCGAGAAAAATGTCAGATATTCACCCACAAAGGCTCAGCAGGAGGGTCCAGGTCTCCTGTGTGCAGCACCCCAGCCCTGTGGAGCATCAGCTCTGACACTGCAGGCACCCACCTGAGCCATGGGAACAGATTCACCCTTCCCACCAGTCCCCCTGCAGGGCAAGGTCTCCATGGGGCTCCATCCTTAGAGAATGCTCAGCCCTGGCAAGCACCTCCCGCCCTGCTGCCCCAGTAGGGCCGATGGATGGAGGCTGAGGAAATATCCCCACAGGGAGAAACCTTCGTGGAGCATCTTGTGAAGCCCAAGGCAGCCAGAAGCATCTGGAACAGGCACCTCCAGGTCCTGGGGTGGGGCCATTTATTCTTTGTTAAATGGACAGCATTTGCCACTCCGAGATGCACTTTTGCTGCACATCTGGAGCCTTCCATGGCAATGTGTCCCTGAATTCTGCTCCAAAGACAAGAAGATTGTTCTCTGGTGTGTTCCTGCAGAAGAAAACCAACCCCTCCTGTGCAAAAGCCAGAGGGCACATGCAGGGTCTGGGCAGCCAGGGGCTGTTATCATCTCCCAGTGCTCACAGCAGCCCAGAAGGGTTGAGGTTTGAGGTCCTTCTGAGGTGTGTCCAGTGCAGCCCATGTCTCACAGCAGTGCTGTGCCCTGGGGCAAGTAAGAGATTCATGGCCTAACAACAAAATGAGATTTAACAAGTAATGGAAAAGCAAAAGTGAGCTGGAGGACGACAGTGTCACCAGGGGTTTTTTGGGGCTCTCAGGCTTGTGTGCAAAACCTGAGACTTAAAAGGGTTTTTCTTTCCCCTTCTTCAGCTCCTTCTGTCCCCTCCCTCCCATTTGCTCAACTCTAAAATGCTGCAATATTTCACAGCCACTGTAACAAAGGTGGGTACATGGGAAACTTTGCAGGGTCTTTGTTCATCCCTGTGCAGAGCAGGGTTTATTGGAGGCTGTGGCTTCATGAGGAACATCTGAATATTTGAGCACCACTGTGCCACAAGGAGGGTTTACTTGTCCTTACCCACCTTAAAGTGGAGTTATTTCCCATAAATGCACTGAACATAACAAGTGTTTAGGCATGAAACTGTCTGTATTGGTGTTTTAAGAACAAATTTTGTATTTTTGCACACTTGAAATACATGCCAGGCTAATCTTAGGATGCCTTTTCAAGCTTAGCAAGGTCAAATAAGTCCTTTGTGCAGTCACACACCTAAGTTGTATTTAACTTTTCATTAACTTTCCAATGTGCTAAAAATATGCATAATTAATTTCCCTGCTGTTTCTATGTAACCATTTGATAAATGAATAGGAGGGGGGAGAAAAAGATGAGAAATTAATGAAGTTTTGTCCTGTGTTCTGCCACTGAGAAACCACCACAATGCCAACCCAGAGCACACACTCTATGGCTGCATTTTTATTCAGATCCCAGTAAGTCATATCATTAAAAGAATGTTAATCTGTGCTAAGTACTTCTACTCAAACACCCCCTTAGAACTGTAGAACTTCGCAATAATTACTGCTTTAGTAAAGATTCTCTGATTAATATATGTCATTGCAGTCCACTGAAAGTAAGTCATGAGTGTGCATAGTCTGAGTGTGAGAAGTTTCAAGGAGTGGATAAAGATTTCCTGGTGTCCCTTTGCTGGGCAACAGGTGGTTGTTTTCCTTTATGGTTTTACTCTTGTATAATTAAACAACCTTTTTTCAAATATTGTGTCTTCATACCTGGGTTTGCTTTCTTTGGTCTTAAATAACTCAATATACACTTAAGACTGTGCTGAGTGCTTATATGCAAATAAAAAAATGATCATAATATCTGGGCAGATACAGCTTTGCATTCTATAAGTTGATTTGCTGCCTCATCCAGACCTTTAACGTTTGCCTCAGGGTAGAAATTCCTGGATTTTCCTCACTGAAGCTCCCATAGCATTGAATCAAATGTGTATTTTCAGTTTTGCCAGTTGCTGGAGACTGAATGCAGACACAACTAATGAACTTTGGTTAAACCAAGATATAAACCGGAGAAAGTAGAGAAAGTGGAAACAGCAATAACTTAATTTCCAAGGCCAGGCCCTGCCTGGCTCCTTCTGCTGCTCCCAGCACAGTCCATCTTTGGAACCTCCACTCTGGGCAAGTAAAAATAAGAGAGAAAATAAAGAAAAAGTTAAGAGTAATGAGTGGTATTGGGGAGACAGTGATGCTGCTTATCCCAACCTGTTCATTCCTGGGAAAAACAGGTCATGGAGCTGCAAATGGGAGGATTTCTGAAAGACTCGTGGATTTTTAGTCTGACCAGTCAGCCCAGAACTGTTTTGGCAAGTCACAGAAGGACTGGCAGACCACCCCCTGCGATCTTCTGGAACGTTGTTCTAGCTTTTGTTAGCCCACACATCCCAGTTCATTCCTGCTGCTGAGCTCCCAAATTTCGAGGCATAACAAGGACAGCTGGTGGGCTCCCAGGGACAGGAGTGGGTCTGGAGGTGGCAGTGGCGAAAAGAAGGAACACTGTCTTCTCTTAGGTATCTTTGAAAGTCCTGTTGTCTTGTAGGTGGAGGAAACCTCTCCTTTCCTGAATTAAACTGTCAAAAAGTTTACTTCTTTCTGTGTATTTCTTACTGAACGCTTTGCTTGTGGGCTTTTTTTCCCTCATTTTTTTATCACATTACACCAACCCAGCTTGTTCTTACCTGACAAGTGGTCACAGGAGCACAGGGTTTGTACTCAGCTTAATTCAAACCCCAGATCTAAAATGATGAGTAACACATCTAACTTTGTCTGAATCAAAGGCTTTTCAATTTTATGTGACAGATTGGAATTGCTGTGGATGGTGGTCACTCCCCACAGGAGGGGTCCCAGCAATCCACCAGACACCCAGAGCTCCAGTTTGAGCACAGAAAACCCCGCAGGAGTTGCCTCTGACCTTCTCTGTCAGGGGTTAGGTTGGAAAGGCTCTGCAAGGAGGAGATCTTTGCTCCTCCAGCTTATACCCCAGCAGAAAAAGACCTTCCCTGCAACCAAAGGTCACCTTTGCAGCTGGGGTTGGAAAAGGAGAAGAAAAGCACTGGCAAAGGAGAGCACACACGAAGGTGTTTGGCTGTGTAGGTATTAACTTCACTGCATTTACATTCTGTGTGCCTTCCATGATACCTTCCTACCTCAGGAAATACACGAATAAGCAGGGAGGATCGCAGAGAGCTGTAATATTGCTACAGGTTGGGCTTATGCACTCCCATTTTTCATTTGAATGCTAAAATGACTGGATATTGCAAACTGCAGAGAGAACGTGACACACATGTTGGTAACAGTGTTGGTGCTCCTCCTGCAGGAACATTGTCACACCCTGTTTCAATACAAGGGTTCTTTCCACAGGAATATTAGCACAAAAAAGTCATTGCTGGTGGTGCTATGAGAAAAATTATGCTGCTTGCCTTAAAGTGGTAAAATCCTTCCTGAGCAAGGCAGATGGGCCAGACACAACTAAGCCTTCTTGCAGGGCTGCAGCACAGTCACCATGTACCCTGTAAGCACAGACCTGCTGTTTCCACCTTAATCTACAGCTCCCTGATCTTGGAACAGCAAGTTTTTCTTGAGGAAAAAGGAATTCTGCCCTGCATGATGAGCTAACACGTGTACTCAAAGAGCAATGACAGAAAATCTTGCACACAGCCTACAAAAAGGGGTTGTTCCCTCTGCACATGTAGAGGAACTGTCGGTGCTCCAGAGGACTAAAGAGATGTTAAAACACTGGGGAGTGGGAAGACACATGAAACAGGCCAAATAGTGAGGGAAAAGGAGGGACATGGAGAAAGTAAGATGAATGTTTTCCCACTCAGGCTGTGAAGGTCAGTAAGATGTTTGATACAGGCAGTGTGGTTTTGTTCTGGAAGGAGCCTGGTTGTCCCTCCTGCTGGTGTATGTTATTCCAACAACAGACTACCAGTGAAGAAGAGAAAACCACAGCTACAGACTCTGTATAAACTGAAACAGTGAGACCTAGAAAAGCTAAACTTGAGCATATACTTGGAGAGTTAGAATAAATACTTTTGTAATCTTACTCTCTTTTTTTGAATCCAGTTGCATAACAGGAGAACCTGTTCAAAAGGCTGCCTTTGTATGCTACAGTCCTACTTTGAAAGACTAACCCAAAGTATCCTCAAATGTACTGTCTACAGGTCTGGTTCACCTTTATTAAGAAGCCTTTTGTGTCCTTTGATAATTTCTGGAGGCATGTTTCACCACACTCCATTTTTGGCTCCTACCTTGAGCTGGAAGCACTGAGAGCAGCTCTCCTGTTCCAGTGCAGCCCCAGCTCCTGGGCAGGGCAGGAATGCCAGGGGATCCCATGGCTCTGCACACAAACAGCTGATTGTCATGGCTGTCCCAGGGGATGGCACGGAATGCCCTGCTGGAGGAAAGCCTTGCACACCAAGGCACAGCTCACCCCTGTGCTGGGCACCAGAAGCTGCTCCCAGGCCCAGGGCTGTGGAAAACTCTTCCCTGAAGGAGAGGCAGCAGCTTCCCAAAAGGACAGGAATCCTGGACCTTAGCTCTGACTCCCTATTACCTACAGAAATAGGCCACCAATAGGAAAAATGCAGCGTTTCTAGGCTAGGCTGAGATTTTATGTTTTCCTTCCTCAAAAATGTCCTCAAATGGCAATTTCTGTCTTGGTCAAACTTCTTTTTAACCTTTTCAAAATTGCTGCTCTGTATCGTGAACCAGTAGCAGCAATGCATTTATGAGGGTTCTGAGACTGCCCAGTATGTTGGTATAAGCATCCATTACTCTTAAACACTACCATTAGAGTTTCTCTTCTGAAATAAACCCCAAATGTCTGGAGATGCAGCACACAACAACATGCAAACCACAGCTGCCCTCGACCCAGCATTAGGGCATTTCCTGTCTCTCAGTCATTGATTACCTCTGGTTTGGATCATAATTCTGCAGAAAAGCAATGGCAGGGAGAAAGATAAATTCACATCTCAATCCTTCTGCCTACTTAGGAAGTTATAAAAATGGTTTCGTGGTGCTCAGGGAGGAAATCCTTGTAAGGGACTAATGACTTCCCCTTGAATCATAACCCTTTTACAATCCATCACACTGATTTAGGGCCTCGTGGTTCACTGAAGAGTGATCCACACAGTCCTGCAGCAGAGACAGCTCTGGCCCTAAGGATTAAATTCTGCTGCATCTGTGCCTTAAGCCCTGGACCACGGAGGCTGTCAGGGAATGAGAGCACACAAAAGGATGGAGGAGACTTTTGAGGTAAATGACAATAATGCCAAAGCAGCCATGGGGCTGTTTGACTCCTCTTTCTGTGCTGATCATGTGTTCTTTCATGTGGCTGTTTGGACTAAAGAAATCCCACACACCTCAGTCCTCTGCCTTGAACAGCCACCCTTGGCACTCCATACTTTTCTCCTGGCCACTCCTGTGCCTGTGCTGAGTCCTCACCTCTTGGGTCCCATCCCAGGGAGGAGTCCTGGTGTTGTTCCACCTGTTACCCTGTGCCAGGTCTGCAGTCAGCAGTGACACTGGGGTGTGGGGCTGTTTGGGGTGGGAGGTAGCTCTTGGGACTTTGGAGAAGGCCAGGAGAGGAGGAGGAGGAGGGAGTGGCCTTGGTATACAAAGAAGCTGAGACCACCCAGGGTGACTGGTGGTACTGGGAGTGGGGTGGAAACTGTGTGTGGAGTGGCAGCTGTGAGTGGGGTGGCAGCTGTGAGTGGGGTGGCAGCCCCCTCAGGGGCACCCTTTGTCCCCCTGTGCCTCCCCAGTGGCTGGGAGCAGCAGGGCTGGGTTTGCTGACAAGTTGCTGAGGGCTGGAAGGAGTTGTACATAAGGACAGGTCTCTGAGTGTCTCGCCTACAATGGGAACATTACAGAACCTCATATCCAAGGCCATGCAAGTCCTTTTGTATGAGTTTGTTCAACTAGAAATCTGTACGGGGTTACTCGTTACAGCTGTGGGTGAGGGGAGGTAAATTATTCATTTTCTCTGCAGTATTTTGTTACCTGTTCTTTTAACACACACCTGGTGCTGTAGAGTGGGGTCTTGCTTGCTAAATGAAATGAGAGGTGGTTTTGTATTTATTTTTATACCCTGTGTATATTCATAAACTTTGCACCTTCCTGCCCCAGACCTAACAGAGGTCAATAACTTCAGCAAAGGTTTAGTTACCTAAAAGCAGTTTATGCAGTCACCAGAGCAGCCTAAAATGATGGTTGGGGTTGCTGAGGATGCCCCAGCACAAAGACTGAACCACGGACTGCTTAAGGAAAGCAAAGTGTGCAAATCTGCAAAGCTAAAACCTGCATGTGGGGAGATTTTATGCTCGTGGTGGAACGTTCAACATCGTCCCTTTCAAAAACAGGTCTGGGTTTGCATGACAGCATCTAGTTCCTCACTTTTGATCAGGCTTATCACTAACTGTGGGCAAATTTGGAAATTTGGGTAAAAATTGAAGATGAAGATAATCCTAAAACTACAGTGTTGTTTGCTTTGGTATTATCACAGCAGAGGGAGTCCCTGAGGTTAATAGTGCAGTGCTCAGAAAGATTTCCTTTCGTGTGTGGAGTTCAGATAGGAGCAAGGCGTGTAGGATCGTGCTCCAAGCACAGATGAGGCCTGTGTTGAGTCACTGGGAGCTCCCTGAGGAACCAGATCCAGCCCAGAACTTGCACTCAGCAGACCTTCATCCTGCAGCAGCCAATCCCAAACAAATCAGAGGATTCTGTGTTTGTGCCTGGCTGGTCTATCCCAAGGGGTTCTGACACAGCCAGCACACCAGATTTCCTTTGGGGCTCACTCTCATCAGCATGTCTGGCTTGCAATGTTTTCAGGCAGCAACTTGTTCTCCATTTGTCCCCAGGCAGTGTAAGTCACCCAGCGTCACTGGAGCCCCACAGCCTGGAATGACTTCACCTTGCAGAGACAGGTGAAATTCTTCATCCTAAAACCAAGAAGCAGTCGTGCTTCCCTTAGCAAAGTGCAGCAATCTGCCAGAGCGCTTGGCTAACTGCTTTCCCAACAGGAGTGGCTCAGCCCTGTGCCCCAAATACTGTAACCATGGCTTTGGCACTGGACTCAGCACATCCAACACTGAAGTCCTCTCGCTAGTCCTGGAAAAATTTGCTGGATTGGCAAAAACATCATTTTGGATTAGCAAAAACGTCCTTTTGCATTGGCTTTCCCTGTGCTCCCCAAAGCAGCTCCATACTGGGCTGAGACCTTGGACCTCCCACTTCTGGGCATAACCTCAAATTTTTGTCTGGAACCACCACTTGTCTCCCCTAAGGCGTAAGTCAAGTCTCATCTTCCCCCGGCAGACTGAAGGGACCTCGGGCTGGTCACCATAACCTGGACGTTCCCTGGGGTGGAGGGGGAGCAGCTCCACTCTCAGCCCCCCAGGGAGCTGAATTAACCAGAGCTGAGCCTTCAGGCAGCTCCAGCATTAAGATGCTCAGTGTGAGCAGTTCTTTAGGTAGAAGCACAACTATTGATTTTAATCTCCAGCTAGACAGCGGTTATAAAAATCACAATTGTGGATCTAAACCCCATTTATCTCTGGGTAATTTCCTCAGTATTTCAGCAACATTGGACTGATGCTCAAGTCCTCCACATGAGTAATGGGAGCATTAAACAGAGATGTTGGCAGCACAGTTTGGCAACAGCAGAAACTGTCACAGCAAAGTTTAAAAACTAAAATAAGCATCTTAATAGGGCAGTTACCCTAAACTTACATTCCATACAAGTTCCTATAAAGCTGCAATGAAAACAGGCAGGAATTAATTACAACAAATACCCTGTAAATACCAAGATGTTTTTAAATTCATGGCCTATATAACTGACATTATTATATTCTTGACAGCTTTTGTATTTGTTTTTTGTCTTATGCCCATGATTATTAAATTCTAAGCCAAAGAAGATTACTCACAACTAGTGCAAACATCAAGATTTAATAAGGACACAAGAATTGCTTGGCAAATAAAAGATGAAAAGTCAGCAATGGGAAATAATTGCAAGTATAAGCACCTAGTGAAGTGAGAACATGGCAACACAGTGCTAATAAACTGGGTTTTTTTGGAATTTTTTTATACACACTGCATCAAGTATGTGGTGAGCAGGAGAAAGACAAAGCCAGATGGCGCTGCTTTCGTTAGGCAGCAGGGCTCTCAAGGAAAATCCCTTCTGTAGAGACGTGGTTTTGAAGACAGGAACCCAAAGAGAGAAATATTTGCAATGTATTTCTGATGGTCTGTCAGTAACACACCAGGAAATCAACATTTTTACAGATAATCCTCAGCTTAACTGCAGAGGGGAATGCAGATCAGAGGCAGAATGAACATGTCTGCAAGTTCTGCTGAGACCACTCAGCACTTTCAGGTCTAAATTGATGTGAAAATTTCCTTATGCATCGTATTTAATGGTTTCAGTCCAATCTAGTCTATAGGCTGATTGTTTACCACATCCCAAAGCTGTCAAGTTCCTTGAATGTCAGTTTTAAAAGCAATGCCAAGGACTCCAACAAAGCCAACTCTCCTAAAATATATGCTCTGGTTCAACCACAAACTATGGGCACACTGTGAGTGGAGCAGCATGAAATTCAAGCAAAATCATCACGATAGTGGTTTCTGGCCTTGCAGCTCCATCTGAGATGGAATTTCCTTTTGCTATTTTAAGCTGTGTGTCAGTAATAAATAGCAATCTGTGTTTGGTATCCAGCTGGTCTGTCACAATGGGATTTGAAGTAGGTGCCATTTCAAGTGATCCAGACCTAAAGATTTCATGTGCTTTCCTTAAAAAAATGAACTAACAAGTGGAAAATTCTACTGTCAAATTTCTGGCTTTTCACAAAACCTCCTCCCTCTGAACCTCAAAAAAAGAAAACATGAGAGGGATACAAAATGATATTTGTAAGTTTATGTATTGGAACACTATCATGACAAAGAAACAAAAAATAATGCTGAAAGGCTGATGAGCAGGAACCAGCAGTGTCCTCTGGCAGCCAAGAAGGCCAACACACCCTGGGCTGTGCCAACAGCAGCGTAGCCATGGGCATGGCCATCCCCTGTGCTACTCAGCACTCAGGAGAGCTCCTGGAGAAAACTGCATCCGGCCTGGGGCTCCCAGTGCAAACCAGACATCAGTGACCTGGAGGGTGCTCAGACAGTGCCTCTGAGATGGTCAGGGGACTGTGAGGGAGAGGCTGAAGGAACTGGGCTTGCTCAACGTGAAGATTTGAGGGAGTGTCACAGTAGCCCCCCAACACGTGCTTAGAGCCCCCCAGGGAGACAGAGCCACACTCAGGGGCTCAGGGCAGGATGAGAGAGAACAGACATTGGCTGAAACAAGAAAGGTTCAGACTAGACAGCTGAAATAACCTTCTCACCATGAGGACAAGCAATGGAACAGAGAGTCTCCAGCTTTGGAGGTTTTCAAAGCCAGGCTTGAGTAAAGCCCTAAGTCACCAGGTCTGACCTCACAGCTGACCCTACCTCAAGCAAAACCTTAGGCCACCTGACCTCCTGATTCCTCTTTCAAGCTGAATTATACAGAGAATCTAGGAACAACCTCCAGAAATTGTGGAAAACCCAACCTTAATGCCTCCAAGCTGGAACTCTTCCTGGACAACAAAACCAGCCCCACTGCTTGAGCACTCAGGACACACGGCCTCCCTTGTGGCACACCTTAGGCACACTAATAAGCTTGTTTTGCAGTATTTAAGGGCACATGTAATGCACATAAACTCACCCACTGCACACAGTGGAACATGAACTCAGCCTTTAGAGAGCTCAGATGAAACCCAACAGGGTCAGGCCCTGCACAGACACAATCCTGCTGCAGCACAGGAGCTCTAAAACTTTGACTGATGCTGCAAAACTGTGATAGCTGGTAAGGATCACATTGTTTTTCTTTTTCTTTTTTTTTTTTATGGATAGTAAAATTAATAAGGACATAAGGAATGGGGATGGATGTGCCCTGGCAATGAAATCTACTTTGCTTTCCTCATGCTTTCTCCTCTGGCCCATTGCAGGGCAGGTGCTCAGGACCTTGGATATCTCACCACTGCCATCACCTGTGGAACTGCTGCTCTGCCCCTGGGGAAACTTACTCTTCTTTTTCCTTCCTCCCTCCCTCCTCTGCCAGTACATCTTGTGAGCTGGGAACTACTCCAAAAAGCATGAATCTGTGATACAAAAGAACCCTTTGAACAGCTCATGCATTTCCTTTTTTCTTGACTTTTTCTTTTTTTTTTTTAAATCTACATTTCAATAGCACACATTGTTCTATGAATTACACTTGGGAGTAATTCCATATAAAAAGACCTTTTCATGTAACTGGATCAGTCCTTTCATTGAATCACCCTTTGCCAATAGTAGCTTCAGGGCCTGGTTCTTCCTTTATTTACCTGGTTGTTGACAAGCTATGGAGACATGTACAATTCAGATTTACACCTGTACTGAGACCTGGCATTTTAAACAGGTGTATTCTCTGCTTTAGAGATACCTCCTGCCACTCCCTCTCCTAGAGCACTGCTCCACCTCTGCACATACCTCAAAAGTACATTAGGCTCAATTTTTCTTTGAACTCCTTGTTCTACAATACATTACTGATAATATGTCATCTCTGACCTATCACTGACTATACATTTGATGGAAAAGTCACCTTTCAAAACTAAACATTAAATCCCAGAGAGGTATTTAAATTGTTCTCCATCTATTTGACATAATACAATCCATAAAAAGAATTTAATGATGGTTAAAAAGTTCTGTTGACTAGAATATAACAGTGACAGCAGAGTTTGGAAATTTAAATTACTGATCTCACATTCATTACTTAGATGTCGATTCAGAACCTCTGAAGTGAATTACCAGTACACCTTCTAAAAACACACCCCCACCTCTTAAACCTCTGTGTTGTTTGTGTATTTTGCAACATGCAGCTAAGTTATGCAGCTTCAGACACATGCAAATGTGATTTTCTTAGGCAGGCACTTTACCAGCTAATAAAAATCATTAACACACTTCACAGCTTTATAAAAGACAATGTTTAACCTCAGCAGAACTTTCAGACCAACCTCATTATGTCAACTTGCAACTTTATATGCCATTTCATTTCAGTGCTACAGTTTTCACAACTGTTGCATAAAAATCAAGTGTCCTCTGATTGTACAAGTGTGTAAATACACACACATATATGTCGTAGTTTAAAAAAGTGTGGTGATTCTACCAGGACTTTTTAAAGGAGAAATTAATATGTAGAAGTAGACTAAGCTAAGCAATTTCAGTCAGAAAATGTAAAAGTTATGAAGTCTCTAAGAAGGGAGATAAAAATAAGAGCTTTATTTTCTCCTATTGAGTCTCTTCTGCCCAGACTCTTGATACTAATTTTATCTATAAAGTAAAGGGCTGTACCTGGTTTCTCAGACACCCCTGTGTGGGAACACTTCCTGCAGCACAAATCCTGAGGCCTTGCAGCAAAGGCAGGTGGAACAGGGGAAGCACACACTGAAGCAGGAGGGACGCATTCCAGGATGGAGTTAATAAAAGCTTAAGCCAAGAGTGCCAGGTCTCAGGAAGCCTGTCCCAGAATTGGAGAACAGCAGAACCACCTGACTACCAACAGGCTGCCATCAACATCTAAAAAAATACATTAATAAAATGTAGAGGAATTTCTTAGAGAAAAAGGCCATGTGAGCGACCTGGACTGTGTGGACTCTGTGAGATTGAAGCAGCTCCCAGCAAAGAATAAACAAAGGCACAGCTGCTGCTGAGTGGTAAAGAAGAAGTCACTCCCCAGGAGTTCCCACAGCAACTCCCCAGACTTTCACACAAGAACTCTTGAGAGTTTCACACAGGACTCTTGAGATTCACCTGGGAACCGTTAGGATGTTTTATCAAAACACTGAACTTGTGAGATATGGAATATAACCAATAAGGAATGTCGCTTTATGGTGTGAAAATTCCTATAGCCGATTAGCACGTAGCTTTGACCCTACATAAACTGCTTGCAGTGTATCAATAAAGGGCATTCTACCTAAAACCACACTGATTCATCGTGTGATGTCCTTTGATCCTCCGCATTATCTGCAAAAAATGGATCATCAGACTCTCCAGGGAGCAATGCCAATAATGTGCGTAAAGGGCCAGGCTGGGACACCACACAGGTCTCTCTGTACATGTGGCTTGTAGCCCGACAGCAGGTACCATGCCTTGCCAATCCCACACAGAATTCTCTGGTCTCCAGGTGATGTGTGGCTGTGCTGCAACTTTGGACTCCACATTCAGATGAGATACCCATGGGCATTCCCAGCCACCTCCCTTCTGCAGGAGCCCAAGGCCACTGGGTCCTCTCCTCCCTGAAAATGCCGTGCTGGACACACCCTGGCTTATTCCAATGGGATTAAGTTCAATAAGGCTGAGTGCAGGTCCTGACCTTTGGCCACACCAACCCCCTGCAGCAGCACAGGCTGGGCACAGAGTGGCTGGAGAGCAGCCAGGCAGAAAGGGACCTGGGGGGACTGAGGGACAGGAAGCTCAACAGGAGCCAAAAGTGTGCCCAGGTGGCCAAGAAGGCCAATGGGATCCTGGCCTGGATCAAAAATAGCGTGGCCAGCAGGCCCAGGGCAGTGACCCTTCCCCTGTATGTTGGTGAGGCCACACCTTGAGTGTTGTGTTCTGTTCTGGGCCCCTCAGTTGAGAAAAGAGATTGAGGGGCTGGAGCGGGGCCAGAGAAGAGCAACGAGGCTGGAGAAGGGACTGGAGCACAAGTGCTGTGGGGAGAGGCTGAGGGAGCTGGGGGTGTTTAGCCTGGAGAAGAGGAGGCTCAGAGGTGACCTCAGCACTGTCTAGAACTACCTGAAGGGAAGTTCTGGCCAGGTGGGGGTTAGTCTCTTCTCCCAGGCACTCAGCAATAGGACAAGGGGGCACGATGGGCTCAAGCTCTGCCAGGGGAAATTGAAGTTGGAGAGCAGAAAAAAATTCTTTCCAGAGAGAGTGCTCAGGCATTGGAATGGGCTGCCCAGAGAGGTGGTGGATTCCCCATCCCTGGAGGTTTTTAAACTGAGATTGGCCACGGCACTGAGTGCCATGATCTGGTAAAGGGACTGGAGTTGGACCAAGGGTTGGACTTGATGATCTCGGAGGTCTTTTCCAACCCAAATGATTCTATGATTCATTATTGTGTGCAAACCCCTCCTTGCCCTGTGTTATGCAATGGTAATCATTCCCCAAATGGGTTCTGAAATAGTAGAGAATTAGTTATGTGCCTGCAATACAGAAAACTGCAGGCCATACTGATACTATACACCCACAAATGTAATCTCTTCCCCAGACACTTGTTACAGGACTTAAAAATATCTGCTTCTCTGGCTGTGTGCCTGTAGCAGATCACTGAACCATAGAGGAGGTTGGAGAGGACCTTTAAGATCAAGTACAACCATCAGACCAGCACCACCACCATTTTCGCCAATATACCTCTTCAAGTGCCATATCTGCACATCTTTTTGAACACTTCCAGTGATGGTGTCTCCACCACTACCCCGGGCAGCTGTGCCAGGCCTGGGCAGCCCTTTCAGTGAAGAAATTTTCCCTGATATCCAAACTAAACCTCCTCTGGTGCAACTTGAGGCCATTCCCTCTGATCCTGCCACTTGTTACCTGCAGAAGAGACCAACACCCACCTGGCTGCAACCTCATTTCAGGTGGTTGTAGAGAGCAATAAGGGCTCCCCTGAGCCTCCTTTTCTCCAGGTTAGTACAGATGTACTGCTACAACTAATTCTCCATCCAAAATTTTACTTGGACAAGTTTCAGTTTACAGGTCAGTGTATGTGTCCCACCAACTCCTCCTTCCACAACCCTCTTTAATATTAGTGACATCTATAGCCATAACCCAAATTAGTTTTATGTCTTTTTTCATCTTTCTTTCCAACACATAGCCTTGTCCAAATAGCCAATTTAAAGTTTTTAGCAATGGGAACATGCTTGGTAGCCACAATCAGACCAGACCTTCCAGCCTCACCTTCCCTCTACTGCTCCAGACTAAGTCGCAGCTTGTGGGAAATGAGTAATTTTGTAACACAAATATTAGGGCTCTATGGAATTAATAGTATCACTTAAATAGAGATTTACTAAGGATCCAGGGCAGGCAACAGGTCAGCTCTAAATCACGTATCATGATCCCTGGACACAAAATGAACTGCAGGAGATAAGGTTGCAGTGTCGGTTACATCACTGGGCATGTCCAATAAAGAGAAGTAATTCCATATTGGCACCATTCATAATTGAAAAAAAGCATCATTTTCATACCCATAATGAAACTATTTTAAACAGGTTGCCCTGCTGGGAACAAGAAGAGAGAAGCACATGAAGCAAAGCCTGATTTTAGAGTGATGAATGGAAGGTGCTGGGAATTCTGCAGTTCCACTGCCATGCTGTGTTTATCTGGCCCTTCTCATCTGTTTTTTCTCCAAATTATGCTTTGATTCACCCATTTTTTCCTGAAAAAGGGAAAGCACAATAGGTCTCTTGCCCTCAAGTGAATATCTCTCTACTGCATCCCTCCATTCAGAGAGAGCATCATGGAACTGTCTTTTTGTTGCTCTCCTCCCAGATCCCAAGCAGTTCATGTAAGCACAGAGAGCAGACTAGAAATTATGACAAGACACCACAAGAAAACAACTAAATGCACAGTTCAGGTGACAATATAAAGAAAAAAAAATCACTTTCTTTCCTAGAGTTCACACCTCTATGGAATAATGAGCTAAGAAGATATCAGACACTAACAGCTATTTATTTTTACTGATGTTATTTTCATTAAAATCAGTCAGGCATTTGGAGCAAGAACTGCCTAAATTATGCATTTACCTTCAACATTATTTTAAAAGCACCATGATTTTTTGCAGGTTATAATGCAAGGCTTGCAGGAATAACAGGAAAGTGAAAAAGGAAGAAAGCACAAAATCATGTGCTTTTGCTCTGAGTAGTTTCAAAGACATGATGCATTTTCACCTCTTCCCAGAACAAAGAAACAATCAAACTACATGTATCTTAGAGTGAGATAAAAAGGAACTTGGAGGGGGATTTTTGAGAATAGCTGCCAGGGCAAGGAACTAAAATTTCATTCATGTAAATTAAGTTACCAGACAAAAAACCAAACCCCAAACCAAAAGTAGGATGTGAGGAAGGTAGAAGGAGATTATAAGTGGTGATGCAGCTGTACCTGATGCAAAGTACCAGTTTTGGAATTTCAGCCTCTATGTCCATGTTAAATACCTTCTTCATCAGGAGCACCCTCCTCCTTTTTTCCTTCCCTTCATCCACATGAAGGGCTGATCCATTTTTCCCACAGGGAGATGATACGAAATGGCTGATCCATTTTTCCCACAGGGAGATTATACCAAATGCCAGTTTGTTTACTTGAACTTGTGCTCTAGTTCAGAAGTACCAGTTTGCATCATGGCTTATTTTTATAGAGACCACAAATGCCAGGGAGTACCATGTACTTTTCATTTTGGGTTCCTTCTTTGGCCACATAAATAGTATTCAGGCAGAGAAAATAAATCCCTAGTAAAAGAAAACACAAATCTCTCCCCAAATCCAAGTCAAATCAAAAAACCTTTGAAATTCTTGTGAAATGCAAAGTGATGTCCTTCCCAGTTAGTTTTCAGTAGTGTTCAGGGTCGCTCTGTGTCTGTCACATTGTCATCACAGGGATTTTGAGGGAAAAACCCACAAACCAGTTAATAACCATTAACAGTTGAGAGTCTATTAGAGAGTGGAAATTCCCTTCATGGCTAAGATGCAAAGATGCAGAGCAGTGGGGGATTTTTGACCCCAATATTCCCATCCAGATTTCAAGGGCTGTTCTGGCAGTGGTCCCGGGGACCCTCCCTGAACCCTCCAATATTACCAAACCCCAATTCAGACTCCTGTGACAACATTTGCAGAATTCTGTTTTTATAATTTACATGCAAACAGGAATGACCTCCCACACAGTGTTGTCATGTTGCTTCATCCCATGGCTGCAGACTGATAACATCACTGCTCTGTATTCTCACACAGTTTGAGTCTGTGGCTGTTTTCCTGTATGGAGTGGAGAGTCTTTGTCAGAATAAGCAAAATATTTATTTTGTTTTTCAGGTTCATCCAACAGAACTAATTCCAAGGCTGGGTAACAGGAAATTTTATTGTTATAAAATGGATACTGGAGTGACAAATGCAGCAATATAAAGTTACAACAGTGAACTGACTGTTTCAGACTATATGTGAATCTTGGCTCACAGGCCACAAGCTTGGACTAAGCTGTTTCCCAATTCCACTAAAATTACACCCACTTCCCACGGGATTAACAACAGGTCCTGCTCTCTCAGGTCTTTTTGGCACGTGACTGTGCAGCACAAAGTGAGTTAGCACAGAGAGGGAATAACTCAACACTATTCCTAAGTGTCACCTACAGAGAGCAGATCTCTTGTTTTTAGGACTAAGGGCAGAATAATTTCACTTTGATTAGTGTTCTGGAAATGTCACTGGATGCTTGCAACCAGAGAGGGCTCTGATCAGGCTGTCTGGGGATCCAAACACAGCAGCAATTATGGTCCAAGCATACTTAATGACTGTTAACTGAGCAGATACTCTGTCTGATAAGGGCTGGCCTCACTGAGTGAATTTCTGAAACTCACCTACCACAAATCCAAAAATTACGGGGAGCAATTTGCTTTCTCAAGCCTTGGGCTTGGTGAGAACTGACAACAGGGTGGTTTTACACACACACAGATATCCTTGCTCTCATAATACATTGTTCCATTTTCTAAGGATGATAATAACAAACTTCATTCCTCTCCAATCATTGTTTTCCAGCTCACTGCACTGAAGAGGCAGACAAGGAATCAAGATAGATGAGGATTTCCTGGAAGTCTAATTAAACAAATGTTTGCTGTGCCACTTGTGGAGGCAATAACTTGTGAGTGCACACTGTGTCAGGGGGACTTTGTGTGAAGAACATCAATGAGGAGTTCAGCACAGTGGTGAGAACACTGAAATGAAATCTCCAGTGCCCTTTAGCATGAAAAACAGAAGCCCAACACGTGCTTAATTTTTACTTTGCCACATCTGATTGTCCACATGCTTTTGCACGGACTCAAATTACTTCAGTCACCAATTAAGTTTGCTTTAGCAAAAACCCACTGCGAACCCCCAAACAGAAATCAGCTGTGAGAAGTCAGTGCAGTTTAATGTCGAGGTGAACAGGAATTTCCATTAAACCCCACTGGAGAAACTCCAAAGGACTAAACAGAGACTCATAAAATTTTAAGGTGGTTGCCACAATTCCACTCTTCTACCTGCTCAGTTTTACTGTGTGTCAGAGGTGAGCTCAGCTGCAGGGTTATGGTTTATGGGGGATATATTTATTTGATGTGTCACAGTCCTCAAGCCTCAGTCTGCATTTTCGTTTTTTAAATGTGTTTTTTTTTTTTAAATCATATTATATTTATATATATTTACATTCTGTATGTTTATTTATGTTCTATGTGTTTATTTGCATTCTGTAAATAAAATATCCTTTAATTCTCTTTAGAGGATGAGAAAAGCAATTACTAACTAGTGGATTTTGAAGGAGTTAACCTGGGGAATACACTTGCACACCACACATAGGAAGTGGCTCATTGAACAACTACTCAGGAATATTTTTGGGGCAGAGGAGCAGTTCATGCTTTCAGATCACATGTGGCCATGTAAGTCACAATTTTTACATTTATTTTTTTCACTCTGAACACTGTTAAATTAATTGGTGGAAGGTTTGTGTGTAACAATAAAATTTAAACTGTAATTTAAGTGATTTTGTGCTGTTTCATACTTTATGGTTACATTATAGTTCTCATTGCCAGTTATTTCTAAGCATCCAAGTGTTCCTCTGGTGTCCCATCACCATCGAACCTGTGTGTTGGTTTCATGTGCAACCTTTGTCACTGAACAGGTGGGAACAGAAGCCTCGGACCGTGCGGGGTCTGGGGCTGCAGAGCCTTCCCCTGGGGGGACAGAGACCCGCCCGCAGCGAGGGGGGACGGGGAGGGGAGGGGAGGAGAGGAGGGGAGGGGAAGGAAAGGGAGAGAAAGGGAGAGAAAGGGAGGGGAAGAGGGAGAGAAAGGGAGGGGAAGAGGGAGAGAAAGGGAGGGGAAGAGGGAGAGAAAGGGAGGGGAAGAGGGAGAGAAAGGGAGGGGAAGAGGGAGAGAAAGGGAGGGAAGGAGGGAAGGGAAGGGGAGGGGAAGGGAGAGGGAAGGAGGGAGGGAGAGAAGGGGAGGGAGTAAGGGAAGGAGGGAGGTAGGAGGGAGGGGAGGGCAAGAGGCAGGAGAGACAAGAGAAGGGAGGGGAGAGAAGAAGGGAAAGAGGGAGGGCAGGGGAGGAGAAGGGAGAGTAGGGGAGGGAAGGAGGGAAAGGAGAGAAGGAATGGAGGGGAGGGGAGAGAAAGGGAGGGAAGGAGAGAGGGGAGGGAGGGAAAGGAGGGAGGGAAGGGGAGGGAAGGGGAGGGAAGGGGAGGGGAGGGAAGGGGAGGGAAGGGGAGGGAAGGGGAGGGAAGGGGAGGGGAGGGGAGGGGAGGGGAGGGGAGGGGAGGGGAGGGGAGGGGAGGGGAGGAAGGGAGGAAGGGAGGAAGGGAGGAAGGGAGGAAGGGAGGAAGGGAGGAAGGGAGGAAGGGAGGAAGGGAGGAAGGGAGGAAGGGAGGAAGGAAGGAAGGAAGGAAGGAAGGAAGGAAGGAAGGAAGGAAGGAAGGAAGGAAGGAAGGAAGGAAGGAAGGAAGGAAGGAAGGAAGGAAGGAAGGAAGGAAGGAGAGGGGAGGGTAAGAGGAAGGGGAGAGGAGGGTAAGAGGGAGGGGAAAGGAGGGGAGGGGAGGGGAAGGGAGGGCAAGGGAAGGCAGAGGAGGGGAGAGGAAGGGAGAGAAGGAGGCGAGAAGGGAGAGAAAGAGGGAAAGGAGGAAAGGAGAGAGGGGATGGAGGGGAGAGGAGAGAAGGGGAAGGAAAAGGGGAAGGAGAGAGGGGAGGGAAGGAAAGAGAGAAGGGAGGGAGGGAAAGAAGGAAGGAGAGAAGGGGAGGGAAGGAGGGACGGGGGGAGGGCACGAGGGAGGGAGGGAGGGTGGGGGTTGGTGGGGAAAGGAGGGAGGAGGAGGGAGGAGGAGGGAGGGGGAGGGAGGGGGAGGGAGAGGGAGGAAGGAGGAGGGAGGGGGAGGGAGGGGGAGGAAGGAGGAGGGAGGGGGAGGGAGGGGGAAGGAGGGAGGAGGAGGGAGGGGGAGGGAGGGGGAGGGAGAGGGAGGAAGGGGGAGGGAGGAGGAGGGAGGAGGGAGGAAGGAGGAGGGAGGGGGAGGAAGGGGGAGGGAGGAGGAGGGAGGGGGAGGGAGGGGGAAGGAGGGGGAGGGAGGGAAAGAGAAGGCGGGAAAGAGAAGGAGGGAAAGAGAAGGAGGGAAAGAGAAGGCGGAAAGGGGCGGGCCGGAGGGAGGGAGAGGCGGCGGCCCCGCCCCGGGTGCGGTGCGGGAGGCAGGAGGCAGGTTCAGGTTCAGCCCCGGCACAGCCGTTACCCCGCGGGGAGCTCGGTGTGCGCAGCCGGGCTGGGCCGCGCCGGGCCGCAATGGACTCCGGCAGCGAGACACACGAGCTGAACGGGCGGGCCGAGGGCGCCGAGCAGGGGGCAGCCGAGCGGGTGAGGCTGAGGGGAGGCTGGGGCCGGGGCCGGGGCCGGGGCCGGGGCTGGGGCTGGGGCTGGGGCTGAGGCTGAGGCTGAGGGCAGGGTCTGGAGCGCAGCGTGAGGCTCCGGGGCCGTGCCCGCCCGTGAGGGCCCCGCGGCCGGCGGTGTTTCCCGGGTTTGCCCCTCCAGCCACGGAGTCGGCGCTGTGTGTGGGGAGAGGCCGCTACTCGGGGCCGCCTGTCAAGGCAGGGCCCAGCAGAACCGCCCCCCGGGCCTGGCGGACACAGCCCCCGCTCCGGGGCTCCCTCGGTGTCAGGTGTCCTCCCCTCGGTCCCGGGTGCGCTCCCCCTCGGTCCCAGGTGTCCTCCCCTCCCGGGAATCCACCTGGAGCTCACCACACCTGGAGGGGCTTGTCCACCCAGAGGACAGTGAAAGTTACTCAGGAATATCCAGACAAGAATAAGCAATTGCAGAAGGAGGAGGAATTATTGAAGGGGTTGGGCTTGAGTAGTTGATTTTCTGTACAGTAATTCATGTGGTGAAAACATGAGCAGGGATTCTCGGGGGAAAGCACTCATCTCATATTGCGTTTGTGTATAAACAATGATTGCTGAGCATGCTGCTTATCTGGAAAACCCGGCTGGTAAAAGAGCATCTTTTATCTTGTTTAGGAAAGGACTAAACTCTAAAGGCAGCTCTTATTTCAACTTAAGGCTCTGCCTCATAGAAACCATTGTACTAAACCACCTGTGTCACTGGTGAGACTCTGTGGTCACAGAGTGGGCTCGTTGTGTAGCACATCTGTCCTTCCTCCCTCCCTCCTTGACAACCCCTTGAGGTCATGAATATCATACCAAGAAAAATAATAATCTGGTTTTAACAAATCCTGGAAATGCTGTCCAAAGTGAGTCAAGGCTGGGACACATAGGTCAAACCGCTGGCCTGGAGTGGTTTCCTCTCAGCCTTTGACCTCTCAGCAGTTCCCTCATTTTCATCACCCAGTGTTGTGATTACATCACAAGTACTCGTGATGGGGATTTTCTTTCAGTATGGTCTGCTCCAAGAATTTTTTTGAAACTTTCCTGTTTTACTTCACCTTCAGTTTCAAGCAACCATCATTTTGTTGCACCTTTCCCATCAAAACTCAAGTTCTCTGTGAGTGCCATATAAAGAATAAGCAATGAGATATGGTATTATATTGTTTTAAAGTTATACAGTGGCTCTTCAGAGAACTTTATAGAAAGTATTTTTGTTTTGTCACACAGACACTCAAAGTACATGCAAGGTAAAACAGATGGGGACAGATTTCAAACAGCAATCTGTGAATAGGAGATACCTTGAAAAATCTGCCAAAGTTCACAATTCACACAAACTAAAGAACCCCCAAGCTCAGCAGCCAACTAAACCTGGAGAAGACCATCTTCAGGCTCCTAAATTTTCAAATCAAGTGAAAAATGTGTGTGTCTGCTTTTAGGAATGGTCACGAGCACCCTGGTTTGCTCCTTGCCCATCCCAGCACTTGTCTTCTCTTCAAAGCACTCCTGTGCATCTTCACCACAAACCACTACAGAAGAGCTGACATGCAATGCAGGTTTAGTTGTCTTACCTTCTGAGCAATTAAAGCACACAAATTATTACAAAACTCCAGTTTAACCCTCTGTAGTTCTGAGTGAGTGGTCACACAGTGGTTTGATGTGGTTTATGTTGACTCCATCATTAATTTGGATAAATGCTTTAGCAGCTGTCAAGAAATGCCTTGGTTCTGAGACTGGGCTGGCCTGGCACACCTCCCTGACTGAGGTGGGTGGTTACAACTGGCAGGAGTGTCTGGGCTCTTCTGCAAGGGACCTGTTCATACAAATACAGACTGTAACTGTATTTTCATCTCCCTCTGGTTACTGTCACGGTCCGTATTGTAAAGTCTAGTTTAGTATTTCCAAGGTAACAGGACATTCTTGATGAAGGACTTAAAGAAGAGCTATGAAAAAGGGGAATAAGAATTGGATAGTAGAAATGAACAGTTTTAATCATGTCCTTCCTAAAAATGTATTAATTCAGAAGTAATTTGGGACATGGCAGTTTCTTGGCATTGTTCTTCAAATAACCAACCTGTAAGAACTTGAAAGTATTTTACTGCATATAGGCTGAAAAGACGTGTTATTAGTCATATCAAATTCAATTTGGAGCATTTGATACACTCCAAATATTGATGCTATTGGTGACAAGTTTTTGTTTGGCTGTTTTTAAGTAGCTTGAGTGAACAAACAGTGCTTTAACCACACAAAATGGGCAGCCCAGAGCCCAGCTGGGAGAAATAGTGTTGTAAAACCCAGTTACTGGAATGAGCAGTAATAATGCAAGGCAGAAAAAAATCATACAGGAACAAACTTTTATTTAAATAGCTGTGTGAAGAAGTTTAAGCTACTCCTTCATTTCACAAAGATAGTCATGAGTTGTGCTAATTATATTTCAGTCATTTAATGAGTACTAATGAGAAATATTCTAACTGGATCCTGGAACCAGTACAACTTTAGGAAAACAGAGCTCTACCCTCAGCAGACTGTACTTTACCCTTTCTTAATATTAACTTTTTTAGCTCTCAGGGATCACCTTTTTTAATTCCTGTAGTCATATTTACATTTTCTGTTTGTATAGAAAGTGACTCTTCTTAAGCACAGAGTTTTGAAGCTGCTGGAAAATCATGATGTCTGTGACATGTGAACACTGGCTGAGTTTTCCCTTTTTTTTTTTTTTTAATTTGCCTGCACCCACACCAACAAAGATGTGATTGCAAAAATCTCATGAACTGGTTACTGTTGGATGGACATCTTTCCTCTAAATGGAATTCGCATGGGAAATGGAACTGATGATTCAGTCCAGAGCCTGAGGGAGGGTTTTTCTCTCTGAGTCAGTGCTAAGCTGAACGAGTGATCTAATGTTTTATTGATGGAAAGAAAACCATGAAATATCTTCTGAGGAGGTGTACAAAGCATCTCATCATCCACTACATGACTGATCCAGCTTAAAATATTTTTGGGGGGAGAATATTTCTTTTCTTTGTAGAAACAACCCCCTGCAGTGCTCCAGGCTGGGCACAGAGTGGGTGGAGAGCAGCCAGGCAGAAAGGGACCTGGGGGGACTGAGTGACAGGAAGCTCAACAGGAGCCAACAGTGTGCCCAGGTGGCCAAGAAGGCCAATGGGATCCTGGCCTGGATCAAAACTAGCATGGCCAGCAGGACCAGGGCAGTGACCCTTCCCCTGGACTCTGCCTTGGGGAGGCCACACCTTGAGTGTTGTGTTCAGTTCTGGGCCCCTCAGTTCAGGAAAGAGATTGAGGGCCTGGAGCGGGGCCAGAGAAGAGCAACGAGGCTGGAGAAGGGACTGGAGCACAAGTGCTGTGGGGAGAGGCTGAGGGAGCTGGGGGTGTTTAGCCTGGAGAAGAGGAGGCTTAGAGGTGACCTCAGCACTGTCTAGAACTACCTGAAGGGAAGTTCTGGCCAGGTGGGGGTTGGTCTCTTCTCCCAGGCACTCAGCAATAGGACAAGGGGGCACGATGGGCTCAAGCTCTGCCAGGGGAAATTGAAGTTGGAGAGCAGAAAAAAATTCTTTCCAGAGAGAGTGCTCAGGCATTGGAATGGGCTGCCCAGAGAGGGGGTGGATTCCCCATCCCTGGAGGTTTTTAAACTGATCTTGGCTGTGGCACTGAGTGCCATGATATGGTAAAGGGAGTGGAGTTGGACCAAGGGTTGGACTTGATGATCTCGGAAGTCTTTTCCAACCCAATTAATTCTGTGATTCTATGAATACTTTGCCTGGGTTTTTTAGATCAGCAACATCTCTGAGGTGGAGGGGAAGTCTGACTTTTGTGCTGCCACTTTGCAGTTTCAGTGTGTAGGTGATGGAGATGTGGACAGAAATTCCACATTCGTGAGCATTATTAAATATTAGTGTAAAGTTTCTAGTTTAATTCTGTAACTTCAGGGTTGATCTGAGAAAAAAATAAAAGTTCTGAAATTGTGTTCTGTTTTAGTCCTGTATTACTCCTTTTATGTCTGATCCTTCTCTTTTTTGATTGAACTGGAATTTTTTCTGCACCTGAAATTTCCACTCAGGGATCTGGGACACTTTGCCATGTGGTATTTTTCTGAAAGATGAATACTTTAAGACCTTAGCACATTGTGAAACCAAAGGGCCTTTTAGCATCTTTTTAACAGTTCTGCTTGGGAAAACTGTTGCAAAACACAGGAAAGAGTAAGGTCAGAAGAGCTCAGCATTAGCTCTGTGCACGTAGCAAGTTTCCATTGTTTTAAAAGTCAGGCTTGATCCTAAACACGAGATTTCCAGGAAGTTTTCTCCGTGGCATTCCAAACCCCGAGATCATGCTGGTCCAGTCTCAGCTTGAATCGTTTGCCCATAAAATTGCAGTAATCTCTAACCCAAAAGAGAAAGAAAACTGCAGGAAGGGTTCTAGCAAGCCGAAGGCAATGTGGACTGTGTTCCAGAGTAAACGTAAACTCTGCTCAAGACCAGGTGTAACTGAAGGCAGAGAACTTTCTGACAGCTTAAGGAAGCTGTTATTAATCTGAAGCAAAGTTTCTGGGAACCTTGTTTGGAATATAAAATTAATAATCAGCAGTATTTCCTCAATTATCCCATACAAAACTGTGACTCCTGAATTTAATAAAGACATTCTCTGGCAGAGGGTTGAAGGTTAGAACGCCATGGGAGCAGTGAGTGCTTCACTGAACTCATACTGAAATAAGTATTTGTGTGTTTTCAGAACCCAGACGTGAGACTCTGGGCCTGACACACCAAACGTATTGAGCTCTGGGTCCTGCAGCCCCAGCTGATCTGAAGTAGCTACAATTACAAATTGCAAAGTGAAATTAAAGCAGCCCAGGTTGGACTTGGGGCTTACACTTTGCAGGCTGTGGTTCTAAGGACTCATTCTTCACCTTATACTGCTTCACTTGTGAGATTTAAGAAGAAAACAGTAGTGCAAGTGTCTGTTAACTTCAGTATGAGAACAGGACACTCAGTGTCTGTAACAGATCTGACTCAACCTGCAATTTCTAGGTCCTGTTGGTTCAGGTGATATTTGCCTTTTGCAGTTTTTGTGGGTGTTTAGTTTTTGTTTTGTTTTTTTGGTGTTTTTTTTTAAAGATTTCCTTAAAGCAGTTTCTTTAAGGGATCTCGTATGTGGTAGAACATTTAAGAAGCTGAGTGAATTACCCAGGAATGTGCCAGAAGAGAAGGAATGAATCCTAAAACCTTGTACACAAAATCCAAATGCTTTCTTCCCTTCTGCATTCACAGGGTAAAGTGGCAGAAACAAACATAAACTCTAAATACAAATGCAAAATAAGTGTCATTTTCTCTAGTGGTTTTTTTAATTTGTGTATTACAGAAGACTTGGCAGGTCCAAAACCCCACCTTGTCTTCTCTGGACAAAATAAAAGGTACATTTTGGGAAGCTCAGGTTTGGTAAGGGAGGAAAAAAAAGTAACTTTTGGGCCTTTCTTATGTTTTTGGGGGTTTTTTGTCAGACTTTCAGCACGTTTGACCACTTCAGCAGTCACCAGTGTTTGATAAAGACTCTGCTGAGCAAACAACTGTTTAAATTTTGTCCCAAGTAACGATTCAATGCTGTAATCCCTACTATAACCAGTTAGTGTATTTATCAAAGATACTTCATTATTTGTTTTCAAACATTGCCTTTTTCAGTGCTGTTTCCTTCCTGTTGAATCACCAGGTGGGTCATAGCCCTGATTTATGAAACTCAGTGTTTAAAAACATTTACCTCAGAGCCACTTTTGTTTATTTTTAAATAAACGTAACAAATCCTTTCTGTATTTTGAACAGGCTCAGTCCTTTTGGGTGTACTGTTGAAATGGGGAGAGAAGCAAAGCATTGGCAAAGTCTGTGCCAACACAGTGGGACAGTAAACCCAATACCTGCAGCCTTAGAGGGAAAGTTTGATCTTACAGACCCAAAAAAGTGCCAGGTTCTGCTGGGGCATCACAGCTTTGTCCTTGCAGGGTGCAGTGCCCCTGACAAGCAGACAGAGCCACCTCTGTGAGGAGTCCCAGAGGGGGACAGTCTGTGGGGACGGCACAGTGTCAGTGGGAAAATAAGCTCTTCCAGGGAATTCTTCAGGCACAGGCAGAGCACGAGAGGGAGGATTTTCACTGCTGCCCTCGGTCTGGCTGTGCACGGACCAGCACCGGGGGTTGGTGGGTGATGGGGCCCTGAGGGCAGGCTGGGACTGCGGGAGGGCAGTGCCAGCTGCTCGGGCCTCTCTGCTCTCTGCCTCTGGGTGTGCTCAGAGCCCTCTGGAGACTCCACCTGAGGGGCTCAGCTCGGCTGTACCAGGCAATTTGCACATGGAATGGGTGTGATGAGGTGGTTTGGTTACAAGGAGGCTGAAGCAGGTCACGTGGAGCTGGTGCTGCTCTTTTGCCAAGAGACACCTGCAGGGAATGCCCTCCTTCCCCTGCATGCTGGGGAATCTCCAGGCATTCCACTCTTCCTCTCCTCCTTCACCTCCATCCTGGGGTATCTCCAGGCATTCCACTCTCCCTCTCCTTCATCTTCATTCTGGGGGATCTCCAGGCATTCCACTCTCCTTCACCTGCATGCTGGGAAATCTCCAGGCATTCCACTCTCCCTCTCCTTCACCTCCGTCCTGGGGTATCTCCAGGCATTCCACTCTCCCTCTTCTCCTTGCCCTGCATCCTGGGGTATCTCCAGGCATTGCACTCTCCCTCTTCTCCTTCACCTGCATCCTGGGGAATCTCCAGGCATTCTACTCTCCCTCTCCTCCTTCACCTCCATCCTGGGTTATCTCCAGGCATTGCACTCTCCCTCTCCTCCTTCACCTCCATCCTGGGTTATCTCCAGGCATTGCACTCTCCCTCTCCTCCTTCCCCTGCATCCTGGGGAATCTCCAGACATTCCACTTTCACAGCCTGTGAGTGGTGTTTGGTGCTGTGGACTGCACGTGTTGCTGCATGTTTGAAATCTCCCTGCAAGCAGGAAGCCACATAACAAAGGTCCCGTATAATTTCTGTTGTGCACAACTGTCATTATCCCGAGGTTAAGGCAACAACTCTTTTTCATTGCCTGTCTGGATATTGCTGTTAACACATAGTCTGATCTCAGAAATTGCCACTGGAGTGCAGACTGCATGAGTTTCAATTCTTTGGCGATGGTCTTCAGCTTGCTCCCAGAAGGCAAGGCTAATTTCAGGATTTTGGGGGTTTTTGTTGGTTTTTCAGCATGAGTCAGGAGGTGGTTGTTTCTTGGGCTTTCATGATTACAGGTCCTTTTTCCTGGGGAAGGGAAGATCACAGGCTGAGAAAAATCTTTGACATCCCCAAAAGTGCCGGGTCCTGCACTTTGGCCACACCAACACCCTGCAGCGCTCCAGGCTGGGCACAGAGTGGCTGGAGAGTAGCCAGGCAGAAAGGGACCTGGGGGGACTGAGGGACAGGAAGCTCAACAGAAGCCAACTGTGTGCCCAGGTGGCCAAGAAGGCCAATGGGATCCTGGCCTGGATCAAAACTAGCGTGGCCAGCAGGCTCAGGGCAGTGACCCTTCCCCTGGACTCTGCCTTGGGGAGGCCACACCTTGAGTGTTGTGTTCAGTTCTGGGCCCCTCAGTTCAGAAAGGATATTGAGGTGCTGGAGCGGGGCCAGAGAAGAGCAACGAGGCTGGAGAAGGGACTGGAGCACAAGTGCTGTGGGGAGAGGCTGAGGGAGCTGGGGGTGTTTAGCCTGGAGAAGAGGAGGCTCAGAGGTGACCTCAGCACTGTCTAGAACTGCCTGAAGGGAAGTTCTGGCCAGGTGGGGGTTGGTCTCTTCTCCCAGGCACTCAGCAATAGGACAAGGGGGCACGATGGGCTCAAGCTCTGCCAGGGGAAATTGAAGTTGGAGAGCAGAAAAAAATTCTTTCCAGAGAGAGTGCTCAGGCATTGGAATGGGCTGCCCAGAGACAGGGTGGATTCACCATCCCTAGAGATTTTTAAATGCAGATTGGCCGTGGAACTGAGTGCCATGATCTGGTAAAGGGAGTGGAGTTGGACCAAGGGTTGGACTTGATGATCTCAGAGGTCTTTTCCAACCCAATCGATTCTATGATTCTATGATTCACTTCTCCATGTGCCTGGTTCTGATGTTGAACTGCTCAGCTTTCAGGAATGGCAGCTACAAGCCTCTTAAATGCCATTTTTTAGAATCTAAACACAGCTAAGTTGTCATTCCAGGAAGAAGTTTCAACTCAGTTTGCCTTAGCATCTCCCTACTTTGAAAAGTCTCCATTTACTGGAGCCAGAAGTGACTCAGACCATTTGCTTCCCCCTCAGTTCAAACACTGGAGCCTCCTGTTTCTGCCACACAGAAAATGAGCAAACAGCAAGGTCCTCGAAGTGCAGCAGTGCATTTCCCCAGGGGAAAGAGAAGATTGTGTTCTGTTGTTTATGTACAAACTGGAGTCACAGATGTAGCAGAAAGGGAAGTGTCACCCCGACTATTTACTCTCTTGTATAATTAAAAAATCTGTGTCAAATGTGTTTCCATTCCTACTTGGGGTGAAAACAAAGAAACCTGTCATCATGTTTTCCCTGCAGTCCCCTTCCATCGGGGTTAGGAACTCACTCCCAGCTGCTCTGGTGGTTTGTGCCCGCGTTACACACTGCAGCCTCACAGACCCTACATGGATTTCAGAGACAGCATTTTCAGGAAGAAGGAGTTAATTAGTTCCTAGATGTGGGAAAAAGCTCCTCTAATTACAAGCTTTTGACAAAACAGAAATTGCTTCTACAGTGTACTGAGAACAGTTTCTTATAATTCCTGCCCAGAACTTGAATTCTGCTTTTACACAGGTAGTTCCCTATCCCCTCTGACACTGCTGCATCAGGCAGCCAAGAGCAAAATGTGTGTGCTTGGCTTTTTACTGCACAATGAACAGTGAAAAATGTTAGTCTGGATTCTTCTCCTGAGTACTGCCAGCCTATATTCAATGCTGCTTTCTTTCCCTAAGGGAAACTTGACCATCTGCACCTGGTTTAGTGCTTCTGGTGGATGGTATGCAGGAATTACGGTCTTTTTTCTGAAGCATCCAGATCCTGCAGTGGTGTAATGGGGCAGGGGATGAAAATAGGAAGCTCTTCTTGAGGAGAAAAAAGGGTGACAAATGTGGGACAGATTCCCAGCCAAATTGCACTTTTGCATTGTGGGATTTAGACAAAACCAAATGATTATCGAGTTCTTCCTGCCTGAAGTTGATATCCATCAGAGCCATTTTCTTCCCGGGAGTTTGGTCTCAGGGAGGAGGTCTCTGCGTGGAGCTGCAATTACGTGGCTGCTTCTCTTTGCAGCAGAAAAGCATTTGCTGCTGCCCCCTGACAGTTTACACTCAGTCAAGTGTTTAGGTTTGTGGTGGATTACAACGTGTCTGGTGAAAATAGGTCAAGTTTGGTGTTTAAATGCCCTGGAAAAATGGGCAATGTGTACATCAATATCTGCCCTATTTAAAAGGAGGCTTTTAGGTCTGGACTGTGGCAAGCCTGGCTTTGGAGTTGGAAATGTGATCGTTTTTAGTGAGGTGAGTAATTAGAGGGTGCCTTCTGCTTTTGAATGAACCTTCAAAGTCAGACTTCCCTCACAGGATGTTCTGGCAAGCAGGAACACATTTGGCCAGTGAAAAGGTCTCTAAGAAGCAGGGCTAAAGAAGTCAGCTAGAATAAGCTTACTCTTCATATATTTGTCTGTTATTTTTGAAAATAAAATCTGGAACAAGAGCAGAGAGAATGAAGTTCCTAACCTACTCAGAGAGTACAGGATTCAGAATCACCTCCTCTTCCTTCCCCATGGAGCCAGGCAGCTGAGTCTAACCTGGCTACCCTAAGCTACATCTAATCCATGGAGAAATAGGCACCTTGGGGCCACAAGTTGTCAAATTTCTAGTTGGGTCACATGAGTCATCATGAGGAAACACTCAGTTATTCATCCTGCAGGGTTAGCTAGCTCTGGGTTTGCCCTGCAGTTGGTTTTTATTTTCCTGTTTGTTTGCAGAGCAATTTTAAAAAAAGAAAAAAAACCCTTACCAAAAACAGCTGATGTGAAAAAAGATTCCCTTGTAACTGGGCAGTTCTTGACAACCATGGATCATGTGATAGTTAAGTGGAAAAACATCTGTGTCTGGATGGCCCTGGACGATGGCACGGAGGAGGAAGGAGCAGCAGGGAAAAGTGGGCAAGCAAAGCTCACACAGTGGTCAACTTCTACATCAGTCCTCAAAATAAGAGTCACGAGTAATGAAGGGACTTTTTAGATGTGTGATGAGAGGTGAATTTAATAAGTATCTGTATTTTTAAGTGTGCCTTCAGGAGTAGATTAGCCACAACTATCTGTTGCTTGCTGGATTGTATTACAGTGGTTTTTCCCTCTCAACTTTTTCTCAATACAAACTTTCCAGCTTTTCCAATCTTTGCTTTTCCCACTGTTTATATTGTGTCGGGGTGACTGGGTGTGTGGGGATCTCCTGAGGTCTGAGCTAACTGATGAATGTACCCTTAAGGAGCAGAGAAAACCACCTGTAGAATATGCTTGTAACCAGTAGGATCTTTCCATGTATGTCAGGTGAACTGACTAACCAACAGTGTCATGACATGTTGGATACAAGAGTATATAAAAAGTGAAGCTGTAAAAATAAAAATAAACTCTTAGTTGTAAGCCTTCTGATCAAGCCTTCTGATGCTGCTGTGCCTGAGCTCTTCTGTCATTAGCACCCCAGAAGGGTGACCCCAATAACATTGATGCTATAGGTAAGCTGGAAATAGTGTCCCTGCCAAAGGGCAGTGCAGGCAGGGCCTGTTTCCTAAAGTAAACAATAAATACACAGAGGAATAAGGACACCACACACAGACCAGTGTGATCAAGTGAATACCATTTATTACACACTGCACTTGGTTTATATGGGGTTAAGGCTACGTTCTGTTGGCTAAATTGAACCTCACACCATCTAACTGCAAACTCTAATTGGTTACAATCCATATCTCACAAGTCCAGTGTTTTGGTGAACTCATCCTGACTGTTTTCAGGAACATCTCCAGTGTGCTGTGGGAAACCTGAGGAGTTCTCATGAGAAACTTCTGGGGAGCTGCTGAGAACTCCCAGGGAGTGATTTCTCCTTTACTGGACACCAGCAGCTCTGGCCTTGATTATTCTCAGTCTCACAGACTATATAGATCTGAATTGGTCACCTTTGATTCTTCTGTACCAACAGTTTCTTGCTCTCCTCTCAGCTGGAGGACAGTGGTGACAATAACTTCAGTACCTCTGGCTCTGTCCCTGTGCCCACAGAGGTCAGTGCATGGGCCAAGTGGTCTCTCCCTCTCCCCCCCCAGCCCTCGGAGCTGTAACAGCCTTGCCTCTGTCCCCTTGTAGCGCAGAATGCTGCAGTTCTTCCAGAGGAATGGGCCCCTCAACATCAACCACTACGCCAACAAGAAGAGCGCGGCTGAGAGCATGCTGGACATCGCCCTGCTGATGGCCAACGCCTCCCAGCTGAAAGCTGTCATGGAGCAGGGGCCTTCCTTCTCCTTCTACATCCCCCTGATCATCCTCATCAGCCTGTCTCTCACACTGCAAGTCATGGTGGGAGTGCTGCTCATATTCCTTGGTAGGTGGCAACAGCAAGAACCATTGACGTGTTTTTTCTTGCAGGGTAAAGCCTATAAGGTGGTGGATTGACACAGCATTTACTTTATAAAAGCTGTTATATTTGTAATATAAATCTTTGCCTCAGAACTGATTAAAGTTACAATCATAGAATCATTTAGGTTGGAAAAGACCCCTAAGATCATCAAGTTAACCCAGCACTGCCACGTTCACCACTAAATCATGAACATAAACACCACAACTTCACATCTTTTATTCATAACCACTTCCCTGGGCAGCCTGTTCAAATGTTTGACAGCTCTATCAAGTGAAGAAACTTTTCCTAATATGCAAAAATACAGATTTTTCCCTTGAAACCGTAGAAATATTGTAGCAAAGGAAGGAAAGGCAGCTTTAGGTGTAATCTTCAATTTTAATCAACTTCTCATTTGCCCAGAGTATGAATGTTTTTCTTACCAGAAAGCCTGAGGAAGAAGCAAAGTGGTGAAATTCTGTAAAAGAAACATGAGGAGGCCAGACAGGATCATGCAACCTGCCCAGTTTCATAAGGCAAGAAGACCTGTTACTTAATCCTATGACTGAAATGTGTTTCTTCCATATCAGTCATATTATCAGAATTTACTGTGAATGTGGAACTCTGAAACAGAAGTGAAAGTCGAGATGTCCATGTTGTTGTGGCCTGTTGTGTTCAGCTTGGCTGTGTTTCTGCAATCAGCCTGCATTTACTATTTCCCCACCTAGAGAGCCCAAACCTCTAAGTGGGGAGTGGTAGAAATATACTTGTTATTGTTAATTTTCAAATCCATGTTAAAGTGGAATTAAATTTAAAAAGAAAAACAAATTCCTTGGAGAAACATTTCACTGTCAGAGCATCTGTTATCCACATGAAGTCACAGTGACTTCAGTCCTAAATGTGCAATGACACATGATATAAAAATACAGCCTGAGTAGCATCCTGGGACTTTCTAGGGAAACCTTTTCTATTTTCTGCCCTAAAAATGTGATGTGATACCTTTAACACATGCTAGAAATCACTCCAAGAGAATGAATTCCAATAGGAGTGGTGTTAGTTTGGACACACTGAGTGAGGCAGCTGTAGAATTAGTTCCCTGCTCCCTTCCTTCCCCTTCTCTTCTTTCTGTCTTCTTTGTTGAATTCCAGACCTTCACATTGCTAGAATTTCAATGCAGTGTTTTTGTTGTCCTCAAAAACAGAGGTTCAGAATTAACAGGTGCAATACTGTAATGCACAAGACCCAGTATTTAGCACTAAAAATTAGGTATTTTAAGTCAGTATTGCTAAATTAGTAGCACACTTATTTTCTGTACCCTCTGCTTTATTGTGTAAGGCAGAATATTGATGTCAGTAGCTTTAGGACCAGATTTCTAAAACAATGTTTTTGCTAAGTGAGAATGACCAAAAAAACCCACCTGAAACTCCACAGAGAGTGAAGAGACAGCACTGTTCTGGAAATCTGAGTTTTCTGTTTGGACCTTAAACAAACCTTCAGTACCTCTCTTTGCTATCTCAACCTGCTGTGGTATTTCCCCCCATGCTTTTATAAGGCAAAATGCAAAACCAATCCAGTGGCACTTTGCAGAGTTGCTGAAAACCTGTGACATGAACTAGCAGCACCCAAAGCCCCAGAGCATCACTCTGGAGAGTCAGGCAAAGATACCTGTGGAAATCAGAGGAAATGTTGAACCCCATTATTCACTGACATAAATGACACCTCCACTTGTATGAAGCAGCTGTGGATCCCTCCTGCTGGTTATGTGACCATTTGTTCTCATAACCTTTTTAAATCTTGCCCTTTACATTAATGAGTATGATATGACCCACCTTAAGTCCAGTGTCAATGAAAAGCAGCATTTACTAAGTCATGGGTGCCACCTTTGGCATCCTTGTCAGTCTCTGAGAGTTCTGCTTTTTTGTCACAGCTGAAAAAAACAATATTCTGTTCAAGGATAAAGTTCCTGGGGGTCCAGGATACACATGGTTTGTAATATTGATATGCAACTGATGTAGCTTTTTCCTGTCTTACAAAAGAGACAGAATACAGCTGTCCCTGCATTTGGTATGAGCAAAATCCAGGTCTTGGCTCAGAGGAGATTCCAGAAAGGTAAAAAACCAACCTGTTGCTACTGGGAGATGTGGAAAGAGAGTCATGGAAAAATCAGCACAATATGTGTATGTTCCTCAGTTGAAGGCACCTCCCTGGTGGTTTCAGCAGACTTTGAGGCTGTAAACAAGTTCCCTCTCTTTTCTGGGGCAGTAATTTCTCAGTATAGGCTTTTTTATGCTTGTTTCTTCAAGACATTGCCAAAATGGCTTAAATGCTGTCAGTTTTATCTTTGTCACATTGAGGGTGGCAAAGCCCTTGGCTTATGGTGACACACTGTTGGAGCAGTGGTCAAAAGATAGGAAGAGAGGAAATTGGACATGAGGGTACAAAGATACAGCAGCAGAGCAAGAACTTGCTTTCCACAATGTGTATTTGGTAGGTTTGGCCTGCAGAACAGTTTGCCTTTCTGCCTAGCCATGAAATGCTGCCTCTGCAAGCAGCATTTCTAACAAAAGTCTGTGCCACCATCCAGTTTCTTTCCTTGAGACGAGGTTTTATCCTGGGAGCTGCCAGTTCTCACAGTTTCCACCAGGGATTTAAAGGTTTTCCTCCTTCAAAAGAGCCCTTAACAAAACAATGTGAGAAATGTTCAACAAACTTGTCCTTGAAAGTGATTTGGTGATCTTAACTTTTTGGAAGAAAAGCAAAGAATGTCTTGAAATAGTTTTAGTGGCATGAAATCATAGTAATCCAATCCCAGTATAGTAGAATACATACAGAATAACTGTTCTTAAGAACACTTTCACAAACACCCTCATCTTAGTACTGTAATTACAAAGATAGAATTACTACAATTCTACTTCAAAATTTAGAGCTCTCCTAAACTGACAAGCATTACTTGTCTTCTCTGACCCTCCTTTGGTCAAAGGGACAGCTCTGAAAGTGTCAGTTTGCCTTCCAGCATAATTTCTTTTAACTTGCATAACAGCTTAGACCATTATCACCTTTCCTTTTTAAACCAACCATCTGAAATGCTTTTATTTCATATTTCAGAATTATTCCATTTCATTTACTCTCCTTCATTCACACAGCAGTACTGGAGCCCTTCCAGGTCCTGTTGGGATGAAAGTGTCCATGTACCTCCAGATGCTGTACAGATGTGCAAACTCATTTCAAGGTTGAAGTCCTGCTGAGCTGAAATTATTCCGTGCCTACACATGACAGTTCTCAGACAGTTCCCCCACACTGTTCTTCCCTGCTTTGCCTGCCCTGTGATATTTGACTACACTGCCTCAGCAAACAGGGTTTGAACAGGTGCCCAGAATTCCTTAAAACCAAAACAAGCATTAGACTTCCTAATCACCAGGTGAACCTTTAGTACTTCAGTGTGTTTGCCACCACTTAATTGTGCTTGGACAAGCAAGGGAGTCCTGGTTCTGTGCTTCAGTTCTGCTGTGTTGGTCATTGTGTTACACTCAAATAACAAAGTTTATCTTGTGCAGTAGAGTCATAAACTGCACATCTGTGCATGTGCCTGCCAGAAGGAGCTCTAACTTGTATTTAAGTTGCTGAAAAAACCTGTCAGGTATAAACTTTCTCACACATGTAGTGCACATGCAGACACAAACTCCAGGGATCTGTGCACTTGAGAACTGGGAGCCTTAATAGACAAAAGCCATTCTGGGGACATGCTCTAGAATTCCTCATCACTCATTCCACCAGCATCAAAGAATGTAGCTGGGGGTCTGAGCTGCAGAGCCCTTACTGCTGGAGAACAGGGACACTGGAAAGTCTTGGGTTTTCATGTGATATTTTAGTGGGCACAGTGGTGTTTGGGTGAAGGTTGGACTTGATGATCTTGGAGGTCTTTCCCAGCCTTAATGATTCTAAGATGCCAGGCAAGCACTCCAGACTTCTCACTGTCCTGTACCAAGCCTATTATCAGCCCAGTGTAACTAATTTGTATGTTTTCACAAGGCCTGGAAGCAAAATTTACACAAAATTAGTGCTATCTCTCTTGTGTGATCCTCCCTCGCTCCCATTAACACTTCAAGCAAAGAGCAACTGCAAGAAGCAAAGGGAGATGTTTACACAGCTCATGCTCTCTGAGAAAGGGCTGCAGCCACTCTGCTCTGACATCTCCCTCTGTTTAACAGAGGGAGAGCCCTTGCTTTCAAAAAACAGAGGCAGGGCAGAAAGGAGTACAGACTGGGGAAAGGCACCAGTGCAAAAAAAATCCAGCAGCAGTAAAGAGATTTGTAGCATTTTAACTATGGGAAACTGAACTTCATCCTGTCAGGGCTTCAAACTTCATGTGTTCAAGACTGAAATAATTTTCAAATGCTTAAAGTCTGCAACAAAGCTAGGCTTCAAAAGATCAGGAGCTCAGGAGATTTCTGGGAATGTTGGTGCATCTATTACTTTCCATGTGCCTCCACAGAGATTAGTTGCTAATTTCTGGAAGTTAATGGGCTCCTTGTGGTTACAGAGCTTCCCCTTAGCACTGTTACTGACACTGCAGAATCTGACTTCCCTTTTAAATGTGATGCAAATACCTCAGCATAAGAGAAGTTCTTGAACTACATCAGTATAAAGACTTTTATTCTGGATTTTGAAATACACATATCATTAAATGTTTTTTTTCTCCTTTCTCTTTGAAGTAAAGTATGACCTTAACAACCCTGCAAAACATGGAAAGCTGGATTTCCTCAACAACCTTGCAACTGGACTAGTATTCATCATAGTAGTTGTGAATATTTTTATCACTGCCTTCGGAGTGCAGAAACCAATGGCTGAGTCAGCACCAAAGCAATAAGTACCAGGTGAGTGTGGTGTGCCTGTGCCCCCAGGAATGCAGGGCATGGCACCCAGGGATGCAGGGCATGGCACCCAGAGAGCAGGGCATGGCACCCAGGGATGCAGGGCATGGCACCCAGGAATGCAGGGCATGGCACCCAGGGATGCAGGGCATGGCACCCAGGAATGCAGGGCATGGCACCCAGGGAGCAGGGCATGACAACCAGGGATGCAGGACATGGCACCCAGGGATGCAGGGCATGGCACCCAGGAATGCAGGGCATGGCACCCAGGGAGCAGGGCATGGCACCCAGGGATGTAGGGCATGGCACCCAGGGATGCAGGGCATGGCACCCAGGAATGCAGGGCATGGCACCCAGGGAGCAGGGCATGACAACCAGGGATGCAGGACATGGCACCCAGGGATGCAGGGCATGGCACCCAGAGATGCAGGGCATGGCACCCAGGGATGCAGGGCACACTGGGCATGGCCCCCAGGGAGCAGGGCATGGCACCCAGGGATGCAGGGCACACTGGGCATGGCTTTAGAAACAGCCACGAGCTTACCTATACAGTTCTAGTCCTTGCAGATAACTGAGTTCACTGCAGATTGGTGCAGGAACAGCTGGAAATTGCAGTTATTGCAGTGTGTTTGTGAATGTGGAGTTCAAAAGTTGATGGCATCTCACTCTGGCAGGGGCCCCTTTCATGTGTCACACATAGGAAGTGTAAGGGTTGTCCTGCCTTGGCCACTCCTTTTCCTCACTGCTGACTAAGACAATAAGGGAAATAATGTTTTGCTTTCTCCAAATGCCTCTCCTTCTTTTAAGGGAGGTTTGCATCCATTCTCTCCTGAACACTGAACACTTAATCTGTTTCCAAGTCACCAGGGCTGTTAGTTGTGACACACAACACTGCAGGTGCAGGAGCCCTCAGTTCTGTGCAGGTGCTGTGGCTGCTCTGCCCTCCCAAGGACAGGGCTCTGCTCTGCTCTGTGCAGCCTCAGCCCCCGAGGGCAGCACTGGCACTTCACATGTGGCCATTCAGAACAAGGCTGTTGCATTGTTCTTACTTACACAGAAGGATAACTATAGAAATTGTGGGGATTCCACAGCTATGAGGAGCAATTTGTGAGGAGATAAACCTAAATTGCAGCCCTGTAGCTCAGGAAGAAGCACTGTGGTCAACATCTGCCTTCAAAACAGCACTGCTAAGTCTGTGTGCCAACACTGCTCTGGCTCTTGGTCTCCCCGATCTCAAACCAGGGTCAGAGACTGCTGAGGAAGGAATTACCTGACTTTCCTGGCAGGCCATGGTACATTGGCTGCTTACATGGAACAGGATTGGTTTGTGCTGACTTCTAGAGGAAACTCTTTCTTCCCAAAAAAGAAGACACAAGGCCTTTAGACCCCTAATCTGTCGATGAGTGGCACAGCAGAAACCTGTAGCAAGAATGGGAGTCAGACCAAAATGTATCATCAGTCTAAACAGATAGAGGGAAGTCAGTGCAACAAATTACTACGAAGATGAAAAACTAAATTAATTTATTTCAGGTGTAGGTGGAATTTTCTGCTTTAACCTAAACCTGTGAAATTTTGGCAATGAAACAGGATGGTTTTATTGTATTTTCTGGCCATCGTCATTACAAATAAATAAATATATATTTAATTTTGGGAGCAAAGAACACATAGATTGTCTGAACAAATAAATATATATTTAATTTTGGCAGCAAAGAGCACATAGATTGTCTTACCTATTATCATAATTATAGGTAGGATGTTGATCTCAGTAGTTAAAGCAGTACTGAAGCACTAACCCCAAAATTACACTGGCAAAGAGCTGAATGAAGAATTATTGGAATTTTAGCTGCCTTCACAGTGCAAAACACACACAATAGCCAGGAACAGAGGCAGAGACCAGAATCTGAAATGGGCATAGGGAGGTAGCAGTGGGTTTGTGCCATGCCTTGCTGCTTAACTGGCACATGCTGGCAGGGAGATGCTCTTGTGTTGGAGCATTTGTGTTGGAGCTTCTCCTCTGCTGTTCTTCTGCTCTCAATAGGACTCAGCCCAAAGGGGTTTGTGGCTCAGTCATGACTGAGATTGTGAAATTCCTAGTTAGAAAGATAGGTTAAATGAGAAACATTGCTGTAACTTCTCTAAGATTGTCCTGAGAGCATGAAACACAGTTCAGTGCCTCGATAAAGAGGCAACAGTAGCTGGTTTGTGTAAGCTCAGGCAGAGGGTGTGGAAAGCCAGTTTACATCTTCACAGAACCAGCAGCTCTGGGCTCCTGCCTTCATGCTCTCCCACATGCAGATTCCTGATGAAACAGCCAAACATGGTGGCTGGGACCTGTGTCTTTTTGCTCCAGACTTGTTAAAAGTGAGCGTTCTGTATTGTGTGGGAACATTACAGCTGTTGTTTCCTCATTTGTACACCTTGCCCTTGCTAAAAACACCTGGTCATCTGAGTGTAACTTGGAAAATAAGTGGGTTTCCCTCTGGTGCCACAGTCTTCTCAAAACCCTGAGAGAAGTGGGTGGCCACCATTTCCTGGCTTCACCTGTACTACTATGCACTCTTCTCCACAGAAAACTTAATTCCCTCTTTAAAGTAAATGTGTCATTTACTATAATTCCTCTATCCCTAACATCTCAACATGTTTATTTCAGAGACCTGGAGCATTCCTCCTAGATGCCAGTTGCACCTGGACACAGTGGGGAAGAAAAAATTATTGGAAGGAGCTGGACACACCGAGCAGCTTTCTCAAGTTCCCAACAACCAAGTTCCCAACAACTTTGTGTACCTAAAATTTTCCCATGTGTTAATATTTGAACTGTTTGGAATCTAGGAAAAGGTTGATTTTGCTCCAAGGACACTGTTTTTCTGGAATATTGGCATTTCAACTTCTGTAGAAACTAATTTTCTTGCAGAGAAGTGGCATAAGCTCTTTAAACAAGGAAATACCATCTGGTAGCACTTCACAGGACTTTTTATGTGCCTTTGGTTTTTGTGGCAGTTTGTCATTTCCACCTTGGTAAGAAACCTCAGGCCTCCAGTTCTGACATATTGTCCTTTATTTCACAGCCTGGCACCAAACCCATGCACTCTGTAGCTCAGCCATGCTTTCTTTGCAGTGTGCAAAGGGAGCTGTGCCTTGTTTTCCTTTTCTGTTCCACTCTAGAGAAAGGAAAGATGAGACAAACAGAAACAATCAGCTCTCTTTTGTCCAGTTTTGCTCACATGTACTCAGTTGCCTTGTTTCCTCATCTCTGGACACACTGAAAACTTCCTGTCCTTCATGCACAGACACACAAATAACCTAATTGTTAGTAGTTTCTATGAACTGCTATTCCCTGCATTCTATGTGTGTACATTATGTGTATTTCATAGAATCATAGAATATTTTGGATTTAAGGGACCTTTAAAGGTCATCCAGTCCCATCCCCTGCCATGGGCAGGGACACCTTCCACTATCCCAGGTTGCTCCAAACCCTGTCCAGCCTTGGGCACTTCCAGGGCTGCGGCAGCCACAGCTTCTCTGGGCACCTGTGCCAGGGCCTGCCCACCCTCACAGGCAAAAACTTCTTTCCTATATCACATTTCTGGAAAGCCTGTTAGAAGCACCACCTTTTCTAGTCTAAACTGGAAAACTGGAGGATACAAGTGAACTTTACCTGTAAACTGTTACCAAGTGCCTGTCAGCAATTCAAGTGACAAAATGAAAGAAGTTTGTCTCTCTTTGACTGAATTTCCCCTCTTCTCTTCCCATCACTGATTGCTGCAATTTTGTTATTCTTAGGAATTTATGGCTGAAAGCATAAGTAATTTTTAAATGTTTATTTTAAATACATATATAAAGATATAAGTATCTTCTAGGTTCTTACCTGCTGGCTCAGGGACTGACACTTTATCTAAATACACTATTGCTAGTAATGGTGTAGGTTACAAGAAGTTTTACAACAAAAGCATTTCGGTCATTTTATTTCATCTGCAGTCAGAAAAGTTGAAGTTTTCTAAGTTGTGCTTATGTGCAGATGCAGATTTTTACTAATCCATTTCCTTAGCATTAATTTTCAAATGCTCCCTTGCACATAGGAATAGAAGTTTCCTCCTTTACAGTTTTTATTGCTCATATTTCTCTTTGGTTATGTCTCAAGGCTCATTGATGTACAAGATCTTCATGCACATGTTCTGTAAGAATTTCTAACAGAGAACAAACCAGAAACTTGTGTGATTAGTAATGGAATTAATTTTGATTTTTTAATTTGTCTTTTCTTGCTTCATTTCCAGTGTAATATGTATTTAACCAATATCTAGCAGGCAATGGATTGTGTGTGCTGTACCAGTTTAAACACAGCTCAGAACAAGTTCTGAATGAGACACTCAGGACAATTTGCTGCATTTATTTTTCATAACTGTTGCAGGACTGTTGGTCCCTGCTCATGTTGTCACCCAGTCCATGCAGGGTGGTGAATTCAGTGGCCACACAGCAGTGCTGGGAGTCTGAAAACCTTTCCTTGGAAGGACTGTAGGCAGAACCCTTCCAGTATGGAATTTATCTGTGGCTTGACACTGGGCAGAAATATTGGCAAGATCTTGACTGTATCTACTTTTCTACCTTTCAACATTGTCCTCACTGGAATGTTTGCCTGGCTGCACCTCTGATTGGGCTGGAGAGGCTCTCTGGGGCAGCTACCTCTGTTCTGTACAAGAAATTTTGTACCTAAGCTAGATGTCCTGTTGCTTTGTGCTGTCCTAAATACATAATCTGGCCAAAAGACATTCTTAATTAGGGATGAATATTAGACATTTTTCAGTGCCAAATTTGCATCCTTCGAGTTTTTTAACCAAGACATAAAAACAGGAAGAAAAGTCTTTCTATCACTTAGCTAATGCTCCCAGTTGTTGACTAGTCCTTGCCACCCTCAGGACAGATGCAGACACACACCCAGGCTCTGCTGATGGTTCCTGCTGTCATGCTCGGGGGCACTGGGCCAGTTTGGACAGAGCTTCCCATTCCCGTGCTGCTCACTGGCACAGCCCTGCCCTGTCCTGTCCTGGAATCACAGGGTGATTTGGGTGGGAAGGGCCCTTAAAGCCCATCTCATTCCACCCCTGCCATGGGCAGGGACACCTTCCACTATCCCAGGTTGCTCCAAGCCCTGCCCAGCATGGCCTTGGACACTCCCAGGGCTGGGGCAGTCACAACTTCTCTGGGCACCTGTGCCAGGGCCTGCCCACCCTCACAAGGAAGGATTCCTTCTCAATATCCCACCTATCCCTGCCCTCTGTCAGTGGGAAGCCATTCCCCCTTGTCCTGTCCCTCCAGGCCCTTGTCCCAAGTCCCTCTCCAGCTCTCCTGGAGCCCCTTCAGGTACTGGAAGGGGCTCTCGGGTCTCCCTGGAGCCTTCCCTTCTCCAGGTGAGCCCCCCCAGCTCTCCCAGCCTGATCCAGAGCAGAGGGGCTCCAGCCCTGGAACATTTCCATGTTCTCCTCTGGATTTGTTCCAACAGCTCCACATCTTTCTTGTGCTGAGGCCCCCAGACCTGGAGTCGGTGCTTGAGGTGGAGTGTCACAAAGGCAGAGTAGAGGGGAAGAATGGCCTCTTATGAACATGATCATGTTTGTCTTGCACTGAAACACTGAAATCAGTGCAGGGGTACAGTACAGACATACCAGGATTTTTTCCATTTTATTCTCCTCTTTATTGGACCATAATTTTTCAGGTCACTCTGACAAACAGGCTATTAGAGTGGGTTTCTCCTGTAAAATGTAATAGTTGTTCTTAGAACATCTTCACTGCTGAGCAGTTGTCCAGGACAAACTACCAAGGTTTGTGTATCACATCTCCTTATGGCCTATGGATTTAACAGGATCCAGAGCAGTAGGGTAGGGAACACTAACCAGGCAGTTCCCAACTGCAGCTTCTCAGCTACAGATTCCAGTGGACTTGGCAAGACAGAAGTTTTGGAATACATAGAATGAAAGAAAAAAAAACTACTTGAAGCTGGAACACACTGTGGGATGCCAAGAGCTGGATTTGGAGCTGTGCAGTGAGGGGGTTGCCTGTTCTCTTGGAATCTGCCAGAGCCAGGCTCAGAACCACAACAAAAACGTGCCATGAATCCTTCTGCATCCTGACCTTCTGCAAGTGGGACTGGAGCATCACAACAGAGAGAGCCTGGTCTCCTCCTTGGGTTCTAAACACACAAAAACCTCATCTGAGAGCCATCCATCTGCCTCTGAGGCCGTACATGTATCAGCAATGTTCAACTTTGCACCTGCATGTCTCTTTGAAATAAAAAGGCTACTGGTTTATTCCCTTGTGATTGAGCTTTGCAAAATATCCTCAGACATGCAATCTGTATTTTAAGTCTTTGAAGCCTTCAGAGCTCATGTATTTGTTAGTGAACAAAAGCATCTGCAAGTTGGTTTCAGATATAAATAATTTAACCACAGGATCATTATTCTTTTAAGTCAGGTGGTGCTTTAAAATCCTGGTGAGAATCTCTGAGAGGAGGCAAACAAATCCATGGGTTCGACTCGTTCTTGGTTTGCTGTGCTGCTCCAGAGCTTGTGGTTGGAGGCAAATACTTCCCTTAAAAAGAGGTCATCAATAATGAAGTGAGATGAGTGTTCCAGGCTGTGTGGGGAGCGGTTTGTGCCAGGTCAGCCGTGAGCTGGTTTCATCAGCTGCTGGGCAGGGTGGGCACTGCCATGGGCCTTCTCATTAGTCCCTTCAGCACCCACAGCTGCCTGGGCTGATTGTCAGAGTAGTTGTACTTACTGAAGCAGGTGACAACAACTATATTTACTGACTTTTTAAGTGTTTGTCTTCTAAACCAGGTCACTGCTGGAGCTTATTCTGCTGCTGAGTCTTACATAAAATGGGCTGAAGCAGAAAGCATCATGCTGGTTGCTGTTTTCACCTCAACTGCCACTCAGAAGGAGGTTTAATTTCTTCTAACAGCTGCTTTACCCTCAGTAAGTTTGCCAACAACACTAAGTTGGGTGGGAGTGTTGATGTGCTGGAGGGCAGGAAGGCTTTGCAGAGGGATCTGGACAGGCTGGGGCTGAGGCCAGTTGTGTGAGGGATAGCAAGGCCAAGTGCTGAGTCCTGCACTGGGGTCACAGCAGCCCCTGCAGCTGTGGGTGTTGAGAAGAGCAGCTGGAAAGCTGGAAAAGGCCTTGAGGGTGTTAGTGAGCCCAGGTGTGCCCAGGTGGGCAGGAGGCCAATGGCACCTGGCCTGTTCCAGCACTGCTGTGGCAGCAGGACCAGGGCAGGTACTGTCCCCCTGTGCTGGCACTGCTGAGGTCACACCTCGAATCCTGGGCTCAGTTTTGGGCCGTCATCACAAGAAAGACCTGGAGGTGCTGGAGCAGAGAAGGGAACAGAGCTGGGGAAGGGTCTGGGGCAGCAGGAGCAGCTGAGGGAGCTGGGAGGGGCTCAGCCTGGAGGAAAGGAGGCTCAGGGAGGACCTTCTCTCTCTCTGCAACTCCCTGACAGAAGGGTGGACCCAGGTGGGAGTTGAGCTCTGCTCCAGGGAACAGGGACAGGGCAAGAGAAAACGGCCTCAAGTTGTGCCAGGGGAGGTTCAGGTGCTCTTTTGTTGTTAGAAGGAGCAACATGATAATCTTAATTGTTCAAATATTTACAAAAGCATTATCAGAAATGAGTTACAGAATCCAAAGAAGCTCAGCTGATTTTCTAACTCAGCAGAGGTGCTGGCACTGTAAGTTTTACCTGATTCAGGAAAAGCTGTATTTGGTACCAATTTATGCACCATTTTACAACTTGTTTCTAAACAACTTGATCAAAAGCTGGTCCTTTTTCTACAGTATAATTTTGTCAAACCACATGAGAACAGGTTCTACTGAAAGTGTATTTGCTTACTGCAGAGCCATGGGGATGCTTAGAAGAAAACTGATGACATGTTTTTGTACATAAAACTCGCATCTTTGATAACCTGCACATTCAGATGCACCACTCCTTGAAAATAAATCACCAAATCTCCCATAAGGGTAGAGGCAGAAGAGGGAATTAAGAAATTAAACTCCCAGCAGTTTTCTAGGCTGTGTGTTAAAGAGATGACCCAGCAGAGGAGGCATGGTCCTGTTCAGTTCCTGAGACAACCCATTTGTTTTTGCCACTCTTCAGCCCATAGTCAGGAAAGGAGAGTGCAGAAGGATGGTGGAGATAAATTTCCCTTAGAATAGTCTGGAAGCAACTGGTACTCCAGATAGCACCAGATGGTGGCTATTGGTAAATTCTTTTTTTTTTTATCCTAGTAAAAGCTAGCACAGCTCTTAAGGTCACTTAAATATACACAAGTTGAATGACCCCAAAGTGAAGTTCCCTGGTGGTGAAGACCACCCCAACCAGTATGTTCAGATGCAGATTTTGCCCCAAGGAACTACCCCACAGGGCAGGATGTATGTTGGGAAAAACCTCCCACAGTGATGGGAAGTGTTCACTGTGAAACAACATTCAGCACTTCAGTTTGGTTCTGGAAGCTTTCACTGACACCAACACAAGGCATCATGTCCACAAGTCTTGGAAAGCAGGGAATATGTGACTCAGGGTGACTCCTAAGCCTGCTTGGAAGAGAGTTTGCTGTGGCTCAAATTCCCACCACCTTTATCCTGGAAAGCAACATGGCTGAGGAGCTGATGCCTTTCTCCCATGGGAAAAGGAGAGGTCTCTGCCTTAGAGGGGAAACACATAAGGAGCAGGAGAGGAGCTGCCAAATCCCAGCTCCCTGCAGGAGGACCCCATCACACCAGGGGCCCCGCAGGGGGCTTGCCACAGTCCTTTCATATTCACAGGTGATCAGCAAACCCAAAACAGAGCCAGGAGCAAGAAATTACTAGAAATTACATTACTAGAGCAAGAAATTAAACGAGAGAAGGCACTTGAGAAAGAGATGAATTTCCTCATGCCCCACCAGAGTTTTCATCAGAGAGTGGGTCACATCCAGACACTGCAGGACGGTGTGTTGGCTGTACCCAGTTTCAGCCACACCAAGTTGTTCCCATCCTGACCCTGGAACACACTCAGCAGGAGGGGCAGAGGGGGCAGAGCTGGCACAACCAGTCCTGCTGATGGATAGACAAGAACCCACTGACAGGAAGAATCGTGTATAAAGGCTGCCGTGCCACAGAATCATCTGTGCTGGAAGAGATCTTCAAGATCATTGAGTCCAACCTTTGAACAATCACCACCTTGTGAACTAAACCAGGACATGCCCACTGCCACATCCCCTCATTTCCTGAACACCTCTGGGACTGGTAAATCCACCATGTCCATGGGCAGTCCCTCCCAGTTCCTGACCACCCTTTACAGGAAAAAATTCCTCCTGAACCTCCCCTGGCACAACTTGAAGGCATTTCCTCTTGTCCTGTCCCTATTCCCTGGAGCAGAGCCTGATCCCTCCCAGCTTCCCTGTCCTGTCAGGGAGTTGTAGAGAGCAAGAAGGTCCTCCCTGAGCCTCCTTTTCTCCACTCTGAATCCTCCCAGCTCCCTCAGCTGCTCCTGCTGCTCCAGACCCTTCCGCAGCTCTGTTCCCTTCTCTGCTCCAGCACCTCCAGGTCTTTGTTGTGATGAAGAGCCCAAAACTGAGCCCAGGATTCGAGGTGTGACCTCAGCAGTGCCAGCACAGGGGGACAGTCCCTGCCCTGGTCCTGCTGCCACAGCATTGGCCTCCTGCCCACCTGGGCACACCTGGGCTCACCTTCAGCCACTCTCCACCAGCACCCCCAGGGCTTTTCACCCTGGGGCACTGCCCAGCCCCTCTGCCTCTCAGGTTGTGAGTGCCCACACTCAGCCCACCCCCAGTGGCTGTGTCACTGGGAGCATTACTGACATGTCATTGCAGGGCAGGTTGTGATAGATGGTGGAAGAATCCAATCTTTCCAAGAGTGATATCTAACCAATTATTATCCAACCTCCTAACAGGGTGGTGACAAAAAATTACCTGCCCTGCTATTGGGTGCTACAGGTTATTTTGAACTCACTTTCCTCTTCCTTCACAGTTTGTTGGAGATCTGTTTTCTTGGTTTGTTTTCCCCCCTTGGGTTCTCATACCAAGAACTATTTACCAACCTGGCTGCCCTCCCAGGGAGAGGGACTCCCAAAGCCACAGCTCCCAGCCAGGAACAGGCTGCCCAGTGACTCCTCATCACACAAGCTGGGCTTTGTCAGAAATGGAGATGAAAAAAACTCAGGCTCCTGTTTCTTCCAGCCTCCTTCATGGTGTTTTCCACTCCTCCTCCTCTTTTTTCCAACCTTTCAGCCCAGAGGCTGCCCCAACCCCCTTTGTAATGGTACGAGTTTTAATTAGTTGGGAGGTGAGTGGTAAATCTTGTGCCATGGTATAAAACACCACACCAAGACTCCTGAAACGTTGCCAACCAGTTTCACCAGTGCCAAAAACATTTAAGAATAAATTGGTTTCATCACCACCCAACATTACCCCAAACTCCTGGCATCAAAAATGCAATTTAAACTGTTGGGAAGGCCTTAAGTTTCAGATTTGTTTTGGGCTTGTGGCAGCTATGGAGGGAGACAGCTGTGTGTCTTTACCCTGAAATAGGAGTTATTTTTTTCTGAGTCAGAAAACATGATTCACGAGGCATGCCAGGGAGAGCATCACTCAGGAAAGAAATTACTGTATCCCCCCAGGCCTTTCCATCCCTCGTGGAGATCCAAATCCTGGGAATGTGACTGAGAACTGTATGAAGTGCACTAAATGGGGAGCATTGGGAGCAAGCCACGACAGGCCTGTGTGGGGCAGTGTTCTCCTTCTCACTCCCTAGAACCCCTTTGTCCTCCCTGCTGATAAAATGACAGGTTTGAAAGCCCCATATCCCACAGCCACACTGGCAGGACTTGTCACAGTGTGTTGAAGGGACCACAGTTATCACACAGAGCTGCTGGCATCTTCCAGCCTGATGTCACTGTCACTGCTTTGCTTTCCTTGCACACCCCCTTCACTCCACACACAGGGTGTGATGGAATTACAAGTCTTGTTCATGTTTCCAGAGTCAGGACCAGCCTGGACTCATCCAGGGCTGAATTTCATCCAGCTCTGAAGGAAGAATTTACTTTCTGCTTGTTTTCTTATTGGCTCTGAGCTCATCAGGACAAGTCTCACCTGCTCCCCACAGTGCTCCTGGCCTGGGAATACCCTGAAAGGTGTCTTTGCTCTGTCTTTACTCTGTCATGGAAAACTAATATCTGAATCATTATTATTAATAATTATTATTTTCTGCTATCATTTTACCTTGGACTTTGAATTTGGTCCCTACCTTCTGTAAATTGTGTTCCTGTCTCCAGGCAGAACAGAGTTCCTCCAGAGCAGTGAAAAGCAGCAGTGACAGATCAGGGTGACTCTGAGCCAGCTCCAAGAGCACAGGTGGGACCTCAGAGGGAAGGATGAGCTTCCTCCCGTCTGGGGGGCTCTGACTGGACCTTGCTGCTTAACCATAAACAGCACAGAACTAGAGCAAAGCAGGATTGGGGGGGGGGTGTGACTCCAGAGTGGAAGGGAAAGCTCCTGGACCTGCCTTGCAAACCCTACAGGTGACAGAGGTTCAAAGGCAGGCCCAGCCCCAGGCTGACAGCAGTGGGACAGGCAATTCCCCCCAGAGCCACCAGGACACAGCAGTGGGTACAGGGTGAGGCAGCAGCTCCCAGGAACACATGGAAATCTTTTTAGTGTCTGTGACATGTCCAGAGGGACCCAGCAGAGCCTCTGACTGGTCAGTGCTCACTGTGCATAATGGGGTCAATTTTGCCTTTGAAAATAATGAAATGCCCCTCTCTGGGTGTGCAGGGTGTGCACAACAGCCAGAGCTACCACAGAATGACAGAATCACAGAGTGGTTTGGGTGGGAAGGGACCTTAAAGCCCGTCTCATCCCACCCCTGCCATGGGCAGGGACACCTCCCACCAGCCCAGGCTGCTCCAAGCCCTGTCCAACCTGGCCTTGGACACTTCCAGGGATGGGGCAGCCACAGCTTCTCTGTGCCAGGGCCTGCCCACCCTCACAGGGAAGGATTTCTTCCCAGTATCTAATCTAAACGTGCTCTCTGTTCGCTCCTGGCTATTGCAGCATGGCACTGTCTCCCTTGTGCCACCCTTGGTCCCCTGTGCCAACATCTCCAGCACCAGCCCAGGGTGTGGGTCACCTCCCCCCTCGGAGTGGGGCCAGGAACCTGTGCCCTCCTGCAGGCTTGGCCTATGGAGAAAGGGGCAGGGAGCACCAGCACTGCCCAGGAGCAACCCTTTGGTTTTGGCATCTCTGAGTTTTCAGATGTGTTGTCCTTCCAAGCCCCCAGCTGGCATTGGTAGGATGGAAATGGCAGGTTGTTCTGCCTCTTCTCCCTCCCTGAAAATACACAGAATCTGCTTCGTCCTTGGAAATGTTCTTAAGAAACCTTACAAAGTGAAACATTCAGGCACTGATGACACAGGAAGGGGGGGAGACACAGAGGGCTGAGCTCTGTCAGGCAGCCATGGGAGCAGGGAACACACCTCTTCCAAAGATTTCCAGTATGCGTACCAGCCCTGGGGGAATTTGGAAATCTCTGTCTTAGTGGGTGGGATTTTCCTCCACAGAGAGACAAGAAGCAAACCCCAGCTATCCCCAGCCATTATGGATCAGGAACATGTACAGGCATCCTCTTTTCAACCTCTGCTTGGAGCTTTTAAAATGAATTAGCTCAGGGCCCACAGAGGAAGAAGGACCTCAGATGTCTCCCGTCCTGGTGCTGCAGAGCATCCAGCAGGGAGCAGCCACAGGGACTGGAGCTGGGGGCTGGGGGGCACCGCTGGCTGGCACCGCTGGCTGGCATGGAGCATCCTCCAGGCAGGGCTGAGGGGCTGGAGCACTGAGACACCCAGGGGAGCCACAACCAGGGTTTAAAAGACAAAAAAAACCCAAAACAACCAAAAACCAAAACACCCGAGGGTGGTGAAATAGTTTGCCCCTGAAAAGAGGATTTGATGTAAATTGTGCCATGAGCACACGTCTCGCCAGTGATTTATTGAGGCTTCAGGTGCCCTGACACTCGGGCTGCCAGCACCTGACTGCCCCTCTTACCAGCTCAGGAAGCACAGATGGAGACTGAAAGGTTTTTGTTTTACTAGACACAATGTTATTAAAGATTTATCAACAGCACCGTGACGGAAAGCTTTTCCTTGTGACCACAGTGTATAGTGGGCTGTGCTCCAAAATAGAAAGGGCAGCTCAGGATTCACCCAAAATGCTCTTTTATGCCGAAGCAGTGACAGTGCATTAACCAGAGCAATGTTGCTGCATGTCTGTCTCCTCTCCTGACTCTGCTGTCTTTGCATTTGGCATCAGTGACATCCCAGTAAAATGGATGAGTGGAAGGTATGAAGAAAATTACCCCCTGCACCAAATTCTACAGTTCTGTAGCTTCAGCAAGGTGGTTTTTTCAATCACATCCAAACCTTGGTGATGCCCATAAAGCTCTGCACTGGGCTCTTCTCCTGGCACCTGGCACGAGGCCACTGCTATGGTGGCAGAGGGTCGGGGGCATTGCTCAGCCTCCTGATAACAGCTGCTCCTCTCCTCAGAGGGCCACAAACCACTGAGAAAGGAGGGGAAAGGCTCTGTCTGTTCCCACTCATCAGAGAGAGACCGTCCATGGAAAGGCAAAGGATGAAGAGGATCTCTCCTCCTGATCCAGTTATCTCAGCTGGAGATCCTCCTCCACAGGCACCACCCAGGTCCTGTTAAAGAGCATCCAGGGCCAAGAGTGGGGCTCCTCCTGCCCCCCAGAGTGTTGCAGCAGGGGACACAATCCTGGCTGTGGGTCAGCGACTCCCCCTGAAGCTTCAAGTTTGTCAGGGGAGGTTTAAATTAGACATTAGGAAAGATTTCTTCATGGTTGTCCCATCCTGGAAGGGCTGCCCAGGGCAGTTATGAAGTCACCATCCCTGAAGTGTTCACAGAACGTGTGGAAGTGGGACCTGAGTGATGGTGGTGCTGGTTAATAGTTGGACTTGATGTTCTTAGATATCTTTTCCAACCTTAACCATTCCATGATCCTACAGCTTTCCTGCTACAGCAACAAGTTCCTTTGGTGGGATCTTTAACATAGCCCATGGGCCAGCAGATCCCCCTTCTAAGTTCATCCAAAAGAACAGGCCAATAACAAATCTCTCTGCATCTTTTTCTTACTTGAAGTCCCTTTCTGGGTGGTCAAAGTAGCCCTTAAAATCCACTGTGTGTCAAAGGCCCTTCACACCAAGCACAGGTGGGTCTCCACACAAGCCTTCACAGGACTCCCAAAATGACACAAGGTCAAGGCTTCACCCAAGGACACTCAGCCTTTGCACTGGTGATTCCTGTTTAACTCCAGATCACTAAATGTGTTAAGCAGAAAAACTGCAAAGATTTTTGAAAGCGGATGAAAACATTACAAATCTTGCCACAAATACCCAGAAAAATTTAACTATGAGAGGGCAGAGCCCAGGAGGGGTCAGTTGGCAGACAGCAACAAGCAAGGGGCCCCCTGGAAGGAAGCACAATGCATTGACTGCAAAAAAACCAGCAGTATTCTTTTCTCAGTACAGATTTTATTTCAATTTCATTGCCAGCTTCACCCCATTAAAAAAAGAAATCCCTTAATTTCTACAGGAGTCAAGGAGACAAACATTCAGAGAAATTATTCCAAGGCACAGGAGCTGAGAAGTGCAGCAAACTGCTTCTTGGTAGCAATGCTGGGGCTCAGCTGAGGCACAGCATAACATGGCATAACATGGAATAACATCTGCACACACAGAGCAGCAGGGAGATGCATCCACAATGGCACATTTTGACCAAATATGTTTTCTATTTGTTACAGTATAAGAACAACAACAACAAATGAAAGAAATAAAAAGGAGGAGCTTTGCCTCAGGAGCTTTGTGAGCTCCAGCCAACAGCTCTGACCAGCCCAGTGTACCCCAGAGTGAACTGTCACCTCATTCCCACACCGGGTCACAGGCACATCATTTCACCATGTCCTTTAAACAGCAGTTTGGCTTCACATGGAGTTGTGCAAATTCACTGTAGGATGTGCCACTTCCCTTCCCAGCTCTCTGCACACATGGCCCAGCACTGTGCCTTGACCCTCCCCATGGCTCAGGCCAGCCTGGGGTTATCCCTCCTGTCCTGGGATCAAGGTGGCCCTGACATCACTGCCAGGACAATCAGAGGCAGTTCAGCTTTATTTTAAATCAAAATGCCCATTCATAAGAAAAAAAACCAAAATGGGAAAGAGGATGATTTTTTGCTTGGGCTGAAGAGCCTTGAGCTCATTTCCCAATCCCTCCCTTTGGGATTTGTGCCCAAGTCTCCCAGCAGCAAAGAGGACAGTCCCTGGTGGGAGCAGCTGCTGCAGAGCACGATCTGGGCTGGCAGGACCCAACAACGATGACCTGCACATCCCACCCTCACCTCCTTCCCAAGGGCCACATCTAGCCCTTCAGGAGAGCATCCCTGCCCAGCAGCCACCTGGCTCCTCAGCCTGGAGTGCCACTAAAGGCACAACACTGCAGGGATAAGCAAAATGTTTTACTCCTTCAGGGAGCTGCACAAGGTGAGAGAGGGAATGCTGGAAACACGGCTGCTTCTCCTCAGCTCCCACACAACTCCTGCCTGCAGCAGAGACCCACAGCACTCACGAGGTGCTCTCCACCCTCTGCACATGCAACCACCTACACCACAGCCAGGGCAACCTCCCTGCATGCAGTTAGGCACTTCATAAATAAATAGCAGCACAGTTTCAGCAGCAAAGGCCAAGCTGCTCTAGATGTCCCAGGGCAATTGGATTTCTGCAGCTGGGCAGCCTCATCCAAGCCCCTGCTTGTGTTATTCCCAAGTCCATAACACTGGTTACCCAGAAGGACCTGACTCCCGTGCAGGTACACACTGGCTTCCTCCAGGAGCTCAAGATGCAGCTATCACTGTCTGCATGTGCTGCTTAGATGTGCTTTCAGAGAAGCTCCTGCAACAAAAATCTTCCAAGAATCTTGGTCTCCCAACCTATGCACATGCCAGTTTTATAACCAGCCTCACTTTCACTTTTCAAATTACTAATTAGCACTAATAAAGGAACAGAATATTTTCCATCCTTTGTTGTCAGGTTCTTTAACAGTGCAGTGAACCAAGACTCATCTTTGCTCTCTCCTCCTCCCAGCTCTAACCCTTGGCATAGCTCATCCTGAATCACTTTTTTTTCCCCCTGAGAGGCATTCTCATCTCAAGCAACCTCAGGAAGAGAGAAAATACAGTCCTGGTCTTTAGTGAACTTCCTTGTACTGTATTGGGAAGGAATTCTTGGCTGTGAGGGTGGGCAGGCCCTGGCACAGGTTGGGTAGAGCAGCTGTGGCTGCCCCATCTCTGGGAGTGTCCAAGGCCAGGCTGGACAGGGCTTGGAGCACCCTGGGTTGGTGGAAGGTGTCCCTGCCCATGGGGTTGGAATGAGATGGTTTTTAACGTCCCTTCCAACTGAAACCAGCCTACAATTCTCAAATTCCACACGGTTTTCATGGCAAGAAAGCCACTGGCTGTAAGGCACTAGGAGGACCACGTCCTGCTGCACAGGGTTCAATTAACCCAGGAGGGCTCCTGGCCCTGCCAAGCACATCATCCCCCAACCACTCAGCACAGCATATCCTCCCTTTCAGATTCTGTAAGGCACCAGTAACTTCTGCAAACCTCAGGACAGCTCACAACAACTTGTAACCTGTTATTCCAAGGGTAACATAGAACAAGAAAATGCCTGGCAGCAATAAGGCCTCAGCTTCTGTTTCAAAATGAGGTGTGACTGCAGTATTTTGGAGAATGTTTTTTGTGTGCAAAACTGAATACCATTCCTCTAATGAGGATTCAAATTTGGCTTCAAAGCAAAGACTTACAACCCCTTTAGCTTTCAGGGGTAGCTTCACTTGTCCCTGAAGAAGGAGATGCCAGAGGAGGTGAGCAGCAGCGGAGAGAGGAACATCTGATTTCAAGTGTTATAAATTAGACCTGCTTTGCTGGAGCAAAATACAGCCTGTTGTCACCTTAAACACAAGGCAAGGCAGAGAGAACACAACAGACTCTAATTAAAGCTGTTGCCAAGCTGGAAGGCAGCATAGCAGCAGCCACTGTGTGGCATGGGCAGCAGAGCCTCGTGGGTACCTCCTGGGGCTCAACTTGGGTCCCAGCCACATTCCAACACCATAGGAAAACACATCCTACCAGAGGAGTGAGATCAGGGTCCTCCAAACCCCTTTCATCTCTCAAGGCATTCCCCAAAAATACTCTTTGGGTCTTTTATTTAAATATTTGGCCTTGTATCCAACTCCTCTCCTGGATTATATCCTTGCTGCTCTATCAGGAGAGTGCTGTACTGGAAGGAAATACAGTCAGTACAAGAAGATTTGCTTTGGGCACATCACAGAACACCTTCCACTACCCCAGGATGCTCCAAGCCCCATCCAACCTGGCCTTGGACACTCCCAGGGATGGGGCAGCCACAGCTTCCCTGGGCACCCTGTGCCAGGGCCTGCCCTCCCTCACAGGGAAGAATTTCTTCCCAATACCCCATCTAACCCTGCCCTCTGTTTCAAACCATTGCCCCTTGTCCGTCACCATCTGTTCATATAAAAAGTCCCTGATGATGACAGTTTAATAGCATGAATGAAGTTTAAATCTGGAAGACAATTTTCAGTCTGTTTTGAGGAAACCACTCCAAATGACTGAAAATTTCAATGGGATCCTCCAGTGCTTGGTAACTTGTGCTGTGGCTGTTTATTCAGACAACATTTGGTTTGATCTGGAAATTTCCTGACTGAATTCGGTCAATGAATGAAGAGCCACCAACATGTCTTTATCACCACGTCTCTCAAAACTCCTGATGCTCTTGAGCAGTAACTGAAGAACTCTGCACAGCCCTTGGCACTGGCTGGGGCCAGGAGTAAGCTGAGAAACCCTGAGCTGCTTCACTTGCAGCCCAACTCTCTGCCTTTCCCTCAGGAATTTTAGTCTCACAATGATTTGTTCCCCTAAGTTTCTCAGGTTTCAGCTCACAAAGGAACAATGTAACATCATCACATGACATTATGAACAACCTCGGGCTCTTCGAGTCGGTATTTCTGGCCATGAAAAAGCCCCATGTTGTGGCAATTAAGCGTCTGCAAAGTACCTTGGATTAGTTCGGTTCTTAAGCATACAGACTCCAAAGCACTTCGCTGGGAAAGGGAGAGCTAAATCTGAAACATCTTCTTGGTAGTCTGGAGTGCTTCAGGACAGACACTGGGCCCCTCTGTGGGCTGGGACCAGTCTGCTCCAGCTCCAGGGATTCCAACCAGGCCCAGCAGTGCCCAGGAACAGGCTGGGATGAGGCACCAGCAGCGAATCCAAGCACACAGTGAGTACAAGGCAGACACAAAGGGAACCCGTGAACTCCTCACACCTGAGCTCAGGCAGGGAGTATAAAGGATCCAGACAAAACAGACAGTTCTGAAATAGAGATCCCATTTCTTAGTAAGGCTTTGAGTGCACGTGTTTGTTTGAAGTACTTTTCTTAATAATCACAAAAGACAGGCTATAATTCTTCAAACAGTTGTGATCCTTCATTCCAGTAAAAAACACATCTGCAAACACATCTGCAGACATGGCTTCAGACCCACACTCACGTAGGGATCGTTTTAAAGCTTGTATTAAAAATACTTCTTTTATCCAAACGATAAATATTTTAAAATAAGCATTTACAAAAATAAATGGTCCTTTCCCAGAGGGAAGGACATTTACAGCTGAAATTCTGAGTACATCTGGAGGCAAGGCAATTATTGATGAAGCTGGTTAATAAAATCTTTGGTATGAGTATATGACATGAATATTAATGCACCGTTGGCTTCCCTTGGTTACTGAGCAGACAAGTGAAGAGGCAGCTCTTCCTTAATCTCTTGATATGTCTTCCAAATACAACATACAAATATTTCTAACGTGTCTTCCTATGATTATAGGAGAAAAGCCCAAGATTCTCCTGGCTCTTCCTATGACTTTGGTATCTAAAACAGAATGAAGATGAGAGGAAAAAGAGAAAGAGAACACAGTCAAGTTGCATTATAGCTGGGAAGCAGCACCTGCAAAAAGTAAAAATCATTTGAAAATAACTCGAGAGGAAACATTTCCTTCAGTGTTGTGGAAATCAAGTGCCAAGAGAGGAGAGCAATTAATCTGTTGGGATTCATTGCCGCAAGGTCAGACAGAAAGAGACGGGTGAGTGAGGGAAGGGGCAGCTTTACACCTGAGCACAGCACTGGATGGTACAAGGCTGGACCACCATCCAGCTCTGGTGGCCCTGTTACACATGGGGCACTGGGATACTGCAGAGGGCCAGGAAAAAGCCTCAAAAACTGGAAAAAGGAGCCGTGGAACAAAACACTTGCTGAGATTATTTTGGCTAAAATTATTAATTAAAGATATAGAGCTGATCTGAGGCAATGTCAGCTGGCACAGAAAGAAGGGCAGGGGGCACTGCAGTCTGATAGAGAAAGACTGAACAAAAACACTAGGCTGGACCTAAAATCAGTTCAAACTTAAGAGTCAGATACACACTTCTAATTCTATGGACTAAGTGGAATCAAGAGAAGTGATGGGTTCTCTGGGTTTGTGGTGTCAGTCCCTGAATGGTTCTCTGAAAATGCTGTGGATGACTGAATGTGATGAAGGGAAGTAATGGCAGTTAAGGGAACACCCGGGTTAGGCTTGAAGGTCTAAGGGTTCCCTCAGCCTTAAACTCTGACACCATGGACAGCCCAGCTGAGGGATTCTGATCTGGGAATGCAGCACAGAGCCCAGACTCCCACATCACCTGCAAAGTCCATCAACTCCTGCTCCTGTAACCTACAACGCTGTGAAAAAGCCCAGCAAAGAACAAAGTAACTGCTGTGTCCTGGGCATGTGGAGCAGAAGGCACTAACCCAAAGCAGACTTTGGATTCTGCTGCCCATCCATCACTGCACTCCCCACAGCACCCTGAGGAGACTCTGGAACAAGTGGCAGCTCTGGCTCAGCCCCCTGGTCTCTCCCCCTGCTGTGCCAAAGCTGATCCACGTGCCCTTTCTCTCGGAGCTGCTGCCCCCACCACAGTGCCGGGGGTGGAAGGTGGGGCTGTGGAGAGGAGCAGGAGCTCTGCCCTGCTGGCTCTCAGGTGACAGGCAGAGCACACCCAGAGCCATGGGGGCCATGGCTGGAGCTGCTCAGGCTCAACCAGTGCAGCCCTGGCACTGGCCAAGCCTCCACCTGCTCCCAGGGGTGTGGGAACCAGAGGGTTTGGGTTTGTCTCGTGACTGCTGCGAATAATGACCCATTGCTCCAGCAACAGGAGCTCATGTGCTGCTGTCTTTAAAAAGAGCCCCTACTTGTGGCATCCTCTTAGGCAAACTATCCATTATTTATATCCCAGCCTGTCTGCAGCGCAATTTGTTTCCTGAGCTCATTAATGAGTGATGACCCCTTGCCCTGCCCTGTTCAGCCAGGTGAGAGCAGGAGTTCTCTCTGCCCTCCCAGCCAAGAGAACCCCCCAGAGCAGCTCACCTGAGTTACAGCAATACCAAACCAGGGCAAGTCCTGCAGCCACACTGAAACAGGCCAGGAAAAACACTGGGCCTGTAGAAAATGGGAAAGGAAACACATTAAGGGAGGGCAACAGAAGTTTAAGTTGGTTCAGAAATCATCAGTTGCTATTAATATGCATAATTAAGCATATTCAAATGAAGCTAACACATTCAGTTCTTATGTTCTGGAGCTAAGGCACCACGAGGCACATTTACTACACAGCAATTAATTTTTACTACAGTTGCTTTGCCACCATTCCCTGTGGAATTTAAGGGAAACCTTCCTTAGATGTTTCCTCATTCTAAAACTTTGTGCAAACACCACAGGAAACACTACCCAGCCTGCTGGGCCCTCACCACACAGTGAGGCATTTTCATCCACAGCCCCTCAGAGCCACATTTTTAGGAGGTTTTTATTCCCCACAGATGTCCCACAAACTCCACTTTCATGCCAAGAGCAGATATTCTTGTTCTGTTTACAATTCTCTGGGGGCTGAGATGAAGAGCCACAAGGGCACCTCCAGCAAATCTCCCCCCTGCAAACTGCCTGCCTGGAATTACACATATTTAATGCTGATGGTCAGTATTGATGTTCAATAAAACCTTTCTAATACACACTTAGCCCAAACAAAACCTCACAGAGATTTGTATCTGCTTCTTTATTGCCTAATACTCTATTTGTATTTACTACTTTACTAGGAATAGAGCTACAATGAAACTACACCTTTCAATGGAAGGACAAGTGTACAGCAGACTAACAAATCCCTGGAGCTGCCCACGTGGAAAAAGCCCCTGGAGAAACCAAAGCAGCAGGGATTTGGTTGCTCTTTGAGATGTAAACTCCTCATGAGGGTGGCCAGAGGCCAGACAATCTCCAACTTGAGGACAGCTCAGAAAAAAGAAAAGTAAAAATAAACCAAAATATTATTTCATTTCCTTATTTCCAAGCACTTCCTCTGCTCCTTCTGTACTGTTATGTCACAGAAAGTAACAGCAGTGGGAAAAATCTGAACAGCAATTTGGTTCAACATTCAAAGGAACACCATCACAGGCAAAAGTATACATTAAGCTGACGTGTGTTTCTGTCCCTTGTTTCAGTTTTCTCTCAGGAAAATGGCAAAAAGGCCTAATTCACAGAAGGTGCTTTGAATCTCTCATAACTGTGTCCACGTGTCTAGATAAAATAGCAATTAAACTTAAATGATAAATTAGCTCATTAAAAATTTGGAAAATTCATGTTTCCTTCAGTTTTTCCTTTCCAAAATATCCTGCAGTGAATACCATATTTGTCTCTGTAACTCGGCGTTCAACAGAGGAAAGTGAAAATAATTAACATGCTTTTCTGAGGAAAACATATTTAAGTTCATCCTTCCTTTCTGCCTTTGCCTTCAAATGATTTGTACTTAAACTGAGAGCTTAAAAAACCTGCAAAAAAAAAGAAAGTCATATAAAAAATACTGTTGGCCTTATGCAAAGTGACAGCAGCATCTGAATAGACCTTACTGCTCAAGTGCTGAAGAAATCACAGGAAGTGAAGAGTTCAGCTGTAACAGTGTAAGTAAAAGTACCATTGTAAATATTGATTCAACTCTACAGTCTCTTCAATTTCCTGGCACTGGTTTCCTCAACAGCAGCTCAGTACATTTTCCTCCATTAATTCTACTTGTGACAGTAAAGACATCATAAACCACACTAGTTGTTACATGAAATACAAATTACATGATAAAATAAATTGCATCACAATCTGCAAAGCCATTCCATCGGTGACACTGTATGGTTTATTTACCCCTGTCATTTAGCATATATTGCTCCTTGCCAGTGTCTATCTCTGTGGGATCTGGGGTTTCTAGAAATAAAAGCAACACAGGAGAAGTTAGTACTCAGCTCAAGCAAACAAACATAATCAGCACATGCAAAACGATGCAAAACAACACATTTCAGAACAATATCCAATATTGACACAAAGCATTAACCCCTCCAAAGGTAAATCATCACTAGAGAATAAACCTAGAGATTTGCAGATCAAAAAACACAGGGAAACAGTCTCCAACCTGCTTAAACCCTGAGCACATAACTACCATTACACTTGTTTCCCAGGTGAGGAAAGCAGGAGCCAATCCTTCCATAATGCCAGCAATTTTCATGGGAATAAATACAAACTATTGGTTAATAGATGTGCTGATCTAAAAACACCTTTAGAATTTCATGGGTCCCCATCCTTTGCTGTTGAGCAAATCTCTAAGTATTGATGTATTGAATGGATAAAAGCACTTGGAAAAAGCCTCTTGGTGCAGATTATTCACCTAAAATCAGGTCTGGGCTAAAGACATGCCCAACTTCTTTGAAAATCTCAAGATGCTACACGAACAGTTTGGCACAAATGATTTTTGCCTCTTCCTTTCTGCAAATTGTAGTAGAAAAGGAGGTTGGCCTTAAGACCAGGTGTGCAGTAGTTTCTCCTCTGGGCACAAAGACCCTTTCAGAGCTGCCTTTGCCACCCAGGTGTGGAGATGGCACTGAGAAGGGATGTGCACACCAGACAGGAGTGACTTCCCTCAACACATCACCAATCTGCACAACAATTTTTTCAGCCAAACCTCTTTGTGGTCATGGAATCACAGAATCGTAAAGGTGGGAAAGACCTCTAAGATCATAAAAATCCAACTGTCAAATGGTTAAGAGGGTTAAAAAAAGAAAAGGAAAACAGGTGAGAGCTCCAAATATGGCTGTCAATAGGAAATAATTAGAGACTAATTGATTTCGACTGATCTATGGCAGCACTGAGAGAAATAAAAACATTTTTGAGCCACTTGGAAGCTCCTGTTTGCCTTGAAGAGCTCTGAGGCTACCTCAGCTGTGTGCCTTACTCTCCCTCTAGTGGGAATGCTCAGACATTACCAGACATCTCGCTGGCAATTTACACTTCAGGCAAAGAAATTTTGTTCTAGCACGATTTTTAAAGGTGTTTTAAAAACGAAAAATATTTCTTTGAAAGGATTTCCTCTGTAGAAAACATTTGTCATATGTACAGCTGCATGTAATCTATTACAGAACTCCATCCTGGCCATGGCTCATCTCTGCCCTCATCAATAACATCTCCAGGTGTTTGGAAGCTGCTTCTTTCAGCTCAATCTGCACTTAGAAAAAAGTGCCCATGTCAGGCATTCACCTTTTTCTTCAGGTTTACAAATTGTAGTGGCAATTCTGGAAATGCTCTGTGCTGAATGTGACAAGTTTAACAAGTACTGCTAAGAGAGTTATAGAATCATGGGAAGGTTTTTCTTGGAAGGGACCTGGAAGACCATCCAGTTCCATCCCCCTGCCCTGGGCAGGGACACCTTCCACTAGGCCATTTCTTGACCATTCAATCCAGACTGCAGACCTTTGTTTTAATCACAGAACTCAAAAGAAGCAGCAAGCATATTAACACACTCATCTCAGTATTTCTTTCTCAGGTCAACAGAAGGAAACTGCAGAATCTCAGCACATGGCAGTATTTTAACCCAGATATTTAAATTATTCTCATCCTTCTGAGGATGGTAACACAAGATAAAGAGAATTTCATGACTTTTGGTGGTTACTGAAGTGGCTCTGCATAATGCAGCAGCAGCAGAACAGTTTTGGGGCACCACAGTGGCTGTTTGTTTAATGTGAAGCACTTCAGGCTTCTTGTTATTAATTAGTTACATGAGAAGCCCTAACTGCCTACTCCTGGGGCCACCTGAGGAAAGCTCTGAGGCACCACAAAAATCAAGGGCAAGGATGAGCACATTTCTGCTCTAGCTAAAAGTGAAAGCATCCCACAGACTCTATCCAAGTCTCCTTGTAAAGATACATTATCAGAAATGGCTTGTAGAAGGTGCTGTTGAACATTAACAAAGCTTAAACCCTTAAACATCAAAACAGTCTTGAAATTTATTCTTAGTGACCACACTGAGACTTCTCAAACTGCTCTTAATTCATAAAGGCTGTCTGCTGACTTCTGGTCAGCCTGGCAGAAAAACCTGTTGCTCCTGAGGTCTACCAAAGCAAAAACAAGAGACCCAAGACTATTTGATTTAAGAGCCTGTTCCCCCCAGGGCATGACTTCTCCAAATATCAGATCAGAGCACTGCCTGAAAGCTGCTGCAAGGCTCAGTCAGTTGGGATTGGTGCTCCTCTGAGATTCTGAGGCAGGATGGGCCAACATCCCCAGATCAAAAAGGTTCAGGTATGGATGTGGGTGAGTGACTCTGCAGCCTCCCAGTGCTTGTGCTGGGTAGGTACAAATCCCTGACTTCAAAATGAAAGGTGAAACGAAGGTAATTACAATTTTACATGACAGTTTCACTGTAGAAATAAGAGGTCAACCTACAGACTTCTGAAGTAATGGTTTGAATCTCACTGGAGTTTGCCTCATGTCTGCAATTTGCCCTGGCACCAACTGTGGAGTTTCCTACCAGCAGAAATCAGCTGCCTGGTGAAGCATTAGTGCTTTATAAAGATTATAAATCCTTTATTAGGATTTCTAAAGCTGCAGTCCTTTTGCAGCTCCTTAACCTAAATGTGGGAGTTTTCCCTCAAGCTCCTCAAGCCCTTTCAGTGTTCAGGATGCCTGAACCTATTTCCCACCCACTTGAAACACTGTTCTTTTCTGCATTTCTTAGGTAGGGGAAAAAGAAAAGTCCAACACACAGCAGCAAGCACAATGCCACGCTGGCAAGTCAGGCTTGAAACTTCCTTACAGAAATGAACTCCTTTGCAGCACAGAATCAAACCTGTTTGAGCCTCAGTCCTTCTGAAGTACATGCAAGGGTTCTTGGGGAGCAGCTCTACAGACATCAGTCAGGCCTGTCAGCTGCACAAAATGAGTCCTAAGTGATTTTAATATCCCAGTCCCTCAGTGCAGGGGCCTGTGAATGTGTGCTATGTGTTAAACCAGACACAAGGAGGAGATTTATGGGCTGAGGGAAAGCCAAGCTCCTGGGCCAGCAGACACTGGAGCTTAACAAACTGGAGGTTTGTAATGTTCTCCTGTGCTGCAAGTCAAAGTAAACACAGAGAAAATACACAAGCCAGTATGAAGCAATGGCTGTGCAAGAGAAGTTGTAACTCATAGGAGTTATATCACTGACATGTTGCATTTAAACTGTTTTAAAGACATGTTTCATATTTCAAAACAACCAAAGAGTTTTGCCTGCACTAATCAACAAATAAGAAGTCGTCAAATCCCCTTTTGGAAAACTCCAGTCAGAAGGAATTAAGGTATCTCCCCAAAATTATTTAAATAACCTGTTTATTTATATTATTGATAACCTGTTTAGGTTGTCTAAATAACCTAAACCTCACCTGAACTGAGGTTTTGTAATACTCTGATGAGGAGATCCGCATTTCAATCAATTTACAAATCAACTTACTCAAGATTTTCCTGCTTGGCAGGTCATTAAACAGCTGTTCAGCATTGATCTGCAGAGCCCTGTAAAACTCCTGACAGTGTCGGTCTCCTTTCTTCTGAAGGTGCTTTAACAGATCTGAGAGCCTGGTATGGAGTGATGCCTTTGGATTCCTGAACTGTAAGAGAAAACCACTCATCAGAAGAGAGATTACAACAGCTGGAGATCAATTTTACATCACTTTACAGTATGCCAGGGAGTGAAGATATGGAGCTTCTTTGATATTTCAAAGGCCAAAAAAATAAGAACCTAAAAAGGACATACATGCACTGCACAGCACTGAGCTCCATCTGATCAGCAAAAGCCTGCAGATGCCTCTGCCTCCCCTCATGCTTTTTCTGTCCTGATCAAGTGAAAGCCACTCTTCATTTGATGTCTTCCCTGGATCCAAGCTAACATGGCATTTGCTATTCTGCAATTTGGTTCTGACAGCGGTTGAGAGAAATTATTGTCAAATCTTATAATAAAGTTTGATGTTTTCAGGTTTGCCCTTAGTTGTCTAGTAATGATCCCCAAAAAGGCAGTTTATACTCCTTATCCTACTCCCAGTATTGCAGTGCTCATCACTCCAAGATTACATATTTCATTGTTTTGCTTTGAATCCAGCACAATTAACTGCTGAGTACCCAGTTCAAGAGGCAGAAATTCCCATTTATTTCTCAGGTGACATGGGAACCAGCTGCAGAGGAAATCACCTTTTTCTGTAGTGCTAAATGTGCTGAGTTATTAGGAGACCTTACAAAGAGAAGGAAAACACATCCCCAGCCTTACACATCAAACTGATTTCAGCTTATTTGGAAAACATTCAAGGCCATTCTCAGCAAAGCATCGTATTTCACAGCAGCACAGTGGCTAATCTTTGGAGCACACTGAGTTAGGAACAATCCTGCTCGAGGGGGACAGGAATGCCACAGGCCTTACATAACACTCCTTATTCTGACAAAATTCCCGCAGGGTCTACCAGATACGGCTGAGATTATAAGGGTCCTAAATACTCAATAGAGGTGACACAAACTTGCCTGGCCCCGTGCAAAAGCAGCTGAGTTCTGTCTAAGTGCAGAACTCACAAATCATGTTTCACAGATTCTTTATGTATCTCTTTTGAAGCTCTTGAGATGTCACACTGGTTATCATAAGTGAGTGGCAAGACAGGCTCAGCTGATGATCTAGCTCTGCTCTGCACCACGAAATACTAACTGTCCCCATGGAGTTTGATTATAGCAGAATTACACCCATTTTTCCTGAGGTTAAAATATAGATATGCCAAGTCCCTGAGCCTTGTGCAGACGGGAAGCCAGCAGAGAGCAAGTACAAACTGTTATAAATAGGAGTGGGGAAGCTCTTCAGTTTTATCTCTCCACAAACTTAGAAGCTCTTTCTCCCTGAAAACAACTACCATTTTTGAAAGCTTCATGCCAGGGAGGGTGTCCTTCCTCCATACATGGTGGCACCATTGCAAGATGTTACCAACTCCGTGCACCTCCCACAGCTCCCACACTTACTGGTGGGACTAACACCTCCCTTCTCTACCTATACCTAGAGTTATTAATTAGTTACTAAAACTGATTAAGTTAATGTAGATGATTCTGTGGGCATAGCTGGAGGCAGCACAGGTCACTGCCCCACGGGAGGGGACAGGCAGCCAAGGGCACTTGGCCACAGGGTGGGTGCCCTCCTGCCCATGCAGTGGCTGTCTGGGTACGTGCTCCTGGTCATGGCAGGGACCCTGGCATCGAGCTGCTGCTGGGGGAGTGTCCTCTCCTGTAACCACTTGGCACAGGGAATGTGCCAGCCCTGTGACTGCTCCTCTCACATGAGATCCTGGAGAAACAGGAGCTGAGGAGGACTGGCTGATGTGGCACCACGAGTCACGTGGGGAAGAGCTGGCGACCTACAGAAACAACATAACAGTCAGAGTAAAACTCATCCAATTACCTTTTCAGCTTCTTCATTGGTAAGAATTTGGGGATAGACTCTGTTAAGCTGAAGAACAATTTTATCAACCACTTGCTCATTCAGTCGGCTGGTGTTGGTAAGGAAATACATGTCGTGCTGCAGCCGGTGACAATATGACTGATCTGCAGATAAAACAACACACAGAACAAACCACAGCAGTTCATTAACAAGCCATTTGTAGATTCTGTAAATTTCATTTTCCTACCAGTGATTAAACAGCTAAAATAAATTACTCCCACCACCTAATTTTAGAAAGCTGAACTATCTCCTAGGGAAACACAACACAGCCACGTGCTTTCAAAGGCCCATCCACTTGAAATGACACATCCAAACTCCTGGCTGGTCACTCCTGTTGCCTCTCTCTTTCCAAAGGGGAAGGTTCTAAATCATTTAGAAGTCATGCACTGATGAGTATTAAATCAAATACAGCCCTAAAGTTAATAAATCACTGAAGATGAATTTTCTATCATTCATGAAGTCAGATTATGACATTTAAAACTGATGTGTTTTCTAAAAGTATCTCTGCCAAGAAGCCATCAAAGGTCTTTAGGAAAGGATTTCACACAGGAGTGAGGAGAAAGGCCATTCAAAAAGCAGTACATCTTTACCAGGGAAGTACACTCAAATACACACACAAATAAAACACATCTTTTCTACTAACCCAAACCTTTGCAAACACAAATCCAGATTTGCTGTTGGTTTAGGCATCATTTCCAATTTGTCAGCAATGGATTTTTCAGGAGCATATCCTTCCCCATAGCTGCTTGTCTGTAATCCCTAGATTAAGATACAAGCACAGACTGGTTCCACAGGTTACTGTGCCCTTATCAAATTTAAAGAGAACATCCATGACCTTGTCTGAAATGAGTGTTAAAATGTGAGCACACTGCTTTGTAACTGAGCAGCACAGAAAACCACCACAAAACACCCCCACACCCCTACCACATTCTCCATTTAAAGCAAATGCATAAGGTTTATGGCATTCTGGCTACCAGAAAATACATAACCATCAGCCCCTTGTGCCCTGCAATTTAGAGAAGACAAAGGAAAGAAAGGAAAGAGCCAAAAAACTTTGCCACGATGCACTGCACCTACACACAGCCCTTGCCCTTCCTGTAGGGATTGGTTTGGGTATTATACTGTCCTTCTTCTGTTCTGTGTAGCACTGACAGCATTTAAAGGAAAGGGTTCAGGAAAACCTCTCAGTGTGACCATCATGCACTGGTAACTTCTGCAGTGCCCGTGCCACTCCTGTTCAAACCAGAACACACTGTAGCTGATGTGGCACAGAGAGCTGTGATTCTGGAGCAAAACAGGATTTCAGCTACAGTCCTACTTTTTATACCAATGCCATTTTATTTCCATGTTTCCAATGTCTCACTCTTCCACAGCTCACCCCAAGGCAGCTGTAGTGCACTGTCACAAACACACTGCCCTGAAATACTTGCTGTGCAACTCCCTTTCACTGTGAGAAATTCCAGATTCTCCTGGATTCAGGGCTGAGATCAAACTTCTCTGGGCTGAGGTAAGCACCAGGAGACTGTGAAGTTGTTTCTGTTCATGCAAATGGTGTTTGGGGAATGAAGGCCCCTGACGCTTCCTCCCACTCCTCTGCCTCAGTTAAGTGATTTGTAGTGATTCTCAGTCACCAACCACTCTGTACCTTCTGCTCACTTAGACAGAAAATGCATGAAACCAGGGTCTTACAGCAGAGCAATTACACTTCAAATAACTGTGACAACCAACTAACCACCCACAACAAGGGCCAAAAGCACAGAAAGGATCTGGCAGAATGAGTACACAAAGTGAAATAAAAGCAGGCTCAGAGTGTCACCTCCCCTCTTGCTGCCCCGTCATTGCCCATCCTGAACAAGCAGCGTTGAGACACAGTCAGAAACAGTCACACACCAGTGAAGGTAACTGGGGCCAACTGAAGATCCCACTTAAGCCAGGAGCACTTTCTGAGCAGTCCTGAGTGCTCCCTGTCCTCGTGGTAGTTTCCACTTACACACACTCATTAAGCCATTGCCTTACATGACAGTTCTTGAGTTGTAGCAAGGGCTTTTGGTCACCGCCTGAAACCCACACCTGGGGCACCAAATCACAGGGCAGAGCCCTCTCAGAGATTCCAGGGGCAGCTACATTTTCTTACCATCTGAGCCAAAGGAGAGGAGCAGAGAAGGAGACCACGCCCTTGGCCCCTGTGGCTATTGCTAAACTGTGCCTGCCAAGGACAGGTCTAATGCCTGCCTTAGGCACCCACAAGATGCTTCTCCCATCCTATGGGATGCTCTGTTTTTAAGAAGCACCCATGAACCAATCTGATGCCTCCCCATTCCCACAGATGTTTCACCTGACTGCACCTGCACCTCTACCTCCTTCAAAATATATGAGTTCAGTATTCAGCATGAGGTGCAAGGCTTAACATTTCCTGAAGAGCATGTATCAAGCTCAACACCGGCTCAATGAAAGCAGAGCAAATGTATCTCATCAACTCAGTATATCAGCTCTCTTCCAAAATATTTTGCCTTTTCTCTAATTCTGAGAGATGTCTGCCCAAACCACCCAAGGAATTGCCTTCAGACCAGGGAAGTGAAACTTCCCACACCGACACCGCCCACCAGTGCAGAACTGTGCCCCAGCTACTCCATGTAAGGAAAACAAACAAAAAAGCCCCATCAATCCTAGCAGCTGGAATGTGGCACCCTGCTTTGGAGCGATAAGGATATCTGGAAAGCACTCCTGTGCATTTGAAGGTTCCTGGGCCCAGCTTGGCCCAGGAGTTCCAGCAGCTTTGTCGTTGCACAGACTTTGTCCCATTCAGTGCCAGTCATGGCCCAGGTGTGTGTGCACACACATGGCTGTGCTGTGAGGTTTTAGAACCACTGCTCTCAAGCTGCGGCTCTTTAATACTGAACGTACCTTTATGTACATTTTTAAGTAACAGGAACCCCCGACCAGGTAATTTCACAACTGCAGCAGAGCTACTGATGTGCTGCCAGGTCTTAGGAATTTAAGGAGGGGCTGTTTGGGATAATTTGCATATCCAGCTTTTATCTCACTGCCTCAGAGACAACAGCTACTGCAAGGACAATTTAAAATCTTTATGCTAAGGAGAATGCTTTCAAGCAGGACTCACCCCAGCATTAAAGGGCAGTCATGCTGTTAGCCAGTACTTGCCCAGCAAACCTGGGAGACCAGGTCAGTTTAGCAGAGCGTGGTGCACAGGTGTGCCATTGCCAGGCATTTTAATGCCCTCAGACTGCACAAGGATTGAACATAAGTTCAAATTTGGAATTTCATATACCACAGTTACACCTTGTCCTCTGCCAGAACATTAATCTAACTGGGCTGAATCCTGTTCCCCAGTCCTTGGAGCCCAGAGCAGGTTTGCTCAGGTGTGCAGGTGCTGGGGAGGAGCTGGAGGGCTGGCACTGAGCTCAGGCCCACTGAAGAGCAAACACAGCTGAGACTGGATATCACAACACTGAACCTGACCTGCTTTAAAAACGCTGGTGAGGAAATGTAAACTCGTCAAAGAGGCAAACAGGAACTGCCTTTGACAGCTGGGAAGAAAGCATGACTAATAATTTCATGTTATTGATTTATAAGTACTAAAAGCCCATGACACACCACACACAACCACTTCTTTTTGCTACCCCAAGTCTGAGCAGCCTCTGGCACACAGCACAGGCACACACACCCTGCACCTGACCACACACATGGCAGGAACGGAAGGACATGTAAAATTAAGAGATATCAGGGAAAGGCAACCACCAGCTCCTCAAACAGGATAAAACAGATTAGAAAATAATTATAATATATATTAAATTTATAATCTATAATTTACCAAATAGATTATAAAATATCATCACTGATTTAGTGATGATAAATGCACAAGCAGCACATGACAGTAACAAAGCAGCACACTCACTGTTTTCCACCTGCAAGCACAAGTCACCCCCACTGAAACCCTTCATAAAATGACATCTCTTGAGCCTTCCAAATGGCCTATTGGGTTTTTGGCAACAGCTGCAGCATGACCCAGCCACCACACAAACTGCTGGCACCAGAAGGCTGCTGAAACAAATTCTGTTCCTAGAAGCAACAAAGCTCATACAAAAACCCTGATTGTATTTGACCATAATGTGCCAGACTGTGCTACAGCCCCTGCAGGAGAAATGGCAGGGGGGACAGGGACACCCCTGCTAAAGTTCTTCCTGATTTAATACCTGAGTGTTCACAGGGAGTTTGTCAGAGATAATTCCTAACCTAAGAATGGGCACGCCAGACCCCAGAAGCAGCCAGGATGTTGGCCAGGCCTTTGTACTCCTGCTCCACATGCCTGTGCTGAGGTGTCTGGTCCCTGAAAGCTGTCACTGGCCACTGGCACAACACAAACCAGAACCTTCAGGTTATCCTGGTTCTCAAAAAACCCTTTGTAATTTTGGTTCTGTTTAACCTCCTTACCATAAAAGACCCACATTGCATTCTGTACCAGGAAGACCAAATGGGATTTTGTCTCTCATAGGAGCACACCCTCCTCCACCAGCTACTTCCACTGCCCTTCTGGATAAAGCCACGTGGTCCTTCAGACCTGCCACCTTAGGCTAGGGTCTGCCTTGCCACTCCTATTTATCCCAGTAAATGAACAAATCCAGCTGCATTTCAAATTCATAGGCTGAGATCAGCCCCTCCTTGCAACACAGAACCACTCTCATCCAGGCCTGGGAGCACAAATGCTGCCAAGTGCCTTGTCAGGCAGGTACACACTCCCAGTTAGCAACTCCACCAACATTTACATAAGGACTCTTGATACTGCCCCTGACACCACTGTATCTTTAGTATGGTTTCATCTTTGGTTTGCTTTCCCCTTAAGAGCCTCCTTCAGTTTACCAAACAAACCGACAGGATCATCAAACAGATAAATTTAAACACAAGAGACACAAAACCCAAGGCATCTCTCTGACATTCTCCCTAACACCACACAGAACTTGCAAACATCCCTCCCAGAAACCTCAGTGGTGTCTGCTGTGCAGTGCAAACTCAAGTTGCCACTTCCTGGAAAACTCCTGGATGATTTTCATAAGCTTTATACAGGAAAGCTGGCAATCAAGACCTCAGAGGTTTGGATCTGATGATCAAACCATTTTTACGTGTCCATGCAAACTCCTTGCTGAAGCATTTCAGGAAAGAGATGAAAAAGTCTCTCTCAACAAAATGTTAACACAAATTTAGTTATGGCTTTTCCCTTTCAAAAGCCCAAGAAAGGGATGCTGAGGATTTAAGAAGGAATCTCTGGCTGCAGAGAAATAGTCAGAGATGATCAGATGGCACTGGCTACCAAATGCACCCTCGATGAGGAGCAACTGCTCTGCTCGTCTGGGCTGGGAGAGCGACACAGAGGGGACAGACAAGATGTCACTGTCCTCAGCCACACTCACACACTGCCACATGCTATGACAAGTTACCTGAAGTCAAGAGTCTCTGACAGCATCAGAGAACCACAGAATCATTTAGGAAAATAACCTTAAAACCACTGAGGCCAACCATCAAGCCAACACCACCATGGTGACCACTAAACCATGTGCCCCAGTGCCACATCCACACATTTGCCCCAGTGCCACATCCACACATTTTTTAAACACTTGCAGGGATGGTGAGTGCACCACTGCCCTGAGCAGCCTGTTCCAGTGCCTGGCAACCCCTTCAGTGAAGAAACTTTTCCAATATCCAACCTAAACCTCCCCTGGTGCAACCTGAGGTTGTCTCCTCTCATCCTGACACTTGTTGCTTGGGAGAACAAACCGACGCCCACTTGGCTACTCTCTCCTTCTGGCAGCTGTAGACTTCAGTAACTCATTTTTACCTGAAATATCTTTTAAAAACAGAAGAGAAAGAGTAGTAACACAGCGAGCAAAATATTAAAAGGCCCCCGATCCCGAGTGACCCCTAGGTTACACACAGTCCCATCCCTAGCTCCCTGCGAGCTGCAGCACCAGGGGCAGCCTGTGCAGGGCTGGGGGAGATCGGTACAACTCGCTGCCACACACACAACACACCGGCGGTGTGAGAGACCTGGCACTGCCGGGTGCGCCTGAGACCGGGCTGGGGCTGGGGCTGAGCTGTGCCCAGAGACCCGGGCTGGGACTGGGGCTGAGCCTGGAGACCGGGGCCGGGGCTGGGACTGGGGCTGAGCTGTGCCTGCAGACCGGGACTGGGGCCGGGGCTGGGGCTGAGACGGGCGCGCTCCCCCCCTGCCCGCGCTGTCCCGCCGGCACCGCCCGAGCCCCGACCCGGCTGTGCGCGGCCCCAGCGGCCCGACGGCCCCGCGATACGACCCGAGGGCTCCCCCGCAGCCAAACCCACCCCGCGGGAGGCACCGACACACCCTCCCCGCGGGCTCCGTCCCCCCGCACGGAGCGCCGGGCCCGGCCCAGCGCGCACTCACCGGCCATGGCGGCCCCGGCCCCGCCTGGCCCGCGGGTGCGGCCTGCGGCCCTCGTCGGCCTCGGGATCCTTCGGGGCCTGCGGGATCCTCCGGGGCCGGGCCCGGCACCGCCTCCGGGGGCGGGTCGGGGAGCGCGGCCGGGGCCAGCAGGTCACCGAGATCAGCGGAATCGGGGCTGCGAGGCCAGCGGGACACCGAGGGCAGGGGGTGCCGGGGCCACCGGGGTACCGGGGCCACCGTGAGAGCGGGGTCGGGGCCAGCAGGGCACCGAGATCAGCGGGATACCGAGGGCAGGGGTACCGGGGACGGGCTCCCCGAGCCCTCCGCAGGGTTCCCCAAGGCCGGGCCCCCCGAGCCCTCCGCAGGGTTCCCCAAGGCCGGGCCCCCCGAGCCCTCCGCAGGGTTCCCCAAGGCCGGGCCCCCCAAGCCCTCCGCAGGGTTCCCCATGGCTGGGACAGCCCCGAGCCCTCCGCAGGGTTTCCCAAGGCCGGGCCCCTGAGCCCTCCGCAGGGTTCCCCATGGCCGGACCCCCCGAGCCCTCCGCAGGGTTCCCCATGGCCGGACCCCCCGAGCCCTCCGCAGGGTTCCCCAAGGCCGGGACAGCCCCGAGGTGGCCCGGTCGGTGTTCGCACCACAAGCCTGAATTCCCAGCCGCACAGCCACCAGGTTTGGAAACACACAATGCATAGTTAGTATTGCCACAATTCCTTTTCCCACAGCTAATTTCGCCGTCTGAAATGCCATGTCTTCCTCTTCACAATATCCATGCACGGGTTGTGTTTCCCTTGAGGTCTAAGAGCAGTGCAAAGGGTGAGGCACATTGGGCTGTGGTTACTCAGACCTGGGGACAAGGACAACTTAGAATAGAATCATAGAATGGATTGGGTTGGAAAAGACCTCCGAGATCATCAAGTCCAACCCTTGGTCCAACTCCAGTCCCTTTACCAGATCATGACACTCAGTACCACGGCCAAGCTCAGGTTAAAAACCTCCAGGGATGGGGAATCCACCCCCTCTCTGTGCAGGCCATTCCAATGCCTGATTACTCCCTCTGGAAACCCAAAACAAACCAGAGAATTTGCTGGCAGTTTGCAAGTGCAGCCACTTTGTGGTGTCACAGGGTGACTGTGCCCAGCACAGCCCTGGAGACGAGGCCTGGGCTGTACCCAGACAAGTCCCAGGGCAGCCTTTTGGCTGGCAGGGTTACCCATGCACTCCTGACACCTTTTTCTGCATCATTTCTCTCTCTCATACTCTCACGTTTGCTTTCAGAGCCTTCCCTGCCAGGTCGCAGTTCCCGTCATGGCACAGCAATCCCAAGGAAGTGGTGACCCACCCTGTGCCACATCCTGAGCTGTGCTGTGGCTCCGAGGAGCTCGTCCTGGAGACCTTCCCAGTGACCACAGCCACAGCTGCTACAACTCAAAATAGAGATACTTGCAGCCCCACATTTACTCTTTAACATGTTGATCTATATTTCTGTACAAGTAGTGAAAGCAGCTTCATCTCTAGAAATGGGGAAAACACCTCATTGACGCATTTTTAGTATTGCCAAATGCTGTGCCATTCATGTTGCATATTCTTGAGAAGATCAAAAGAGTTTATTCCATTTACCCTCAGGAATCCAGATCTTCCTAACAGCATGAAAATAGATTATTAAATTATTATTATTTATTATTATTGTTATTATTATTGTTATTATTGCATATGGAGACCTTGCTCATGCCTGGATCTGAGTGATTTTGGCAATAAAGTTTAGTAAAGAAACAGGCAACTTGTGGAATGGAAATTGTCATTCTGTAACTCCTTTAATCATACTTTTTAAGACTATTTTGGATGGGGCCCTGAGCTCCCTGGTGTAGTGGAAGGCCCATGGCATGAGATGATCTTTAAAGTCCCTTCCGACACAAAACCATTGGTGATTCCATTATTCCAATTTATATATGGATGGATGGATGGATGGATGGATAGATAGAGATATAGACAGATATAAATATATTACAGCAAGAGCTGTTGCCTAGTACTAAGAAGCTGTGGCTGAGGATTTGTTTTTATGACCATTTTATACCTTTGTGAATTCACTGCATTTTGTGCTCTGCTAAAAAGTTTCCCTGGGAATTTTTCATTTAAAACCTTTTAGAACTTTTTAAACTACCAGAGTCTAAACCATTAAACTGAAAGCCTTGTCATCTTAATGTGGAATAGACCGAAATCTCTAATATAAATCCCAAATGTTTTTCATCACATAGTGAGTGAAATGGAAGTGAAAATCAATCCCTCAGGAGCACAGTGCCACACTGCCTGGAGATATTTTTGTCCTACAGACTCGGGTAATGATACAAGAAGCAGAGGTTAAACATATCTGCTCCTCATGCCTGTGGCACGCAAGAGCTCTGCAGCAGGATTGCTGGGAGGTTTGGAAAGACACATCCTGAGGGAGCCACAGAGGCAGGAGCCATGCCCACCCTCCCTGGAAGGAGGACTTGGATCCCTCCCATGGTGTGATCTGTGACATTAAGGGAGCACAGCTGGATAGGGAAGCCACATCTCGGGCGGTCACAGCCCTGAGCTGGACACAAACAGCCCCATGAATGCTCACGCTCCTGGAGCATTCACATGGACACGGTGAGAAGCCCTCAATTAGTTCCTGACAGAACCCAAAACTCTGATTCGTTTCAGAGTCCTGCCTCCTAATTTAGTGGCCAAGAAAAGTGGCCTGCCCAACAATGTTTTATTTCCCAGCAGTTTCATTTCCTGGTTAGCTAATCTCCAAAGCCAGTGCTGTTTCCCCCTGCTGAACCGACTGATTTGTTTGTTTGAGTGAATTACTTGACTTACTAAATATCACCCTTGTTCTGGCAGCATCGCTATGTAGTGCTTTGTTTTATCTGTTAACTGTTCAATCACAATGCAGTTTGTACTTTTCCCACAGCCCAAGAGGACTGAGTCTCTTTAGCAGCAAATTAAATCCAGACAGTGCAGGCAGTTTCTGTAACAAAGTCTTTCTTTGTGTTTAAGAAAATATAATAAAATATTTCTTAATAGCTCAGATTACACACTAAGATCCCTTCAGCTAGTTTTAGTCAATAATTTATAAAAAGAAGCATTAAGAAGCAAGAAAAAACCCCTGGGAAGGCAGTGTCGGGCTGGCCACTCCCGTCAGAGCCACTGCCCCTCCGGCTCCACACTCCTGTTCCCGCAGATTCCGACTTTTCACACCGTTGTTTTGCCCAAATTCCTCGTCCCAAACATGCACTTACGCCTTGTGTAGAGCATCCTCCATGGGTTTCGGGGGGCTGTGCCGTGCCCGGCACGCGTCTCACGCGGGGCAATCCTCCTCCTCCTCCCCTCCTGGATAAGCAGAGGTCACGGACAACTCGGAGAAGCGAAAGTAAACGGGGAGGGAGCGAGTCCGGCCGCGAGAGCTGCGCCGAGAGCCGCGGGAGGGAGAGGCAATGGGCTGGTGGGTTCTGCCCTGAAGACCGAGATGTTTGCTTTTGCAAAGCTATAAGGGGTTTTTTATGTGTGTGTGCTCATAATTTCTAGGGTCGCCTTGCATATAGAATGAGTTATTTTCCAATCTTATTTATATAGCCATAGTATTATTTTTGGTATAATTCCTTTTATTCCCTTGTTGGTTAGAAGATGAAGAATTCTCTGGCTCCAAACAAAGGCAGAAGCTGTGCTGCAAGTTCCCAGCACTTTATTTCCAACCAGTTAAAACAAACTGTTAAATGGGAACAGAACTGACTTGGCTGAAATCATCTTCCCCCAGAGGGTGGTGGGCACTGACCAGGCTCCCCAGGGCAGTGGGCACAGCCCCAAGGCTGGCAGAGCTCCAGGATCATTTGGGTAACACTCTCAGGGACAGGGTGAGATTACTGGGGTGTCTGTGCAGGGCCAGGAGCTGGATTTGAGGATCCTTGTGGGTCCCTTCCAACTCGGGAGATTCCATGGCTCTGTGATAGCCTTGCAGCATCCACAAGTCTGGAAACCCATGGTCAGGTTTAAATTCCTGCACATTTACCATATTTACACCCCCCCCAGTTCTGCTCTGTGACACCCTGTCCTTGGACATTTTAACAGCATTAGCAAAACAAGAAGATGATGGAGATAATGGAGAAATTGAGCACCTCTTTTTCCTGGCAAAAGGGGAAAACCAGCATATAGAATAAGCCTGACTATACTGATTATAAATCGTCCTGATGGATATTGCAGAAGTTGCTGTCTTGGTTGTGTGTTGGTGGGATAATGAACAGCCAGCCTCACAAACATGTTCAACACTGCATTTAGCTCCTTACCTGATCCCTTGTAAAGTGCAACTCAAATTTTACACAGGAATAAAAATACTCAACTAATTATTTAAAAAACCCAAAACAATTGAATTCTTTGAAGGCAGGAAGCAAATAAATCTATTTGAGCATCCTCCCCTTAAAATAGGTGTGTAAATAAACAGCTGACAGATTTGGCAAACTGACATTCTGTAGAACTTTGGGGAGGGTACAAAGCTGCTTTGTCTACATGTCCTCACATGGAAGTCAGCCCTGTGCCAGCTCCAGGCCTCACCTGAGCCCATGGGCCAGGGAGGATGGAGAGGATGGAGAGGATGACATGCAGCCCCCAGGCAACCCACACACAGCCTGTGTGAAGGAAAGGCCAGCACTGGGCATGGGTTAGAAACCCTGCAGCCTCCAGCTCATGGATACAACATACATCCTGGGGCAAACACTGCTGGGAGCATTTCCTTATCACCTTGACCTTGAAAGACATGACCTTGAAACATACACTCAACACCAGGAATCTGGGGAACAAGCTGCTTCTGATCTGCTTTACACCAGATGAACTTTCTCTGCCTCGTTTGCTGCTGGGCCAGAGGAGTTGCACATTTCCACCATTGGAGGAGCATTGGCTACCAGGAATGGAGAATGGCTTGTGGAGTATCTCAGTGTGCTGGGGGACCATCCAGTGTTCTCACCAGCTGATACTCCTGGGGTGCAGTGACAGCAGAAAATGGCCATTGCTTGGGAAATAATTATACAGGAGCCTTTCAACACTGGCTCTGTCGATCATCTGTCTCTTCAAAACAGTCCTTGAAAATAAGTAGAAAAGATCACCTGCTCATGTTGCCAAAGGAAGAAATAAATGAGGTTCCATATATAAGTTTGGGGTGGGCTGGACTTGATAAGATTTCATATAGTCCTGTATTATGAGGTGTAACTCCAAATACCACCCCAAACTGGAAAGGCACTGCTCCACCCCACAGCAAGGGTTTATTAAAATGTCAAATTTAATTGAAGTTATTAAAAAGTTGTGCTGTATGACATTCAAAGAAATAGTTGCAAAAGCCTTTTACACTGCCAATAAGTGATAACAGATTCATTTAGTTCCTCTCCTTTCAAGGCATCACTGATGACTGAGATGTTTGGAACAACACTTGTCAGAGATATGTGTCCTCTCCACCCCAAACCATCAGTTACTTAGATCTTGCTCAGCTCATGTGTGGTGTAACCAGAAGGCTTCTGCTTTCCTTTGTTGTGTTGTTTCAGACCAGTGGCCTTGGCCATATCCTACAGGTTGTCATGTTCCATGAATTTCACAATTCTGCCTCTTTGCTGGGTCTTGAGCTTCTGAGAAACTTTTACCAGTACTATCCCATAACCCAAAGTTAGACTGAGAGCAGCAGAGTCTGCTGAGGGAACAGGATCTTTAGAGACTTCCAGATTAATACCCACGGGGCAGGGCTTCAGGAGAAAGGCTGCATGGCCAAAAATCCAAGTGGAAGGCTTCATAAAAGCAATGTTAGCTCTGTGGTAGATACTTTGATATTGCTTCCAAGCTTCACTCTTCCATCCAGATCAAAATGTAGTATTTCTCTTTCTTTCAACCACAGAAGACATGTCAGGTCATACATACACTTGACAGCTTTAATTACTAGTGAATCATGAGTTAGGCCTCCCCTAAACTATGTCATTATCATCAAAAAAACCTTTAGAGATGTGGTTTTTTCTGTTACTTGACACTTATACAACCATGAGACACTGGTTTTTAAAATAGAAGCTGTGATTTTCACATATTCATCCAAATCTACCATGTCTTGATTAAGAAAATTAGAAATATCATGAGACTTGTGACCAAAATCACAGGATGTGGCAACCCTGTACTCTTGATATCCCACAAATCCCAGAGATTTGCTGCTGCTGGGGGTTCCCATGCACAGCACTGGGCATTTTGCAGGCTTAGGCACTCCAGGTTTCCAGAATGGCAAATGCACTCTTCCCTCTGTCCCAAAGAATAGATTTTCACTTAAAAGGAAGTAGGGATCAAATGTCCTCTATAGCAAAAAGAAGGTCAGCTGCCTTAGAAACCACTCCCTGATTAGTATTTCAGATAAGATTGTGGAATCATATAATCATTAAGGTTGGAAAGAGCCTTTGAGATCACCAAGTCCAACCACCATCCCAGCACCACCACCATGTTCCCCACTAAACCATGTTCAAAGTGCCACACACAGTGTTTTTGAACATTCCCAGGGATGGTGACCCCACCACTGCCCTGGACAGCCTATTCCAGGGCTTGACAACCCTTTCTGTGAAGAATTTTTTCCTAATATCCAACCTAAACCTCCCCAAAATTTACAGATCTGAAAAACTGCCTTCTGGTTGTCTGCAAACAGGCAAAGCTTCACAGCAAACTACTGCAACAGCCTCAGCAGAGCTGCTGCTCTGGGAAAACAGTTTTGAAAGGCAAGGTGAGGGAATGCAAACAAGCAATTGGTCTGATAAACACTGTCACCAGTTTTTAACTCCATGAAGAATTATCCTGTCCTGCTGGCATGTACATCAATTAAATTTTAAGCACCGATGCAGGGAGGGGGCTGTCTCGTGCTTCTTTCTGTAGTTTGTAGCATTTTCACTTGTTCTTTGAGTGCAAGCCATCAGTTCCATAAATACACAAGGAAATACAAGAAATGGGAGCCTGAATCCAACCGGAACCACTGACTGGCAAACATTGAAGGGTTAACGTTTTAAAAGTCTGTTTTAGATTCTCAGCTGCTTTCATCTCCTTCCTGCACACCACTTATTTCCCTTGGACAATAAATTATTTTTGCATGAGCAACAAGACTGACTCCAGGGGGTGCAGCCACCAGAACTAAGCACAGTCCCAGAGGAAGCTGAGCCACAAATCTTACACAAACAGTTTGGGTGTTGCTTCCTTACCTTGGTGTGACTTGGTTGCCTCTTGCATTAGATGGCCAAATAAATGACAGTGAGCCAGTGCTCTGGCACAGGGCAGTGCATTGACCTGCCTTGACCGGTGCTACCCATGGCTACAGGATCCCTGTCATGTCAGGGATGCACCTTCTCCCATCCAACATCCTCAGCTCGGCCCCATATGTAGAACATGGCTTGGACAAGTGTACCCTCTCCTGGATTAGGAGCTGGCTGGAGGGTCGGGCCCACAGAGTGCTGGTGAATGGAGCTGCATCCAGCTGGTGGCTGGTCACTAGTGGTGTTCCCCAAGGGTCAGTGTTGGGTCCAGTCCTGTTTAACATCTTTATTGATGATTTAGATGAGGAGATTGAGTCCATCATCAGCAAATTTGCTGATGACACCAAGTTGGGAGGGAGTGTCGACCTGCTGGAAGGCAGGAGGGCTCTGCAGAGGGATCTGGATAGACTGGAGAGATGGGCTGATTCCAATGGGATGAAGTTCAACAAGGCCAAGTGCAGGTCCTGCCCTTTGGCCACACCAACCCCCTGCAGCGCTCCAGGCTGGGCACAGAGTGGCTGGAGAGCAGCCAGGCAGAAAGGGTCCTGGGGGGACTGAGGGACAGGAAGCTCAACAGGAGCCAACAGTGTGCCCAGGTGGCCAAGAAGGCCAATGGGATCCTGGCCTGGATCAAAAATAGCGTGGCCAGCAGGCCCAGGGCAGTGACCCTTCCCCTGGACTCTGCATTGGGGAGGCTACACCTTGAGTGTTGTGTTCAGTTCTGGCCCCCCTGGTTCAGAAAGATATTGAGGGCCTGGAGTGGGGCCAGAGAAGAGCAATGAGGCTGGAGAAGGAACTGGAGCACAAGTGCTGTGGGGAGAGGCTGAGGGAGCTGGGGATGTTCAGCCTGGAGAAGAGGAGGCTCAGAGGTGACCTCAGCACTGTCTAGAACTACCTGAAGGGAAGTTCTGGCCAGGTGGGTGTTGGTCCCTTCTCCCAGGCACTCAGCAATAGGACAAGGGGGCACGATGGGCTCAAGCTCTGCCAGGGGAAATTGGAGATCAGAAAAAAATTCTTTACAGAGAGAGTGCTCAGGCATTGGAATGGGCTGCCCAGAGAGGGAGTGGATTCCCCATCCCTGGAGGTTTTTAAAGTGAGATTGGCCGTGGCACTGAGTGCCATGATCTGGTAAAGGGACTGGAGTTGGACCAAGGGTTGGACTTGATGATCTTGGAGGTCTTTTCCAACCCAATCAATTCTATGATTCTAATAAGGCAGCCAGTGGGATCCTTGCTAACATGCTGTGCTGACCCAGACATCCTAACTACGGAATTTATTTCACTTGCAGTCAGATTATTGCATTTTAAAGCCACATGGTAAAACACCAGGGAGCTAAATCCTGAAATGCAGCTAAGATAATCATAGAGATGGGGAAGGGGAAGGAAATTCAAAGGTGCTGCAGAGAGGCAGGATCAAGGATATCTGAGCCACCCTTCACACATGTACCTCAGGCATAATATTGACAGCAGGACAGAACAGCTCTCTCCCACACATGCAACTCTGTTTAACCCTAGATCAAGGTGTGCCTTCTTTGCAAAGGGGTTGTTTAATAATTTGTCCTACACTTTCTGGAGATCAGAAAAGCACCTTCATTCTGGTGCTTCCTGAGGTTCTCTTCTCTCCCCTTATTAGATTTGCCTTTTCCCATTTTCTAATACTTTCTTTCTCCCTTCACAGTTTCCTGAAACTGTGTCAGTGTTCACATCTTGAGTCCTGTGTCACATTCTGGAGCCCTCAATTCAGGAAGGACACGGGGGGGGCTGGAATGTGTCCAGAGAAGGGAACGGAGCTGGGGAAGGGTCTGGAGAACCAGGAGCAGCTGAGGGAGCTGGGAGGGCTCAGCCTGAAGAAAAGGAGGCTCAGGGGAGCCCTTCTCACCCTCTACAACTCCCTGACAGGCAGATGGAGCTAAGTGGGGTTCCCTGCTCCCAGGGAACCAGGGTGCCATTCCCCCTTGTCCTGTCCCTCCATCCCTTGTCCCCAGTCCCTCTCCAGCTCTCCTGGAGCCCCTTTAGACCCTGGAAGGGGCTCTCAGGTCTCCCTGGAGCCTTCTCTTCTCCAGGTGAACCCCCCCAGCACTCCCAGCCTGGCTCCAGGGTCAGAGGGGCTCCAGCCCTTGGAGCATCTGCATGGCCTCCTCTGGACTCTGGGCCCCAGAGCTGGACACAGGGCTGCAGGTGGGATCCCACCAGAGCAGAGCAGAGTAGAGCAGAGCAGAGCAGAGCAGAGCAGAGCAGAGCAGAGCAGAGCAGAGGGACAGAACCCCCTCCCTTGACCTGCTGCCCACCCTGCTGGGCACAGGAACTGGCTGGGTCAGGCAGGGGACTGAAAACTGCAGGCAAAATGGTTCACAGCACAACTATGGGTAGCATTAATTGAATTAACTGGGAACTTAATTGGGTTGAGTCATGAGAAGCAGAGCCATTCTCCCTTTTGCAGTTCATCCCCTGTATTGCAGGGTGCACTGTGGTCTCCTGTACAGAAGAACTGAGCTCATTAGCAACCATAAAAATGCTCTTTTGCTGCAACTTCCATGTTGCTGAATTTCAAGCACGTGTTTTTGATCTCTGCAGCGTATGGCCAGGACAGAGGAGGGCATTCCCAGGCCTGCCAGCAAGCTACAATAATTTGAATTTCAAAACTGAAGCTTCAGAACTGAAGGTCTGAAGAGGATACCTGATTCATAACAAGGGGATATGCTACAAAGCAATTACTGGAGTTTGCTATAAGGTCATATTTCCATCATGTGACAATACCCATTAGACACCTGATAACAGAATAAATAAGGCTTCAACTGGAACAAAAATAACTGTACAGTAACTACAGGATATACATCTGTGAGCACATAAAAAACAGAGTAAGAGCCATATCAGTTACTTAACTATTCAAAATGGACAAAACAAGAAAAAACACCACCTTGTTTCCTGACATGAGAATAGATTAGTACCAGGAAAAGAGGCAGGTTTCCAACAGCTCCCTCAGCCCTTTATTTCCAGTGCTGTCACAGCAATGCTGCAGCGATACCGAGATCCAGGAAGGCTGTCCTGGCACTGTGACACTGCAGCAGCCACAGGGGGTCAGTGTGTGGTCCCACACAGCAGGGTGGGACACAGCAGGGCAGGACATCCTTCCATGTGCCATCCCTGCTCCCACAGGCTGGCTAACCTGGAGATGGACCAGTCTCACGTGGTGTCTAAAAGCAGAACAGATGAGTCAAAGAAAAAGACCTTCCCAAGATACAAAACAATGGGGCATTCCATTAAAAACAAAATTTTATTGTAGTTCTAACACGCTACTGTGTAAAAATACAGGGGACTTTTCATTCTGAAATGCTTACAAAACCCACGGGGCTGGAGAAGGTTGGACTCTGACAGGTGCGTAATTATCATCAACGACTTTGTAAGAGGCAAATATGCAAACTAGGTCCCACCTCCTCAGCTGTACAGAAGGACATTGTGCTTTTGCCATGGCCCCACTGCACAGCAAACTGTAGAGAACAGCTACAGACTCCCAGCCCCAACATTCATTCTCTAATTTGTCTCAGACCTTGGAGCACTTCTGTTAAATAACCATCCTGGAATATAGAAAACTTTCAAATTCATATGAATAACAAACTTTTCTATGCTGTCTTTAAGGCACATATTTCTATCCAAATTTCATTTTGGTCCAGAGGAGCAGCTGCATTTCAGACATGAGCTATCCAGGCATGTGGCAGCTTGGTTTGTTGTAACTATCCTTGTGACCATAGACTTCAACGACGTGTATGGAATTCACTGTGTGCCCTGGGGTGTTGTGCCTGGGTACAGCCTGTGCCCTGGGGGCACCACTGCTCTGCTTCAGCACCTGATCCTTGTCCTTGCAACGCCCAGGAGCTACCACGGCCTGAGTCCACTCCTCCTGGAACCTGGAAGCACAAGGGAAAAAGTTATTTTCATTTCATGTCATTCTGGTGAGGATACAGAATTTCCTAACCCATGTTATTTGCACATCAGACATATCGCAAACAACTTGTGCTCTAATGTAAGGAATTGCTTCTCTCAGCATCAAAGCCAGTTGGCAGCAGTGGGGTAAAGAACTGTGTGCTTGTAAAACCTGATGCAGACCTTGAAAAGAAGCAGTGGGGCAAAGAACCATGTCTTTGTAAAACCTGATGCAGACCTTGAAAAGACTTGTGAGATTGCGGGATTTTTTTGTTGCTGGGGCAGATGTTTGTTGTTTGCCATCAAACGAGTCCCCAGCTTCACTGTAGTGTGATGCTACCTGGAGAATGTGACTGAGGACACTTGAGTGCTGAGCCTGGTGCAGAAGGAGCATCCTTGCTTGGTTAGGGGAGCCCTGCTGGGAGCACAGGAGCCAGCTGTGCTCAGTGGGATTCGAGGTGTCACTTGCAGAGGTGCCAGTGGTTGCACTGGGGCTTGTGCTTGCCCTTGGCTGCCTGCCCTGGCTACTGAAGGGGCCTCAGGCTGGATCTCTGTGTTTGCAGCACTGGCAGTTACTGATCCATCCCACTCCCTCTCCTTCCCCACTAGGAAGGGAGGGTTTGCCCAGCTGGGGATGCCAGCATGGGCCACTGCCCCAGGCAGCAACACCACAGCAGTGGATGGTACAGGGCAGCAGATGGAGATGGCAGAGGTGCTGAAAAGATGCTCAGTAAACCACACACCCTTCATTCAGGAGCATGGTGGGGATGGGATCAGCTTGTTCCCGACCTCTGCTGACAGATGCGCTTCACACCCACGGTCTGTGAACCAGAGGCAGGTGAGACACAGCCCTTTGGGGGCCATGCCAAACAACTGCAGCCTGATTGTGGGAGCTTTGTAAAACATCAGCTGTTGCCCAGCAGCTCCTGCAGGCAGAGCGAAGGTTGAGGGTTCCTGCCCAACATTCACTGCAGGTGAGCCAACTCCTCCAGCTTCCTCTGAGCCCTCGGTGTGGGCCTCTGCACACCCACACCCAGGACAGCACAGTCTTACCCTTTAGTGCATGAAAACCTGGTAAAGAAACAGAAGCTGCTTTCTGCAGTTACCGGTTGCAGAAGGCAGCAGAAATGCTCACACCCCAAACGTGCATACCCAGAGGAACCACAGAAATATAATAGTAACAGAAAATAAACCCAGACAACTGAAGCCTTGTCCTGGTACAGAGCAGGGATGCTGCAGATACACCTCTCCTGTAAAGGAGAACAAATCTTGCTCTTCATTGGAAAGCTGTGTTAGAACACCACTGCCCTGGAGGTGAGAGGACACTGCCAGTGCAGTCTGCATGTACTCATCAAGGAGGTGCTCAGAGGAGCAGAATTTACCCCATTGTAATTCAAACAAACTCATCTCTTTCTCAGAATACCAGCTGGGTAACTTCACCTACATTGTATTGACGTGTACTGTTTTAACTGTGCTTTTTAACCCTGGGGCCTCAACAAGCCCTCGAGTGTCTTTGTGTTGGGCACCAGAACACCTGCCTGAGCACCCCTGTGTCCTGCCATCAGGGAATAGAAGACACATGGAATAATGCTGCACACCTCACTGCCAAAAGAAAATCTTCTGAGCTACTTTATGCTGTGCATTTATTTATTTTTTTATAGTATGAGGAACTCAGTTCCATCTTCTTGAGGTGGTAATCAATAGTGAAAATAAAAATCAAGTCAAAGCAATGTATACACTGAGAAGACTAGGATAAAGTTATGCATGGGCCAGGCCTGCCAGGATTATAGCTCAAATCCAGGTGTTCTGGTTATGGTGCAATAAATACAGTTCACCTGGGCAGAGTTCATCCCACTCTGATGTTTTCCCCCTATAAAGCTCCATGTTGTCAAACTGTACTTGGAGGACAACTGTACTCCTGGTTTAGCAATCCCTTCCTCCCATTTCAGGAACTATTAAAATTCCATTGGCTTCCACCAGCACACCTTGTCAGAAGCTGTGGCTGTCCCATCCCTGGAGTGTCCAAGGCCAGTCTGGACAGTGCTTGGAGCACCCTGAGCTGGTGGGAGGTGTCCCTGCCCATGGCAGGGGTCTAGCATGAGATGGGCTTTAAGGTCCCTTTCCACCCAAATCATTCTGTGATTCTGTGGGTGTAGGATGAGGAAACAGTGGCCACCTCCTTTCCCTGCAATACATCGAACCCTCCCCATCAGAAGGACAGTAAAACCAGTTCCCCAAGCTGGGGTTCCACCGCAGCAGAGGATGAGAAGAGCTATTAAGGGGGTCTCAGTGCATGCAGTGGGCTCTGCTCTGTGTGCACGGCCTTCAGTCAGACACAGCCTTCAGTTTGCTCTCTCACCCTTGGGAGCTCTGTACTTTGTCCTGAATAAGTGTGACTGTATTTTCAAGCACTTCAACTTCTCTTAACTCCAGTTCCCAGCTGGACTACTTCAAAACATCACAGTTAGAGGATTAGAAGTCTTCCCTGTACCCTTACCCAGCAATGCCAACCCACCCCAGGACACTGGGTGCTGCACAGCCAGGCTGGGTGCAGGAAACATTTGACAAGGACAGCTCTATCTGACAGATTAACTTGGAGTTCCCATCTGGGGAGAAGAATGGCCATCATAGCATATATCAATGGAGTTTAGAGGATTCACAAGGATTTTGTTTTGTGTGACTTGAGAGCTGTTCCTTGCTGGAGGGAAAATGCTGTTAATGGGACAACCAAGACGTGTGAGAACACAGAGCATCAGGGCTGCCACAAAGTGCCCGGTGCTGGCACTGCTTCTGAAAACAGATTTTATACTGGAGGATAGGAAGGGATTCTTTTTGTTCCTGTATGTCTGGTGGCTCTGTACAAGACCCTGGGGTAATCATGAAAGCATTATGAAAACAATAACAGCAGCTCTATTGAAAGCACATGTTGCTGTACACGCCCCCTTCATGCTCTTTAGCAACCAGCTACCCTACCCCTTCTGACAGGGCCCCAAGGTGAAACCACAGCTCACTTCCCCTGTCTCAGCTTTCTTTGAAACCTGCATGTCAAAAGGTACAAGGAGGATTTTAGTCTCTGAAAGGTGGCACTGGGGGACATAGAGCACAGGAAAAACAAGAGAAAAAAAAAGAACCACTTCATGAATAGAGAAGCTCAAGTTGGACAAGTTGCAGGGAAAACGGGGAAAGGAAATCTGCCCCTCTCCTGTGTTGGGTCTCCTCCCCTTTGGCCCTTGGTGCCACCCAATCAAGCATCTCATGTAGGGAATTGTATTAATTCCATATAATTGTATCAAACAGGTCATTTGCCCTTTGCAGCCCTTTCACTGGATGCTTTATGTGGTGCAGGATCAAACCCTACAGTGATGAGGGTCCTGCACCCTTCCTGTGCCCAGGGAGCAGCCCACAGGTGCCCCAGGGCAACTGCACCTGAGCAGGGGGACACATTCACACCCACCCAGACAGTGAGGACACTGTGCCAACGGTCCTCTGCGTGGCCACAGCCCTGGCACTGCCCTGCACGGCGCAGCCTGCAGGCTGCACCTTCTGACAGTGAGGCTGATCATCACAGAAATGTGTGGATCTTCCGCAGGGAGCGAAGGGTTTGGCCCTCTGGTGACGGTGCTGACCTTCATAACCATCCCAACAGATGGGTTTTCCCAGGAAAATCTGGCACTGGCACTGTTGTAGGTGGTGATTTGCCTCTTACTTGTCCCACTGGTGCACCTTCTGACAGCCATTTCAGGTGTCCTGGTGCAGTTTCCTGCTCTGCTGACATCTCCCACCAAGCTTTGCAGCAGTTTGTGTCACAACATGGGTATTTCCCCAAGTGTTGTCCCTTTTCACTGCAGTAAATCCACACCACACTACCCCCTGCTAATGGGAGGGCATCAGATCTTTCAGCTTCTTTATCTCTTCTTCTTAGGTGTTCAGAGGGCAAGGAGTTGGGCAAGTGCCTGGGAAAGGAGACAGAGAGCAAGGCAGGGATGTAGCCAGGTGTCCCATTTCATCCTGTTCACACTTCTAGAAGGTTCCTTGTCTCACAGCTGAGCTCAGTGAGCCTGGGCAGACATCAACAGTTCTTAGAGCAGCACATATTTCTCATTTGTCCTTCCTCACAACCCCTTACAAAAGGTAGTGGAAGATTTCCACCATTATAGCCACTAAATCAAAGAGAAAAAGAAAACTTAATTTTACTGTGGAGCTCAAAGCCATGAGCTGATCTCACCTACCTTGCATGTGACTGCTTGGACTGACTGAAAATGCTGAGCTGCCTCTCCTTGGGCCATACTGGCTTTGGGTTTTTTTCTGAGAAACCTTTTCACTTTGAATTCTTTGTTGTTGGATTGTCCTTATTTGCTTTTTGCCTGGTACTCTGGTAAAGCACCTTGTAGTCAGAAAGGGCTCTGGTACAAACATTTCAGCTCCTAAAAATATCTTCTTTGGGAGAACATACTGGCCTGAGAGATTTTTATTCTTTGTGGTAATATGCTCCAGCTGTGTGGAGAGCAGAAAGGAGGACTTTAAACCTACAGAGACATTTGACTCACTCCTGCAGTCAAATGAGTTGCTTCACTGAGAATGTTTTATAATTCACCTCTAAAAATTTGAAATGCACAACTTTTTCCAAATCCTTCCACACCAGACAAAAAACCACACCAAATTTCTTTGATGCTCTTTAGATGTATTTTTGAGCTGGACTAGTTTTTCTCTGGTTGTCATCTTAGCTGACAGAGGATGAAAAGGAGTTAATCTACAGCTAGATTCAGTTCTCCCTGAGCGTGGAAAGCACTGGATCATCAACTCTCTCTTACAAAAAGTAAGCCCATCTCTGAGTCAAGGGAGTATCTATTCCAGGACAGGTTACAGGACTGTTATGCTGAAAGAGCAAAGCAACAGAGCCAAGGTGGGGCTATTTGTTACCATCATTAAGAAGCTGATGCAAACTGAAATGAGCTCTCTCTGTGTTTCCTCTGCTGGCTATCTGTGTATCTCCTGGGAGAGCTGCCTTCAACACAGGCCCATACAGAAACAGGTCCCAGCAGTGGAGTGCCTGGTTTTTTAATGTCCATGCCAGAAGGGCTTGCTGTTTGCTCTCACAATGTCCCACTAAACTGTGCACATTTTACCAGCCAGTGGTTCCAGTTGGATTCAGGCTCCCATTTCTGCTACAGAACACTTGTGTAGTTGTGTATTTATGGAACTGATGGCTTGCACTCAAAGAACAAGAGAAAATGCTACAAACTACACAAAGAGGCACAAGACAGACCCCTCCCTGCACATTTAATTGATGTACATGCCAGCAGGACAGGATAACTCTTCATGGAGTTAAAAACTGGTGACAGTGTTTATCAGACCAATTGCTTGTTTGCATTCCCTCACCTTGCCTTTCAAAACTGTTTTCCCAGAGCAGCAGCTCTGCTGAGGCTGTTGCAGTAGTTTGCTGTGAAGCTTTGCCTGTTTGCAGACAACCAGAAGGCAGTTTTTCAGATCTGTAAATTTTGGGGAGGTTTAGGTTGGATATTAGGAAAAAATTCTTCACAGAAAGGGTTGTCAAGCCCTGGAAACACATTCAAATTCATCTGGGGTGCAGCTCCAGCCACCCCCCAGCAGTGGGTGAGCATGGCCCACACTGGCATCAGGGCAACCCCACTCTTCTTTTTAGCACCAATTTCTTTAATATCCCATCTCAGTGACCTTCACCACCATCTCTCAGCTGGCACAGAGGAAGGACATCTGTCATTAAGTTTCTCTTTACAGATATTTTCCCCTGTGCCTGCCATGGGGCAGAGGACAACCTGCTGTTCAGCAGCTGCCTCATCCAGGCTCTCCCACATGGGGGCTTGTTGGGATGGAAGAGGACTCTTCATCTCAGGGGGTGGATGCCCAAGCAATTATTCCAGAGAAGAAGGACTGCAGGGTCAGGTATTACTCTTCATCAGAAAATAACTGACTCAAAAATCACATATGCTGGTACATCTGAAGAATGTACCAGAGAAGAGCAACAAGGCTGGAGAAGGGACTGGAGCACAAGTGGGGAGAGGCTGAGGGAGCTGGGGGGGTTTAGCCTGGAGAAGAGGAGGCTCAGAGGTGACCTCATCACTGTCTAGAACTCCCTGAAGGGAAGTTCTGGCCAGGTGGGGGTTGGTCTCTTCTCCCAGGCACTCAGCAACAGGACAAGGGGGCACGATGGGCTCAAGCTCTGCCAGGGGAAATTGAAGTTGGAGAGCAGAAAAAAATTCTTTGCAGAGACAGTGCTCAGGCATTGGAATGAGCTGCCCAGAGAGGGGGTGGATTCCCCATCCCTGGAGGTTTTTCAACTGAGATTGGCCGTGGCACTGAGTGTCATGATCTGGTAAAGGGACTGGAGTTGGACCAAGGGTTGGACTTGATGATCTTGGAGGTCTTTTCCAACCCAGTCGATTCTATGATTCTGTGATCCTGCAGTCAGGTTGTGAGAGCTGTTCCCAACCTTTTGCCCAGCAATCCTCCTGGAGCTGCTTTGGAGGTTCATGGACATTGTTCTCCTCTAACTACGGGGCCCAGAGCTGCAGCTAATCTCCCTGCCATAGACACAGACCCTTTTTTTTTTCAGCTAATCTGGCTCAAACCTCTGCACCACAGAGCAACCTATCTCTGCTGGCTGCTCTCAACTTCTGAGAAGTGATGTTGGGGAAACACCCCTCCCAGCAGCCCCATGCTCTGTAACTTGTCTTCCCCTGCTCAACATATTTAGCTCTTTAAATATGAAAAATAGAGCAAATATGCTGTAAATACCTGCAGCCTCTGCAGAGAACACTTTCTGGTAAAAATTGGTGTGTTCATCCTCATTGTGATTCCTTACATCCAAATGACAGTGGTGGCATCAGCAGTGACTGCACTCTGTAGTTAATGATCCCAGTATTTGTACACACATTTATCAAAATTGAATTTTGGAACAATTTGTTCAAGCAGCCAAGAAACCAGAATGTGGCTCGTTATAATTAGAGTAGTTGCCACGAAAATTCAACATTTCCCTGCAAAACTACACGTTCATCACGTTTGTTCTGTGCTTCAAACATGAGGGGGAAAAGATCTCATTTTGTGGCAGACAGGTCCAGAACAGCACACTGGATGGAGCCTCTGCTGTCAAACAGCTGGGCTTCTCCATTCTTTATAACTTCTATACATCAGCATTCTGCATCCACATCAGGCCACCTCACTGCAGCCAAAAGTGTCTCATCAGCATAGTAAGCCTTAACTGATGTTTCTTAATCCTAAATTCCTCTATAAACTATAACAAGTATCTCACTTGCCTGAAAGAACTGTCTTTTAGTTTTATTTTATATTGCCTTACCTAAAAGAATTGGCTTTTTATTTTATATCTCCTTAAAGTATTTTTATCCTTAAAGTGGTGAGTCAAAATGTAAATCTCTCAATCTATTTCAATTAAACCTAAAAAGCAGCACGACCTACATTCTTTTCTCATCAAAAATGCACTGAGATATCCTCAAGAGGGTCTTCTCCAAGGGTGAAGGAGTTTTCACTCTTCCAGATACTTCACATGCTGCAAGAAGCAGCAGAATAGTTTTAAGAAAAGGAAACACTGTTGTAAAAATGACTGAAATTTTGAGGCCTCCACCCACTCCTTCCTCAGCCATGGGCACTGCCCATCTCAGCCTCCCCTCCTAAGGGGGTTGCAGAGCCACTTGCCATGGCTGCATCTCAGAGAAGAGCACGTACCAGAGCCCTGAAAAAGGCAGGGAGGAAACAATTTACCTCCTGTGCTGCTCAGGACAGGTCCTGACTAGGAAAACCAAATGGGATTTCTGATGTGCTCAGAGCCTTGCACAATTCCTCCAAATGTCTGAAATGTTAGCACAGGAACAGGACAGGGTAGGACAGAGTAGGGTGGGATAGAGTAGGCTACCTAGAGTCAACTAGAATAAAATCTTTCAGTTGGAAGGGACCCACAAGGATCATCCAGTTCCACTGCTGGACCCCTTCAGCACTGACCAAAAATTAAAGCACATTATTAAGGGCACTGTCCAAATGCCTCTTGAACACTGACAGTTTTGGAGCACCAACCAGGTCTCCAGGAAACCTGTTCAGGGTCTGAGCAGCTCCTCCATACACAAATGCTTCCTCATGTCAACTCTGAACCTTCCTTGAAGAGCCTTGGTTAAATTCTCTTTTGGCTTGTTCTTGAGCATGGAATCTTCTGCCCTCAGTCTTGCTGCTTTTATCCAGCCATGCTGTGTGCTTGTATTTATTTCCTTGGACAATCAGTGCTGTAACAGCTCCACCACTACAGCAATACCCACAGGGTTGGAGGTTTCCTCCAAGCACAGGCTGCCAACATGTCCACCTGGCACTGGATGGAGAAAGGTAGGGCAGGAATTACCCAGGCAGGGTGTCCTCCCAGCACAGCCCAGCTCCATGTTTGCACCTCCCCAAGGGTTTGCCTGCACTGCCCTGCTGTTCCCAGTAAGGTGGATGAGCACAGGATGAGGAAACTTAGCCATATTTGGTAGACACAAAAAAATAAGGCTTACAAGTGAAATATAAAGATGACAGGTCATTTGTTGTCTTCATGAGATCTCTTAGCACGATTCCCACATCTCATCCTGCACATATATCCATTTAACTGAGTTAAAGAGCAGAAATCAGCATCTTTTACTAACTTTGATTAAACAGCCCATATTTGAGTGGAAAAAGGGGAAAAGGTCAAAATAAGGAAGGGTCACATCTGTTCCAAGAGCAATTCTAGGACAACTTTGTTCAGAATCACCTCCAATGCCATTTCCATCTCTGACTAGAAAAAGTGCAAACAGCCAGCCATTTAGCTGGGGGTGCCCAGACTGACACACCTCCTCTCCTGGCTGGTTTGAGCTCTGGCCAGTGATTAGCCAGGATCCCCTCACCTCTGCACGCTGGAGATAAAGCAGACCTTGATTACTGGTTGATGTCCTGCACTAAGAGCTGGGTATGAGCACCAGGATTTCACACAGCATGTGCATTGCTCTACCAAAGAAAAACAGTTTCCAGGCTTTCTTCCTCCTGCCTCTGTCATTCCCCACTGAAATTTATACATCATCCAGTTTTCTAAAGAAAAAATAAACTTGTAGATTTCTGGCCCCAGAGAAGCCCAGATAAATGGCATATTCCCTGCTACTGTAGGTAAGAAAAGGAGTGCAGAATTCAGTAAACACAAGCCTGTGCTGCATGAAGTAGTGCAGGGAAGGACCCAGAAGGAGCTCAAGGCTCCATCAGAGCTCTCACCTCTGCTTCCAGCCCTTTAGAAGTTTATCCATGCTATTTTAAAAGCAGATTACACTTACACAAAACATTAACATCGCAGCAGAGTGAAGTTACCCAAAAATAAAAATTGCATCCTGAGTCTTCTAAAAACTGCTTAGGTCATAATCAGCACTTAATTAGCTTCATACGTCTTTGTGAAATCACTCAAACCCAGAAATTAATTAAGCAGCCATCAGACTTCTGTGCAGGACTCCATTTGAACAAGATTTCCAGCTGCACTCTGAGATGGAAGCAGGTTTACAATCTGCATAAGATTGCTCTCTGCAGGTAAGCACTAGGAATCCCTGATGCTGCTGCTCAGAAAGGCTGTGCAGGTGAGCAGGGCATTAAAAGCAAACAAGGTGTGCTGTATATTCTCACACACAATGACAAAGCAGAACCCAGAGGATGCAAAAGACACAGAGATGTGTGTTTATATGACAGTATTAGCAAAACAGTGAGTGGATTTTAACACATACTCATTTTTCTGGTGGTTTTTTTTTTCTGTTGGCACCACCAGGGTCAGTGTAACACACCTGGAGATGCTCAGAGATGATTTTGAACAGCCCAGAGAACAGCTGTGCTCACCACCCACACCCCCATGGTACCTGATGTGCTTTCTCCCAGCAGGGAACAGGTCCTTGGTCTATCCCAGGGGTAGGGCTCCCCCACTGGAATTCTGCTGCCTGGGCGGTGAGGATGCTGTTGTGCCTGCCCTGATCACCACACAGGTCTCAGAGGGGTGTTCCTGCCTACTGTGGGCTGAGTGGCAGTGCCTGGGGCTCACCTTGAGCCCCCCCCAGCCCCAGGTGTCCCGGGCTGCCTCTGCTCCTAAGGCTCTTAGGAAAGCTGCACCTTGATCCCACTAACCAACACAGGGCAGGGACTTCCCTGCTGCAGTTTAGCATCAATTTAACAAAGCCAATTAAAAACCTCTCCCCAGCTAATCTGGTGCAACCTCCCCTGCAGACCAGGCTCAACCAGGCACTGCTGGGCAAGGAAGCAGCTGTACAGGGGAGGCCGCACTCAGTCCTCTGCTGGCTCACTTATTGGCAACAATAATTCCCCACAAGATGGGCAAGTTCAGAGACAAACCCTGACAACCCACTGGCTTCATGTCCTTGCAGGGGCCTCCTTTTAAAAGGCATTTCCAAGGAATCCTCTCTCTAAAATTTATTCCACAAACCCATTCAAATCTGCTGTATTTAAACAGCCTTACCTGTAGAATCCTTGGTTATCATATGCCATGTTAGTCACGTCATCACATATAGATTTATTCCTGAGTTTCTTATTGTTGTTGTTATTGTTTCTTCCCTTGAACCCAAAGTAAGCAGCTTGCATGTGCTCTAGTTCTTCAGTTCTGAGCTGGTACCACAGCTGCATATCCCTGGGAACACAGCAAGGGGTAGGGGACAGTGTGGTGATATGAGGCTGGATGGCTGAGCTGTTATCTGACCACAGCCCTGACTTCTAGATCTTAAATCTAATTCCAGCTTTACTAAAGACAGCACTTAAACACCTGCTGAACTTCATGTGTAAGCCAAACTTCTAGAGACTTAAATAATACCTTAAGGTGGGGAGTTCTTAAAAGGCATAAATATTATTCTGTAACATAGTGCTATTTCAAGTACTACTTCAGTCCTCAAAAACCAGCAAACAAACAGAAAAAGAGAGCAATTTTCTTACGAGCACCTGTGGATAGTTCATAGGAACAAACCCCCAATAATTAAGTCAATTTGATAGAGTGGTTTTTGAGACTATGGGTAATAAGTCACATAAGGTGGGAGGTGTCAATATTCTCATGGACTTTCACCAGTGACACAAGTCAGGCCACATCTTGTTGTGTGTGAAAAGATTACGAACCATCTCCGTTTTATAGAATAAATTATTTCAAGAATAATTATTTCTGGGAATTTTTGCAGCACTGACATTCCTAGAAGGTTCCAAAATCACCAGGGAGGTTGAAAAGACAAATTGACTTAAAATGGAGGAGACAGGTAATGTCACCTTTGTTAAGCATGGGACATATTCCCTTGCCTTCTGGATTCCCTTTGGAAATGCTCAGGGGACTTTTCATGCTGCTCCCTACAACTTGGAGGCAAGGAAAACAAATCACAATTTCTTTTCTTGTTGCTAAAAGAAGTCTAAGATTCACAGGCATTTTCACTACCTGATGGGACAAGATTAAATTGTGAGAGCTGGTGACACTGATTTTGGTGCCATTTCTGTCCTCTTGGGACGCAATCCTGCTCCTTCCAAAGGAAACAGCAGCCAGGCTCACTCACTGGGACAAGATCTGGGAAGAGGCTGAATAGTGGGAGGATTTTCAACAGCCTTGGTGCTTTTACTCTCCAAAAAACATGTGACTGTGGCACCTGGGGACATGGTTTAGTTGTGAACACAGTGGCAGTGCTGTGCTGACAGTTCAATTTGATCCTAAGAGATTTTTCCAACCTTAATGATTCTATGATTCTATAAAACACAAGATGGCACTTCAAAGATCATTAGACACCTTGCAAGACGGGTCTGTAGGCAGAGGTGATCTCCTCTAGCAGACCAACTACCAGAGCCAAAGGAAAGCAGCCAGGCAGCCTTCAGAGCCAAAGGCAAGGTGAGGACATTCTCCCAGCTCCACAGGTACCTTGTCTGGTAGAGATGGTTTAAGAGACACTTATTTTACTTTTCCACCCCCAGGAGTTCTCACTCTGTGTGAAGTTATCAAGCCTGCAGCTTTTTGTCAGATTAATGCTTTGTGCATGCAGAAGTCAATCCACTTTTCCACCTCCATCACCAGCAGAGATGCTGCCACCACACCTGCCAAGTTTCACACAGGGCTGTGTTACTCTTTCTCCCACCACATGGACAGTTTGTACATCACTTCAATTCTTTCTGACAGAAGGGACCAGCCACAAGTGCCCCCAGGTTCCCTCTGGAGCAGGGCTGGGATGGAGCAGCTCCTTCAGGAGACAGGGAAGGGAGCACAGAGGGCATCAGGGAACTGAGAAGCTCCCAGCAAAGGGAATCATGTTACAGACTGATGACAGAATCAGGTCATAACGTCCACTGTGAAGGGCTTTTCTCTTGTAGGAGAAAAATATCAAGTCATCACAGTCATGTGAATGGCTAATTTTAACACAACTTCATTTAAAATAAATGAAAAATGATATGAATATCTTATCAAAAAGAAAAGTGGTGATTCCAAAAGTGTCAATCAACCCTTTCATTTCAAAACTTACTTCATGCTATCAATAAAAACCTAATACTATGAATGACACCGAAGACTTCCAATTTTTGACTCACAAAATCCTTTTAAGGGAAACAGAAAATCTGTATTTTGGCTACACTCAGATTTCAAGTGCCAGAGTTTTCCCCCTCCGGTGGTTCCCACACAGCTCCAGATAAAGCACAGCTTGGCAAAGACACCTTCACTTGTGTCTTCCCCAGTCTCCTTCCACTCCATTGGAGGGAGCATGGGAATAAGGAGCAGGGAAAGTGAGAGGGAAACAGGGGCAAGGTGTCCATGGAAAACCTCCTGCAGCAGCAGCGAGTGTGGGTGGGTGTTCTCGTGAGCAACAGTGACTTGACTCCTGATGTGCTCCTGCTGCCACTCTCCACACGGGGATTTTATAATGCACTGGATTGAAGGTTTGGCCTCTTCTCATTCCTGTTTATAAGCCTGTGTTTGGACTGGTTTAGGCTTGTGCTCTGTGCCAGAAGATAAAATCCTCTGTCCTTCCAGCACTGTGCTGTGACAGCTCTAAGGGAGCTCTGCAGACAGTGAGGGACTGCACAGCTCTGACAGGGGGAAAGGAATTTTCCCAGCAGTGTTCAAGGCAAGCAAAGAAAACAAGGAAAGAAAGAAAGAAGGGGAAACTGCCAGTCTTCAATAAGTTGAGGAGAGAAAGGTTGGGCCAGAAAATAAAATTTGTGTGTTCAGCTTCTGCATAATCCTGGGTAAACCCAGATCTGCCCAGGCCCACTGAGGTTATATGATATTAACAGACATTAGGTGCTTAAATACTCTGGAATTCCAAGTCTCTCTATGCCTGAAGCCTGCCCTACAAATTAAGGAATTTAAGTAATTAACATCACTGCAGTGCTGCAAACAGCAAACCTTTGCAGCTCTCTGCTACCCCAGCAGTGGGGTCTGTATGATGTACTCTCTAACACCGATTTTAGAAACCTCTTCTTGACATACCTTTGAGTCCTCCTCCTCTCACTCTTCTTCACACACTTGATCAGACAGCAAGTTAAGAAAGCCATGGACATCAGCAGAATGACAGCACAACTCACAATGGAGGCAACCACTGCGACCTTGAAGCCAAAAGTCTCGTACTTTGATATGGCTGCAGCAAAGCAAACACAAGCGTCTTCTGAGATCAGTCCACACATTTATCTTCCACATTTTCATTAAACCATGCTGAAACCCCCCTGCTTCACAGTTCTGCTCAACAAGGTACGTGTCAAGATACCAGAGCATCTTGGCTTCAGCTGAGAGCCATGCAAGCCTCAAACTGGACTATTTAAAAATCTCCCACTTATAAGTTACTAATGACTTGTTCACAAGCATTTCACCACCGCAATTAATTAAACACAGTGCCTTTAGTGCTGCAGCAGCTAAAAAGCACAACTCTGTTGGCAGATCAAATGCAGATGAGCTGCAGACTCTTATTAATTAGAACTGGAGCTGCAAAACCAAATACTGATGGGGTAAATGGATTTAAAGAAGCCCTTTAGAGCAAGGCCAGTTCCATGTAAATCACATTCTATCCAGCAGTCAGCAAACAACAGGTTTTTCTCAGGCTGGGACGGATGCAGGATGGAAGACCTGGAGGGCTGAGTGTTCACAGGTATCTGCTGCTGGAAGTGAGTTATCCAGACAAAAGGAGTGGGAACATGGTGTGGCACAGCTAATGTGGATCTCTGCCAACTCACTTGGAGCAGTAAGTGTGTCTTGCTTTGAAACTCATCGAGTTCTCCCACTGTCACAGAGAGCAGCATCACAAACTGAGCTCCACACAAAGTGTTGCATTCCTGCAGCCTCATTTTCCTGCTCTCATTTTTCTTTAAGGGGCTCTCTCAAATGGGAGGTAAGAATTACTGACTGTGTGAGAGAGTTAAGTGTAAGAGCAATCTGCCCACTAGGGATTTGAGAGGACACAAGGTCTGAGACACAAATTGAGGTGCTCAAAGCTCAGAGGTACCAAGTTTTGTTTGCATCTACTTCTAGTCAGACTAGTAACAACTTTGTAACAAATAAGCAGGAACACAGCACAAGAGGGAGTCAGTGCTGCCATTCAAACGTGATTTGTCAATATGGTAACTTTCCCACGTGGCAACAAGCCAGAATTGTTGAAAAAATATCACTGTGTTTCTTTTACAGCAAAAACATTGTCAGAACAGACTGCCAGGAAATTAGAGGTTTGCAAATGTGCTTCCAACATTAGTTAGGCATGTCCATATATTCTCTAAAGAAGGATACAGCTTTTAACTAGAGCCACAGTTATTCTGGTGCAACACTACCAGTGATGTGAGATCAGCAGTGAATCCAACTGAGTCTTTTCTGTGTCATGATAATGATTGATGTCAGGACATATTTGGAGTGCAATTACCATCAGTGGGGCAACTCTGAAGAAAACTCAATTTGTCTTTTTCCTTGCACAGATGTTTAGAATGAACCCTCATGTTGCAAGAGACAGGCAGGGAAATAAGAACAGGGAGAGGTTTGGGAAGAACCTTACGCTTGCAGGAGGGCACTCCGGCTGTCCACTGGGTGCTGTTCCCTTTCCAGACGCAGCTGATGATGCCAGGGCCTTCCAGCTGGTGCTCGGCGGAGCACTGGAACATGACCACGGTGCCCACGTCGGTGCCATTGCCATGCAGCACCTGGAGTGTGCCGAGCTGGGGCGGGAGGAGGCGGCGACACTGCCCTGCGGAGCAACACACAGCCATGCAGTGCAGCACCGAGGGGCACCAGGGCTTGGCTGGCAGCAGGCTGGGGATCAGTGCCAGTTATGTATGTATATATGTACGTAGGTATGGCCAGACTTCAGAATGCAGCTTTGGGCAGGGCTCTCCCCACGTGCCCTTCCAGACTGCACAGGGGATTGTTCAGGTGAGGCTCAGTGTGAGCAGAACTGGCCCCACCGTTTCAGTCCTGAGGTCCATCTGCCACGGCCGAGCGAGCTTGGACAGTGACAGGGAAGTCCTCGGGACTGTCACAGCCCCCGGTACTGACCGGGCTGACCCTGCTGAGCATCCGAGATCTGACGGGATGGGATGGCAGGGAGGGCTTGAACTGCCAGGGGACGGTCCCACTGAGACTGGAACTCAGGTCCTTGGGATTCAGAGTCCAGAGTGCTCTCCATTACACCACGGGACCACCCTTAGTGCCAGTTAATGGTCAGAACAAACAGCAGAGCTTGAGGTGGGCCATCCTGGCTGCTCTGCCAAGCACCAGCCCACAGCCAACCCCCCTCGGGGCCATTCCACAGCGCCTGTGCCCTAACCCCCAGACAGAGCAACTTGTGTTGGGACGTGATCTGCTCAGAATGGTACATAATGAACACTCAAACATCAAAAGAACAGTCCTTTCTGAGTGGTGTGGGCTCCTACAGATCCCAGTCTTGTTGGACTCTGTTTAATTCAGCATCTTCCACGCTGGGAGCATTCATTACACATCTTCCCTGAAGCAAATTTCCAAGATCCAATGGGTTGATCACATGTTTCAGTCTACTTGGCAGCATCTAGGCATGATCCTACAGAAAATTCCTATATTTAAGAGCACTGCACCTCTGTTTGGTGCAAGGGGTCAGGGGGGTCAAAACCACAGAGAGGGGCAGGGAGAGACACACACATAGAACTTATCTCCCTTTTCCAAGTGGCAAACTCTGCTTTACAATAGATTCCCTATCCCTGGAGGTTTTTAAACTGAGATTGGCCGTGGCACTGAGTGCCATGATCTGGTAAAGGGACTGGAGTTGGACCAAGGGTTGGACTTGATGATCTCGGAGGTCTTTTCCAACCCAATCCATTCTATGATTCTATGATTAATTTTTAGTACATTTTTGTTCATTCAGCTCTTTCCTTTCTATTTCTTTGTTGTTCGAGCTGCTCCTCGAGCCATGAAGCTGTTCCCCCCTTCTCCCCTTGGCCACCCAATGTCAGCCACTAAATTCATACACTGAGTTTTATTGTCACAACATGCACTGTGTTTACACTTATTTGAAACGTGTCATTAAGAAAACATAAAACTTCCAGATAACTTCAAAGGTAACAACAATAAATATGCTTCCTGGTTCTGTACATGTGCACTGCCAGAATCTGGAAACTGTTTTATATAATCTTTGGTTTGTTAACACTTACTAAATAGCAGCACTGCTTCTGCATCAGAGCCCAAGTTCCCCGTTTATCCCTGGGCGTCCAAATGGCTGGAGAAGACTCAGAGCCAACCACACTGCAGTGGCAAGCACTGTGATGACACACACAAAAATGTTAAAAGGGGGAAAATATGCCTCCCAAATGACAGCCTCCTCGGGAACATCCTGACAGAACCACATGCTGTTGGCAAATCTATTTTACTTTTAATACTAGAAGTGCCCCATGTCATCAGCTGTTGTTGAGCTCCCAGGATCACACCCAGCCTGCCCACCCCACTGCCTCCAATTCATGCTCTTAAAACCCCTGCCCCTGGCAAACAAACGCAAAGGAATCTCAGCAAAAGACCAAACAAAACCCACAGACACAATTACTGGGCTAATCTACTGAGTAAATATGTACCAAGCACTAGCTTTTTAAACCATACCTCTTTAATTCCATGCAGATTATTTCTGTTTGTTTTGCCACTTCCTTCAGTAGCTTACTATGGCAGCAATTTGCTTCAATGAGAGCAAATATTTTCTAGAGGGTAGTTTCTCTTCATCTCTTGTCCTTCCCACCCATATCCTATTCCTGAAACACATGGGATGCACTGGACAACTTTCCTCCTCTCTCCAGATGAGCATTATGAGTTTGAGCTTTTTATTTTAATCACTCAGTGTCTTCCCATGAAACACCACTGTCCTAAACTGCAGAATGAAGATTTTACATATAGAGATAGATTTATTTTTGTTTTGCATTTTACAATTTCAAAGCTATTCTTAGAGATCACATTCTCAGAGTTCAGGTTGGTGACTGAGACACAGAAAGTCAGTCAGAGTCAAACTGGACTCAAACCACACCCCCTGGGCCACCACAGCAGCCTCATAGACTTTCCAGTTTCCCTGAGCTCACTCTCTGCTCTCCAAAGAACAGATCATCTGGCCCTGGATCCCTTCTTTGAAGACATATTTCATTTAATCTAGCACTGACCATCCTGAGTAACACGTGCTGAGGTGCTTTTACCCTTCCCTGCCCAGGACAATTTATGCCAAGTGGTTCAAACCTCTGGATGGCAGTGACCTTGTCAGCATCATTCCTCAACCATGGCCTTTAAAGTATTTTTCTCCATTTGAGCACCACGAGGATTTCTCATAGCCAATATCCCACAAAACTGTGGGTATTTCCTTGCTCTGGTCTGGGCTGTAACAGCATCATGGATAATTCCCAGAGGAGCATCTTAACAACAGCATAAGAGCTTAAAGTTCATCAACAATTTCGTATACCTGCATTTGAGCAGAGGAGAAGCACCACTTCTTCCTTTAAGGGACTGGCCATTTCTTCCTCTAAGAGCTTCTCAACACCATTTGTCCCCACTCAAGTCAGAGCATTAAATGTGTTGCTGCTTTTTGCTTTTTACAAATGCCTTTATTGAAATGCCCAGATGGAGTTTTGCCAGTATGACTTTGTGTTTTTCATCCAAGTTGAGATTTAGCATCTGTGGATAAAATTTGCCCTGATTTTCATCAGCATCTTGTAAAAACCCATTTGGAAAACCCTTCCTGTTGGCTCACTCATCCTTCACTGTTAACTATCTGTAATGTTTTTGTGGTTAACCATTGCACTCACTTTCCTGCTGGGTTAATTTTACACTGCCATCTCCAGAAAATCATGTTTAAGTAAGTTTTCATCCTCACACTTAGGTAATGAGATGTTCCACATAGATTTCTCCTTTCAATACTCTTCAGGCATGTTTATCTGACTAAATCTGCCACAATCAAGAATATTGTTTTTATTAATATATTTATATTTTTTATTTCAGCTGGGACAGGTGTCTGAGGCTGCCTTGCTGCCTGAAGTAAAACACAAACATCTGTGCTGACCAGATTTACATTTTGATTTGTATTTCTTTTATAAATATATAAAAATTGTCATCTTTGGATCTTGGTTTGCAGTAACTGCAATGCACTCAGAAATGTAAAAATGAAAAATTATAAAATTGAATAAATCTTCTAATTAGGGGGCTGGAGCCCCTCTACCCTGGAGCCAGGCTGGGAGAACTCGGGGGGCTCACCTGGAGAAGGGAAGGCTCCAGGGAGACCTGAGAGACCCTTCCAGTGCCTAAAGGGGCTCCAGGAGAGTTGGAGAGGGACCTGGGACAAGGGATGGAAGGACAGGACAAGGGGAATGGCTTCCCACTGCCAGAGGGCAGGGATAGATGGGATATTGGGAAGAAATTTTTGGCTACAGGGAGTTGAGTCCCTGGCACAGGTTGGGCGGAGAAGCTGCCCCATCCCTGGAAGTGTCCAGGCCAGGTTGGACAGGGCTTGGAGCAACCTGGGCTGGTGGAAGGTGTCCCTGCCCATGGCAGGGGGTGGAATGAGATGAGCTTTAAGGTCCCTTCCAACACAAACCAATTTGTCTTTCTATGGTTCTGTGATTCAAGTTCCTGCAACTATTTCTGCAGCTTCCTGAAAAGCAGGAGCCGATTTATACAGACACATTTCTCAGCTTGGCCCCACGCTGAGAGGACATCCTGTGCTCTGTGTTTGCTAGCACAGAACAGCACTGGCTACAGCAAACAGATTATTGCATATGACAAATAACTGGCCTCAAAGCAAAGACACCAAAGCACAGCATTCACCATAAATTCCTAATTCACCCCAACCTCTGGGTTCAGAAAGAGCCACACACATCATTTCCAGGCAGTGAAAAACAGAGAGTAATGCAAGAATTAACCCCAAAATAATCCAATATATCTCTTCTGATGCACAGCCAGGATTATCTGTATTGCAAAATCGATTTGTCAAAAAGAGGAACCATATGTTTTGGCTGTCAGCAAGCTGTAGGTTTATGTTTATGGTTTGCTGATAAGAAAAAAGAAATGAGAGGGCAGGCCAGGCATGCCTGCCTGGTAAACATTTCCTGTGCTCCTTCCACGTGAAGCACAGGCTGGAAATCAAATGCAATGCACAAGTATCTACCCAAATGATCTAAAGTACAGAAGTAATTAATTACCTGGAGGGACACTAGCGAGGCTGCCACTCACTGTCTGTGCAGAAAGGGAGCAATCCATACCTTTGCCTCGTTATTCCCAAACACACACAGCTCACCCCTTTGCATATCTTATTGTTGGCTATTTAATGTCACTAAAATGTGCTGGACTAACTAGATACCAGACAGAGACATTAGGTTCTATTAGCCCTGCAGAAAATAAACACACCAGTATCAGTTCTGCGAGTCCTTTTTCCCACACCTTGGAAATCAATGTCCCTGAAATCACAGGCAAGATGCTGAGCACCCACAGCAGCCTCACAGAAGAGCTCTGGGAAGAGCTGGCCGTGTCAAAAAGCAGAAGAAAAGCAGCTAGAAGTGAAACATGAAATAAAGCAGATCTTGTGTAGAGTGAAACTGTCTGGCCCTGGCCATGCCTTTGCTTTCTTGCACAGCTGGCCACGAGTCCTGCCAGGGCTGGGCTTTTAAAGCAACAAAAGGCTACCAGGAGCTGATCATCCCACAAGAAAACTCCGATGCTGGCACAGCTTTTTAAGAAATTAGTGTCAAACATGACACCAGATCAGCAATAGAAGAGCAGAGGGAGATCCAGGCTCTTGAAGCTGCAGAGCTTGAACACGGTCCCAGCTGTGCCACAGCCAACAGAAGCTCCTGTGGAGACATTGGAAAGCTCCTGCAGACCTGTCTGCCTTCCAACACACACGTACAGCCCTAGGAAGTTACTCCCCAGAGAAGGTTTTGGAGGTCCAGGAGTGGCACAAAAACACAGCCCTCTGCACACCCATCACTGCAGGGACCAACCTCAGCAGGCAGGGCCAGGCTCAGCCACCACTGCCCTGGCAACTTCACCCCAACTTCCGATGGACCTGCAAGGACTGAACAGCAGCCACAGGGCTGTTCCCCTGGGTCAGTCCCAGAGAGGAACATCTGGACAACTGTAGACAGTGGAACATGCAGGTTCCTAAGGAACATGTCTGTTCACAGCACATTGTCAGACCAAAGAAACCAGCCTGTTCATGACACATGGATCTGGTACCTGCTTGATGTCCGTATTTCCAAATGAACATACTCCCAAATAAACATTCTTGGTTTCGATTGATGAAACTAATTTTTAAATTGTGAAAGAGGGAACACAGTTTCAGATCATTCTTACAGGCCATTTTAAAAATGCTTTTTCAAAAAAGCTTAGTCTCCCATTAATAAGTAATTTCCAGGCAATTAAGAAAGAAGGAGGGAAGGAAAGCAAAAAAGATATTTGAAATGAGTTTCCTTCTGTGTTTACACATCCGTGCTCAAATAAGCTCTCTGTTCACACCTCTGTTATAGCAGACACCTCAGGTTCACTCCTACCCACTGCCCTCATTTTATTCTGGGATCTGTTTTGTAGGTAAAACTCATTTTTCAGCACATGTAACTAATAACATGCAAAGGTTCTGCAGCATGAAGGGAATGGTGAGACTCCCACGTCAGACTGAGTCTCATCTGCCCATTTTGGGCAGCATTGTTTTCATGGATTCACACCATGGTTTGGGTTGGAAAGGATCTTAAAGCCCATCCAGTGCCAACCCTGCCATGGGCAGGGACACCTCCCACCAGCCCAGGTTGCTCCAAACCCTGTCCAACGTGGCCTTGGACACTCCCAGGGATGGGGCAGCCACAGCTTCTCTGGGCACCTGTGCCAGGGCCTGCCCGTACTCTGAGGTCACCAGCAACGTGGCAGTGCCAGGACAAGTGAGCACATATCAGCATCCTGCTGTTCCCACTGGGAGCCCTTCTGCAATTTCAAATCAGCCGTGGCAGTCTGGGAAGCAGCTGCCATGGCACAGAGCAGGAGCCTTCCTGACTTGGAGCAGAGAAGGGTGAACAAGTAAAGAAGAACAGAGAAGCAAATGCATCTAGAGAAAAGAAAGAGCACAGTGCCAAATGCCAAGTAGCTCTGGGACACAAAGGGGGCAGAATCACCCACCACCATGACCTTTTCAGATTAGAGAGCAAAAGGCCAGACCCAATTGCTGCTGGATGCTGGGGATGGTGCAGTGGGAGCCTGATCCTCCTGAGCCTCATTCTCCAGCTGGACAAAGCTGGTGTGAAGCCAGGGAGACGTTCCGAGCATGGCAATCAATCAGCACAGCCAAGGTGGGGCAGCACTGGTGCCCCTGGGCAGTGCTGGATCCTGCACCCACTTCACATGGGCTGCAGTTACTCACATCCCTACTCGTACATCCAGCTGGGGAAACACACAGCAATGTTCTGACCACTGAGCAGCCCCTGCTGGCCCTGGGTGCCTTTGATGGATGAAGGGTGGAGAAACCTCCTCTGAGACCTTTCTGTGCCTGCTAAGGCAGCAACAATTTTATCAGACAGCAGCAAATCCTTGGCTTCCACCTCCCAAAGAAACCCTGATGGAAAATCTTCCATCCACACCTGAAGCAGGCAAATTCAATTTGTCTCCTTTACAATACTGCTGGACCAAGATTTAGGAGCCAGCACTAAACGCTTCCCAACTCTGGAACAGTAGGAGCTGCAAGCAACTTTCATACCTGTAAAATCCAAGCTACCTACGACTTAAGGGCTAGATTAGGTCTTGATGGCAACATGTGCCACCCACTCTGATTTCAAACATAAATAATGGGTAGGATTGGTGTAAAGTGATTCTTATCGATGTGTTTTATGTCCTGTTAGGACAGGATTTGTACCACTGACCATACTACCCTCACCATGATTATTTTGCCAATTTACATCAAAGTCAGGTTATTCTCATCTGTAGATTTTACTTGTGGATGTAGAAATGAGGGAAACACTGACTATTTATCTTCTTGTGGCAACAACTGAATGAAAATAGGAATTGAATGAAAAATGAGGTAATTTATCTATCTATCTATCAATCATATATCTATCTTATATCTATCCATCCATCCATCTATCCATCCATCCATCTATCCATCCATCTACCTACCTACCTATCTCCACTATGGAGCACTCCAGAATGATGATTAATTCAAGCTGTTGCCAATTAAAAGTGGTCCATGGAAGTTGTGCCAACAGTTCTTTTGTGATAGTTTAGTGCACGGAGCTATTGGTGCTGATGGTTTCCCCTCTTTGGCATTCAATACGCACATAATAAATAAATTACGTATTTGCAGAAAGCAGAGTTTGTGGCCTGGTTTCTAAACCAAGACCCTGAAGAGAACACAATTAAGAGGAATAACCTGAAATGAACTTTTCACTTGCACTTCAGCTGAGACGCTGAGTGTATCAAATGTCTCACAGGTGATGTCAGCAGGATGCCACCAAAGTCATGGCTCCTGGAGCAGAGTGCCAGCCCCCATGCCCAGCAGGCAGCCAGGGAATAGCCTCCAGAGCCTGCTGGCACTGCTTCTTGCATAATGAGCACCGGTATTCACAAGAGGAACAGAAGTAACTGGTTACACAATACCACAGTCTCCTACAGATGGTCCTCAGCCTCCCCCATGCATCTCTACACCCGCAACCTCTGAGAGGTTCAATTTCAAAGCAAAATGTGTTACCCCAGGATCTGTCAGCTCATCTTCAGGGAAAGCCAAGCAGAATCAGGGACATGAGAAGCAAAAAGCAAGGCAATGAATCCATCAGCTCAACTCTGAATTTGAAATGTGCAGGTCAGGAATGTTTCTGTGTAATTTTCCTTCTCTCCAGGGAATACCAAAGATTAGGAGCATTGCTGCACCTTCCCTCTGCCACCAGGCCCCTCTGTCCTCAGCCAGGTTTGGAGAGGCACATTGCTGCTGCTGGAAGTGTCCTTCAGTGAGCTGGTGAAGTCTGTAGGTTTATAGTTTCAACTTTCACCATTATTTTTCCCCAGTGCTCATGAATAGGCTCTCATTCCTTAAACCTTGTGCAGCCAACTGTAATGTTTCTGCAGAGGTGAAAAGCGATCCGTGGGCTCCATGAGCCAGGCTCTGGATGTGTCCTAATGGAAACTATGATGAATTTAATATTCCCTTTTCCATAGTCGAGTAAGACATGATCTTGGACCAAAGCTCAATTCATTTTTCATCATCACAGTAACTGCATGAAAACAATCACTGCAAATGTTAATAAAAGTTAAACAAATATGACAAAGAAAGCCAGTGCCTTTGGGAAATACAGATTTTAGCATCCAACTCAATATTGCCCCCCCAGCAATTTACTGTGAGGGTGGGCAGGCCCTGGCACAGGTTGCCCAGAGAAGCTGTGGCTGCCCCATCCCTGGGAGTGTCCAAGGCCAGGCTGGACAGGGCTTGGAGCGACCTGGGCTGGTGGGAGCTGTCCCTGCTCATGGCAGGGGGTGGAATGAGATGGTCTTTGAGGTCTATTCCCACCCAACCCCTCCCGTGAATCCATGATTTAGCACCTTGCTAACATGGATCGGGTACCAAGAGGAAAGTAGAGAAGTTTCACTCAGTCTATCTGGGACAAGCCCTTCCCCACACTCACAACAGGAGCTCAGTGTGAGAGAGAGGGAGCAACTGCTTACAGAAACAAAGGGATTTCAGCACTGTGCCTTTACACCAGTAGATGATGCTGGGCACATGTGGGGGCTGGAAAAGGCTGCAGGTGCTTGCTGGAAGGAGACTGAATTTGAAAACCTCACCCTTCTGTCTGAAAGGGGATGGTCTGATACAATCCACCTTCTTGCTTTTGTTCTCTTTAAAACACAAAACAAAACCTCAAACCAAACTTGTCTGGCCATTTCTAATACAAACACCTCACCAGCACTCAGCTATCAACAGGCTCAGAAAAGACTGTCAAGAAAGCTTCAGCTCTGTGGATTCCGCCTCCTGAATGGTTTGGCACCTCTAAGGATCTCTGCAAAACCCTTCAGCTTTTTCTCTTTATAGCAGACAATCTTCTATAACATCCAAGTGGATCAATTTAAATTTAACCTGAAAGGCTACTTGTAACAAATCCACCATTTTCCAGCTTCACATGATAATTGCTGAAGTTTTGTCACCCAAATGAAACATCTTAATAGATTTCTGATAAACTGAAGAGGATTTTACTGCTTCTTGCAAATGAGGAAACTAAAATAAAAAGAAATCAGCAGCAATGTTGTCCATTAAGCTCTGGATCTTCAGGGTCAATATATAAACCACTGGTGACCCTCAGTGGGCTGCATGGACAAGCAGGAGAGCTCAGTGCTAAGAACCTCAGGAATTCATGGGTAAAGAACAGAAAATTATTATCTGAGCATACCTGAGGGCAACCTGAGCCTGAATATGATGTGCTGGCAACATCGGACATCTCCTGCTTTTAACATAATCTTCAATGTCCCATTTAATTTTCAATAGGTAGGGGTGAAATCCAGCACTCTGTTAGAAAGCCTGGAGGAGTCAAAAGAAACACCCACACCTATTTCCACAGGGAAAGCATATGTCTGTTAGGAGGTATGGACAGAGGAAGGATGAAGGATGCCCCACTAGACAACTGGGCAGGGCTAAGGCTGCTGGTTGTGCCCTGAGCTGCCCCATAGGGAGCCTCCTGCAGCATCCCTGCCCACCCACTGCCCACACCCCAACACGCTCCCACTCTTCCCCACCACCCTGGGCACTGCAGCACATGGAGCTCAGCCTGGCAGCACGTTTGCTCTGCCTGGCCCTGGGTTATCTGCCTGCAGCAACCGTTGGGTCTGTTTTGTGCACGGGGCTGATAAGAGCAGATGTGCCCCGGTGGCCTCTTGCCTCTGTGTGATGTTTGCCACACTGGGCACAACCTCTGGGGATGGCAGAAAGCACTATTGGGTGGGGGAGATTGCACTGACCTACCTTGATCCAAAAATTCCTTAGTGGGAAGGGTCCAGAGTTGGACAAAAAAACACTTCAGGCATTAGAAAAAATCCACCCCCAACATGAAATTTTAGGTGGATCATAACTGCATGTTATTTGACGGTTATACACACATTTTTTGCCAAAAAGGCCCAAAACATAGGAATGGCATTTGCACAGAATATAGAATCATAGAATCGATTGGGCCGAAAAAGCCCTCTGAGATCATCAAGTCCAACCCTTGGTCCAACTCCAGTCCCTTTACCAGATCATGGCACTCAGTGCCATGGCCAATCTCAGCTGAAAAACCTCCAGGGTTGGGGAATCCACCCCCTCTCTGGGCAGCCCATTCCAATGCCTGAGCACTGTCTCTGCAAAGAATTTGTTTCTGCTCTCCCACTTCAATTTCCCCTGGCAGAGCTTGAGCCCGTGCCCCCTTGTCCTATTGCTGAGTGCCTGGGAGAAGAGACCAACCCGCACCTGGCCAGAACTTCCCTTCAGGGAGTTCTAGACAGTGATGATGCATTTGTAAAGAATATAGAAACTCTTCAACGCTTGTCTTTGAAACTTTGCTGGTTTAAAAGGGACTATGAAATACAGATTTGTTAGTTTTCATGGCGAATTTCATACCACCCTGTCAAGCAAAACCACTCTGAATGCTACAGACTTTGCCTGCGTTTGCTCTCCCTGGCTGGCCCACTTTGGCTCCTCCGAGTCCTTCTTCCTTCCCAACAACAACCTCAAGCTGCTCCTGTCCTTGGTTTGCTGTGTTAAGCTGCGAAATGCACACTACAAAGCTGTGACTTGGCATCCACAACTGTCAGCAAGGATTTCTGTGAATAACTGATTCCTTTAGACACCAGTCTGAAACAGTTAACAACACCACACCTTCCTTTATGGTGCCAGAAATCACTGCTAGGCAGAGAAACTAACAGGCAGGTTTAAAACCCTTCTCTGTGGTTTTATCTTTTTTTATTTTTCTTCTCTCCTGGTTGAGTCTTTTCCTGACAGGGTTTGGCTTTCCCATTCCTGGGCTTCACCCAGAGGGGTGTGCAGCCAGGAGTGGGGGCATGGGCACCAAATCCACCTGCAAATGGCACAGTGTGAAAGCCACACAGCATCCAGCAATGATTAAACAGCGTGAGTCAATAAGCACCTCTGCTTTTGGCCTCCCTGGCCACAGGAATTGGGGGAAGATGGCATGAGGATTGACAGGAATGCCAGTACAAGGACAGGGAACCAGTGCATTGTGTTCACTTTTTCCCATTAAAAAAGTCAATGATTGCAGGTGAGTTATCCGCAGAATGGCAAGTATCTCGAGGGAGCAGAGCAGAGGACAGCATGCCCTCCTCTTCCTCTGTACTGTACATGGACGGGAGACTCAGATCTGCACCTGATAATTCAGCTAAACCACTGGACAGGAAACTCAGATGTGCACCTGATAATTCAGCTAAATCACTGGCAGCTTTTGGGCAGTCAGATTAAAATTAATGAAAACCTTAGTCCCAATCTAAATTTCTGCATGTATTAACAACAATGGGCCAAACACCAGAGCTCTCTTGCCCATGCAAAACTGCCCCTGGCTTCATGGGGCACCACTTTTTAGAGCAAAGCAGGATCTGTTTCCAGTCCAGATGCCTCTTTTGACCCAATCAGCTACCAAAGTGGAAATAACTGCAGCTCTGAGCAGAAACCCTCCTGGGTGTAATTCTGCTCTTTTACATGAAGGCACAAATTTCTGCTCTTCTGCACAGGAAAAAAACAAACCCCAAAACTTGCCCTTTGCCCCCCTCTGAGCCACCACAGCCCAAATCACCCTCCCACACACTGTTCCCAGCCCACGCATGCACCCAGGGAATTTTGTACACCATCATTTCCTTTCACCCTACTTGCCTTCTGTCCCCATTTTCACCTCTCCTCAGAACCACTCCACATCAAAGCTCCTCTGCTTAGGAGTCTGGTACACATGAGCACCATTGTATCTGGCTTTATTTCATCCCAGAAATAATAATGGAATCGTCGCTCCCGAGTCTGTTGGAGCAAAGGGAAGTTAACCCATTGCCTTCCCCGGCAATGTTCCCACCACCCTCGGCTGCTCCAGCTGGGGCTGAGGCAGCTGCAAGCAATGCCTCCCTGAGCAGCTACAGACCCCCCAGAGATGCTGCTGAGCTCTGCTCTGCTGGCAAAGGCTCACACATAGCCCAGGCACCAGCTCAACCCCATCCCCGAGACCCTCAGCGGAGACAGGAATTGATTTATTTTGGGGAGCGGTTGCTCATTCTGCAACTTCTGCATTTCTCTCTGTCATCTGACAGCCAAATGAAATGCAAGAGAGGCAGACTGCCATGCAGACTGCAAAATCATCTCCCTGCCAGTCCTGATCCACTGAGCTAGTCAAAACTGTTCCTCAGAATAACACGCTTGCTCATCTGCGGCTGCATCTCAAAGACAGCATGTCAATGAAATGCCTAACTGAAAGCTGGCAATTGTCCTACACATTGGCTTGTCCCCATCAAAATATTGAAGGCAAGACTCCACAGTGCACATAAAAAGTCAGTGGCAATTGTGATTAATAAGCTAAATTGTGCCAATTCCAGCAGTTACACATCTCTTTGCTGTACAGTTGGAGAGGTGCACGGAGAGGCTCCACCATGGGAAAGGTCCAAGGATCTGCCATGGTGGGAATACCAAAACTGGCCCTTTAGAGGATGGACCATGTCTCTGGTCACAGCTAACCTAGAAAGTCCTGGGTTAGCCACTGCCATTCAGGGTGCTTCTGTTGCTGTGCTTTAAGACTGACTTAAGATTGTTTTAAATATCAATGTTTTGGGTCTAAAGCATTCAGCTCACCTCATTCCCTAGCTGAAATTCATAAGTCTAATCATAATCTGTCTCTCTAACCCAGGTAATTTCAGAGTAGCTATGATGAAGCATTGGAGAATACCATAGAGAATAATCGTGAACTGTGGAAGACTCAGAAAACACAGTAACTTTTTTCCTTCTCTGTTTTGTACTGTTCTGGAGTTTTAATGACGAGCACAGAAATCCTTCCCTCAAAGCAGTATCAATGCCTGGTGCAAATGCCTGACCACCCAGATCAACATCTCGCATGTACAGGAGATAAAACCAATTAGCTGACATTGTGCAACTGTCACTTCTTTTACTGTACTTAATACAAGGTTGATCTTATGGGAGAACACGAAAAGAGAAATAACCCTGAAGAAATCACAAGTACATATATTCCAAGTTGTGTCACGCTCTGTCCTGTGGAAATGGAAATTCAGGATAAATGTTTTCTTCCACAGCCTGAAAACTGAGTGGCACCTCAGGATGGCAGGGACAAGGTGAGAAACCTCTGTGCAGCCTTTCCACAGCACAGCAGTGCTCCTGGCTTTGAAGAACAAGTTGGCTTTTGCCTTTCTGGAAGAGAAACTCTAAGTTCTTAGTGACACAATTTCGGTTTCCACATCAGCAAGGAAACTCACTTCAGAAAAATGAAGTTGACATAAAAAACCCCCCAGACAGCTCAAGTCACATCAAAGATATATCAGTCCTGGTACCTGCATCCCACCATGGCCACGAACAGCCATGCAGGGTACAGTCAAGCCAACACGTAAGATCCCTCTTCCATCCGCCAGCAAACTGCAGCTTGTGTCTGTCCTAAGCCAGAGACCTGCCTTCCCTTCAGTGATGTCTGCTAGATAATTCCTTCCACAACTTGGTCTGGAGGGAGCATTCACAGCATCCTGCAGCATGTCCTACCTTGTGAAACCTCTCCCCTTTGCTGGTTTGGGAAGAGATGAGAAAGGAGAGAACCACAGTTATAGACAAGAGCCCAGCCATTTATAGCCTATCATAACCAGTGTTTCTGCTGTGTCCTGCATTTCTTTTCTCATTGTCTGTGGCTGCACTAATGTGTTTGTAGATGCATCTCTGTGTTTACAGAAGTAGGTGCTGCCTGGTCTGAAAGAGCTACAGGATGGTATTAAGGAATGAGGGAGGAGTCACAGCAAAAACAAGGTACCACCCTGGAAAACCAGAGGGCCAGAGCCTCCAGCTTCAGCAACACAGAGACTAAAAATAATGATACACTTTTTTCCTATTTCACCCCATAAGCTCCCAGTATAACCTGAGCAGCTTCAGAGGCACCAGCACCTCAGTGGAAGGGAAGTGGCTGTGCTGACAGTCCCCTGCCTCATGGCCATTCCTGCAGGGCAAGAGAGTGCTCAGGTCACCACTGACACAAGCACTTCAGAATCTCAGAGGCTTTTCCAGGGAATTTAACGAGCCTGGAAAGCTCTATCAATGAGTGTCCACAGTACACAACTGCAGCGAGGCAATAAGGCTGGAACGCTGCTGAGACAGCAAACCAACCACAGGACGGTACAGAACACAGAACAGCATCTGTGCTGCTTCAAAATGTAACAGGCTGAAGTGCAGCACGCTCCTTCTCATCTTCCAGACATTTGCTGTGCTCTTCACCTGCCCCACTGCGCCCACCCAGCACATTGGCTGACCTTCCCTGGGGTCCCACAGCTCCTCTGGGAGCGCCTCGCTCACCCTCCCCGAAGGGTGGGATCCTTCTCCCTGTGCTGTCGGAGGGAGACACCAGTTCTTCAAAAGAAGGCAAGACCAGGAAAAGCAGAGGGTGTTTGAATCTCACAGCTGTTCCTCAGGAAGCTGAAAGACCCTCTAAATGCTTCAAGGCATCAAGGGTGTGCCAAGGAACTTCCTTTAATTTCTGTCTCATTCACACGTTAATTCAAATGGAAATTTTGTGTATTTTTTTTCATCCTCTCAAAAGGAACATGGGAAGGAGTTTATCCGTGCAAATCTTTATTATCACCCTACTGCTCACGGCCTGACATAGTGGAAGGGTGCACCCAGCATGAAAAAGGATCAACAATAATGACACAATGCAATGAAAGATACTGTATAAATATTGTACAACAGTTGGCAGCAACCACTGCTGCATAAATAACACGGTTGCATTTAAATGAAACATCTTGAACACGAGTTTCATTTAGAATTACACAAGTAGCCACCACAGTAGCTGCCTAAGCCACTCAGAGCTACCAGCAGCTCATCCACCCGACTCCATACATTGAGTTACAAATGGGTGTTCACAAAGGTGGAATCTGCACCATGGATAACCTCCGTAAAGAGAGGGGTTGAGAGACCACGACACCCAGCAAAGGTCTGGCAGAGCTGCAAGCATCATGCTGGTCCTAAAGCTGATGCAGCAGCTCCATGAGCACAACCATGGCCTGACCCAGCGTAGTTCAGTTTAGAATCTTACCAAGAACTCCCGCTCATGATTTTGGTGTGGTTGGTTTGGAAAAAATGGTGTTTGTTGTTCTGGCTGAGAGGAGTCACGTCAATAGATATCTGAGGGATTAACTGAGGGTGGATTTCTAGTCTAAATGCCAGATATTTTTTGGTGGATCCCACATTTCTGGCAGTTTTGGCACAGATCTACATAGGGTAAGATTAACTTATATAGAATCAGAAAGGACAAGTGTAACACAGAGCATGCTGCTTCCAAAACTCATCCTAAATGTGGGCAAACCCAGCCCCACAAGACTTTGACACCACAAATAAAGGCAGTCAAATATACAAGCTTTTAAAATGGAAAAAAGTCAATAATTAGCAACATTATCAAACTAGAGCAACAGGGTCTACACTGGGGTTTCAGTTCATTCTCTAAATAGGTTTCCCAGAACTTGTTTTGCATTTTCAGATGAACTGCTCTATTAAATTCAAATTAAATGCACAGTTAAGCATATTCAGAGGATGCGATTTAAAGCATTGCTGCACTGGTAGGCCAAGTACATTTGCTCACTTCTATGGGCACAACAAAATAAGGTATTGATGAAGTCTGTTAGAACCTCCTGAGCAGATTAGATCACAGGGATATGAGGAGACAGGCTGCAGAGAGGAGCAACCTGGACTGCAGGAGCACACAGCTCTGCTTGCACTGAAGCCAGGGAGAAGCCTGGCTGCCCTGTGATCTGCAGTGTGGAGGAAGGCACCCCAGCAAGGAGGAGCTCAGCACAGCTGCCCCAAGCTCCCGCACCCCTCCATCCCACCCTGCCCCCGGGCTGCGGAGCTGGCTGTGACCAGGACCAAGCAGCTCGCACTGCCCGGGCCAGCAGGTGCAGGTCATGGCTCTGACCCCTCCGGGTCCAGACACCGGCCAAGGCTGCAGCCCCATGCAGTGGGCATGTCCCACCAGTTTAGGGCCAGACCCTCTGACACCTCCCATTATCTCCAAATTATTGGAAGCACCTGAGTCAAAGAGGTTTCGAAATGTTGTTACAGTCTGTGCAATCGAATTCAGTACCAAAATTCAAGGGAAGAGAATGAAACGAAAGCAAACCGCTTTGATCGGTTTCTCATTCCGCTCCTCAGTGTATTATCGTATTCCATTAAAACACTGATATCTTCATTTCCTACCCAGCCAGGTGACATGTGCCCAGGGACAATGTCCCTGAGGACCACCAGCTTCCATCCCTTAAGACTTCCCTTGGCCCGAGTGCCCGCGGGCAGCTCAGCGAGCGAACCCCAAACTCGCAGCAGTGAAAGTGCAGCGCTCCCTGCGCGAGGGCAATCCCCGCCCCGGGGCTCCGGCTGCCGTGCAGCGCTGCCTCACCCCCCTCTCGGCGTGCCCGAGCCCCGAGTGTAGCCCCGGCAGACTCGCCCCAAGGTCGCCGGAACCCGCTGGGACCCCCCGGGACCCCCCGCGCCCGGGGCGGCTCTGGGACCCCCGCCCGAGCCGCTGGATGCCCGAACCCCGGCCCTCCGCGGCTGCAGGGACCGGCCCGAAGAGGGGTCCGGAGCTGAACGGGGGTACCGCAGCCCCTTCCGTGCGACACACACCTCTGTCCGGGGCACCGCATCCTGCCCCGGGCACCGCGCATCCCTCCGCCGGGGGCATCCCGCACCCTGCCCCGCTGGCATCCCCCTTCCCTGCGATGCGGCGCCGGAGGGAACTTGGTGAGAGGGGCGATGCGGGGCTCCGCTCGTACCTGCGTATCCGCGGGGGCCGCCGCTGTCCCGCCCCAGCGCGGGGGTGTGCGGTGTGTCCAGCCCGGGCGCCGTGGCTGCCGGCATGGCCCGCCCGGCAGGTGCACCCGCACCGCCTCCGCCGGGGCCGGGCCGGGGCAGCGCGGGATACCCGTCCCGCGGGAGCCGCCACGGCCCCGACAGCCCCCGCCGGGCGCCGGCGGGGCGGGGCGGAGGGGCCGGGCCGGGGGCGGAGGGGCCGGGCCGGGGGCGGGGCCGGGGAGCGGCTGTGCCGGGACAGACCGGGTTCGGCCCGGCGGGGATGCGATATCGTCTGCGGCACCGGGCAGGGGCTGCTGCTGCCTGCCCTGCTTGGCCCTTGCTGCCTGACTGCCTCCCATGCCCGCCCTCCCTGCTGCCTGCCCTCCCTGCTGCCGTCCCTGCCGTCCTCCCTGCCTGCCCTCCCTGCTGCCCTCCCTCTCTCGTGCCCTCCCTGCCTGCCTGCCTGCTGCCCGTCCTCCCTGCTGCCCTCCCTGCCTGCCCTGCTTGCTGCCCGCCCTCCCTGCTGCCCTCCCTGCCTGCCCTGCCTGCTGCCCTCTCTGCCCGCCCTCCCTGCTGTCCGCCGTGCCTACCCCTTGCTGCCTGCCCAGCCTGCTGCCTGCCCTGCCTGCCCTACCTGCTGCCTGCTCTCCTTGCTGCCTGCCCTGCCTGCTGCCTGTCCCCTCCCCTGCCTGCCCTCAGTCCCCAGTGCTGCCAGGCTGTTGCTCGCAGCCTGCAGAGCCTCAAGCAGCCCGGTCTGTCCCATGGACTTGGTCCTCTCACAAATAGGCTGTCCCCTATTCTTGGTGCTGCTTCATTCCAGGAGCTGGATCTCTCGCATACATCCAGTTTACGATCTGCAAAGCTGTGTTTTCACTGGGATCTGCAGCAAACCCGCCAGGGCAGTTCCCAGATCCATCATCTTCCCACCCAGCACACGCCAACGAGCTCCTCAGCGAAACCCAAGCGCTTCTCACGCACTGTGTGTGTCATTCTGTGCTTGTCACATCCTGGCCATGTCACTCACTGCCCTGGCAGCATCACTGCAATGAGTCTGGGTCTCAGTTCAGTGGGATCCCTGATTTGTTGGCACTGCCAGTGGATCCAGAAAAGGCCTTCAGTGGTCTGCACTGTGGGTTCAGGAAAAGCAAGAGGAGGAACAACCGGCTCTGCTGAAGGAGCTTGTGTGTTGGTGCTGAGCATATGGGCTGGGGCCCACACCAGCCACTGCAGCTATTAACACACTCTCCACTTGTTTTAACCTCTCATTATTTTTTTCACATGGAACTAGAAGGAAAAAATAGTCTGCAGGAGCAGACTGGAGAGATGAAATTCCAAGATGCACCAAACCCAAATAGACCGAAAAATCTCTTAAGACTCTTCTAGAGGCATCAAATGCAGCAGGATGATGCTCAACGGGTAATGGTGACACAGCTCACTGTGCTGCTGGCCATAGTGCTGCTTTCCTGTCAGCTTGTCTGGCAGGAAGGCCACAGAAATATTGTAGATATAAAGGACTGCTATTTCCAACTCTACAACTAAACCACATTTTAAAAGTAAAGCTTGGCCACATTATAGCAAAACCCCAGCATTTTTGAAAATGCAGCAGCTTGGGTTTGTATTTCCAGTAATGCCAAACACTTGTCAGTCTAATTAAAGCCAACAAGGCTCCTGCAGTCAAGTCCTTTACATCTGCAAAGTCAAAGGAATACCAAAGACAGAGAAGTCATTTTTCCTGTAAGCTACTACCCCTGCAGGTGTTATTATACAATTCAAGTTGAACACAACGGTGTTACAAGGCAAATCTTTCCTTACAGGTGCTCACAGAAGCAAGTTCAGCAGCACCTGAATCCCACTCACCTCACAGCATCATTCAGTTTTGCTTTGTGATGGAAAGTGTTACCCAACAGCAGCGGGTTTGCTCTGCATGTCCTGGAGCAGCACAGGCAGCCCTGGCTCTGGTGAGCCCCAGGGGATCACTCACCTCCCTGGTTGGAGCTGAGTGCTTTCATGGGGAAGCTGTGGGGATTCAGTGCTTGCAAATCACTGGAAGTCTTGCTAATGATTTTAATGGCCAATTGCATTTGCTCAAAGTCTACAACCCTTACTTAAAATCCAGCTGTCATGAAATGGGATTTTGTCCAAGTAAGATGCTGTCATGTGCCATCATCAATGGGAGCAACACGATTTTGTCTTTAAAGTCTCCCCTCCCATGGAAATATGCTTTGAATTTATTAAAAATTATATCTCACCGGTATAGGGGGAACAAACACAAAGAATAAAGGTGAGAGGGGAAGGAAGAGAAAATCTTAAAAGCATCATAAAAGATCATCATATTAAAAACATCACATTAAAAACGTCATAAAAGAGAGCATCTTAAAAATATCTCACTGAGCTACAGCAAGGACAAGCTAATGATTTTTAAGGCCCTGGTTTCACCTTCAGCACCAGGGGAAGCCACAACTTGCTGCCTTTGCTTAGGGGTTGTTTAACCACTGGATTTCACTAAGCTGCCCTAAGGCAATGGCCTTCTTTAATCCCAGTTATTAGGGCTGGCTCCAGGCATGCCAAGGGCGAAAGGCTGCTGAGCAGTGCCTGGTGAAGCTGCCTGGGTGGCTGCAGGGCTTTCCTGGCTGCAGGCAGGGACATGCTCCCAACTCCCAGCCCAGTTTTCCAGCCCTCCAGCAGCAGCAAGCTGATCCCCTTTCTCCTCTCCCAGCCGGGCCTGCTGCCACCACCTTCTCCCCTGAGCCACAGGAGCTGCCTGGCTCCAACTAAGCCCCAGCCCCCCAGCCCCAGGCAGTGACACTCGAGGCTGCCCGAACTGCTCAGAGCCTCAGGCAGATCCAGCTGCATGTTGTAACCCTTGAAAAGCAGAATAGTAGCTCTCAGCCTCAGTTTCTGTTCAATCAGATGCATAGGTGCAATAGCTAAAAGCTCAGCCATTAGACTCCTGAAAGAAAAGCTTGACCCTTAGAAGTCACTGGGAACTGATCTGTCAGAGCTGTTCCTATCCCACAGGCTGCTGGATCAGGGGTGTTCTGCTGCCCCAGGGGGGTAGCTTCACTCTGCCCCACAGCTTCTCCTCTTCCTCCTCCTCCCAGCTGTAGGTTTCACCCCTGACCTGCTGGCTCTGACAGCAAGGTGTGCATGGACACCTGCTTCCCAGTGGATCCAGAGGGGAAAGTGGCCCTCTCCTCTTGGCAGGGGGCTGTTACTGCAATCCAGGCTTTGTGGAATGGAACCTGACATTTTCCCCTTTCCTTTGAGCTGCAGCAGTTCCTGATGGCCTCAGCATCACCCTGTGCATGGCTCAGGGACTGCCTGCATGGGACAGCTGTTGAGAGAACCTTCCGGAGAAGTAGGGACCCGGAGCACACCGTCTACCTGCATCTGCTGCCTGTGGTACACTCTAGATCCAAGCTCTGCCAGAGAAACAGGAGCCAGACAGCTCACCCCCACTGTAGTGACCTCAGAAAGAGAACAGATCAAGAGGACCTTGCTAGAAAACAGTCCTTGAGAAAGAGTCAAGAGTGTCAAATCCTCATGAAGACACCAAAGGCTGTTGATGACCACTGGGCTGGAGGCGCAGGACACGATTGGTCAGCAAGGACTTGAGAAGGGTTAAAATGAAAAAGCTGTAAAAATCAAAGAGCAGAGAGGAAAGATTGCTAGGAGGTGTCCTTCTGGAAATATGAAGTTGCACCCAAATGAGGAAAGAATCATGGAAAGGTTTGGGTAGGAAGGGTCCTTAGGGATTGTCTAGTAAAGTAGGAAGATATAGGAAGTAGAAGATCTGGCAGATGAAACACAAAAGGCACAAGAAGCAGGCCAAAGAGTGGAAGAACTATTTGCAAATTATAAATTTGCTTCTGGATGCCCCACAGGCAGGAGTTCTGTCTGTTTGTCAGAGAACTGATGGGGTCCTTGGTCAGGGTCTGGAAGAAACTTTTAAAGAAGGCAAGGTCATAGCAGAAAGGGTAAATTAAGGCAGAGTCTCCCTCTGAGGGGTAGCACAGGATGGTCCCTGTGGTGGTAGAGGGTGCTGTGGAACATGCAGATGAAGGACTAGAGCAGGTGGCATTCAGTGAGAGTGCAAAAGAAACTCCAGATGAAGTAACCAAATTAATTTTAAACAATGGTACATAACCACTCACGTTGAATCTACTTGATTACACAAGGTCTGAAAGAGAAGAACCGGAACACCAGGTTTTCAGAAGGATTTCTCTCAGATTAGACATCAAAACCTTCACATTGGTAAGCCTGAAATCTGTACCAGCCAGGATTACAGAACATGTTTTAGCCATAAGATCAGTGAACACATTAATACATTTAATATATCACAGAAAAGTCAACATGGGTTTTATGAAGTTATATCTCAAAAAGCTCCTGGAGATGTTTAAAGGAGTCAGCAGGCCAGAAGATAGGGAAAATGTAGTTGATATTTTCTACATGGGTTTTTAGGAAAGAGATTTCAGCACAATCTCTTCTCAAATGCCTTTGGATAGCCATGCCACAACAGGAAAGGACCTGGCACAAACAAAACAGGCTGGGAGAGCTGGGGGTCTTCAGCCTGGAGAAGAGAAGGCTCCAGGGAGACCTTAGAGACCCTTCCAGTGCCTAAAGGGGCTCCAGGAGAGCTGGAGAGGGACTTTGGACAGGGGCCTGGAGTGACAGCACAAGGGGGAATGGCTTTAAGCTGAAGGAGGGTAGATTTAGACTGGATATCAGGAGGAAATTCTTCCCTGTGAGGGTGGGCAGGCCCTGGCACAGGTGCCCAGAGAAGCTGTGGCTGCCCCATCCCTGGGAGTGTCCAAGGCCAGGCTGGACAGGGCTTGGAGCAGTCTGGGCTGGTGGGAAGTGTCCCTGCCCATGGCAGGTGATGGAACAAGGTTGGTTTAAGGTCTCTTCCAACCCAACCCATCCTGTGACTCTGTGAGAGGTGGGAATAAAGCACTGCTTCTCTCAGCAGGGAGGAGCCATGCTGGGAGCTCCTCAGTGTGGGGGAACCCAGCCTGGTCCTGGAGGGAGGAATGCTGCACATGGGGACCTGGACACTCATTTCTGCCACGGGCACACTGTCTGCCCATGCCCAGCTCGATTTTGGTGACTCTCTGGAGGTAGCACAGAGCTCTGCAGTGCTCACAGTGACAGCTCATGGCTGCAAACCCCCTCTGTGTTTCCCTTTTGTCCAGTAGGCATTAGGGAGGTGGTGGGTTCAGCCACAGCTCAGGAATTATTTTCCTGTACTCCCATTAAGTGCAGTGCACTGCCACAGAATAGACAAACACAGCAACACACAGCTACATTCATCCCATCAGAGCCCCAAAACATTCAGCTAATTGGAAAAGGGAACATTTGTGTTCCCTCTGTAATAGAAATGAATAAATACAGTGTGACAGGCCAAGTGGCATCAGCACACAAACAGTGTTGCCAGTAGCTTGGAAAAACAAACATTCTGAGAACAACCATTTGTGCCTTCAATGCAAGATAAAACGTTGCTGTGAACACTCACACGAACTGTCTCCTCCAGCATTGTTTGGGGCTCATCAGCACAGTTCCAGTTCAGCAGATATGGCCTTGCAAATCCATGTTTGGTTTGGGATTTGGTGGCCTGTGGTAATCTGGCATATGTCACACTTTCTTCTCCAGCTTCATTTCTTAGCATTGCAATGGAAAGCAAATAATGGTAATTCTGTTTCCCCATGTAAATTGTTCATGCTGATTATAGGAATAAGCAAACAAAATGAATGGTAAAAACATGCAAATGCCTTCATTACAAACATTCAAGCTGCATCACACCGTGGGTTTGACAGTCCTGGGCCCTTCTACAAATGCGTGAGAGCAGCCTCAGGTTTGCTGATGGCTCTGCCCAGGACAGGGTTAGTTTGTGCAGCACCCAGGAGGAGCATGGCCAGGCCCCTGAGGTTGTTCCACAGCACCTCACAGCATTGCCAGGGGTGGGGGGAAAGGAGGCTCTTCTGGGGAGAGAGGTTGAGCAAACCTGGCCAAGGGAGGGGCTTGGTGCTGGTTGGGAGCCAGAGGCAGTGGCTGAGGTGTGGTGGCTGAGCCTGGGTCAGTTGGTGAGCATTTGGCATGGGAATCCCCCTCTCTTGTACACTTTTGTTATTAATATTGTAGCTGTTACATTTGTTTTCTTACCTCATTGCTGTTTCCAGTAAATTGTTCTTATCTCAGCCTGTGATCTTTACTGTTTGTGCCTCTCAATCCCAGATCCCACTGATCCCATGGCAGGGATTCCCTCACCTCCAATCCTAGAAGATGAACATTTCAAAGCAGAAAACTGTTTGCATTCCCATAGGACTTGGAACAGAGCTAGATTCACATTAGGTCTCCTTTATATGAACACCCCAAAATATGGGACATTCAGATATTGGAGTATTGTTCAGACTGAGATTTGCTCCAACACATAATCTTTCTTCTTTCTCTTCTCTCTCTTCTCTTTTCTTTTCTTGCCCATGCATGATGTGTTCCACTAAGATGGATTCTGAGCAAAGGCATGAAGTGTATTCCCAAACGTGCTTATTTTGCTTAGACTGAAAATAAATGCTCACTTCTATGTCCTGTTTTCTGCCTGGAAAATAAAAAGTATCCAGGACAGACACAATGCACTCTGCAAAGTTCAAATTTGTACCAGCCAGAACAAGCACAATAGTCATCACCTCCAGAAAAGCTTGTTAAAGGAGTCATTTCCCCCAAAGGACTTGTCAATCTGATTTCACAGACAAGGAAAGTAATTATTAGAATATTTATGTTCATTTTATTTTTCCACCACAGACTAATCCCCTGGAGTCACAATCATCCAAAACACATTGTGTGAGCTGGCAGCACTCCAAACCCCACTGACTCTCCTCCTGTAATTAGTACCTTTTACTTCATTGCATCCCCTCAGTCTTTGTACCTTGAGTCTGTGAGACCTCAGGTGCTCATTTTTAATGGGTACAGCGATGAAGAAAATATATTCCTGACATGAGTTATGAAGAAAGACATCAGGAACTTGTGGAAGTGCAAGCTCTGGATTTGCTGGTGGCTCGAGGAAGTGGAGTGGATCTACTCATTCTGTTTATTGCTCTGTATGAAATACAGCAGAACTTTATGTAGCAGCTTTATGCAGACAGTTTTCTGTAATAACCATTTATTACAGCCTGCCCTGTAAACAGCATGAACAGAAGAACTACAGCCTAAATATTTGGCCTGAAGCAAAACCCTGGGCTGTTACTGATGTGTGTTGTTGTCAGAATTACCTGTATATTGCATTATTAACAAGGGCTGTTAAGTGAAATGCTCTTGAGTCCATCTGATTCCAGCAAGAAAAAACATCCTTTAATTAAACAGAAGTCTCTCTGACTCAGGTTTGCCAGATGTGCAGTTCACAGAAAAGATTTCACTCTCCAAGTGATATTACACCTTGCTTGAGCTTGATGAGAATTGCTGGGCTTTGGCTACAGCCCTCCAACAGCTGTACTCCCAGACAGATGTGGGGAGGCACTGGCAGAAGATCTAACCTGCTTGTCAGGAGAAAACTCCACTTAGTCTCATGTTAGCAGCACTACAAACCAATCCCTGCTACCCCAAAAGTCAAATGGGAACGTGTTGATAGCAGAGCAATATGAAGAGCAGATCTGCAGGGGACACCTGAGGCATGAATAGAATATCAGAGCTTCAAAAGGCAAAAACTTGTCCATAGCCTCCAGGAGATTGTTCCTGAGTTCCAAGGAAAGCAGTGTCAAAGGCTCGCCTTCATCCACTGTGTTCTTCCTGCCTCAGGACACCCACAGGATCTCGGAGCTTCCAACCCAAACACTGGAAGGACAACAGCACATGGGAGACAAAAGAAGGAATAGAAATACATAATGTAAGGAACATAAAAGTAAGGAACAAGTACATAAAAAGCAAGCCAAGAAAATCAAATCTTAAAATGAAAACTGAGCTCATTCGCTGAGCTTTTTTCCCCACCAAGGCAGCCAGGCCACCCTGTTAAACCAGTTAGCCAGAAGGAATGACCAGTTCCTGCTGGGCATCTCTCAGGGCTCTGAAAGGGTTAAAAAATGATGCTGCTCTTGCCACTCAGCTGAGTGGTAACTGAGTATGTCCTAAAACCACCGTGCACTGGACACATGTCAGGCTATACCCAGTGAGAATGACAAACTTTCCATCTCAAAGCCATGTCCAGCTGAAGGAGCACGTCCCTCTTTCTTTCATTCTGCAGGCACATGAACAGCAAAGCTGAAGTTTTATGTGTTCAGATCCTGCATTCAGCAAAGGCAGTGGCACAATTCCCACCACAGCCACAGTTTCTTGTCACCAAATAATTGTTACCTATAGACTGAGCTATTACTGCCATGGAGGATGTGGAAACACTGTATGTGTTTGTGCTGGTTTAAAGGTAAACTGGCAGGAGAAACAAACCCGACACAAAAGAGATTCTAAGTCAGAGTTACAATTTAATAAAAATATTACAATAAATGCAATGACACAAAGAGAAATTGGGTTTAACCCACAAAACCCAGCAGTAGAACCCAGCCCCCTGGGGCACTAACACAGTGGGGTTTGGTGGCCCCTGTGCTGAGCCCCACGTGGTTCCCCCACGTCCAAAGGAAAAGGAGGTGAAAAACCTGTTGGTGCAGATGATGGCACAGTCTGGGCGAGAGTGGTGGCTCCTCCTGTCCAGGTTCTGCTCCTCCTCTGGATCCCATGAGTGGTCCCCAAAGTCCCCAAACCCCCAGATTCTCTCCCCTCAGGTGCAGGTGGAAGCCCCCAGTGCCTCCCCCAGGGCAGGGAGTTCCACACTGGGGGATCTGACTCTGGGATAAAGTCAGGGGGGATTTTGGAATCGTTGCTGGCCCATGAGCAGAGCTGAGCCCTCAGGTGGGTGTGGAGGTGCCAAGGACTCCCTGCAAGGGAGTTCTCCCAGCTCCTCTGCCAGGCTTCTTTCCCAGCCAGCTCCCAGCCTGAGGGGTCAGGTGTGCCCTGGGCAGCTGCTGCCAATGGGCCATTGGGAACAGTTCCTGGGCAATGGGACAGAGGGTTTAGAATGCACAGCTTTGGTCACACCCACACAGGGATAAACAGGTCCTGCCTGCTGAACTGGGACAGTGTTCAAACTTTTCTGCAAATTAATCTAGGTTAGCAGAGGTGAACCATAAATCATGATTCTCCTCAATCAGGAGTCTAGCAAGCAAAAATTATAAATAATCAAGCTTGATGGAATTCAAAATCCTGATCCCAAATAAGCAGAAAATGAGGATTCACATCCAAAATATACTGTCTCAAATTACCAAAGCCAGGATAGCAAAGTTTTGAGACTCCAAATCCCCTTTCTTATTTCTGCCTCTGTTTGCTCAGTTGCTTTTTGCTGTGGGTTGTGCTCTGCTGAAAGTCCCCCCCATGAGCCCTGCTCTGAGTAGGAGTTTGCTCCCTGTGGTGTCCCAGCAGAACAGCAGCAGCACCAGGACCACAATGAACGAGTACACGACCAACACAGCTGGAAGGAAAATTCTGCTCTAGGAAAAACCCCCATGTGTTCCTCAGCCAACAAAATAGGTGGTCTGTAGTGCTCCCATGTGTGAACTCCTCAGGTGCTTGGCCCTGAAGGTGGAAGGGAAAGAACTGCTGACTGGCACAGTACCTTCATCTTGGCCCGTGTTATGACCACAGGATGAGACCTCTGTATCCTAAACTAGCTTATCTTTAAAAGAACTGCATGAAACAGAACAAACATCATCTGAAAAGAATTGTGAGAAGTATTTGACTCATTGCTGCCATTGAAATTGGAAAGTTAAAGTTGAAAACACAATTTCCTATGAATCCAAAAATACTGGACCAGAATTCTAGACCCAATGGAGTTTAATGATGTCTCATTCTTTGAAATTAGCCTTCAAATTTAGGAAAAGGTGGTAATCTGCAGAGTAATGAAAGTATAACATAACCTAAAAAACCAGAAAGGTTTTGTCTTGTACCATGAGACAAAATATTCAGGGAAGGGAACACTTTGCCATGTGAGAAGGTCCACTGAGGGTTTCCAGAGCATCTCTCCTCCTTGTATTGAAAAAGAGATGGAAGAAACCATTACGCATTTATCCCTGGGACAAACTCTTCTTTCTTGTTGTCATTGCTTTACTTGAAAGATCTCTCTCCTCTGTAGGAAACTTTGAGAGGGGAACCTCAGCCACCTCTGTGCATTCAGCCCTCACCCACCGTGGTTTGGGCAGAGCTCTTACAACAGCCCTGGGCACACTGGACAGCACAGCACCCACAGACAGCTGAGAAAAATGGGGCCCTGACCAGTGCCAATCAGTCAGAGAGGTCTGCCTTTACAGCTGATCATACCTAAGGCAAGGCAGAGAAGGCACTGGTGGTATTCCCAAGAAAACACCAGGATATATCCATTTCCTTGCACTGCACATGTGTGTTCATCACCCACTGCAGCCACTTAAAGTCTGAGAGGATTCTACAAGTGATCACTGAGTGTAAAGAAACTCTGGCAATATTGATGTTTTATTGGCAGGTGGAGCAATGAAACCTCCAAGATGATGAGCCTTCAGCATCACCTGCAGGCACCTGAGCACTGTGTGAAGGGGAGATTGGCTCTGCAAACATAGAATCATAGAATCATAGAATTGATTGGGTTGGAAAAGACTTCCAAGATCATCAAGTCCAACCCTTGGTCCAACTCCAGTCTCATCTCCGGGCAGCCCATCTGGCCAAAACTTCCCTTCAGGGAGTTCTAGACAGTGCTGAGGTCTCTTCTCCCAGGCACTCAGCAATAAGACAAGGGGGCACAGGCTCCAGCTCTGCCAGGGGAAATTGAAGTTGGAGAGCAGAAAAAAATTTTTTGCAGAGAGAGTGCTCAGGCATTGGAATGGGCTGCCCAGAGAGGGGGTGGATTCCCCATCCCTGGAGGTTTTTCAACTGAGATTGGCTGTGGCACTGAGTGCCATGATCTGGTAAAGGGACTGGAGTTGGACCAAGGGTTGGACTTGATGATCTCGGAGGTCTTTTCCAACCCAATCCATTCTATGATTCTATGAAAAGCAAATTCCCTCTTACACTGTCACGATGTTCTGTGCAATGGTGTTCTATACCTGCAAGAAACAACAAACTAAGAGACTGTTTTATATTTTCATTTAAAACCAAGTAGAACATAAAATGAGGATTTCCCCCAGGAGAGCTCTCTGGGTTTTAACTAATCCACTACAATAAAAGAGAGGATAAAGTTCTGTGGGAGCCTTTTTTGTCTGGCAGAGTTTCTCCAGGGCTGGGAATGGCAGGATAACACACCTGGAAGATGCAAGGACAAAGCAGGATACTTAGAATAAATGTTCTTGCTGACAGGAGGGATGAGCACTGCAGGCCTTTGCACACACCAACACAGCTCCACAGCACTTGCTTGCTGTATTTACTTGAAAAATTGAAGGAAATGGAATTTAAAGAAGACTCCATACCCTATTGCCCTAGAGAATTCACTCAGGAGAGTATCCCTGATCCCTGTATTCCACAAGTATACAGGAAACATTCCCTGCCATATCTGGGAATTTTCCAGCAGTATTTGGGTACCATAAATGTAAGTTTCTCTGTTGACCATGGTCACCTCCAGCTCTCATGGTCATAAAATCTCCTCTAGATCTGGAATTTTAAAATCAAACTTTCACAGTGCTAATATTAATGAAGTAGGTAACACAGTGTGCCAGAAAGACGTGGGAACTCTGACTACACACTGAACCTTCTGCTTTCCATTCTTCATTTAAATCTGGGGAGGGGAACTTATTTTCTGGTAGGTTTGTTGCCCTGAGTTTGTGGGAAAGAGGCTCTCACCCATGGAGATGATAGGCAATAAAAGAATAAATCCCATGTGATAGCTGGTTTCTGGAGGTTGCCCTGCCTGGTGCTGGCAGTTGGCTCTGCAGGGATAAGCAAATACCCCTCACCAAGCAGCTGGAAGGTCAGGATTAGGTCTTCTGTCCAAATTGCTGCAGGAAAACCTTGCCAACTTTTTCACTCCCATTGAAAGCTTCAGATAAATCCTGCTGAGGTGACTCCCTGGACTGATCCTGCTCCTCCTGCAGTGTGTTACTTTGATTCTGAATTTTATAGATAGGTTTTAAGTGTTTTATCTATAGTTCTTTGTTTATATTACTATTTAAAAACAAGACAACTTTGCTTGCATGGTTGATAATGGTGTTTTCATCCTGCCATTTCAGTCACTTCAGTGACCCTCAGACACACAGTCTCCCATCCAAGATTTTTAAAACAAAGTGGCCTAAGATGTTGCTTTATTGTGCAGACATGTAGTATTACCATCAAAACCAGCCTACCCATAACAGCTCAAGTCCTGGGAGATCCAGCAAGAAGCACCACTTGTTGGACTCTGCTGTCCTTTCTGCTCCATCTGTGACCCCATCCTAGTGAAACCTGAGTGATGCTGAACAAATCCAAGCTTCAACATAAACTGCTGCAGATCCACTAACCCTTTGGACTTGCCAGGAACCTTGGGAGATCTGCAGCCTCCTGCTTCCTGATCAGCCCTGAGTTCAGACCACGTTCCTCAGCACATTACCTGGACAGGAGCTGAAGGTCTCCATGGCCAGTGATGTCTTTGGAGTGCTGTGGGCTTCTGTTCTGATTAATTATCATCTAAATGAAAATTCCTTTCCTTATTTCTGGTCCTTTTCTTTGGTTTATTTTCACTGTCTGTTATTCTTCTGCTGTGCGTCTCAGTGAAGAGCCTGGCTGTCCTTCACTTTTGCCAGAAGCTCAGTGACAGGTCCCCTCTAGGCAAGTCCAGCTCCCTTGGTTGCCTCTTCTGATTTCCTCCCCATCTTGTTGGTCCTCCAATGACCTTGCTCCAGTGAATCTCCCTTATACTACTTCATCCAGCCTGGGGGAAGTGCTACAGAAAACTAAAACCCCAAGTACATAGAGAAGCCAGAAAACATGAAACGAATCTAAACTTTAAACATCATGTACTACAGCTACTAAACCCAAGCATCACTTAACCAATGCATCCCACAGCCAGTGTTCTCAAGTGGTCCTTCTCCTTCCTGGTTGTTACACAGTCATGCACCACATCTCTCCCTAAAAATGCAGCCCTGTTTTAATTCTGCTGATGAATCTGTAAGCACACTGTGGAGGTGCTTATGTGGCCCAGCAGACCCCTGAGAAAACCACAGAAGACATTACTGATGAATGAGCAGGCAGTGACTGCCTCCCCAAGAGAGTGAGATCACAAGCACTGAGCTGCACTCAGCTACTTCCAGCTCTGTGGGATGAAAACACTAATGACAAAGCTCCATCCTGAATGTGTTATAAAGTTCTTAGTTACTTAAGACTCATCTCTATTCCCCTACTACCAGGGACAGTTATCAAGGAACTTATCCATCATTCCCAGGTCAGAAATCTCAACTGGTAGTAGATGAAGTTGCAGGTGGAGAGAAGTAGTAAATGAGAGTATTTTTCTGTTATCTTACAAAATCCTCAAAACAGGATCTGTCACCACTCCAGCAACTGATAGACCTGAATTACAGTGGATCCAATTATCAAAATTACATGCCACTTTTCTTTGGGAGCTCTGCACAGATAAAGGCAGATAAAGGCTTTCTTGAATACTGGGCCACATTATGAATAGAAATATAGTCTGTGGTTTTTAGTCTGACCATTTTAGTGGTGATAATTTTAGATATTAGCAACTCTATCAGAAAGGAACAAAACAGCTGAGAATGCCCTGGTCTCGCCAGTGCCCTCAGCTCAAGAGCAGAAGTGTTTGCTGACAGAGATTTGCTCTGCTCCCAGTTCTGCAAGCACCACATTTAGTGCAGTAATCACTCACCTCTTGCTTGCTGTGAAGTGGGAAGTGAAGTTTAGCATCATTCTCTTAACATTGCGCATGATGAAGGACCCCATTACCAACTGGCTGCAATAAAACACCACTGGCAGCAGGGTGAGGATGAGAATTGCAAACAACACAGGACATAAGGAGCAGGCTGAAGGGGCAAACTGCAGGGCAGAAGCAGGGCACGGGACTTGGCCTTGGGTTTGCCTTGGGAGAACTGTAGGAACCATCTCCTGAGGGAATTGGGAGCAGTTTGGTGACAGGCAAGCTCTGCAGAACCAAACTTGAGCTGCAGCTGCTCTGCACAGAGGGGCTGGGAGGGAGAGTGAAGCTTCACCCCCTTTTCACACACCAAGCAGCTCCTTCTCAGTGCTGTAGTTTGGCAGCACTGAGATCATCCTAAACAGCACTGTCATCATCTCCTGTGTCCACCCACTCTGTTCTCCTTAGGGACAGCTCTGGTTTCCTGCATCCCCCATACAGACCTGGAGCCCAGGGCACCCTCCCAGGGACCTCACACTGGGGACATTCAGGTGGCAGGTGCCCCTCTGGGTCCCCTCTGCCGATGGCACACAAGCTTCAAGGTCCTTGTGGTGGAGGCAGGAAACTGGGCACCTTCCCCTGCTTCCAGATGGTAAGAGCAGGAATTACAAAGTTCACTGTTCCATTAATAGATTGGATATTAGAGGAGTGCTCGGGTGAGGTTTATCTTATCTACTCTAATAGAGCACACAGCGTGTAATGCTCTCAGACCTGGGCACAGCCTGAACCAACAGGAGGGATAGGGCAAAACTGGAGCAAAGAGATCATTCAGCCTGCATACACCTCAAACTGAGTTTCATTTCTTTTAAAAATGAAAAATAAAGTATTCTTTTCTTTAAAAACTAAATATTATTTTCTTTTAAAAAGGATTGTTTTTTCCTTAAAAAAATTGTCTATATAGCATATTGTGTATGAATGTGCTGTAGTGATTTACATTTTTTACTTGCCTCAAACTCCTGGTTTTTATCTGGTGTAGCAGGAGACCCCTCTGCCTCAGGCAGAAGCCCCTCTCTAACCTGAAGCAGTGAGTTCCCCTCAGAGCATCACTTGGTAGAGTACAGATGAACCAGTTGCCCCTCAGGCATCCAGCCCTTAAATCAGTCATAGAATCATTAGGGTTGGAAAAGACCTCTGACATCACCAAGTCCAGCCATCAACCCAGCACCACCCTGGTCACCACTAAACCATGTCCTCGAGTGCCACAGCCACATGCTTTTTGGGCACTCCCAGGGATGGTGACTCCACCACTGCCCTGGGCAGCTGTGCCAGGGCTGGACAGCCCTTTCAGTGATGAAATTTTCACAATATCCAACCTAAAACTCCTCTGGCACAGCTTGAAGCTGTTTCCACTCGTCATGTCCCTGGTCTCTGGAGCAGAGCCTGACCCACTACCAGCTCCTCCCTCCTGTCAGGGAGTTGCAGAGAGCAAGAAGGTCCCCCCTGAGCCTCCTTTTCTCCAGGCTGAGTCCCCTCTGCTCCCTCATCTGCTCCTTCTGCTCCAAACCCTTCCCCAGCTCTGATCCCTTCTCTGCTCCAGCACCTCCAGGTGATGAGGGGTCCAAAACTGAGCCCAGGATTCGAGGTGTGACCTCAGCAGTACCAGTACAGGGGGACAGTCCCTGCCCTGGTTCTGCTGCCACAGCAGTGCTGGTACAAATGCCATGAAAATATCAGGGAAATGGGGAGAGACAAAGACTAATGTGGCTCCTCTTGTCCCCATTTGGCTTCTCATTTGCTGTCTGTGCAGAACACAAACCCTCCCAGGCACAGACACCTCACTCCCACTCGGTGTGTACCACAGCAGGACCCTCACTTGCCCACGGATGTTTCCCTGATATATTTGCATTACACAACATGTTCTCTTGGGATGCTTTCAACCCAGGGACTAATAAAAGAGCAAACCCACCTCCTAATGCATTTTAAACCCATTTTCAAGTTTACAAATGCCTCCTTGTGTTTGGAAAACATCAGGGAGCTCAGATAAGACACAGAACCTTTCAGGTTGCCTTCTCTCCCAACAGACAATTAGCATTGAACTTCCTTTCTTTCCTGGATGGCTGCTGGGCACGTGGCTGATTTATACCAGGCATTAGAGCACCCTGCTCAAGAATCTGATAATCTTTCAAAAGCACTTTAGTGCATCAGCTCTGTCTGGTGCTCTGTCTGTCAATATATAGACATTTTTATATAACTAATACATACACACACTATATATATATATATATATAGTATATATTTGATATAATAAGTATGCAGAAACACACTGAGCCCCCAGACACATAATGTGTGTGCATAAATATACATACATACATATACATATATGTATTTTTATATTTTTATATATAAAAATATAAATATAAATAAATATAAATATATATATACAAATATATATATGCGCTTTTTCCCAATAATACAATACTTTTGGCTCATGATGAAACAATAATTTCATTTCATGTGGGCAAGTGAGCAGGCAGTGAACAACATCAATAAAATGTATTCAGTATTTCCCTAAGGCAGAGATCTTTCAGGGCAGTGCTTGAGGTGCATCCAGTGGGTTCCACAGAAGGACTCAGGGGCTGGTATATGATCCAAATATTTGCTACAGGATGCAGTTCTAAGGTTCATGTTTGAAGGTCAGAAAGATTTGTTGATTATAGTTTTTTTTTTCCATTTTTAGGAAGTTTTTAGTTTCAAGCTGTTTGGGCTGTTGTTGTCAGTGTCACACCTGTCACAGTCTGACCCCGAGGCTCTCATAGCACAGATCTAATGATGGGCATAACAGCTCTGAACATGGGGCAGACAGTTCTGGGTTTAATCATTGCAAAGCTTTTCCTTCTCTAGTCAAGGGTGAGAATTTTGGCTTAGCCTTACAAATGCCTTATTCCTATTTAAGTATCTACCATTTATTACACAGGAGCTACATATGTAAACACCTTCACAAATCTGGGATTGAATATTTGAGCTTTGTTCCTCTCCATCTGTGGAATAAAGGTAACCATTACTTCTGGTTAATTTTTTATCAGCTTGATTTTTCTGGACAAGTAATCCTGCAGAGTTAATGCAGTACCTTGCTAGTTAAACTGAAACAAAACCAAAAGTTTATCCAAACACCCTTCTGGTCCGCTGCATCCACCCCCTTCAGGTTTAGCCTCTCTTGGACCCAATCTAACCCAGCCACCCCAGAAAGAGGATATTTCATGGAGGAATTTTCTTGGAATGTGCAGGGACACTGGGAAAACCAAGGTGGTCCCACTAAAGGAATGAAGTCAGCACTGGATCATCCAGGAGTTGCAGCACGCTGAATTCCCATGTGACCCCTCTCCTAGGGCAAGCCATGCTCCTGAATCCCAGTCCTGCTTTCAGGAGGATTAACATGGATTAAAAACTGGCAGAGTGACAGCTCTCAAAGGCAGCTCAACTGGGGGATCATGAGTGGCATGTCACTATTCCCAGTGCCTCCCTGCTGGGAAGGGCTCAGAACTATTTAACATTTTTAGCAAGGTCAGGGACTACACAATATTTGGCTTGTTGGTCTAAGGAGCTGCATCAGAGCAGTGCCCAGCAGAGCCCACAGGAGAGTGAGACAGAGCCTGACCATCGGTGAGGATGTGCATTTGCAGCCCCATGAGGAGGGAGTGCTTTCCTGAAGGAAATCAGCTAAGGGAAGCCTGGTACAAGCAGAGCTGATAATACTTCCTTCCAGCCTTACAAAGCTGCCAGGTCACAATTCCATGTTCCCTGGTTCCACACCAGGGACATTGTCATGGTGTTGGAGCCTGACAGTCTTAAGTTGTACACAAATGGTCACCCAGGTATAAAAGTTTTACTGCTAAAATAATCATCTCTTGCTCAGGATTTTATTTGGAATATCACTCCTGCCCTGACTGGGCTGGGGCCACACACCCCCACTGGGATATCTGCAGTGGTCCTGCAGCTCCCTGACAGGGATCATCTGCATCTTGCTAAACTTCACTATTCAGTGTTTACTTCCTCAGAGTCCAATTTCTCTGGGTGTGCTGGTTTAAAGGTAAACCAGCAGGAGAAATGAACCCAGCTCAGGAGAGATTATAGATCAGAATTACAATTTAATAACAAGATTACAATAAATGCAATGGCACAAAGAGAAATTTGGTTTAACCCACAAAGCCCAGCAGTAGAACCCAGCCCCCTGGGGCACTAACACAGTGGGGTTTGGTGGCCCCTGTGCTGAGCCCCACGTGGTTCCCCCACGTCCAAAGGAAAAGGAGGTGAAAAACCTGTTGGTGCAGATGATGGCACAGTCTGGTGGAGAGTGGTGGGCTCCTCCTGTCCAGGTTCTGCTCCTCCTCTGGATCCAACAAGTGGTCCCAGAGGTCTCCAAACCCCCAGATTCTCTCCCCTCAGGTGCAGGTGGGAGCCCCCAGTGCCTCCCCCAGAGCAGGGAGTTCCACACTGGGGGATCTGACTCTGGGATAAAGTCAGGGGGGATTTTGGAATCGTTGCTGGCCCATGAGCAGAGCTGAGCCCTCAGGTGGGTGTGGAGGTGCCAAGGACTCCCTGCAAGGGAGTTCTCCCAGCTCCTCTGCCAAGGCTTCTTTCCCAGGCAGCTCCCAGCCTGAGGGGTCAGGTGTGCCCTGGGCAGCTGCTGCCAATGGGCCATTGGGAACAGTTCCTGGGCAATGGGACAGAGGGTTTAGAATGCCCAGCTTTGGTCACACGCACACAGGGATAAACTGGTCCCAGCTTGCTGAACTGGGACACAGGTGAGGAGGTGCATTTGCAGGAGTCATGGAGTTGGCATTGCAGGGTCAGACCACTCAGTGGAAGACTCTGAACTCATAGGTAGGACATGGCATCCATCCTTCCACGCCTTCATCTCGGGGACCATGATGTCCCCCCATCAAAACCATGGTGTGGTTTGGGATGTGCTGCCTCTCTCAGCACACAGCCTGCCACAAGGGGTTTGGAGGTGCTCAGTAAGGAAGGAAGTCCTTTTTTTCTCTGGGCAATGTGAGTTTGTTTTAGCGAACAAGCCCAAGGGAGACCATATGATCAAAAAGGGGGAAAAATTCTCGGAATAACATAATTCATTGTTTCTGATGCTTCAGTGCAACTCTGGACTTAAACCTCTGTGACATTAATGGCCAGTAAGAACTCACCTCCTTATCTCTCTGTAAGTACGTGGGATTCATGGGGTTTAGGTTTTATTTCTAATTCTCTGCAGCTCTAAAATGGAAATTTTGTCACCTTTGTGCCAGAACTCACAGCAGACATTTGGTGGCCTGGTTTGTTCAAACAACAGGCTACTCCAGGCAGTGGTGGAGTCACCATCTTTAGGGGTTTACAGACATGTAGATGTGGCACTTGGGGACGTGGTTGGTGGTGGGCTTGGCAGTGGCAGGTTTACTGTTGGACTTCACAATCTTTTTCAATCTAATCAATTCTATGACTCTGTAATGTCAGGAGTTTGGGGATTTTTTTGAAAGTGGGTCAGTGTCCCAATGTTGGCTGGGACAGAGTCAATTTTTGTGGTAACTGGTGCAGCTCAATGTTTTAATATAAGCATAACATTTATAACACCATGATGTTTCAGTTGATGCTACATCATACCTACCCTAAGCCAAGGACTTTTTCATTTTCCATGCCCTGCCAGTGAGCTGGCAGACAGGAAACTGGGGCGGGGCATGGCCAGAACAGCTGCCCTGAACTGGCCAAAGGGATGTTCCATATCACGGAATGTTATATTCAGTGTGTGAAGTGAGGGGAAGAAGGAGGAAGGAAGGGACATTCAGAGGGATTTGACCCCCAAGCCACCATTACATCTGATGGAACCTGCTGTCCTGGGGGTGGCTGAGCACCTGCCTGTTAATGGGAATGAATTCCTTGTATTGCTTTGCTTACCTGCACAGCTTTTGCCTTCCCTGTAAGACTGCATTTCCCTCTGCCCCCAGTTGTCTCACCTTCACCCCTCTGTCTCACTGCCCTGTCCTGTTGGGGATGAGTGAGAGGCCAAATGGGGCTGAGTTGCCACCTGGGGTTACACCCCAACAGTCACCCAGAGGTGTTAAACCCCAGGGGAATAAACTGCCTCTCAGTGTTGTACAGCCTAATGTCAGCATCTCTCCCTTCTCCTGCTGTGCTGTGTCATCCCACAGGTGCAGAACCCACCATGAATTGCTGCCCCTGCTTTAGGCTTGAAGCCCCCAAAGCCTCCTTCTAGAAGCACTTCAGGAGGGGTTTGTGAGATTCCTCTCAACCCTCTCAGGTGGGGAGTTACAGAGCACTACCCCACAGTCTCTGCCTGCTCTCTCTAGTACAACCAGACCATATGGATGGGGCTTCCTCATCCAGCAAAAGTGGCAACCTGGACTTGATCATCAAAATTACTAACTCATCACCCATCTCAGACCTTCAGCAGTGAAGCAGATTTTGTAGTGGAGGGCACAATGAAAGCTGAGTTCTTTTTTGTGTAATTTTTCTTTCCTTGGCAGTGCAGCTGTGATCTGAAACATGAATGTGGCAGGAGGAGAAATTGCCCCCTCTTTCTCAGTGGGTCTGCTCCCCGTGTGGGAGCCCAGACTTCAGGCTTTAGCAGCTCAGATATGATTTATTGCATTTAATCCTAGTTCTTTCTCCTCAGCAGAGCCAGTGCTGCAGGAGGGGCTGTGGCAGAGCTCTGGGGATCTGATGCTCCCCACCTGTGCATGAGTAACCTGCTCTCTCTGTATTGATTTTTGTTTCAACACCACTGCAGAAGGAAGATCTTTCTCTGTCCTCTAATCAAGAAAACAGGAGTTCCTACCAACAGCATCTGCTACATTAATACATGCAAGAAAACTCAGTGTCATCTTTTCATACTATGTGTCAGTGCAGAAGACTGTGAAGGGATTACAGCAGGACAAATATGACAGGAATGATATTCCTGTGGTTTTCTTCACATAAACTCAATTTCTAGACTAGAGGCCTCTTACCAGTGACTTTTATTTCTATTTTTTATGACTTTTATAGCTGGCTCTAAGCAGACATCTACATTTAAAATCACAGGATTAAATCCATTCTTAGTTTTGGGGTAAACAAGAAGCAATGCATTCATATTTGAAATAATTATTGAATATTCAGAAACTTTTGGCAAACTGTTAGACAAGAGGTCTGGTTTCCCTCATCAGCATCACCACTGTTAATAATGCCTCTCTTTAAGCCACACTGCATTGTCAAGTACATCTCATGCCAGCATGAGTCAGGCTGAGAAGCACAGGCACTGCCCTTTTCATGAGGTTTTCCTGCATTGTTAGGTGAGTTTTTTGGGGGTAAGGATAGTTGGTATTTATTAGAAAAGTACTCCAAAGAAAGCAGAGAAGTTTCACTGGTTTTCACGGGACCAAGGCAGAGCATCATCTGACCTGATAGAGAAACCCCATTTGGTTTATCAATTACAAGCCAGAAGAAACACCTTTTTTGATGTGCAGATTTTTCACTTGTTCCAACTATTCAAAGTGGTTTGGAGGGGGAAGCGCTTGATTATGAGTTAACTTAGTTTTAGGTGAATTCTCTGGAAACAAATCATTCTGGTAACAGCACAAAGGCTTCAGGCAGGTCTAAGCAGGTCTTGCCCAGTTGGAGAGTTGACACGAATTTGGAGAGGGAGGTTAGAAGAAGCCAATGTGTCTCCCCATTTCCAGCCTGTTTGGTGACCTGTGACACCTCTTCTGATCTTTCCTTACTTTTCCTCCTTTTGCCTCTCTGTTTTTGGACATGGACCCTCTGGTTTGCCTCTGTCTCTAGGCCTCTGCCCTGATGTGCCCCAACAGCCTGGGACATTGGTGGGGGTCTTTTGGTGCTGTTGTGTATGAATTCAGTCTATCCCCAGGTCCATGCTGGGTCAATAAACAAGGGGGTGTGTAATTTCCTCCATTGCCTGGTGCTGACTGTCCTTTGAAGGTGGGTCAGAGCTTTGCTCTGTGCTTACAGAAAGAAGATGAGAATTGTCCACTTATTTCATTGAGGAACTGTGGAAATCACATCATTTCCCAATGAAAATATTCAAATTACAAACCCTACTTGCCAAAACCCTTCTATGGCTTCTTTTATTTTTCTTTTAATCTTATAATCATGGAATGGATGGGGTTGAAATGGACTTAAAGCTCATCTTGTTCCAACCCCCTGCCTTGGGCAGGGACACCTTCCACTATCCCAGGTTGCTCAGAGCCCCATCCAACCTGACCTGAGACACTTCCAGGGATGGGGTGAACACTTGCATGGATAATGAACCACTCCAGTCACTTGCTTCCAGGCAAACCCTATTTCTTATAAAGCTTTCTTGCTTTGCTTTGCTGTTCTAGCAACCAAATGCATCAAGAAATGCAGGTGGAGACCTGTATCTCATTTGCTGTGGCTTCCTTAATATAAATCCTTGGGGCAGGGGACCCTCATGACTTCCTTGTCTTTACATTGGAGACACGTGGATTGGATGGATGGAGCACTCACTGGACACAGAACTGGCTGGATGGGGCACACAGAGCTGTGGTCAAGGGCTCATGCACGAGGAGAGCAGTGATGAGTGGGGGTCCCTCAGGGGTCCGTGCTGGGGCTGACACTGTTCAGCATCTTTGCTGGTGATGTGGGTGGTGGGATCAAGGCACCCTCATTGAGCTGTGTGGTGCAGCCACACACTGGAGGGAAGGGCTGGATCCAAAGGGACACAGTTGAGAGCTGGGCCAATGCAAAGCTCCTGAAGTTCAGCAAAGTGCAGGGTCCTATCCCTGGGTCATGGTAACTCCAGACACAGCAACAGGCTGGGCAGAGACTGAGAGCAGCCCTGTGGAGAGACTTGGGAGTGAAGGGTGGTGAAAAACTCGCCATGAGCCAGCAGTGAGCACTCACAGCAGAGTCCTGGGCTGCATCCAAAGGAGCTTGGGCAGCAGGTCAAGGGAGGGGATTCTCCCCTCTGCTCTGCCCTCATGAGAACCCACCTGGAGTCCTGCATACAGTTCTGATGCCCCCAACATAAGAAAGACATGGAACTGTTGGAGCAAGTCCAGAGGAGGCCACGAAATTGAGAAGAGGACTGGAGCACCTCCACAACAAAGACAGGCTGGAGGGTCAGGACCTTTGTTCTATTCTCTTTCTGTATCTTCTATCATTTGGATGGAAGTGGAAACTCCCAAAGCTGAAGAAATAGAAGCCACTTGCAGTATTTTTCCTAAAAGTTAACAGTTTTAGACTTTCCTTTGTCCTAAAATGTGTTCTGAGCTCAGCTTGCTTCTGTGCAGAGGGATTAAGCATCCCGTTAGTCCTACTTATGCCTTCATAAACAGCCCCTTTCTAGCTCTGCATGGAGCTGAGTTTTATATGCTGGCTGTGATAAGATCAGATAAAAAAATATAGTGGTGGCAGCAGCAGTGAGTTTTAACCAGGGGACTGAATTTCAGTCAAGTGGGGATTAAAAATGCAACAGCCATAGCTGAGGTGTCTTGACATCAGCACATTTCAGCAAAGATGCCAAACCCAGGCAAGAAGCCAAGAACCCTCCCTGGGCATGAGGGACGTGGCCAGTGGAGCTGCACCAACAAACCATCTCCACTTTGCTGGCTGCAACCAAGAAGTGAAACACCTCAGGTCGTTGTGGCACCAGCCCAAGGCAGCAGCCCCACCTGCCTCACACCTGCTCTCAGCATGGCCTGGGCAGAATTAAACCCAGCTGTGGTGCCCTGAGCTCTCAGGCACTGCAGGATCCCAAAATACTGCCTTGTCTGGGACCTAATCTTCCAAATCTGTGAGAGCTTGCTCCATCCCTCCCATCAGCAGTTGGCTGAGGCTTTCCTTTGGCTCATCCTGAAGCTGCTGTCTCTCTCCAAGGTGCCCATCATCCCTTCTCTGCAATTAATTAAACTCAGGTCTGTAATTTTTTTCCTTTTTTTTTTTTTTTAAATTGAGAATCTTAGATTCAGGGTTCAAACACCCTCAGATTTGTTTCAGGAAGCTTTCATTAACAAATCAATCAGCTGTACTTATTCCCATTCCCACACAAATTTGTCTCAGTGCTTTTTTATTCATTTTCATATTCTGCTAAAATGTGGTGTTATACAAATAGAAATGAGATCTGGCAAAGGCAAACACACAGACAGTTTGCTGCTAAAGGCAGGGATAAAAAGCAGTGGCAGGGCAGTCAGATGGGGCCAGTCTCCAGTTCTTTACTTCATTCCTTGGATGTGGGAAGCTCATTGGCAGGGGCTAATTCTGCATGTGGTGATCAGGGTGAGGAGTAACACACAATTATGGCTCAGGGAGTCACAGCATTCCAGAAACAACCTGGATCCAGCTGCAATCTCTCTTCTCCACCCATGTTTGAGCCTTTGGTACTGCACAAGTGATACCTGAGCTCTCCATACCCTGCTGTGATCTTTGGAGTTTAGACAAGACCAGTGTCAGCACTGAGGCTGAAGGGAATCAAATCACTGAAGAGGTTTTATTCCAAATCAGTGTCTCCACTTCAAATGGCGAAGAAGGAAGGGGAAATTTTCAAGGCATAAGTTGTGTTTCTGATAAATGATGTGTGACCCTTTAGTACCTCTGGCCCCAAATTACTCCTGGGTATCTGTAATGTGTGCAGGGTCCATCAGGGCTTGGGTAGGGACAAACCTGCTGAGAAAGAGGAAAACAGTGAGATGGAAGGTCCTTAACTGCTGTGCCTGCTGGGGACCATCAGCACCAGGGAGTCTGGGCCAGGTCTTGGTTGAGGTAAATATGACTGATCCATTCAGCTGGATTATTTGCTACTCACCCTAATCTCTTATAGCATGTCTAGATTTCAGTGGACTTGCTTGATTTATTCATTGTCCAGCCTCTGGGTTGGCTGTGAGGGGGTACACAGGGTTCATCTGGTGGATTTTCAAAAAGAGAGTGAATCTGAGGGTTTAGGAGAACTAGTGCCACTATTTCAATGTTTTGTCTTGAGCAAGTGAGGGCTTTTCTAAGTCATAGAATCACAGAATTTTTGGGGGTTGAAGGGACTTTTTTTATGATCATCTCATTGCAATCCCATTCCATGGTCAGGGACACCTCCCACCAGCCCAGGCTGCTCCAAGCCCTGTCCAGCCTGGCCTTGGACACTTCCAGGGACGGGGCAGCCACAGCTTCTCTGGGCAACCTGTGCCGGGGCCTGCCCACCCTCACAGGGAAGAATTAATTTTTTTTCTTAAATCTGAGTCCTAAGAATTCCCACAAGGTGAACACAATCACCTGCATGTAAAACTGCTTCTAAAGGTGACATGAAGCAGAGGGAATGTGAATCCCAGATCTTTTTTCCTGTGCTCAAAGGATGCCTTGTCACTGACAGACACTCACAGCTGCTTCAGGGAGAAAGATGGCAAAGCTGTGGGGTTTTTGTTTGATGATGGAGCTGCTTAGAGAGATAAAACAAGGCAGAGCAGTGAAAATGAGGACTACCTCTTTATGGCCATGATAAACACCTTTGGAGCAAAGTCCTCACTGCGCTGGAGCACCCTGGGGCTGTGTTTGTGCCAGTCTCCCTTCTGCAACAGGGCTGTGGATATAAGGCTGGGGGTTTGGGAGGGGAGCACCTGTCTCCAGCTGTGGCCAAGAGCAGATGAGGAGGAACATCTGTGGCTTTGCACTGCACTGGTGTCACTGCCTGATGCTCAAAGATCTCCCTGGCTGGAGGTGGCACCTGGCCTTTAATAACCCCTTAGACAACTTTTGTCTCAAAACTTGGCTGCTGAGTTTGTTCACTGTATATTTTTATCTTTTTCCCTAATATCCACAGTATCTTGTGTCTAAGAATTCTGTAGCTAAACTTCACTTTGGTTAGAAAATATCTTCTTTTTGGTTTTTTTTTGAGGCTGTTGTGCTGGCACCTCCTTTGTCCAGCAGGGAAGCAGCACTGAACAGCCCCCTCATAACCTTCCTCAGGACCCTGAGGTTGTACAGAACTCCTCTGGATCTTCTCAGGTGTCTCTGCCTGTGGCTGAGGAGTCTGGACTGCTTCCTTGTCCCTTGGTGGGTAGCTCTGCTCACATTTGCTTTCCCTCCTCACAGCTCCTTTCTCTGACCATGCAGAGCATGAGGTGGTGGATCAAGGGCAGGGGCTGGGGCAGGGAATTTCTGTTTCCATATTTCTGTCCCAGACTGCTCATTCTGGGGCAAAGAATATTTGCATTTTCCCCTCTTCATCGTCTTGTGCCATTTTGACTGTCTGGAACAGCAGTGATGTGTCAGCACTTTGCTTGAGGGTGACATTTCCCTTGTTCAGTCCCTTAAACCAGCTGGGAGAAGAAATATTAACCACTACCAGTTCATGCTGCTTTGAGGTTGATGCTAAATGTGTATTTGCACATCCTTCAGGCACTGCCCTTTGCTAAATGAGCAAATTGACAGTGTTGCAGAGCATCTGTGCAATTATATTTGAATGCACCACTCAGAGACTGTGACAAATCCATTACATGAAGAGAAAAGGACAAAAGGTTAAAATAAAAATGGCTTAATAAAATGAATCATTGCAACAATCCATTTAAAACTGCACAGGGAAATGCAGAACTGTGAAAAGCACTGAGCATCCACTGTGGAAAAAAAAATCTTTGTTTGTTAGAATGGACAGTGGGCAGCATCTTGGCTGGTGGAAATAGATGGAATTAGGTTAAATTAGCTGAGGATCTGACCATATAGCTTTGTTTGATCTTTAAGCATGAGATCATTTCTGCTTCCTGCCAAGCCTGAAATAATCAGGGATTTACATCACAGCTTTTGCTGCCCCCAAATGCACAGGATAGTTGAGCAGTTGTTCAGTTTTGTGATAATTTCCCTCTTCCAGCAAAACTTACACGGCTTTATAATTTCAGAGTTATTTATTAAGCACACCCCCCCCTCCCCCCCCCCTCAAATATGAAACTCCTCCCACACTTCTGGCTCCAGGCAGGTCTGCATTCTGCTGGGAGGGGCTGGTATGAGAGTTGCTGGGACCTGTCCCTGGGAGTGGTTCAATCACAGACTGTTTTAGGTTGGAAGGGACTGTTAAAGGTGTGAGTCCAACCCCAACGTGCACAGCTTGAAGCAGTGGATTCTCCCCCCTTGTAAAAGCTCTGAGCTGCTCAGAGGATCCCCACCAGCTCCAGGGAAGGCACTCTCAGCTGTACTCATGCCATGGGCTGTGGCTCAGCATCCCCACCCCCCCCACTTGGCTCCAACATGAGGGTGGCCATGGACCAGCTTTGAGGGGGCTCCATGGCCTGTGGGTCACTGCTGAGATCTGCTTTTCATGGGTGAAGGAGAACAGGGGGTGGGATGCACTGTCTGAGCTCTTCTCCTCAGCCCCCAGGACCAGCTTGTAGTCTCAAGAAGGAAAAAAAACCCATCTGTATTGCCCAGTGCAGATACCAAGACTGAAGGTACTGAAGGCGCTGAAGAAAGATGTAGTTAAAAGACAAATGATGCTTTGCTTGCCAGGGCATTAGGGACCAGGAAAGGCTGGAGAGAGCTGCCCTGCTGTGTCCAGGTGTGAGTGGGAAACAGGCTACTCACAGCATGTGCAGCACAGGAAGGCGGCACAAGGTGTTGCCAAGAAGAGAAGTCTTTGAGTTCAAGTTGGCACCTGAGGCAGGAAAAGCCATCACTTCTCTTCAGTTAAGTTTGAGAACTCTCAGAATGAGAAACTGAGGCAGCTTCAGGATGAAATTCATCTGCTGTTGGAGGCCTTGAGAGTGAGCTTTGGGGACCAAACTGGGCTGAAGTCAAGCTGAGCTTAAAAAGACCCACAATATGCTTGTAGGGCTGAGAGAATGTTGTTGCATCAACAGCAAACCCAGCCTTGGTATCAAACTGCTCTTCATCTTCTCAGAGAGAGATGTAGTTTTAAACCGGGAATAATAATTGTAATGAAGATGTGCTTGTGGCCCTTGGGGTTCCCATCAGGAGGAGATGGGGGGTCCCTTCAGCTGTGTCTTACTCTCCAAACGGAGCAGAGAACAGGATGGATGTGGGGGTGCCCTGCTGGGCAGGAGGGGCTGTGTCCCCCTCCTATCCTCCTCCTCCTCCTCCTCCTCCCCCAGGGTCATGTGCAGACCAAGGCTCAGCAGGTTTCCATTGCTCTTGGCTTGCAAATTGCTCTGTAGTTAATTTTATTTTTTTTTTCCTGAGAGATCCATTTTGTCTCAAATTTGTGGCATGTTAGCACTTCTTCCCTGATTTCTGAAGTAAGCACCAGGCTTAGGGTAATAATGAATTCCTCTAAGTCTGTAATGGAGCTGTCACTCAGGAACAGCACACTAATGCTTTGCTCTGTTCCTCAGGGACTGCTTTCTGCTGCTGTTTTGAAGGGATAAAAGCAAATCCAATGTGCATCTCGTGCAAGTGTCTGAAGCAGTTGGTGGAATCACATGGGCTCAATCCTCTTCTGAGTTACGCAGATCCAAATCCCCAGGACTTGTTTGACCCAGGGGCTTGGCACATGTGCCAGCTGCACCACACAAACCCTACCTGAGCAGAGATGGAGCAGCTTCCACCATGTGGCTGGTGACTCCCTGAAATCAGAGTGATTTATTTGATGTTTATTGAGGGATAGGACAAGGGGGAATGGCTCTAAGCTGGGGGAGGGCAGTGTTAGTGTGGATATTGAGAAGGAATCCTTCCCTGTGAGGGTGGGCAGGCCCTGGCACAGGTGCCCAGAGAAGCTGTGGCTGCCCCATCCCTGGAAGTGTCCAAGGCCAGGCTGGACAGGGCTTGGAGCAACCTGGGATAGTGGGAGGTGTCCCTGCCCATGGCAGGGGGTGAAGCAACAGTCATTAAGGTCCCTTCCAACACAAACCAGTCTGTTATTTCATGAAGGTGCTCATGTGCCACCTTTGGCTCCCCCAAAACCTCCCCAAAACAGAATTAATTCTGTAAAAATACAGGATAAAAATAAAAATAAATCTGGTTTCTGTATTGCAACATTGGAACACAAATTTGGTTAAGAATTTCTAAGAAACCTGTGACAAATTTTCACCTGGAAGGGAAGCTTCAGCCAGACATTACAGCTGGGCAGTTTTAGGTAGATAAAACCAGAATCTAATGAGAGCACTGTCAGGGACAGCAGCCTTTGTCAGCAATGGCTCAGGTGGGAAAAGCCATGGCTGGGGTGGCTCTTCCAACTGAGATGCTCTGAAGCTTTTTCCAGAGGTATAAACAAGATATGGTGCCCCTCATAGTCTTTCACTGGCCCAGGCCAAGGGGGAGTTTAATGGGAGTGAAGTGGAAATGTCAGTATGTGGAGGGAATATTCCACTGCCATAAATACAGGGTTTTTTTTCTTTATGAACCATCTGTCAATTTATTATTTGTAGAAACTCAGTCTGGATACAAAAATTTAAGTATATTAGTCCAAGAGACCAGATAGATGATCTATTCTAAAAATACACAAATAATAGTGAAGAAATGACATTTCTTGTCAGTCAGTGTCAGAAAGGATTATGAAGTGATGGCCCCTGGCTCTTGAGATGACAAGGTGACAGCTTTCCTGCATATTACCATTACAAAAGCTCTGTGCACCTGAAGTTTTGTGGGACACTGAGGTGACTTGAGGTTTTGTGCATTTGCTTTAGAAATAAAGCTCTGCTTTCAAACATGTCTGTGTGAATGTGAAGAGCTGTGAAGTTATGGGGGAATATCCTCACCTTTCTGTTAGGGGTTCTTTGTGTCCTCATGCCTTATTCAAGGCAACACCAGAAATTATTTTCAGTTTTTGTGTCAAACATGTATGAAAACAGACATTAATGCTTTATAAAGTGATACCCAAACCCATTGTCCCAGCTCAGCAGGTGGGACCAGTTTATCCTTGTGTGGGTGTGACCAAAGCTACTAAACCCTCTGTCACATTGCCCAGGAACTGTTACCAATGGCCCATTGGCAGCAGCTGCCCAGGGCACACCTGACCCCTCAGGCTGGGAGCTGGCTGGGAAAGAAGCCTGGCAGAGGAGCTGGGAGAACTCCCTTGCAGGGAGTCCTTGGCACCTCCACACCCACCTGAGGGCTCAGCTCTGCTCATGGGCCAGCAACGATTCCAAAATCCCCCCTGACTTTATCCCAGAGTCAGATCCCCCAGTGTGGAACTCCCTGCCCTGGGGGAGTCACTGGGGGCTTCCACCTGCACCTGAGGGGAGAGAATCTGGGGGTTTGGAGACCTCTGGGACCACTTGTTGGATCCAGAGGAGGAGCAGAACCTGGACAGGAGGAGCCCACCACTCTCCACCAGACTGTGCCATCATCTGCACCAACAGGTTTTTCCCTTTCTTTTCCTTTGGACTCGGGGGAACCAAGTGGGGCTCAGAACAGGGGCCACCAAACCCCACTGTGTTTGTGCCCCAGGGGGCTGGGTTACACTGCTGGGTTTTGTGGGTTAAACCCAATTTCTCTTTGTGCCATTGCATTTATTGTAATCTTGTTATTAAATTGTAGCTCTGATTTATAATCTCTTGTGTGTTGGGTTCATTTCTCCGGACGGTTTCCCTTTAAACCAGCACAACTTGCAGTGGGGATGAGAGGGAAGGGGTGTCAGGGTGTCCCGTGGCAGGGCTGAGAGCTGGCACTGCAGAGGGAATATCTCTGCATTTTTGCTTCTGTATTTTGGCTTGAACTGGTGATAAACTCATCCCTGAGGGTGGTGTAAATCTGTGGGATGTGCAATGGTCAGCCCAGGACTCTTGTTTTAGGTGTGAAAGTGACTTGAAAGGCAGATTGTCCAAGAGCTCAGCTCCCACCTCAGACTGTAATTCGCACTCCTTGTGGGTTATTCAGGCACTACAGAATTTGCAGGATTATCTGGGCTGCTCCTTCTGCACCTGTGAATTTTCCAGAAGTGCAGGCAACCAGCTGAGCTTTACTCTGCTCTTCAGGCTCTGAAAGACTGCCTTGGAAAACATCCACAAGATTTTATTGCCTGCTTTTATTTTCCTCGGGGGGGGGGGAACCCACTAGAACATTTCAATGAGGAGAGTGAGGTGCTTTTTTATCTTTTTATAAGAAAAAAAATAAGAAAAAAAAAGTGTTCCAGGCTCACCTCATCAGAACTTTGGAAATTAAGAAGAGCAAGAGCTATCAGAAGTTTTCTGGATTTATTTAAACCACACTTCACTCCTCCACATGGCCCTGACCATAGGCTGGTAAATCCATTGACTGACAATATTGATCCATACAGTTAAACATCCACTTTGCTGGGCTGGGGAATTTGAAACATGCAACGAGAAAGGTCTGTTTGACAAGGGAAAAATAGGTCTGAAGAGAGGTCAATAGGAATTTTATCACTGGATTTTGAGGCAGCCAGGATATGGTTTCAAACTGTGAAATTACAAGTAAGGGAAATACCTCCATTTCCTGCATTTCTGCAAACAAAGCCATTAATTTAAGCAGAACCACCGGGCTCAAAATAACTGTTTCCTCCGCTAGTCTGGTCTGTTATCAGCAAGAGCAGCTTGCACGACTCCCGCGTTCTGCATTCACCAAAGTGGCATCGTATTGATGCACTTCTGAATAACAGGCAATTGGATCTATTAAAAATGCCATTAAACATCCCATTTGCAGCGCTCTCCAGAAGGACACAGACTGATTGTGCTTCAAGCAGCCTTTACAGATCCTGTGAGAACTCTACTGTGGCTGTGAACTAATCAAACAAACCAAAAAACCTGAGCACAAAGCAGGACTTGGACTGAGACACTGAAGTGCCAAATTCAAGGTCATGCAGCGCACAGGATTGGGCTGGTTTTGTGTAAATGCAAAACTGTTTCAGAACTGGTGAGGCTGAACCACTGTTCCTGAGAAGATGCTATTTATTTCTTCTAGTCCACCAAAAATAAATTAAACCTAAAGTGCATTCTAACTTTGTGTTTCATTAGGTACAGTGTTTACAGAAAGATCCTTTGAGTCCAAAACAAAGCTCCACACTTTTTAATTATCAACGTTTTCCTTTCACTGCCAGCTCCTTTTCCCGCTTTCTTTATCTTTTCCATTTATCTGCAGCTTGTGCAGAACTCAAAGTGCTAATGGTGGTAATTAAACCTGATTGTTGGCAGTTACTAGAAATTACCTTTTAGATTATTGGCAATTCCTGTACTGAGATATCATTATTGCTGAGCTCTGAGGCAGCAACATTCTGGTGCAAAAGAAGATGATACCAGCACCTGAAGCAACTTTATGGCTCATAAACAAGTAACAGGCTGGAAATCTTAACATTATTTCATGTTACTCACTTTTGGGATGATTCTCCTTTCCCTGGGGCAGGATGGTGAAGGTGAGCACTGGAACCATCACCCCATAAGCAACTGGTGAGCAGGGTGGGGGGCAGTGGGATAGGGTAGGAGTGGCAGCTTAGCATCCCCATCCGGCCTGATCTCTGTCAGCAGCACTCATGATATTTGCTTTTTATTTAGTTTTAATTTTTTCATTCGGTTAATTTCCATATCTATCCCATTTCAAAATTCATATATTTGGCAGCGGGGAAAAAAGAAAAAAATACTCCCCTACCAGGTGAGTAAGTGAGTATGAACAGTGCTGGGCAGTGTCACTGATGGGGCACAGGAGTTTGGAGGCAGACACAGAAGGAAGGTGCACACCCTCACCCAGGGCTGCTTCTTTTCTTTGCATCCACCATCCCTTCAGCCCCCACCAACCTTTAGTACCCAGCTGAACTGCAGCCAGTTATTTCAGCTTTCCTATGCACAAATGGCATGCCCAGGGAAGATTTTTATAGATGTCAGTGATAGAAATATAAAAATAAAAGAGGCTGAGCTTAAACAGCCTGTCCTGGTGGGATGGTTGTGATTAATACCCAAACAACATGCTGTTGGTTCTCGCTAGATTGAAGTGGGATAAATCCATAAATTTGAAAAAATAAATCCCCTGTCAAGACACAAATGCAAATACCCAGCAACTACTCATTTTCAAGCGTGACACTGCTGAATAATAAAGGACTTACAGGCACCCAGCAGAAATTTTTCAGAGTTATTGCAATTTTGTGAGTAAGTGCCACAGTGCTGAGATGAGGAATACCAGTTAGCACCAGTTAGAAGCTCCATGAGCACATCTTACATTTGGCCACAGGCATTCAAGTACACTGTTAAATCTTCCCTCAGCCAGGCACTGAGAGCAGCTCAGCCTTCCTGGGCCAGCTCATTAACCAGATCTCATTAATTTGCAAGCAATTGCTGCATGGGTGTAGACATGAAGGAGGTGGGAAGGGAAGCAGCATTGAATTTGAATCTCTGGAGACTTAGACCTCAGGAAGAAAGACTCATAGAATTATGGAAAGGTTTGAGTTGGGAGGGGCCTTAAAGATTACCCAGTGCCACCCCCTGCCATGGGCAGGGACACCTTCCATAGACCAGGCTGCTCCAAGCCCTGTACAATCTGGCCTTGGGCACTTCCAGGGATGGGGCCAGCAGATGAAGTCACTGCTATTGGCCATCACAGTGGAAGAAGGTTCCCATCTCCATAGGGTAGTAAGGAAAAAGCTCCAAAATAGAACCCCCAAACCAATCTGCCTTCATTTCAGCCACTGTCCACACAGAGCAGTGCTCAGGTGGATAAGGATGGGCACAGGTTTTATCTGAACTCGTAACAGTTCCCTGCTGGGAAGTAAAACTTAGAGACATTGCACTGTGATCCATGAAAGCTCAGCCGACTGTGGCCCATAAAATGCTAATATCCTGCAGAGCTCAGCCATACAAGCCTCTTTCCTACTTTGTGCTGCTGGGACAGGAGGACAAAACAGAAGACTCAGTGGCAGCATCAGGCATAAAGTAACCCAGGGTACAAGAGACAAAAGCTGCTTTTCCAGCAGGAAAAATTCCCATTTTCCAACACAGTTATGGACTTCCACGAGGCAGGGAGCAGCATCAGGTATTTGTTACCAGGATGTTAATTTGAGATCTCATTAGCAGCAACAGAGCATGTTTAATGAACAGGGACTTATTAAAGTATCTAATGAAAGACACTGAACCAGCACCACACAGAACTTCATCATTTGAACCAGCCTGAGTGGCAGCACCCAGTGGGAGAGACCTGTGAACACACACTTGGCAGCAGGAGATGGACATGTGCAACTCAGGGAGAGAGGAAAGGACAAGAGAGGAGATTTGAGGAGTAACCTGTTTGCAGTGATGGGAAAAAGAACTAAGTCAAAGCAGAGGGAAAATAAAAGCCATGGAAAGTGTGTGGCCCAAAGAGGATGAAGCATTCTTCTGTTTCTGTGCACTCCTGCTTACCCTGAAGATGTTTTTTGCATATTCTCCACTGTTCTATTGCTAGAACGCCATTTTCCTTCCCTGCTTGGCAGTGTAGCAAGAATGTGGCATGTTTTAAGACCCCTGTCATCATCTTTGTTTCCAGATTTGTCTCATCAGCAAATTTACATGTTTTATATTTGTTTAGCTTGCTGTGACTGGCTGATTGTTGAAAGAATGAAGCTTTGCCTAGGGTAGATCCCCAGTTTTACCAGCCCCTGCACAGAAACTCTTTCCCCTCTGAGAGGGCTCCAGCTCTTGGCTCAGCAAGGAGCCATGTCTCTCTTTTGTCTTGCTTTTATATTTAGAAAGGTTTTTGAAGGTCAGTGTGATGGATGCAGTTGACCCCCTTAACCAAACCAGCAATGGTTTGGTACAGGCTCTGAAGGAGGAAAAGGCCATGAACTCCTTCAGGAAACCCACAAAGGGGCAGAGTGACCCCATGGGCACCAATGGATGTGAGCCTGGAGAACGGATCATGCATTTAACACATCAACAGTGGGTAGTTTTATCAAGGAACAAAGACAGTTGTGGGTACAAGGAGGCTCATGCATCTCCTTCCCATCATCTGCAATTTTACCTCAAGCCACCCACTTTATCCCATAAACATCAGCCTGAGGGAGCCTTCCTTAAGCTCTCCCTGCCCAGGAGTTTGGCTGTGTGGTGGTGACCCCTAGAGCTGGGACACCTCTCTAGGTCTGAGGGTCCTAGAGAGCATCTCTGAGTTCAGAATGTCGCTTATCTGTAGATGTTTAATTTCATCTCCTTCTCTGCAGGTATGTTGAGGTGCAATCAGTGCACGGGATGAGCTGCTCCAAGGGGATTCAGGCCCACACAATGGAGGAAGCTGCTCTCCACTGCCTCACTTTGTGCAAGGACTGTGAGATGATTCCAGGTGTGCTCCCTTTTGCCATCCACTTCCCTTAAAGCTTTGCTTTTATGAACACAAGCAGTGTGGCAAGTCCCTTTCTACTGATGCACAGCAGCACATGTGGGCACAGCCCTGTGTCACACACCACTGACAAACTCAGGCAGACATGGCTGTAATGGCTGATTAAATCAATCTCATCTCCCCCTGTCACTGAACATGACTTCAAAGAGACCTTTTGCCACCCAGCCCCAAGAATTTGATGCTTCTTGGCACTGGTTAACAGAGGGACTTGGAGCTTGATTATCAAAAGGGAGTTCTTCACATGAACTGGTGAGCACGTGGTCCATACCCTCTCCTCTGGGCACCCAAGCTCTGGAAACAGGTCTAGCTCTGCCCAGGTGAACTGAACATGCACAAGACCAGGCATTATTTCTGCAATGGGTGTCTCTGGCACAGCCTAAGGAACAGGCTTCAGATTGTCTCTCATCTGTAATACCCAGTTTTACTACCACAACCAGTCTGTTACTGCTCCCTCTCCCCAGCTGTTGAACAACCACCCCTGAAGTCCTGCCTCTCTCCAGGAGTTGTACACACACTCCATGTATTTCCCTTTCACGTTGTTTCCAGTACAAAGGTCTTCCTACTTTAATTCTGGTGCTGAGTTACTTCCTTTCTCCATGATGTGGCTTCAACAGCATTTATTGTAATGAAAAAAAGACTTCTAAAAACCCAATGTACAACTTCACTTGTGAAAAAGTTAGGTGGACTGTCCATCCTTTGAACATGGCACAGAGTTCTTAAGACAAATTCCTATCCATGGCTGCCTGTGGAGACGTTCCAGTGCTTCCAGATTTGCCTGAAGCACCCGGACTGCTATAACTTAACACCACAGGCAAACTGGAAGTGTTGAAAAATTAAAACCTCCAGAGATGCCTTTACAGCTTCACTATAATCAGAGTCAATACTGGGCCTTTTATCAAAGCAGGAATGTGCTGCCCTACACGGAGAGTGAAATCAATAATGCATTCACAAGGCCAAGACATGGTGTTGAGTTATTCTCACCCAACTCAGAAGTCAGCTGTCACCAGTTTCACACCAAGCATTGCCATCTTCAGCTTGGAATCTGAAAGTATCTTCTTCAGCACTAGAAGTGGGACAACATTGCATTTTCCAGCTTAACCTCTTCTTGCAAGTTACAGACCACTATGGCACAAGACCTGGAGAGCAAAAGGCTAATTCTTATAACACAGGGTAAAAGTCCTGAGAGATTCTTGTCCATTCTGAGGCACTGGGATAACTGACTGCTCCTTCTCAGACTTAAAGACACTACCACAGACCAGATGTAACCTCTCTGAGCTGACTAAGGAACTAAGAAACTCCCATGTCTGCAGAGCATCTTCCTGAAACAGAGGGAAGTTACTCAACATTGGCAAGCATAACAGGTCCACATGACAAATTTGGGGACTTGGGCATTAGGGCTTTCTAACACAAAGCATGTCTAGACACAGGAGCAGAGAGTCTGTGTGAACTGCTGGGATTCCCATGTTTCCTTACCCAGCTGAACGTGACTCCCATTGATCAGTGCACACACTGCTCTGAAACCAGGCTCCTCCTAAGGTCATTTAAATGCATCAGTGAAGTCAACAGAAATTATTCCAGGTGAGGACTGGCTGTCTGAATTTAGAACCACTTTGGTAAGATCTGTCTCAGCAACATTCTTGCATGCTGTTGATGCTCAAATGCAGCAATTCTAAGGTGGCCAAGTTTGTTTTGCTGCAAATTGAGCAAACCATCCACAAAGCTAGTTACAGCTCCCCAAAACTCTGTTTCTGGGGCACCAAACAGAATTCTTTCTCAGTCTAATCTGTGAGCACAGACCACACAGCACCTGCAAGAACAGCCAGCTCTCTGCAAAGTCTGTCTTACCAAGATTTCCTTTCCTAGCAGCCTGTAATCCTGCAGTGAAAACCCTCACCCTGCCCCAACGGGCTGCAGAACAGAAACAGGGAAATGGTAGGTATGTAAAAAGGGAAGGTGCTTGGTTTTGGGACACACAGTCATTTGTCTAGAAGAGTTCCAGGGTGCTGGTGAAAGGCCAAGAGGGAAGTAACGTGGCTGTTGGAGAGGTTACACAACCAGCTTCCATCCACACTCTCAGCATGGCTGGGCCACAGCTGGTCCTGGGAAGCTCTGCCAAGATGACCAGCTGCTGCCCAGCCATGCTGGAAGAGACAAGAAACCCCCTAACCATTTGTAACCTCATCCCAAAGAACACAAAAAAAGTATTGCTGCCTTTCATCTGAAGGACAGGTAATATTCAACTCTTCAAGTCTTGGAGCTCACTTTGTGCATTGACAAATGTCTGTTAAACTGATGAGTTGATTCTCTTTCTGAGTAAGCAAATAAATGAATAAAGATACTTATTAATTTCAGAGTTTGATAACAATGCAATACAGTTCTTTCTTAGCTCACTTGGTTAAAATTTGGTTGTAATAATGCCAAGGTCATGGGTTCAATCTCCTATGTGGGCCATTGACTTAAGAGTTGGACTTGATGCTCTTTGTGGGTCCCTTCCAACTCAGAATAGTCTGTGATTACACTTTTAGCTGTATCATTTGATATAAATTCTTCTCAATTAACAGCCAAAATTCTGGATTCTTCTACACAAATCAGGAGATCTCCTCCTCCTTTTCTAAACTATTAAAAAAAAAATCCTGACATTTTCCTCACCCTTCTCTGAGCTACTCAATTACTAAAAATTGCTTACCATTTCTCTCTTTCACTGACCAACACCATGAGATTCTCAGTTAGAACTCTTCATTCAATGGGTCATCTAATAAAAAATTCCATTTCCATCAACAGAACATAAGACTGAGGCTGAGCACTACACCCTGACTGCCAGTAACCAACACTAGGGAAGGGCAGTGCCTGAGAGGAAACACTTCCTGCTGTTTGACACATGAATTTACCAGGATTCATGGAAGTCTGAGGTGGTTATTCCCTGTATTCCTAAAAGATGGGCTTCTATTTGTTTTGCAGACAGGGTTTAAGCTGCTGCTTTAAAGTATAAAAGCTGCTGATGATTCGAGGCTTAGTGATCTGGCAGATCTTCCCCAGGCAGGTTCCTTGAGGTGTCCCCTGAAAGTGCAAAGACACCCCAGGGACAAAACTGCTGCATGACAAGCCTGACACAAATGTCCCTGTGTGTCAACACTGCAGATACAGAACAGATATTTTCTGTCATTATTTTTAAAATATTTTTTAAGATTTGTGTTTTGACCTACTTGGTTATAAAAAAATAACAAAGTGGAGAAAAATTGGGGAAGTTTTTTTTCTTGGTTAATAAAAAGAGAAATTGGAAAATGGACTGAGAAGTGTCAGTTTTGTTTTGGTTTATCATCCTCCCTTCCCATTTCTCTGTTGGCAACAAAGAAAAAGAACCAAACAAGCAGAGTAACAAAGGAAGAACTTTAAAACAAAATAAACAAAACCCAACCAACCAAAACCCCCAAACAAACAAAGAAACAAACAAACCCCCACCTCCAAACAAGAAATGTTACTAAATGAGTATGTTTTCACAGCAAATACTCTACACAGTTATATTTTCAGAGAAGTTTGGGAGAAGAAATCACACACATTGAAAAGAATTCCTTTTCATGCTAAAAATGACTCTTCAAGAAACCTTTCCATGCTGACTGATGGGAGGGGCTGGGAAGGGAGCAGAGGGAAAATGCAAGATGCATGAAAATTTCCCAGAAGATAATCAAATACATAGATTCTAATTTTTTTATCATCATGGACTTCAGATCCCTGATTTATTACACCAATGTAAAAAATAAACCAAACCCCAAACAAGGACAAGCCCTTTTCTGTAGGGTGGGAAATACTCACTCATATGCAGATCACTAATTTTCAACAATCCTAACAAACTCTGCCTGAGTGGAGCAGCAATTCCTCTCTACCAATACCAGAAAATGCAGAATGCTGAAGAAGAAACAAAAGTTAAACCAAACCATTTAAAAATACAGTACTGTGACATATTTTATTTCATTTGGATTGATACTACATGCTTACTACCACTAGGAACAGACATGCCTTTTTTTTGTTGTTTGTTTTAGACTTTTTTTTATTATTGTAATTTTTAAACCTATATTAAATGTCGACCTAAACCTTGCTGTGCCTTGGAAATCTGGCTCAGGAGTTAACTGCAGGAATTTTTATTTAAATAGATAAGCATTTAGTTTGAAAATAAGACAAACACAGGTGAACAGGAAAATTAAATTACAAATTCAATTCATACAAATATCTCTTATGCTATGCACTAAATCCTGTTAATTAGCTGAGGTCTTTTAAAAATTCTTAAAATACTTATGAAACATTATTTACAAATTATATAAATAAAACCTAGGCCACTTAAATTAACCAATACAACAAAAAAGTCACCTTTTTGTACGGTGTGTACCAAAAACGTTGTTGTTTATTGATCATAACCCAGTTCGCAGTATAAAATGTTTGCTCACTTACATCAAAGTGGGTTCCAATAGAAGAAAGGAAGGTATTGGTTCCAAACGAAAACAATCAATATTATAAATGCTTAAAATCAATGAGGCTTCTGAATGTTCTGCTTGGCACCATTCGCAGTCATTTTTAGAAGTCCCTTCTACAGTGTCTGTCCTGTGAACAGGTCATATCAAAATAGCAGAGACATGGGTTTAGCAAAGGGAAAACACTCAGTACGTTGCTCACACTTCACAAAGATCTTTCACCAGGAGGGAGAGGCAGAGAATGGAATGTCAGTGGCCAGCACAAGCCTTTACAACATTTAACTTAAAAAGGCAGCATTTATAGAACTAATCACAGACTATACACATCCTGCACTCGACAGCAATAAAAAGGACTGGGAAATATACATTTAGGAAAACAAAAGACTGATGGTTTTCCATTACCCTTGTTAAAATTAATGCTTTGCTCCTTGTCTTTTGTTTTAAAACCAGCATCGACACCACCAACAGCTACAACTACTTTTTCCTTTAATATAATATATGGCAGGTAACTACTGTACGTGAAAAATGTACAATAAAGGGCAAGAAACCACCGAATTTCCTATGCAGACACATGAAAATATAAAGCCATACAGATTCCAAAGTGCCATGAATACCAAATTCAAGTGATCACTTATAGCATGTAGGAAAGAAACTAAAGGGAACTTGCTCTATGGGTTGCTGAGCCCTTCAGCTGCGTCCTCAGTGTCCCCTTTGGCAGCTTTGGTGAGGATTTCCATCCATTTCACCTGCAAATCCTCATCTTCTGCGCTGAAATAGAAAGTTTGGTGGGACTGGCAGAGCTTAAAAACGTGCTTCACTTCCAGCTTCTCACCAGCACCTGGCAAAGTGACTTCGTAGCCGGGCAGAGGGATGGCACGTGGGCTCCGTCCGTCCTGAGGGAGAGAGAAGGGATGTCAAAACTCGGGATTCAGCACTGTTTGGGAGGGGGGGAGCAGGGCACAGTGCATGGAGCACACACTGCAGGAAGCACGCATGGATGCAGTCCCAGGGACACGTGCATTGGGCTCCTCGTTCAGCACTGCAGCGTAGAAAGCAGGGACAGGGCAATATCGGCTGCTCAGCTTAAACCAACAGCAAGCAAGGACTTACTGGGGCTTTATTCTTCTTATTGCACACATTTCATTTTACAGGAACACACGCCTGTGTCTTTCACAAAGATTCCTTTGCATTAGCTACAGGCAATGGGATCCAGCTGACAACAGTTTGGTGTCGTCCCTTCTGAACTTCATGGGACGTTTTGGAGGATTGGTTAAAAGGAAACAAATAAGCAGAGCTGGACCCTGAGAGACAGCAGACAACCAACAGGGAAAAGACTTTGAAATACAGGAGAGTTTTGGATTTTAAGTCTAACAGTGAATCTTCACAGAAGGTCCTGGGTTATTTATGATGCCTTTCAGAATTGCCAAGGAAGTCAATACTCCGATTCTTGAGCATCCTTTAAAGGCCAGACTGACTCACAGATCTAAAAAGCAATACAGCTCTCCAACAGCCACATCTGGAGCATCAACCAACTCTTCACTCCTAAGCTCTTGGGAAGATATTTTAGCAAGGCAGGGTGTGCCATGGCCAAGCAACTCTCTTTGACTGCTCCTAGCAAAGTGTTTCCAAAAACACATCCCCAAACTGAAGTCTGAACCACACAGGCATCAAGCACTTGTAAAAAGCCATCACCTCCAGCAGCTTCTTCTACCAAAGCCAACAAACAACCCACAGAGAAGCAGCAGTCTTTCTTCTGTCAGCCCACACCAAATGCAGATCACTTGGTAAATCTGGAAGAGGACCACAGTGCTGAGAACAGTGGCCAAAAAATTCCCTACTTTTCTAACACCTTGACTAAAGTAATTCAAATTTCAAAACTGCTCACATCAATTCAAATACATACTAAAGGAGCAAGAAATACACAGCCAAAAACGTGCCTACACAGTTTATTAAAACAATACAGGCTTCTTGATTTATTTATCTACTACTTGTTACTGTCATGCAACAATGCCAGAGCCCAACTGTTTGAAGGCCAAGCACAGTTCAGTGAGATTCAAGGCAGCTTTAGGCCAAACACTAAAGAATCCAGTTCCCAATTTAAGTATTTGTCCCAAACGCAGCACAGTTTCTATACCCCAACACCACAACCACATCCCTATCAACAGGGAGGTCCTGCCCATGCAGAAGGAGAACTGGCATGTCAGAGCAGCTCCAGCCCTGCACAAACGGCACTGCTCAAGCAAGCAAACATGGCACTGATGAACACAAATGCACAAGAGCACATGCAAGCTCAACCATGCCTGTTTTGCTGGTCTTGGTTTGGAAAAACAGACATTCAGGCTTGTCACATGGAGCACCGGAGGCTGCCCACAATGAGGAATGATGCTGTTTGCAGCAGGGCACCATAGGAGCAAATTGATGTTGAGTTGTATGTGTTGCACCTACCCAACATGTGCAGGCACAGGCAAACTAAGCAGCCTGCCTTTGGTCTTGCATCCTCCCTTTTCTTAATATGCTGCCCTTGGCAATTTGTCTGTACCTGCCTGGTTCAAAAGGAAGGGATTTACATTATCTCTGAAGAGCTGCACTGCTGACAGGTAAAGGTGAAGCACTTGGCCTCGAGGCAAAGCCCACCCCCAGTCCAGACCTCACAGTGGCACCAGCAGCATCTCTGGATGTCACTCTGCCACTAAGCCCTTCCCTCCAACCTGAACCCAGCAAATCCAGGGGCTCTTCTGCACCCATGAGGAATTCCAGCCCTACACTGAGCATGGAAGCAGGATTTACAGCCTTACAAAGAGATAAAATTCATATTCCAGTTTTAAGAGCTTACCAGATTTTGCTGGTTAGACTGATTTGGGGTTTTATTCAAATATTTCTGTATGCAAAATAGCAGGGCTGCACAATACTGGTATTGCATCAAACCAAAATACCCAGTGCTGAGAAGGGCTTCACTCCAGGGCTGATTGAAATAATTTGCCTCAGATGGGGACTGATAGATAAAAATCTAGTGGGTATGTAATACTGTCCCCAATCACAAGTACTGTGCACTCATCCTGACCCCCTTCAGCATAACACAAATGCATTATTATCTAGGTCACCACAAGTATGACAGCCATGACAACACCCAGGGTTTGAGATTTGGGCATGGACAGATCTGTTCCACCACACAGGCAGTTCTACCTCAGGCACCTGCACAGACATCCCTCTTGCACTGCACAGCTCCTTGCACTGTAAAAACTCTCTGACACAACAGTGACCCACCAGTGGCACCACTGCCATTTCCCCCTCCTGCTTCTGAGTGGGCCTAGAAAATCCCTGGTTTTTCCACCCATTGCCCATGATCTAACCCCAATCTTGCACAGGTCATTGTGATGCAAAGCCCTGCAGGACCACAAAAAGGACGGGAGTTTTGTGCAGAGCCAGGTAAAGCTTCTCCTAAACAGGATCAACAGGCAAGACAAAAACATACTTCCCTAAAACCCTGAGGTGAACTTCAAACTCAGCTACTCCCTTATTTTCTAAAAGTAAATCACATTTACACAAGGAACAGAAGATTTTTCTTCTTTATAAACCAAAACTTTCTCTTGGATCAAAGATGATCCAAGATACATACATAAATATCCATACATACACTAGCTCTCATTATACTAATTGACCCTTGATATTTTTCCAAAATCTATTCCTTTTCTAGCTATGGATGCCTTCCCTCTGCACTCACCACTCAGCTAAGTTCATGCCAGAGCTGTGTAGGGAGCTGTGCATTTTACAAGGCCAACAGAGGCAGAAGCTCCAGGTGGAGCCCTTGGAAAGACAGACCAACTTCTGTAAACCCACTTCTCCTTACACTTGAAGTGGTCTGTGCTCACGAGCAAACTCTTCTAATTCCACTGAGATGAAGATGACAGACAGCTGCACAAATTCTGCCTCTGTCTGAGGACAGATCAAGTTGGTATGAGATCCCCAAACCTGAACAAGCTGGGAATTCATCCTCATGCACAAAGCCGTATGCAAGGCTGAAACTACGAGCACTCAGAGGATTAATTCATTCTCCTGGAACAAGGATCTAAAGCAAAAGAACAGTTTTCTTGCTATTTTAAAGTCTGTGAGTTGTGTTTCCAGCTGCACTAGCATCCTTTCTTTGGTCTGAGGGCTGGGGGTGCAGAGGAAGAAGCTGTCAGGGCTTTCACTGTGCCCAAAACTTCAGTTGCAGCTTGGTTTGCTCTTTCTTCCCAAGAGGCAGCTACTCTTTCTGTTCTTAACAATAATCCCCCAACTTTCCAACTCCTATGGTCATGCTTTACTCTGGATTTCAAGACCTTTAATACTATTGTTGGCAATATTATTGCCAAAAACGACCTCATTTAGGCACTGAAATGCTTCTTTGCAGGTCTAAAGAGGTCTGTGAGATCCACTGAGGTGGTTGTACAAAAAACAACTATTGCCTGGGAAAATAACATCCAAGCACAGGAGTGGTTCCCAACTGATTTCAGACACTCAGACACCAGTAACAAAGCTCTGGGAAGATCTTCCTCAGAAGTCTGGTGTATCTTGTGAGAATCAGAACTAACAAGAATGTTGGCTTAGTACCAAGGAACAGGATTTGCTGCCTAATTTTTTCCTGTAGTCAGATGCAAATAGAAGTATGCAAATGGGAATGGCAGGTCCTCGAAAAAGGGATTAATTTTTGTTGTTTATAGTCTCAGCCTGCAACTGGTGATCCCTGACAGGAATTCCTGGGTTTGGAACGTTACAATAGATCAACTTGTCCTGTTGCTTTCTTACCTCTTTACTGGGAGATTTATCTCACACCTGAAACAGCAGAGGACACCAACCACTAAATTTAACTGTCATAAACCCAACAATTCATGCCAAAGGCACCCTTTTCCCCTAAAAAATAAAATCTTACTAATAATATAAACAGAGGCTCAAGATCAAATTTGGCAGGACATGGAGAAGAAGCAGAGAAGCTCCTCCAGCTTCCAGCCCAGCTTTGCAGGACTGTCAGGTGGGGCTGCAGAACTGAGCACCACTCTGTGTGCACTGAATGCAGGTGATCCGCCTCCATGGGGGATTATTTGGGCTGTCCTGCAACAAGCAGTTGGGCAGTAGAAGAAATTCTAAATTTCTGGGTAAGAAGTGTTGCTTTTTCTCAGCTTCTCACTCCAGTCATCTCTTAAATGATGAACACTGCTCCTGGGTGGGAAGGCCAAAGAACTCAGACCTCTCTCCCTCCACTCTCGCTCTCCTGGTCCAACTGTGCTACAATCAGGCTTGGTTTGTGTGGATACAGGGCTGGCACCTGCCTTTGGCTGAGGCACAGCTTGCACATCAGCTGAAAAGTTGCACAGCAAAGCCATTTTGTCTGCTTGGCTTTTTAAAGTTTTATTCCTTTCCCCAGACCCTGACTGCAAAGAGATCCACAGACTGGGTTTGTTGCCTTGTTTAGTGCCTTGTGTGAGGCTGTTTGCTTTGTCCATGTGCAATTTCTAGTGTTGACTAGGAGAGAAGCCAGGCTGAAGCTTACCCAGTGTGGGGCTGGAATCACAGCTGAAGCCAAGGGGCTGTGTCTGAAGCTCCTAATTCAAGTTTTCAGCCCCTTTGAGTGCTGTGTTTAAACCATCACACACTGGTTTAAAGCCAGGGGAGTTCTTGCTGACAAGCAGTAAAATGAACACAGTTCTCAGGACAATGTGTAGTTCTTGTTGAACGCCAGCTACAGGGTGAGCTTTACTCTGAAAGGCTTTACAAAATTATGGGGAAAATTGAGTTCCAAGACTTCCTAGCCACAAACTGATGCTAATAAAAAGCAAACCTTCCTATCACTACAGCTCCAGCAGAGCAATGGCAGGCTGAGTTCAGACCCATTCCTTCTTCCACCCCAGCCAGGAGATAAACAAAGCTGTGTATAAATGTGTCAAATGCCAGATACAGAACTGGATATGGGAAATCTCATTTCAGCACTGTAACTCTTTATCTTCCATGCTAAGAAAGCATGACTGATATTTCTGGTTTGGATATTCTATCTTGGATATAGATGTTCCTATCACTTGACTTCCATCACAAACAAATGCCAATTAACTTCAACTGCACATTTAGAAACAAAAAATTCTTATCAATGTAATCATTCAAAGTACAGATACAATCCCATGATGCCATCTATGACAAGGAGCTTTTCTATTTTTCAGGATGAAGAACATCAACATTTTCACAAATTCCTCCATCCTTTCAACCCAGAACCAGGTTTAAAAAAAAACAGAAAGGCTTGAGGCAGCAATTGCAATATTCAGCCTCCTTCATATCTTTATACATTTAAGAAAGTGCTTTCCCTAACGACAGAATGATAAAACCTCAACTATACCTGTCTGAAGCCTCTAAAAAAGCCAAATTATAACCTAATTATCCCTTTTCCCCCCCTTTTTTTCCTTAAAAAACTGAAAAGTGATGAGCTTAAACATTTGCTCCCAACTGTATCAGCAGTAAGTACAGGTAACAAGGTAATCTGAAATCTCTGAGGCTTTGTGCTGTATACAGAACACTAAGTTCAGTTTTGTTGTTGAAACCAAGCCAAATCCTTTGACCCATTTCTCAGTTTGGCATATTTAAACTCACACTGTTTTTCCCTCTGTGTGTTAACCCTCAAAATGTCATCTTACCTGGCTGCTCCCTTGCAGATACAGGACAAGAGGTTCAGTCTTGGGGATGGTCACCCACATTTTGTACCAAGTCTTCCCTTTTTCAAGGAACTGGAGGTAGCTGCTGAAGAGGCTGTTTTCAGCTGCAAGGATGCTTTGCTTCTGGAGGAAAGAAAAAAAAAAAGGAGCTGTTTCCATTGCTGTTTAAGTGGGCAAAATACTTAAAATTGAGTATAAAACATTCAAGTTGTGCCAAGTCAAATAATACTGAAGGGCAAATGCTGGACAGCCCATAAGTGAATACAAATCATTATTATAAACCACCAAGAAATAGCACAAATCCATGAAACAGAGACAGAGGCTGAACCACCATCCTCAGCAGATATGAAGTTCAATTCCCCTTCCACTGAGTGAAATGAGAATGGTAATTAAGATGATGCAGCTCAATTCTTGCTTAGCAAAGTAGGCTGGGATATTATTTCAAATTAATGCAAACGGTGTGGGGCACAGATCCTCTTGTGCACGGATGCAGAGAGATGGGAGCCAAATCAGAGGGCAAAAAAAAGACTGGAAGAAATGGTTTTGTTGATAGAAAGCAAAGAAAAACAAAATTCCTGGTCACATTAGGGTTTGCACAGAAGTCTCCTGGAGACTTCTGACAGCTGCTAGGAACGTTTGCAAAGGGGCAGTCCCCTCAGCTGCTACTGAGCTTGTTAAAAAATTTCATGTAAATAGGAGGGAAAGAAAAAGCCTGACTCTGATCTTCCCTTTCTATACCAGCTTTCCTGCATTTTACCTGATCCTTTGAAGCTTTAACAATAAAACAGAAGCCTGAGCATAGGAGGGAAAACAACACTTTTCCCTGGGTTTTTACAGCTTTCTCCTCTAATCTGCTTTCTGAAGTAAAGGCACAGGTCACATTTCAGTGGTTTGCCTTTCAGCTTTGCAGATTAACTGTACTCTCTCTCCCCTGGGCAGGGGCAGGTTCTCACAAACAGCTCTGCTGAAACAGAGCTGAAGTTTGTCAGGAGGTACCAGAGAGTGTCTTGATGTCCACAGATGGCTCACCACCTGTGGGCACAGCTGCAGTGAGCATCACAGAACCACAGCATGGGTTGGGTTGGAAGGGACCACAAAGACCATCTCATTCCAATCCCCAGCCATCGGCAGGGACACCATATCTGAAGGGTTTGATGGGATCAAAAAGTTCTGGGTCCAAAATCTGCCCTGTGGCCTGCAGGCCTGGCAGCCCAGGGTAGGGCACTGTGCATCAAAGATATTGAGGTGCTGGAGCAGGTCCAGAGAAGAGCAACAAGGCTGGAGAAGGGACTGGAGCACAAGTGCTGTGGGGAGAGGCTGAGGGAGCTGAGGGTGTTTAGCCTGGAGAAGAGGAGGCTCAGAGGTGACCTCAGCACTGTCTAGAACTGCCTGAAGGGAAGTTCCGGCCAGGTGGGGGTTGGTCTCTTCTCCCAGGCACTCAGCAATAGGACAAGGGGGCACGGGCTCAAGCTCTGCCAGGGGAAATTGAAGTTGGAGAGCAGGAAAAAATTCTTTCCATAGAGAGTAATCAAGCATTGGAATGGGCTGCCCAGAGAAGGGGTGGATTCACCATCCCTGGAGATTTTTAAATGCAGATTGGCCGTGGCACTGAGTGCCATGATCTGGTAAAGGGACTGGAGTTGGACCAAGGGTTGGACTTGATGATCTCGGAGGGCTTTTCCAACCCAATTGATTCTATGCTTCTATGACCTGCAGCTTTACCCCACTCTGTTGCTGAGATCTTGGATGTGTTTGGGTACAGCTACAGAGCTCCTGAGCAGCAGAGTTCCCTCTGGGACACTGCTGGTTTACCAGGGTAGGGAGGTTTAGTAGCCTGGAACAAAATACAACATTTTACAGAACCACAGAATGTCTGGAGCTGGAATGGACCCACAAGGATCAAGTCTAACTCCTGGCACTGCACAGGACAGCCCGCCATGTGCCTGAGAGTTCTGCCCAAACCCTCCTGGAGCTCTGGCAGCCTTGGGGCTGTGCCCTCTGCTCTGGGGAGCCTGGTCAGTGTCCATCACCCTCTGGGGGAAGAACCTTTTCCAAACAGCCAGGCTAAACCTCCCCTATTAGAGGAAGATTACTACAGGAGCTCTGGGTTTACACAACCAGGTTTATGTTTCTTGCTCAGAGTCCATCTCTTCTCCACATAGGCTGGTTGACCAGCAGCATGACAAGGCTGGGAGGAAGCCCAGTGGCTCTGAGGGGTGGCTTCCAGAGGGATGCTTTTCCAGAGCAAATGTTTTTCAGCACAGGCTGTAACTGCTCCCCAGTTTTCCATGAGGTACTTGGAGCAGGATGGTCCAGGTAAGCCTATGGAGGGAGGGTCACTGGCAATGAAGTTCTAAGTGTATTAGTGGCTCCTTCAAGAACCTGATGTCCCTGTGAGTTCACTTCTAATTGAGATGAAGATCCTCTTTCACACATCCAGTGACTTCTGGCTGTGTTTCACAGGTGAAGTAAATAAATACCTTGTCTTCAAAGTGGCCCATGAAGAGTGTGACATGTAACGGTACCTGCAGCTCTGCCCATGGGCTAAAAAAAGCATTAGATAAAAGAAGGTTCTGTTTGCCAACATGTTGCCTGTTCTTGTACAAAGTAAGGGCAGGATGTGCTGCTCTCAGGGTGCAAAGCCTGGTGACACCTGTGGCAATGGTGAAGCAACTGTTCATACAGAAAAGCTTGTGAAAGTCACATTTTGAAGGAAAGAGCCAGCATTACAGCTGGTGAATTCTCATATTCTTCCAGAAGGATGCCATTCTTCTGCACAATCAACTAAGGTTTCAACAGGATGTTGACAGGATGTGAAATAAGGAGTGCAGAAGTACCTGCGACATGGAATTGAAAGTGAAAAAACAAACCTTATTTTGTGAATAGTTATTGCACACAGGTCAAGGTTGGAAAAGTACCATAATAAAAAGCAGCCAGGGGTTTTTCCCTCTTTTTTGTAACTTCAGAAGCTGGAGCTCAGCTGCCAAAGCTGTGTGCATCCCTGTGTGATCAGCAGCTACAAACAGCATCCAAGCTGCAGGCTCGTTCAACACCAGTTACAGGCCAAGAGAATTAAATATCGTGGTGGGGGAGAAATAATAACCAGTTCGATCAGTTTTCAATAAATAGACTAAAAAACAAGAGAGCCTCAGGAAGTTGCTAAGCCAAAGCCTGTACCTCTGCAGGCAGTCTTTTCTTCTGTTCTCCCCCTGCCTCCAGCCCAGGGCTGCAGGGGCTGACTGGCAGCTGCAGGAAGCACTCCTTGCACACCCTGTTGTGGCGGCTGTTGTCTGCCAGGGGCTTGAACTCCGAGCACTTGGCACAGATCACCTGCAGCAAAGAGATGGTGCCTTTTTAATCATGTTTAAAACACACCCCTTCAACAACCCAGCTGGCTTGCAGAATGGTTGATATTAAACTCCCAAGTGTAACATAAAGAGACCAATGTAACATTCACTTTATTTAACAGCATTAATAATTAACATTTCTGTGATCCCATGCCATGGATCAGTAGACCAAAATAAAGAAAACACATGCCTTTTGGGAAATGCTGTATGATTAACTTCATGAAAGTTTGTGGGTTTTTTTTCTTAGAATTCTTTATGAATCAAGAAGAGGTTAAGCAGACAAAGCAATCAGTGCTTTTTAATGATCTAGGAAGGAGTCAATCGGGGAGGTCAGCCTGGGAGAACTGATAACCCAGCAAGCACTGCCTATTTTAAGAACCAATATATGTCTAATCCATTGAAAACTGGAGCCTGGAAGCAGTGCTGGATCTGCAGCTCCAGAACCTGTTTTCATGCTAAAAACTTGTCTCCACCACACCCACTCCAGGGACAGAAATTGCTCCTAGGACAGCCCAACCATTCTGAATTTCTGTCCCATGATACACCACAAACCCTCAGGCACATGTGTACGTTCTTACTGCAGGACATTAACTACTATATGAAGAGAACTGCCTTAGCCAGGAAGCATTAGGTTATCCAAAGAAAAGCAAGGCAGCATTTTCAGCAACCTGACAGTCTTCTGATAGTCTTTCCTTGCAACAAATTAACTGCTTGAATTCCAATGCTATTAGCACACGACAGGGCACTGCACAACACACAACTGTTTAACAATAAAGTATTAATGATGTAATTCTTGTTATCTCTCTGTCCCTGGGGGTTTCCCATTATTTAATTTCTTTTCTAACACTGAGCTTTGCAATGGGACATTTTAAACCAGAATCCATAAATGTATTTCATTATTTAAGCAATTATTAATAAAAACAAACCCAGACATTTGAAAATTCAACTTCAGGGCAAAAATGTTTCCTCCACAGCAATTTTATTTCAATTGCTGAGACTGAGGTTTCTTTAAACATCCTAACAATACATTCAGGTCTCTATCCAGCTGAAATTTTATCTCCATTTCAAATGACTAATGTCATTTAAACAACATTACTCTATTAGGAACCTAAAGTGTGAAACTCAAAGCACAGATTGCAGGTTTCAAGTCATCCTGCAGAAATCCGTCTCATCTTGGCCATGGCTGTGATTTACACAACACAACTGAGAATTCAGCTGTCAGTAAAAGGCATTGGGGAAGGTGGCCAAGGGCCTTCAGTGATCTGGTGTTGCCTCTCTAGGATGGATTTTTTTTTTGAAGGAAACCACTTTTGCACAATCTTTCCTCAGGGAAAGAACAACCCATCCATCTTCAGTGTCCTGTGTTCAGCTGTTCATCCCAGAAGAGCCGCTGTGTGTGTGAGTGAGGCTGTCTGAAGGCCACCACTGCTTCTGCAAACAAAATACAGGGGACAACCCTCCACCCAGACACAGGCACATCGTGTTGCAGCCCCCGATTCAGGTGGGTCTGAATGACCACCTGACAAGTTTCGTTTTCACCTTAAAAGGACATGTTTCCAGCCTCAACCAATTGGAGTCAGACCACCGCACCTAGGGCGGGGTCACTTGAGGTCATATATTACCTGTGTTTTTGAATAAACTTGGGATTTGCTTGAACATCATATTGATGTGTGCAGTCTCACTAGGCCATGGTCGGCAACACATCCCCAGGGAAAGCACCACTTTGCTTTTTATTCACTAAGGATTTGCCTTTCAAGCAGCACAGACTGGGACTTTGCACCAGTTTAGCTCTTTTGCCTCCACAGTAAAGCAAGTGGGGAAACCTGCTCTGTCAATGCCTTGCCATGAACCAGAAGGTCTTTCAGTTCCTGCACTGACAAAATAAACCCTTGTTTTCAAAGGTCTCTGCAGCAGAGACTCAGCAGATACTTACGGCCCCACACTGCTTACAGTGGTGCCGCCTCTTGGTGATGGAGTTGAAGCTCTCATTGCAGCTCTTGCAGGCCTGTTTCTCCTTGTCTCGCTTGGATTTGGAAGATTTTCTGCAGGAATCACTCTGAAAGCAAAACCACAAGTACGGGATTCAAAATGAAAAGTTATTCACAGAGTTCTACTGACAAAGATCCTCTTTGGGAGTCACACCATTTCATGACAGAATTTGCATAATTCTGCTGCTTGTCTCAGCTGGCAGGTTGGTTCAGGGTTTCTGAGAGGGCATTACATGGGCTCAGCCCCTTCTGCCCCAGAGCGATCTCCTCTCCCTGTCTATGGCAAGGAGGAAGAGGAATAGCCAATGTGGGCATCTCAAGAAGAGCTTCCCTTCCAGCATTCACCATTTCCTTGGTTAAGGTACAGGTTGACTTTATGAGTGTGTTGTAAACTCCCTTGGTGGGGAGCAGATGTGAAGGTTTTGGGGAAAATGGCTTGAATGAAGTGGATGGTGTTGGCAGTGGATTTCGCACCACCCAGACTTCAGATGCTTAATTTAGGGATGTCCTTAGGCTGCCTCTCAGCCCACAGGGAAGCATAAAGCTCCTCATGGAGGCAGGGACAGGCACACCAGGACCTGCTATCAGCTGCTCCAGGCAGATGACAGCACTGTCTGCTGTCCAGGTGGCCAGGAGAGTTCAGTCTCTAACCCTGAGCACCCAAGCTGGTACCTAAAGTCACTCAGGATAATTACACCGAATTGGCATAATTTTCTGATAAAGAGCATTACCAAATCCAGCATAAACTGGATTTCCCATGCCTGGAGGTGTCCAAGGCCAGGCTGGATAGGGCTCTGAGCAACCTGGTCCAGTGGAAGGTGTCCCTGCTCATGGCAGGGGCTTGGAAGGAGATGGTATTTAGGTCCCTTCCAGCCCAAACCATTCCATGATGCTATGGTTACCATGTCAACATGCAGGTCACAAAAATACAGCTTCACATACAGCTTTAAGTAGACTCACTGTTTTGTTTTCCTTTTTAAAATAAATAAATACATTTATCCTCCCCAGCCAAGCTGGCTACTGCAAGGGAGCAGCAGCTCCCTGTGGGCAAGACTGGGCACCTCCAGCCAGGCAGCACCCACGTGGAGACCCAAAGGATGGGCTGCACCACATTCCTCTGGAACAGCTCTTTGTGACAGAGGTTTGATAACTCTCTTCATTTGTGCTTGCTTGACACAGTCATTTAACAACCTTCTGGGAGAAGAAACATTTCCTCTTCCATTCACCCCAAGGTCTCACCTCAGTCGTTATGACTAACCTACAAAAGTCACTAATAGAGATTTTCAGGCCAAGGCAAGAAAAAAATCTAAATTTTTAAGCTGACACCACTCTCCCCCATCTTTCAGCCTCCTCAAGTCTGCCCCTGCATTCCCTGCTTACAGAGGAAAGCACACTGTATTTCAGCACAGCCACTGGAACCACCCTGCCTTGTAATGCCATTACACAACAAAACCACGACTAATTACCTCTAATTGGATTGAAGCTTTTCATGTTTATTATCTTCTCTCTGGATGCAACAGCAGTGTTTCAAAGTTGTATACAAGCACATAGGATGTTTGGCAATCCAGTGAAGTAAAGCCACAGATTTGTTCATTCAGGAAAATCACTATAACCTCATAAACACTTATTAATTGCTCAGCAAAAGACAATGGCTGCAAATCCAAGTCCTCCCACACTTGGAATACAGAGCAGTATTTCACTTTTCTTGTAAAGAACCAGCTATAACCAGTAGGACACTGACTCACACCAAGGGAACAATGCCTGGGATGAGTCCTTAGCAAGTCCTTCCTTTCAGGCTCCATCGGACCCCTCTGAGGAAGGCAGGTAATTAGGGTGATTCCAAAAGATTTAACTGACCAGTACCAACGTCCAGAGCAACGTTTTTATTTGTATCACACATATTGGCCAAAGTCAGCCATTTCTCACTCTGATTTTGATGTTGATGCTATTTAGTGTTTTAGAAGCCTGATTATCCTTCCACTATGGAGGGAGGGATTGTCCTTAAGTTGTCAGATCAGAGCATTTCCTCACCAGTCAGCCTTATTTTTTCTTGCCTTAATAGTTCAAATTTGCATACAGCGTAACAAGACTTTTCATCCTTATATTAACCACAATTACACTGGTGGCAAGAGCATGAATGAGAACATGAATGGGAGAGTGGTGTCAGCTTAAAAATTCAGGTTGTTTTCTTTCCTTGGCTTGAAAAATCTCTATTAGTGACATATGTAGGTTAGTCATAAGGACTGAGGTGAGACCTTGGGGTGCAGGGCAGAGCCCCGTGAGCTCTGACCTGAAGACAATCATGGCAAATGCTAAGCAAAACCAGATTCTGCCTTCCAGTTCCTACCTACACATGCCTGCATAAGAAAAATGCTGGAGTTCCTCTACCATGAATTGAATGGGCTGCTTCAAGTGGAAATTGGTTAATTTGGCTTCTACTCCAGTAGGAATATCCCTCATCCCACACATGTATCCTCTATAACAGATAAGACTGGACTTGAATAGTTCCTCTAACAGATCTAATAGGGATGCCTCAGCGTGGAACAGTCTGGACAGTGTCCACCTCCAGAAATACATGACCATACATTTGACAAAGAACAAAAGCAGAAAATGTATTGTATTACATTGGGCAAGATTTGTTAGGATAATTCTGCAAGACCTCCTATTTTACACCACTATATTTCACTTGCACTGTAGCACACAACAAGCACTTACTTCTCCAACCCAGAAAGGCCCTGTATAAAGAGGTCTTTAAGAGTTTGATGAATGGCAGCAATATTTCATAATATTTCTTAACACTGTAAGAAATCTGAGAACACAAGAGTTTGAAACACTGCTATTGTAACTGTAAAAAAGATAATAAAATGAAAAGGTCTTTATGACATGGCAAACTCCAGTGAGCAAATACAGCAGAAAAACTTTTTCAATGATATGATATTTAAGTGCTGACACTGAGAAAGAATTAAAAAGCACTTTGCTTTCCATTTCTGTGAAAATGAGAAGATCTTGCTGCATGGGCAGTGCCCTCATCCCACCCAGTGATGGATGGCTCAGCTGGCCTGGTCACCCTGCACATCATCTGAACAGAGGTTTTTGTAGCAAACAAGGACATGCATCATAATTCAGACTGTTCATCATAGAGAAATTTAACAGGCACTTTGCAACTGTCCTTTATTACACAAGTGACTTTATCTACTGGTTGTTGAAAGGGATGCTACCACAGAGCTGTCCCAGCTTCGGCTCAAGTATCTTGATACTAACACATTTAAATAATTGCCATGTTTCTCATCTTTCACAGTGTAACCAGCTCTGCTTTGGGGCTGGTGAGTCTGACAGGAAAAAACACTCACATAAAATCTGTTCAGAGCCAGGATCTTTCAGACTAGGCTGTTTTGACCACTTTGCTTTTACTGTACAGCTGCATTTAACTCTCTAAATCTTGACAGCTTCCTCCAGCGTTATAATTTTGGTGGAAAAATAGTGTATACCCCAGCAATGGGTACAGCTCATGTGACTGCATGTGGCTGGCCTTCTCAGGAAAGCAGACACATCATCATCAGTGAACCACCAGAGCCCTCATTTGCTTCTGAAAAGGAGGGAATAATCATCAAAAAGCTGGCAGGAACAGCAAGAAAACCAGTGTGCTCAGGAGACTGCTGTGCCACTCTTTATTACTCACTATACAGTCACAGGATCAGACAGTCACAGAATGGTTTGGGTTGGAAGGGACCTTAAAGACCATCCCATTCCATCCCCTGCCATGGGCAGGGACACCTTCCACTATCCCAGGCTGCTCCGAGCCCTGTCCAACCTGGCCTTGGACACTGCCAGGGATGGTGCAGCCACAGCTTGTCTGGGCACCTGTGCCAGGTGTTTCATTCTGTCTGGGTCAGCAGGTAGAAATTCAGAAATTCAGTACATGCAACACAGACACAGCCTGATGAGACTCACATGGGCAGACACATGAGCAACCAAGGGGTTCCATTGCTTTCTTTCTCATTATGCTCTTACAGGTCTATTTTCCATTTATAGATTACATATTTAGAGCCACTCACAATGGAGTAGAACATCAGCAGGTGCTTCTGGAAAAATGCTGAATATAGGTGAGAAATTATTTGAAATTATACAGTAAATTTTGTACTCCATAACTTTTCAGGATGTTTCTCTACATGCCAACATCAAACATTATGAGGCTACATGTCAGCCAGTTTGCCACAGGCTCATGGTTTCCTCCTGCACAGGGAAGGGTGAGCATGATAGAATCATAGATTCAACTGGGTTGGAAGAGACCTTCAAGATATCAAGTCCAGCCCTTGACCCAACCCCACTGTGGTCACCAGATCATGGCACTGAGTGCCACATCTAGTCTCATCTTAAAAACCTCCAGGGATGGAGAATCCACCCCCTCTCTGGGCAGCCATTCCAATGCCTGATTACACTTTCTGTAAAGAAGTTCTTTCTAATATCCAACCTAAACCTCCCCTGGCAGAGTTTAAGCTGTGCCTTCTTGTTCTACTGCCTGAGAAAAGATCAACCCCTCCCTGCCTACAACCAGTACAGAGCAGGAAGGTAACACGGGCAAGGAGGTACCAGATGCTGCACGGGAGCAGATGACCCTTCCTGCAGCAGGGATTGATGCCTGGTTATGCACATGAACATTTCAGCAGGCTCCGGGAGGCACAGGGAGGAGCTCCCACTCTGTTGGCCACCACCACCACCCAGTGGTTTGCCTGGGAAGCTGCTGAGCACACCATGTGCTTGTGCTCTCACACCTTGTGCTTGGGCTCTCACACCTTGTGCTTGGGCTCTCACTGAGCTGCTGCCAAAGGGGTGTCAGCATTAAAAATCCATATTTTCTGAAGCTGCAACTAACATCTTTATTCATTGCTCACACTGATATTATATATTTGCAGCAGAATTAGAGCCCAGAATCAGTGCTACACATTTTGGGTATTTTTAGTTTTGTCTTTTTTTACCAGCTCCATTTTTATTTCTATCTGAGGAATTAAATTCTTCTTTAAATACCTGACTTATGGAAAATTATTTAATGTGTCAAGACATGCTACAGAAATAATTGATATAACTATTTATAATCAACTGAAAAGATACAATTTTTAAATTTAATTACAGATAAAATTTACATTTCCGCAAAAAATTAATTTTCAAAAAAACCTTATGACTAACAGGAATTTTTTTTGATACTTTAAAACAACTTTTTTATTACGTGGCTTGCTCACTACAGCATCTGTAACTCAAGCCACAGGGGCACTAATGACAAAACCCAAATCAATAAAATTACATAGGGAAAATAGTAAGTGTGAACAAAAAATAACCAGCAAGGAGCACACTGATCACAAGCACTCAATTGTAATAATCTGGCTTTTGTATAGGTCGAGTTGCTGGCTTTGCATTGACACTCCATGCTGTACCAGAAGGTTCCAAGCTTGGACAGAGGTCTGGAGGAGCTGCTGGCTCCTTTGTTATTAAAAAGGTCATGCTAATTAATACCTAACACCCTGCAGCCTCTGTCAGCAGATAAGGGGTTGGTTTGGTTTTGTTCTTGGTTCTTGTTGAGGCTTTTTCAGTAAACTCAGCTACCCCTGAGGCATTTCCTGAAATTCTTTTTTTCTAGAAAGGAGAGGTAAGAATGCTAAAAAATAGACCTTATTAAGGACTCAGACCTGGGGTTTGACTCAGCAGAAGTCACAGCCTCTGTACTGAGCAAAATGAAAAATATCTTTGAAAGTGTATTTTGCTTTTGTGGCAGCCAGTCACTCACAGGCCAGAGAGGTACCAAGGCATCCTCACCTCTTCCTCTCCACTGGCAGAAACAGGAGAAGCACACTAAGGAAGAACTGCTAACCAGGATTTGGTTCTGGAGATGAATCCTGAGTTACACAATGAACCAGACAGGTTTGCTGGTCTCATTTTGCCCTCCTCCCTCCAAGGATGCACTGTAGCTCCCTATCACTATTTAAACACACATACACAAAATCAAATAAAAGGACCAAAAAAACCACTTTAAAAAACCAACCAACAAAAACCTCAAATAAAAACTCCCCCAAACAACAACAAAACCCAAACAACAATAAAAACCAAAAAAAATCTCACCCCTAAAAAATTAAAACCTCTCAAAAGCCAGTGCCACCAATTGTAAGAACCAGCTTCTGAGCAGGACCCAAATTCTCTGATGCTGCAAAAGGGGAAGAGGCTGTGAAATTTCACCAAGAAGTTAAGGACAGCACAGCTGCAGTCACAGACAGCAGGATACAGCCCATAGATTGAAGTATGAATTGTTTTTTCCTGCTACAAAAGAAACATAATCCACTTTCCCAGCCCTGCTCTGCCTCAAGTATTAGCTTCAAATTACTCACCCCACCAAATGCACCACCACCATCTGTTCCTGGCATTGATTCCACCGAGCTGGTGCTGGCTATCTGAGGGAGACAGAATGACACAGAACAGTCTCAACATGGACATTCTTCCTAAAATACATTAAACATTGAAAAGAAAGCAAAACAAACAAATAAAAAAAAATTAAAAAAGAGGGAAAAAAAGTTTGCTTTCCACACCTGATCTGTTTGTTTGTGGATACGCTTTAATTCATAGAATCATATCACAGAAACACAGGATGGTTTGGGCTGGAAGGGACCTTAAAGCTCATGTTGTTCCAACCCCCTGCCACAGGCAGGGACACCTTCCACTAGGCTGGGTGCACATGTTGCAAATATGCTCAGCCACCCTCAGAGATGGGCTTGGCTCAGCCATGGATGACTTTACAGATGGCTCCAAACTGCCACCTGGCCTTTGAGTGCAGCCTGTGCCTGTCCCCACTGCTGCAGAAAGCCAATGCCAGTTTGAGGGACATCACCAGAGCCAAACCAGCAGGGGCTCTGAGCAGACACTGGACTCTGACAGGAACAAAACCTGCTCCATTCAAACACTGCTCTCTTAAGTAGTTCTTCATTGCAATACATTTCAGTCCTAAAGATGTACATGTATGGAATACACACAGATGTTTGTGTAGCTCTCTATTCATCTAGATTATTCATATAGAATTCACAGTTAATATATCTATATATATTCAGTACATATATATGTATGTATTCAATAGAAAGAGGGCAAACAACAAGCTTACTTACATTTAGTACCAAAATAAGAGGCTACATCCCAAAAGAAAGGAAAACCATCTCATCTGCCATTAATTTACAGGGAATCTGCCAGTTTACACGGGGTTCTCAAATTCTTAAGACTCTTCCTGACACTCCCATAGATCATTCTTCCTTTACCAGTCACACAACATCTCTTATTTCGAGGTTATCAGAACATTTTGGCACTGGCTTCATTCCATTTGAAAGCAAAAGTGTTTAACCTCTGTTGTTAGAAACAACCTGACCTGTACTGTGAGTGAGCAGCCAAACTGAAGAGCTATTCATTCTCATACCTCATTGTATCTATTTCTATCCTAATACAATAAATCGACTCTTTAGAACAAAGAAAGAGCAAATGCATCCCCTGGGGCCAGGGCTCTGCCAGGCCAGAGCACTTCCTCAGGGACTGAGGCTGCATCACTACTCAGCTCTAAGGTCTTCACATCACCTGCTCCTCAGTCCTGTGGACAGGGGGTTCTTCTCACTGGAATCCTAATCAACTTAGGAATTCACTCTGCCCAGTAAAAGGACATATGCTGCTGTGACAGGGGACTGGGGAAAGGGAAAACGTGGAGAGAAAATGGGATCTGAAGAAGAGATGGAAAAAAACCCTACCAAGTTTAGGGAAAAGAGGAAATTTCTCCAGTTGCCTGTTCAGATCTCCACGTCCATTTGATGTTTATTTGGAATAATGGCCTAAAAATCAAATAGCCCCTACTCCTACCTGGAAAATATTTCAAAAGGGCTTCTCCTCATTATGCTCCCATCACCACTCACAATGTGAAAGATCTGGCATGAACATAGTTACTGTGATGTTTGTCAGAACCACCCCCAAACTATGGGGAGGGACAGAAACTCCAAAGGGGAATAATGATGGTTCAGCACCTATAAATTATGGTTTAACAGAAGCATCCTCAGTCTCAAATCTTAGGGATGTCACCTCCCCAGAGCTCAGCTCTCTGCAGCACTTTGCCTTGCCAGTCTCCACTACTGCACCGACTGGGTCCTTCCCCACACCACGACGCTCTAACTCTTCTCAGATCGAGCAGTGGTGAAAGAGGTCCTTCTCCTTGTGAATACTTTTAGATGGCTTTAAAAATACCTTTCACATAGCTGGAAAAGCTGCAGGTGAAAACAGAGGAACTAAGACTTCTTTCAAAGCCTACCCTTCCCCTGCCTGAGACTGACTGGACACGACACTGAATATTCTCCTCCTGAGAGTTCACTAATTGCTGAAGGTCATTGCACAGGCATAATCTTAACAGTCAGGTCAAATTTCGGATCTCTGCACTTCCCAGACACCACAACTCTTCTGTAGGCAGATTTCAGGCTGAAATCAACCCATAATACTGGTATGAGCTTATGTAAGTCAGCAGAGAAACAGAAGCATGGTCAGAGTTGCACACAAAAGCATACACTGATCATGACCTGCAACACCCAAGCACTGAAACATAGTAAATGTATGGCCAAGGATGGGAGAAAAGCAATTTGACACTTCTTCTATGGGATTATTAGAACCAGAGGCCAATTTTTGGTAGCTCTTACAGATCCAGCCTGGGATCCATGAGTGCTTATCTATTTCTTGACTCATGAGAGCAAAAAAGGAAGATTATTGTTACTTTTTCCTCTGAAGTCGCTGCCCAGTATTCCACAGATGATGAGATGTGTGGTGGATGTTGCCTACCACAGTGTACCGCAGCTAAGAATGCTCTCAGTATCTGCCCAGTTCTCCTTACAGAAGTACCTTCAGCTCTCTTTAAAAGACAGCAATTTCTGCCACATTTAGCCATGACATCAGTCTTCAAAGCTGATTATGTAGAGCAGCTAATCTCCTAAAAATGCAGGTTAGCATTCTGGCATTAAGGAAATCACTGTGCAGACAGCACTAACATCACAGCCAGGGATGATCCAAACTCTTGCTCTGCTTGACTTCCATGAAGAGCAGAGGATACACATGCAGCTACACCATGAACGCAGAAGTAAAATCAAATGGAATTTACACAGCAAGATAATAATAATAATGAAGTTGAACAGGTGCTGTGCCTTAATTGCATAGAAAGAAGTGTGCTTATTAGTTTGTTTATTAGCAAAAGGTTTTTTTCCATCAGAGCATCCTGTCTGTGAAGGCAGCTGTGAGTTAACTGAACAAGACAGGCATGAATTCATTATCTTCTGGTTTTTTCTGAGTATTTTCAGTAGATCAGGATCAGTAAGTTGTGCCAGATTCTGAAAATGGCTCATTGCTGGCTGCTATCAGCCACAGGATTCTAGACTCTGTGGAGGTTTGGGAAGATCTCCACTGTCAGTCTGATAGTGCTGGGGTGAAAAGGCATATCCAGTATCTCTCCAGAGGCTCCTGGGAAATCAGTCAGATAAAAATCCAGATTATTGAGTCACTGAATCATTTCTGGGAAAGGAGAGAGGTCAAAAATGGTTAGGTACCAAAAGAGAAAAAAACAAACAAACAGATTAGAAGGGGTAGGGAAGGGCAAAGATAAAAAGCTGCCAAAGTTCAGTCTCTGCAGATGGACCTTCCCTTCCTGTCCTCCAAGATCTACTTTGTCTGAAACCACCAAGTCAGAGGCAGCACTGCATGAAATTCCTAATTACTTTGCTCTCCCAGGCCCTCTCCTTTTGAGCTTGTAGCAAATGCCTGTGGATAAGGTTATCACCATCATTTTCAAGTTGAATGGACAGATATTGTTACTGTCCTCATGTGAATACTTCCAAAATAAAATCCGTAGCAAACACAGCACAGAGTGACACATTACAGCTGCAGAGAAACAGAATAAACTTTCTAGACTATTTGGCATATTCAGTTGAAGAATATTTTGTCTGAAATATATTTATTATCTCTAAGACAGTATTTTAAGCTCCTTTGAAAATGAATCCATTTCCTTTCAAGTCTTTAAAACATTTTAAATAATAATAAAATAACAACAAAGAAATAATTCTAAAATGCATCTCTGAGGAGATGGGGAAAAGTAATGAACACAGTCTTGCAGGCACACAAACAACACTCCAGACAGCCAAGCACTAACCATGAGGAATGACACCTGCTCTGCCCAATGGGCCTCCAGTCCAGAGATCATGACTGGTGGGTCTCTGCAATGAACTGTCCTGTGTAATTTATTTCATACCTGCACAGCTGAGAAACTGTGGCTGAGATACATCTGAGAGCCAGAGAAAGGGAGCTGATTGCCCTGCAATGGCATATAAAAATCCAGAACAAGACTGCACTATTTTAAAGTTAGCTGTGTAGGGCTTAACTGTTGGTAAAACTGTTCTGGTAAAGGAGAATGAAGTGTTGGTACTTACTGAGGAATCAGGAAGATGCTCCTCCTCTTGTGAAAAAGAGCTATTGAAAGCTCTGAATGTCTCACTGTTCTGTTTGTGCTTTTCAATTGTGGCTTGAATGACCTGAGACAAAAATTCCAGGAAAGATAAGAAGCATCACAAAAAAAAAATTTCACAGGGTGATGGATAGAGTTATGGTTTGGTGAAAAACCCTTACACTGGCAGAAATGAAAGGGAAACGTAAAAACATTAAGTGATGGTGTTAACTCATTACTGTTTAAGTTAAAAACTACAACTGCCATCAGACAGTGACTCTACAAGTCAAACTGCAAGAATATGCAAGTTCTGATGGCTCAGTCTCCTCTCTCACGGGGTCCCTCTCTCCAGGAGCAGCTCCACCAAAGTGGCCCTCCTAGCTTTCCTTGCACAGCCACTTGCACTCAGAACCCCAGAAAGGTAATTTAAATGCTGCCTGCATGGTGACTGCCCCCCTTATCATCAGTATTTTGTACTAACCTGAATCCATTCCCGCTTCTCCTCTTCTGTCCTATTAAAACAAAAGGAGAGAAAACATCCTTATTCTACTTCAGATATTTTCAGTAAATTCAACTCACAGCTTCATGTTCATCAAGACTTCAGCTTTCCTATCCACTAGTTTGTAAATATTATTAAAAATCATTAACCATAATTACTATCAAATGCCAAAAATATTTGAATTATGGATACACTGGGACCTACAAGCACTACTCTAAACACCATAAGCATTCAATAAAGGCAATCAGCACAGCACTGCGACACACTGTGACTTAGGACCAGTATCTCTTGCATGCCTAAGTTACCCATCTCTGCTGCTCACCTTGTGGTTTAAAGCTCTGTCACACTAGCACAGCCTCCACATCACCAACTTCTCCACATATATCTACAAAACTCCAAAGACTAGACAAACACTATACCTGGCTTGGAGTTCCAGCGACCTCTTTTTTCCTGTTATGGAAAATGTATGAGCCACATTTTGCTTGGCAATTTCTTGGACCTGTAAAAAGAACAAGGAAGCTTTTTACTCATCCACCTTGTCTTTCCATCAGCTTTAATGACTTACAGTCAATTCTTTGAAATGCTTAGTCAAAAGGATCATTCTGAATATGGTATAGAGGTAGAAGAAGTAAGGGATTGTTTCCATAAGTACTTGTCTTGCTACAAAACTTGTGGATCTGGATCTACAGCAGCAGGGGGAGCAGGTGGCTCCTGTGTCAGCCAGGGAATGAGGGAAGGTTTTTAATCAAAGCAGGTATACAGTCACCATTATTCTACTCCCCTTTGAAAGATCACCTTATAATAATTCAAGAAATAAAACCAAAAAGAGATACAATCACAGAATCGTTGAGGTTGGAAAAGATCTTTAAGATCACCAAGTCCAACCATCAACTCAGCACCACCAAGATACTCACCATTAAACCAGTTCTGAAGTGCCACATCCACATGGTTTTTGGACACTTTCAGGGATGGTGACTCCACCACTGCCCCAGGCAGTCTGTGTCAGGGCTGAACAGCCCTTTCAGTGAAGAAATTTTCCCTAATATCCAACCTAAGCTTCCCCTCATGCAAGTTGAGGACATTTCCTCTCATCCTGGCACCTGGGAGCAGAGACCAACCCCCACCTGGCTTCACCCACCTTTCAAGGAGGTGTAGAGAGTGAGAAGGTCCCCCCTGAGCTCTTTTACTCCAGCCTGAATCCTTCCAGCTCCCTCACCAGACTTGTGCTCCAGACCCTTCCCCAATTCCATTGCCCTTTTCTGGACACACTCTGGCATCTCGTAGTGGAAAAGCTGCACTGATCCAAAGTGATCCAAAACTGGATTTTAGAATTTTCCTATATTTTTATATGCATGTAGTGTTATGTTTTTGGGTTCAGCAGGAATCTGGGTTATCAAGAGGAGAAACACTAAAACAGGGGAAAAGAAGAGATGCAAACCTGCAGTCCTGCAATGTCCATCTTCTCTCGGACACTGAACTTCTGGCCGATCAGCCTCAGTTTTGGCACACAGTACAGCACCATGCTGTTGAACTGCAACAAGGCAAGAGTTTAGCTTAGTTTAGCTGGACACAGCCTGCATTGGCAGAGTTTAGGCCTCTGGTTTGTATTTATTTTATTCTAAGATGCAGTTCTCAAGAAGAGGTTTGAGGTGAAAGCTGAGCTCAGGGGTCATTATTGAAAGAAGTGGGCAGAGAGGAACATGTCAGCCAGTCACCTGCCTCTCTGTCCCTCCCTCGGAATTTGACTGCCTTGAGAGCTCTTCTCTCAGTGCCAGCAAGACCTGGCCACCTCTGCAGCAACGAGGTATGGCTGGAAACTGCCTCCTGTGGCACTCCACAGAAACTCAGCTACGGGGAGGGAGAGAGGAAAGACCCCCTTGGACCTCACCAGGCATTGGCAAAGGCACAGCATGGAAGAAGGAAGGAAATCCTTGAGGAAAAAGCTTCAAGAGAACACTGCTGCTCCAAAGGAGTAGCTGGGCTCAGCTGGTGAATGCCTTGTGTATTTCAGCTTAGGAAGATGGGAATGTACCACACAATTACACAGAGTGGTCTGAGTTGGAAGGGACCTTAAAGCCCACGGCATTCCAACTCATGCCATGGGCAGGGACACCTCCCACCAGCCCAGGCTGCTCCAAGACCCACCCACCCCAAGCACAGCTCTGAGAATAAAAGGGCAACTCAATCACTCACCAGGAATAAATACCTATCCTGTGCTGTGCCATTCTTTGCTGAAAGTTTCTGAATGTGTCCTTCTTTAATGAGCTCATTGGCTGGGTTAACAATGTCCTCTTCACCCCCCAGGCGCTCATAGACTTCCAACAGCTTGTGCATCTTTTCCTGCAAGTGCAAAACCCCCAGCAATTTAAATTAAAAAAATTATTCCACTTGATCTGTTGCCCACTGTATCATTTCTGTGGCAAGTGTAAATAAGTTGGAAAGGAAATGGTCTTTAGTTTCTGCTGTAGCTTTGCATTTTCATGAACACCTGTTGCACACTCTTCAGTTCTCTTCCCCACCCAGGAGTCATACTCTGATTGTACCATTTTAATGACACTTTAAGATAAATCTATTTGACATTTTTAGACATTACTACTCAACAATAAATATGTATCACAGAATCCTAAAGGCTGGAATAGCTCTCTAAGATCATCAACTACAAACATTAACCCTTTGGAACCATTATCTTTGGAAGCAATGACATTGGGTCTGATAAAATCAATGGCCAAGCTGGAGACCAGTACATTACCAAGTAATTTCCAAGCTTTAATTTATCAACCCAGCTTCCACCCTAGGTCTCAGCCTAAGATTTCTGCCACAGTATGATCATTTCTCAGCTTCTGAGAAGTGTCACCTCTTGTGTTTGTTGCCAATACAACTGGAGGGAGGTCTCCATCAGGAAGCACAGTCCCATTCTGCAGCTCCAAGCCAAGTCTAAAACAGCTGTCTGGGGAATGCTGCAGCCCTACAGAGGCCTCCATGGCCAAAAGTACCTCTGAAACAGGCCAGGCCACAATGCTGAAAATACAGTTTTCAAGTCCTACAGACATACTTATATCTTGGTCAATTTTTTTTCTGAAGGAATTACTATTTCCTTTCCAGCAAAATAGTATTTCTACTTTATATTGTCATCCAGATAATAAAGTTCCTCTACACAGTATTCCAATGGGAAAGGTAACACATTCCCCCACTTTATTAAGCAGTACAGTAGATTTAAAAGGTCAAAATAAGAAAAGTGTGGAAATCTTGCTCCTGAATTAAAGCCTTTGGAAAGGTTTAGCTTTGAATCTCAAGCTGGACAGATGTGGTTCAAATGGCACTGTCAGCAAATGGTCAGGGAGTGAGGATCAAGATTGATGCAGTTACACCCAAATATGGGTCCAAATACATCTCTAAATCATACCTTTACCTACTCAGAGATTAAGCTGGAAATTCAGGTCTTTATACACTGTGCTTATCTCCATCTGACTCAAGAATTTTCACCACAAAGATGTATCACGCCAGTTCCTGTCCTAATCAATTCCTCTGACCAGTGATTAAAGAAATAAACAGCAAAAAACCCCACCAAAAAGGAAACACAAACTCAAACAACTAAGATAAACACTTTGCAAACAAAATCAAAGTGGGGCTGTGGAGTAAAAGCAAGTAAGCAAATCACCTAAGCATCAAAAAGCAGATTTTTTTCCATCAAATGGGAAGATGAACAAGATATTCTTCTAATTTACAAATAAACAAACAAACAAGCAAACAACCAACAGTGAACTTAACAAACTACTTTTTAAAGGGGAAAGTAGACCACTAAGAATAGTATAAACCTGAGGAACATCTGCACTTCTAGGAAAAGTCAGCTTTGGAAGCATGATTTATTTCTTCTACTACACCACAACAGGAGGAAACAGCCAAGACTTAGTTCAACCCTCCACTAACTTTTGGAGATTTTGCTACAGCACTCACTTTCCTTATCAAGAGACCAAGCCAGACTCAAATAGAAACAGATGGTTTCCTAACTGTGTTTTCAGACATACTGAAAATACACAGACATCAGCTGGTTATTTCCCCCAAGCAGCCACAGGAAATGTGTTCTCGTGGTGTTCCTGCTGGCTGGGGTTTGGGAAGTCAGGGTCTGACGGGGGGGACACAAACCCTGCACACACAGGTGGGCAGTGGGGATTAAGCTGGACACACAGCACTTCAGATCTATTAGACACAAAAGGGCCTGAGACACATGGGTGCACCAAAGGGATAACACCTGCAACCACAAAGTCCATTGACTTTAATGGGAAGGCACTGGCTCTTCCACATGGAAAACACATGCTAATGTTCAAAATCTCCATGGTCTGACTGCCCAGCTTTTCAAGTACAGCTTCCCAAAGCTACTGACACACACTAAAATGCACGCTCAGAGTGTTTAAGATGAACGAAAATAAAATCAAAGCAACCTTCATTCTGCCAAAAGGATTACAAAAACCAGTGTGAAACTTCTCAAGGATACCTTGTGAATGGACCTAACTGGAATCCTTTCAGTGCTTTTCCAGGAAAAGCAAATAATGAGTGTAGGTAGAGAAAAATGAAAGGTAAGCAGATTTATATGGACCTTGTGAGACTGAAAGCAGCTGAGAATAATCAAGGCCACAGCTGCTGGTGTCCAGTAAAGAAGAAATCACTCCTCAGGAGTTCTCAGCAGCTCCCCAGAAGTTTCTCATGAGAACTCCTCAGGTTTCCCACAGCACACCGGAGATGCTCCTGAAAACAGTCAGGATGAGTTCACCAAAACACTGAACTTGTGAGATATGGATTATAACCAATTGGAATTTGCAGTTCGATGGTGTGAGGTTCAATTTAGCCCACAGAACGTAGCCTTAACCCCACATAAACCATGTGCAGTGTGTAATAAATGGCATTCACTTGATCACACTGGTCTGTGTGTGATGTCCTTTTTCCTCCGCCTATTTATTATTTTCTTTAAATGAGTTTTATGAAGACCTCCTTTTTCAACTCACTGGATCCTCAAGAACAAGGAAAGCCAAATTTAAGCCCAACAACACACAGTAACTGCATTTCCAATGAAGGGATCCAATGGCTGTTTCAAGCCTGACTGACAGTATTTGAGCTTCCTCCCCAGTCTACTGTGCTATGTGTACTGCACTGTACAACAGGAGACTCTCAGTTCAGCCAAGTGCTGCAGTGAGCTCACAATTCCATCCTGGAATTGCTACTCACCATTTTCCGGATGGCTGCGTTGGAATGGTTGGCTGCTGTTGAGATCAGCTCCAGTGACTCTGCAAGAAAGGCAACAACAGTTATGCATTCTCCACATTATGTCTGTTAAGAGCACCCTGGGGTTTTTTTCACCTCCCTGACTATCAGTTTTTTCTTCAAAACTGCTGCTGCATAAGCACTTATAAACACAATCACTTCTGCACATTCAGCTGATCCATGTGCATTTAGTGTTTTATATTTCCTAAAAGTCTAGGTGAGCCAAAGTGCAGAGTGACAGAAAAACCCACCTTCTAGGGATCACCTACTGAAAGGGAAGTCTCACTGAAGTCTTCACAAGCATGTTTTTAAGACTGTTTTCCTAAAACAGGGCTTGCCTGCTTACAGCAACATGGACCCTGTTCTGGTTGAGAACAAAAATTCCTCAAAACCAAGAGAAGTCCATTTCCCATTTCTTCAACAGAGTCTAACAGGCTTTCTTGGCAAGAAATATACATTTAAATATAATACACATTTAAAACCATTCTTACTTTATTCCTCTGGCTATTGCAAGGATGTCCTTCTGTCTTTGTTCTTGGCCATACAACAGATTAAACAAAAATGCCAGATGTTATACCATGACAAACTTCAACATATTGTCACTGTCTATTTGCTCCTTTCATTCCAACACTTCTCTACTCCAAAAGCATCCCAACACTTCTATACTCCAAAAGCACTTGAAACCCCTTTGTTTGGCAAAAATTTGATTAATTCACATTTTCATCTCTCCCATAAGTCCTGGTTTTAAGTATCTGAACATGTGAAAAAAGAACTGCCTGAGATTTCATTGTGTTCATTAAACAGAGAGGAGTTTACATGTACTTTCAGCATCTTTCCTGTCTGGAGATTCTTCTGGAAGTTTCTTTAAATAGTCTTTCAGGAGGAGCTCATAACGAGGAATCCTTTGCACTGGTTCAAGCATGTGATGCTGTAAAGTCAGGTTTCCACACACCTCTTGCTTCTGTAAGAGAAAAAAACAAGCACAGGAGTGTTTGGTTTTGTTTCTGCCCTTGGTGTTAAACAGCAGTGAAAAATGACCACTCACATACAGTGAGAGGAGCACTCAGGAAATTCCCAAGCCATTATGGAATGACAGACTCATTAGGTTGGAAAAGACCACTGAGATGATCAAGTTCAAACAAAAACCTAACACTGCCAAGGCCACCATTAAACAAAGTCCTCAACTGCCATCCACAAGTCTTTTAAATCTCCCTGAGATGGTGACTCCATCACTGCCCTGGGCAGCTGTGCCAGGGGTGGACAGCCACTTCACTGAAGAAATTTTCCCAATATCCAATCTAAATGTCCCCTGGTACAATATCAGGCTGTTCCCTCTCCTCCTGTCCCTGTTCTCTGGAGCAGAGCCCGATCCCTCCCAGCTCCCCTCTCCTGGCAGGGATTGCAGAGCCAGAAGGTCCCCCCTGAGCCTCCTTTTCCCCAGGCTGAGACCCCCCAGCTCCCTCAGCTGCTCCTCAGACTGGTGCTTCAGACCCTTCTCTGGACATGCTCCAGCACCTCCAGCAGCTCATCTTGTGATGAGGGGCCCAAAACTAAGCCTAGGATTCCAGGTGTGATCTCAGCAGTGCCAGCACAGGGGGACAGTCCCTGCCCTGGTCCTGCTGCCACAGCAGTGCAGGAACAGGCCAGGTGCCACTGGCCTCCTGCCCACCAGGGCTCATGTTCAGTCACACCTGCACCCCCAGGGCCTTTTCCATGGGATGCTCTCCAGCCCCTCTGCCCCCAGCAGTGCTGCAGGACCCAGCCCTTGCCCCTGCTGAACCTCACACAGCTGGCCACTGATCCAGCCTCTGCAGAGCGTTCCTGCTCTCCAGTAGATATCAGAGCTGACAGGTTTCATGTGAATCCTGCCCTATGACTGGCATTTCCTGCAGGGGTGCAACCATCTTCTTTCAGATTTTGTGTTCCTTCGCAGGCTCAGAGGAGCTCCTGCCACCCACAGCCCTGTGCAGCACTGAGCTCCCCAAAATCAGAATGCCCCTGGGGATACACTGCTTGCTGGAGCTTACTGTAGGAACAGCAGACACACTGATCACACACCACCTCTGAAAGGAGCAGCTGCCTCAAATTCTACTTGTTTTTCACTTGACCAAGGAGTGTGGGGGGAGGGAATGATTACACTGAATATCAGTCCATAAGGCACCATGTGCTCTGTGTGCTGCAGTGTACCTGTTTTCATGGGATGCCTCTGAAGCAAAGAGATATTTCTATTTAAAAGAGAAGAGAGATGAGAATGTCAGTAAGAACTTCATTTAAAGCACACAGGAAGTGTCTGCTAGCGATGTAATCTGAGCCCACAGCAGCACGTTAACCACACACACACACACATGCTCTTCTCCACAGCATTACTTTTACATCAGCTCACTGACGTGGCCTGTTCTGGTGTCAACAGCCCCTGCACAACCACATTCATTGCAGTGTTCATTTCTCAGAGAACAGCCCCTGTTTCAAGTACTTGCAATTTCCTCATCAATATTCCAGCCCACACCACTCTGCTGACATGCTCCATTCTCACAGCGAAGCCTGGAGATAATGGGATGAATGTTTGAGAAAAAAATATTAGCTATCCTTCTAGAAACTCAAGAGTGTAAATTTACCTTCAAAAATATCTTGTCACAGTGTAGAAGGGCATCAGTATTTATTTCTGCTTAGGGAAACTGAAGTGAATTTATCACCTCTCAGAGTTGTTACAGCACCATGTTTTCCCAGAAAAAATAGCTGGGATGGGAAGAATCAGAGATTCCAGGGCACAGAACTCCATGCTATTAGCTCGTGGATTACATTCCCAAATCCACTTCCTATAACCTTCTCCATGGTCTTTTTATTTCTGCAATAGGATGAACCTTGACACAGGACAGCAACAGGGAAGCAAAGAAGTCACTGCAAGGCTCATATCAGTTGTATTGACATGCAAGTGCACCTTTGTGAAAATGCAGCAGTGACAAAATAAACTATTCCAAATAGGAAAAGTTTCATCCCATGCAATTTTAAAAGTTTACACCGTTTACTCTGGAATTACTAGGGGAAATGTAAATGTTTATTCTGTGTTTAATTCATCCACAATGCATAAATATATATAATATATATTAAAATAATATATACTTATTTATGCTGTATATATTTAAAAGTACTTATGTGATGGCATAAGGAGACAGCTGACAAACCAAAAGTCATAATAAAATTCACCAGCTACCAAGTTTTGGCCCCAGCAGGTAGATGTGAACTGACTAGAAAGTATGTTTATCTACAAGGTCAGTTAAAATAAACTTGGTAAGTCAGAGTCATCCACTTACTGCCCATTTGATTTTGTTTTCTGTTTTCCCTAGTTTAACATAATTAGTAACTGGGAATGCCTTCAGCTGTATATTATACATACACTACTGCATTAGCAGCTTAGGTGGACAGATTCCTGCAGGATCCCAACACCCTTCAACTGCTATGGGAAAGCTAAATGTGGCTTTGGACAGCCCAGAGTAGGTCAGATGAGCAGACTAAGCATTCTGGGGCAAATTTCTGCCTTCTGCAGCCTGTTCAGGGACAAGGCAGAGCTGCACCTCCTGCCTGCACTGCCAGAATATCTTCTGGTCTGGGACAGGCACAGACTGACCACTATCACACACCACTTGTGCTGGACAGGTGAATTCTATGCAGGGCAGCTGCCTGTGCTGCAAGGAAAGCAGTGCCAAGTGGATTTACCTGCAGAAAGCCATGCACATGGCTGGACACAGGTTGAGGACAGCAAAACACAGTGTACATCCCTCAGCGGGAGCAAGCAAAAAAAGGGTAAGGAAAGGCCATGTGGAACAGCAGCAAGGCAGGAGAGGACCTCCCCCAGTCCCTGCCTCTCCAAGCTTCGTCTGAGCCAGGGCTGCAGCCCTGACCCTCCACACAGGGCCTCTCATTTCCCAGCTTGCTGGGGGATTACTTGATTCCTGACAGCTGGCCCAGCCACAATCCTCCCTTTTAGGGCAGGCAGCTGCACTCCCTGCTCAGCTTAACCCACTCCTCGCCAGCCCTCCCCTTCCACAGGATGGGATCTGCTCCCCCAGGACGGGCACAGGGATGCTCATGAGCTGCTGGAGCCTCCTGCACCCCTTTGGCTGGCTCAGGGCCCGAGGGGGATGAGCAGTTTTACAGATACACAGCATAAGCAGAGCTCTTCTCTGATCTCCAGGCAGCTTTTTGTATAATTATGAGGAAACATAAAAATCCCTGTTAATCACCCCCCTGCAGGGCTGTGATCCCAAGAGCTGTGTGCCACTCTGGGAGCCTCAGGAAAACCAGACCAACAGCAGTGCTGTCAGTGACATGTCCAAACTAAACACACCCACCTCAGAATGCAAATGGATTTATTAAAAAAACAATGAAAACCAGTAATGAGGAATGCAAATCCAAAACAGTCAGAATTGCTGGGCCGGGGTGAAGTTTCATTCTGTGACTTCTGATAATCCTCTTCAATCATAGAAACATGGGGTAGTTTGGAATGGAAGGGACCTTAAAAACCATCCAGTTCAACCCCCTTCCACCAGCCCAGATTGTTCCAAACCCCATCCAGCCTTGCCTTGAACACTTCCAGGGATGGGGAATCCACAGCACCTCTAGGCAACCTGTGCCAGGGCCTCCCCACCCTCACAGGGAAGACTTTTTTCCCAATACCCACTTCAACCCTGCCCTCTGTTAGTTCAAAGCCATATAAAAAATAAAATAAAATAAAATAAAATAAAATAAAATAAAATAAAATAAAATCTCGAGTGGAGAAAATCTACCTATGTAAAAAATCTGTGTCACAGCAAAAGAGAAGAAAGGACTGCCCCTAAAATTGTGTATTGTTAGAATTAGTGTGGTATTGTCTTGTAGCTGAACATTATGTATCAAACACTGGGAAACAAATAAACTCCAGCCAGGACAGAGTTAATTTTTTCCAGTAGCTGGGAGGGGGCACTGCCAGGACTCAGAGGTTGTTTGATACTATTCCATACCATTCCATACCACCTTGTTATTGCCAGGGGTGGGGAAAAGGGATTCTCTCTCTGACTTCCAAGTACAAGGTTTCCTCCTGGAGACGGAATGGGTTCCACCCAGAGGGAGAGGTGTGGGTGGCTGTCACTGTTTTCTTATCTCATTGCTGTTTCCAGTAAATTGGTCTTATCTTAACAAATAATCTTTGCCTTTTGTACCTCCAATTTTCCTCTCCAATCCACTGCAGGGGGAGGGGGAAAGATCAGTTTTGGAGTCTTGGTGGGGGCACTAAACTGGGGAGCACCATTCCTAAAGCACAGCAGTCTCTGGGCACTGTTATGCCAATTAACTACATACCTGTATGTTCTGAACAACATCTTTGAAGGGAGAGGACCTCTGCATACATGTGTTCACTATGTCCATTGCCCTGTCAAAGTTCTTTACATACTCTCCATACATCTTCAGGAAAGGAGCAAGTTTCTGTAGGATATCTCCGAGCCGGGGGTTGACACTCCTGTGAGAAAGAGACAGGTAAGTACTGAAATCTCTGGAAATCAAGAGTATCCTCAGAGAGAAAATGCAGCTGTAAGACTTCCACAGCTGTTTCCCACATGTCTAAGCACTTACATACAGGTGCAATCAAGACATTCAGGCTAAGTTTAGTTTAAATTAATTTATACACTACCCTATATGAAACCTACAATATTAATCCTGATGTACAAGGGATGATATTTCTACCCTCCCTATCACTCTCTTAAGTGAAGAGCAGATTCAAACTGACTATGCATTGTTAAAGAAACATCTATATATCTCTTCTCTCCAGCGCAAAACCTTGTGGGAAACTTTTACTTTTTAAAAATAATCTTTTCCACCACAGCCAAACATCTGAAGAGGTTTTAATGAAAAGAGATGGTTCAGTTCAGCTGGGTAACCCCTGGGGGCACCCACATATTTGCCTGGAGACCTCTCAATCCTAGGCTGGAGCAGCAGTAGCCACTCATCTCACTCCTCCAAACTCATGGCCAGGCAGAAAGCCAGCCATTCTTGTCCCAGTCTGACCACACCAGACCCTCATTAGCCACTTAACAAGATTCTACTCCCTTCTGACCCCCAGACTCTCCAGCTCTCCTCTCCCTTACAGTGTAGAAGGGCATCAGTATTTATTTCTGCTTAGGGGAACTGAAGTGAATTTATCACCTCTCAGAGTTGTTACAGCACTGTGTTTTCCCAGAAAAATACAGCTGGGATGGGAAGAATCAGAGATTCCAGGGCACAGAACTCCATGCTATTAGCTCGTGGATTACATTCCCAAATCCACTTCCTACAACCTTCTCCATGGTCTTTTTATTTCTGCAATAGGATGAACCTTGACACAGGACAGTAACAGGGAAGCAGAGAAGTCACTGCAAGGCTCATATCAGTTGTATTGACATGCAAGTGCACCTTTGTGAAAATGCAGCAGTGACAAAATAAACTGTTCCAAAGAGGAGAAGTTTCATGCCATACAATTTTAAAAGTTTACAGAGTTTACTCGGGAATTCTAATGACTTTTCTAGGGGAAATGTAAATGTTTATTCTGTGTTTAATTCATCCAAAACACATAAATATATAAATATATATTAGGCACAATGGTGCCTTCTTCCTTCTGGCCACTGATGAACTGTGTGAAAACTGGACTGAGCCAAGAGAGATGCAAGCCCTGGTCTTGTCATGGTCCTGTAGAATACCTGGAAAGATCAGCACTACCTGTATCTGCCCCTGCAGGACACTGTGCAGCCAATGTGGCAAGTCAAATGACGTTTCCTAGACCTGACTTGTACTTCCATTTCATAGTATTGCAGTAATAGGAGAGTGGGAATGCAGTAAGGAAAACAGCTCTTGCAACACTTTGGACTGAAAAAATGCTCACAATGTATGTGGGAAATTAGGAGTGCTCAGATCTATTCCTGAAGTCAAAAACACCTGAGAGACTCCACACTAATGTATTAAGTAAATAATGTCTTAACTACTGCATTAAACAACTAAAAATTCAGAATTAGACTAGGCCTTATGGTTGCTATAGTTTCTTGAAAATGTATTTTTAGAGTAATTGCCATGCCAGTTACGCACCATTCTTGGGTAATTCTTGTTTTGAGCTCAGGGAGAAGAAATTGTCCATGGAAACAATAGATGGACGAAATATTTGAGAAGATGCCTGTTATCACTTCAGATGAAATACCTGCTTCAGACAACTTAGTGCAAAAAACCTGCAGAAGACAAGACAGTACCAACATTTATTTACGAAAACCAATTCCCAGACACGCTGACTTTGGACTGTAATGTTGCAAAACTGACTGCTTAGAACAGAGCTACAGATTTTGACTTCTGGTAGTCAGTCCTTGGGGTCTTCAGGAGGTTCACAAAACATAAAGCCAACAGTCCCTCAGAGTTAGATTTATCACTATGTGCCACAGGAAAAAATTAGGAAAACAGGAGTTGCAATTCAGAAAAGACTGAAATGACTGAGAAGATCCGACATCTCGTATTTGGGAGTGCAAACTGCAAAGAACATCCAGTCCCTGAAGAGCACTTACTGCTATTTACATGAAGCAAAATAAAGCATGTGATTGTTTTGTTTCTCAGCAGGAGAGTCTACACTATACTGAACAAAAGGGAAAGACACTCCGTAGATTTCTGTGGACTAGAAACAGTCCCTGCTCATCTGAAACACACACTCTAACTCTTCCATAGAGCTCCTGGAGTTAGAGGATGGAGGGCTCTCAAAGCTGCAGCTTCTAAAAGCATTTCTAGCCGGGTGACAATTTTCATTTTTCCTTTTTTAACCCCCTCCACTCCTTTTTAAAAAGCCCTTTGTTAGTGAAGTGTCTCATCTTCATTTTTTTTCATTCCTGCATATCCACCTTTTTTCCCCTTTGAGATAATTATAGAAATGCCCCAACTGTGAAGAGTCAACTCAATGTTTATGGGGAAGAAAGTTCAGACTCATCACACCAGTTTTACTTCCTCCCCATGTGCAAACATGATGGACAACAATTACAAAACACAGCACTAAAAAAACCAGCTCACTCTAAGCGTGGGGCTGACCCCTGCAGCCTGTAAGACTCCAACCTCTTGCACGCTGAAGAGCAATCACAGATTTCACCATCTCTCAGAGCCTTCAGTGTCCCCGTGATTTCCACCTGCCCAGGGAGGAACCAAATGCTGACAGTGTCACTGTGTTGTGCTGCTGCTTTTGGTTCCCCTTTTGGGTGTCCTCACCCTCTGGGTCCTGATCGGAGAACCCCCGTGCCCAGGCCCACCTTTGGCACTCATGGCACACAGTGATGCAGGAAGGATTTTTGATTTTTGATTTTCATCTTTTATAGATTTTAGGAACACCATAGCTGCAGCAAAGTAGATCTAGTGTGTTAATATTTCAAGCAGCTTGAGTTTAATGTCAGCAATAGGACAAAGGGGCACAATGGGCTCAAGCTCTGCCAGGGGAAATTGAAGTTGGAGAGCAGAAAAAAATTCTTTGCAGAGAGAGTGCTCAGGCATTGGAATGGGCTGCCCAGAGAGGGGGTGGATTCCCCATCCCTGGAGGTTTTTAAAGTGAGATTGGCCGTAGCACTGAGTGCCATGATCTGGTAAAGGGACTGGAGTTGGACCAAGGGTTGGACTTGATGATCTTGGAGGTCTTTTCCAAACCAATCCATTCTATGATTCTGTCATTACCCCTGTCCCAGAACAGTGAGCTCAAACTCCTTTGCTGTTTGGTCTTTTTTCCAAGGTAGAAGGTTGAAGAATATCAAAAGGAGACATAAACGTAGAGCAGAGTGACCCAGAAGTGAGAACACTGGAAGAACTCCAGGAGCCTGAGGAAGAGGAGGACTGAGGAAGAGGAGGTTTCACCGACCCCAGACTCAAATCCTGACAGGGTGGAACCGGGGTGGGATGGGGGCGGGAAAAGGGTTGAACTGGAGATGTGTAAAATAATGATTGAATGGATCATATTATAAAAGCCATGGAAATTAGAGCTTGTCAATGTATTCCTGGGTGAGCCTGGGTGCTCATTAAAGTCACTACCCTCTTATCTCCTACCAAAATTTGGCTTGGAGTCTTTTCTACAGACTTTTCAGGCATCACAGCCTGGCAAGCAAACTGCACCTCCCACCTGCATACAGCATTTCCAGACCACTGGGCTGCAGGCTGGGGGATGGACAGCAGACATCAGTGCTGCCTGTTGGAAAGAGAGTTGATTGAAAGTGGAATTACCTGGTCCAGGAGATGGAGCCTTTTCACATACGCCTCTTCCGTGTGGAGCAGCTCATTGGCGATGTTGAACAGCCTCTGGGGCTCTGTACACTGCAAAACAAGTTAGAAATGACACAATCCAGCTGCACCTACACCTCAGTTCCATCAACTGTGCTCTTTCCATTCTGTCAGTGGCCCAAAGCCCTGCCAGCAGAGGAGCCTGCAGTGAAGGGAAGGAGCTTAGTTCAGAATCTGCTCTGTGTCCCTCATCAAAGCATCACTTTGCTCCAGAGACATTCTTAAAGCTGTTTTCTGAAAGAGCAATTAGTAATGCAGTCAGTGGCTGGTCAGGACATCACTTAAGTTCATTATGGTTTTATAAAAAGAACCAGAAACATCCTCTAAACCTGGAAATAAGTCGAGCCTATTTGGAAAATAAGGCACTGGACTGTAAATCAAGTGCTCTTTTTGGACTCAGATCCTTTAACTGAAAAGAAAACTAGAAACCAGACTGTTTGGCCAGATTTCTCCCCTGGCCAGCACAGCATTACTCTTCATGGCATATTTCTAAGATTTTTGTGCAGCTTTAAACACAGGCCAATTCCCTGGAAAGAATTTTCAGCAATGTAACCCAAATCACTCAGTGAAGTCTTTCATTACGCTCATTTAAAAATATAAAATGAGAAAGGTCTACTTAAAAAACTCTAAATACAGTTATAAAGCACCAACTTCAGGCACAGTTGAGCCAAAAGCTACATAGACCCTTCCCCAAGTGCTTAAAAAATACTTGAATTTTTCGAATGCAGGGTTTAGCTGTCCAGCACTCTTTTTAAGGGTTTAAACACCATGCTAACATTTAACAGGTCCAGAAGGGAGGGAATATGAACATGGAAAAGGGACAGCAAGGGTGATCAAACGTAAAGAAACTGTACTGGGCTGGATCCAGGAAAAAAAAGCCAACTGTGATGAAGGTAAGAGTGTAAATGATTCACTGGGTGCAGTTAATCACTGTTTCCACAGGAGAACTAAAGAGCATCACATAAAATCACCGAGGTGCTGCTTCAGGAGCTGCTTCCTCAAGCAACACAACACTGCTGGGGGTCACCTTCATGCAGGTTCCCAAAAGGATCCGACAAACCCACGCAGGAAAAGTCCAGCTGAAGTCTATTAAACCCAGGGGGCTGTTCCCAGTTCAGGAGGCACCTGGGCCCCTCAGCAGCAGCAGTGCTGCACACCAAGTGCCTTCTCTGGTGCTGACTTTTGGGGCAGGGGATTCCGGACATACCTGTGGCACCATCACATTGTTAGAAAATGGGAAATAAACGCTCTCTTTCAGCTTCTTTAACTTCACCTTATTTTGTTTCCAAACAAAGTTGACAAGAAAAACATAAATACCCACCCCAAACACACATTTAGGCAAACTGCAGCACAACTGAAAGAGCTCAAAAGCTTTTCAAAGCAAGCCATGAACTCAATCAAACCAGACCCACAGTTATCCTACAAGGAATGAGGTATTGCTTGGCAGGAAGCACCCACAGCTCCATGATATAAGTATTATTTGAAGGAAAGTGAAAGCTTTTCTGTATTTGAAGCAGCATCAGCCTTCCTTTGAAGCAACTCCTCTCTTTCCAGGCACAACTCTGGAGATGGGGAACCATGCCATGACTGAAAGGGAAGTTTTGATTTGGACTCTGGTCTGCCCTGAGTACTGAAATATTTTAAGTTGACTCAAATACTCTTTTAAGCTCTTTTAACATCCTGCTCTATTTGTTCATGTGATATGTATTAATATTTAGGGGAAAATAAAAAAAAAATCACAGCATAATGAAGTGCTGAACTTGTTACAAGCAAATACATCTTATTACAGCTCACACTGAAGTGCTGGCCAGACAAACCCAGTAACTATGAGGATCTCCCACTGATAATGAATTTATCTGCCAGTTTTGCTGGGCACGGAGGAGCACCCAAATGAAAGGCACTGACATAACCAGGTGGCACACAAGCCACCAAGAGCATCCTTAGAGCTGTTTGAATTCAAAATTGGAAAAATGTTTATTTCCAACCAAGTAGGTTTGTACTCAGAAGTAAATCTTTACATCGCACAGGCGCTTTTCGACCTTCTGGCCTTCACCATCTGCAATTCAGTTTATATTTAAAAAAAAAACTTTCTGACATCTGCTTAAATACCAAACAAGGGCTGAAGAGACACTCAGCTTGAGCTCAGATTTACAGTGACTCTGTCTTCAGTGGCTATCTCTGCTAGAGGCAGATAGGCACATTTTTCAGGCTAATTTACAACATTATTTACCTTTCAATGGATGTAACATTTTAAATGAAACTGCAGATTAATTAAAGTGAGGCAGTCCCATTCTTCTAACCTCATTTTGTGCCATGGCAGGACAGCTTTAACAAAGCCTGAGCCATCATTCAGTTCAGTGAGAAGAAGATCTTTCCTGCTCCATGTTTCTCAAGGAAAAGCAAACCAAACTTGCAAACTCAGCCATGGAGTGTGTTGTGCTCTGCCTGCTCAGCACAGGCACAGGCAGGACCTGCTGCAGAGGCTGCATGGAACACACTGGTGCAGCAGTGACAGGGAGGATGGTTAAAGAGCAGACAGAGGTGTTGACTTCCTACCACAGGAAGCTGCTCCAGTGCTTGAAGCAGCACGATGCTCTTTCATTTCTTTGTGGAAGACTCAAAATCTCATTTCCAGCTGTAACTGTCCATTTTGCAGTAAAAGAGAACAGCAGACTGACAACAAACAGAACCAGCTTCTCATGAAGGTCAGATTTGCACCTCAACTACCCCAGTCACAGGCACAGATTGGCACACACTGGTCTGTGCTGTGCCGTGGCCATGAGAGCATTGCTGCTTCCTGTGAACACACTCACAAAACCAGCTGGGCACCCACGGGCATGACTGGGCCAAGGATCCACAGAGGGAAACACTGACCTGGCTATCATAAAAAGCAAACTGCAAAGGAAAATTTAAAGTAAATACAAAGCTTAACACGACAGAACTTGGGCAATACCCTGCAACAACCATTTTTCATGCAACTGGTGTGCTCAATGGTGTTCAATCAGCATCTCTTCCCCGAGGGGCTTTCAGCAAATCTTGCAAGAGAGCTGCTGGGATAGAGCTTAGGTTAAAATCATACATGGTTCTTTAGAACCCCACCAGTCAGCCCTACAAAGAACACAGAAAGTCCCAGAAAGATTATAGACCACTTCCTACTCAAAAATGCTCCAAACAATATGGGAAAGTTATCTTATGCTTGGTTGTCTTTGTTACACTGAGATCTCATTTTCCTTAAGATACTTAAAACAAAAGATGGTGATGATGATGATGACGATGATGATGATGATGAAGAAGACATATCTGAATTTTCTTATCCAGCATTATGACTAAAACATTGACCTACACACATTTTTTTCATAATATACATGGAGATAATCTCATCCAAAGGTCTGCCTTGCAGGACACTGCAGGCCAAATATTACAGCTCACACCAGACAGAGAAATCTGAAATAAAACTCCAGCCACGCACAGGCAGAGTGGAAGCTTGTGCCAGTGAATGCAGGAGGCCCATGTGGGACTCCATTGTTACTATTTACACAGCAGGAAGCAGGACAGATGGAGAAAGGCTTTTTTTGGTGATTATGAACAAGCACATGCTCTCAGTGAAAAATACCTCAGTGAAAAGCTATGAGGCACTGTTACCCCTCCCAGAAGATTCACTCAGTGCTCCCAGGCAGCCAGCAGAAGTCCTGGGTGTCAGACTTTGGAGCATGACAGCCTCTCAACCTCACTTTTATGTCACTTTTCTTTGTAATCATCAAGGTGAATATGCATCAGTTCCTGCAGCTCCTGACATTTTCGGAGACATCATCAAAACTAATAAGCTCCCCTTCTTCATTTTCATTTGGATAAAAAATAACTGGAAATCCCAGTAAGTCACTCCTGAGATTTTAAAACACATTCCAGTAATTTTGTGCTAATAGTGAGCCTGTTAGACTGCTGCAGACTCCCCAAGGAAGCCACATCACACTGCAGAGCTAATCCTAGACTAAATAAAACAATACCAGTCATGTACCAGGCAAGGTGGCCCACACAGCTGTGGGCTGTGTGAAAGCTCAGGTGGAGGGATATCTGAAGTAGAAATTTATGTTTATTCATGAGCTTCACTTACCCTGATATCCTATCCTAGGAGTTCCTGAGCCATCATTAAACCACTCTGCATCTCCACTTCTTAAGCATCCTCCTCCAGCTACAGCAACTTGTGTATCTAATGAGAGGGCTGGTTCCCTGCATGGTGCAGCAGCAAAGCCTGGGACCAGGGGCAGGAGGGGGCATCAGGAAAAAGATGCTGCTTCCCAACAGAAAGCCTTCTGAGGGAGCTGAGCTCTCCCCAAGACTCAAGCCAGCAGCTGCTGCTGGCTGAGCTCTCCTCTCTTCCTTCAAGCAGGGCAGGTACATTGTTTCCTGGAAAACTACCACTTTTGCCAAGGGTGATGTGAAACTCCAGGATAACCATGGCACAAGTCAACCTGGAATCACACTGGCTGTCTTTGCTGGGAGCTGTGGCCCCTCACCCCATCCCTGAGTCCACAGTGGCCCAAATCTGCAACAGAGTCAAAGAGGAGAGCAGGAAATGACCTTAAGTTGTGCCAGGGGAGGTTTAGATTGGATAGTAGAAAAAGTTTATTCACTGAAAGGGTGATCCAGGCATTGGAACAGGCTGCCCAGGGGAGTGGTGGAGTTGCCACACCTCTAAGTGTTCAAAAACCAAGTAGAAGTGGTGCTCAGGGACATGGTTTAGTGGTGGGCCTGGCAGTATTAGGGTACTGGTTGGACTAAGGGGTCTTGGAGGTCTCTCCCAGCCTTAATGATCCTGTGATTTTATAAGGACACTTTAAACAGGAATTGGCTTCACACTCTGCATCCCCAGAAGAGGGCACAGTCCTTGCACTGAAGGAGGCAGAGGCTCTCCCAGCCTTCCCCCTCCACGTGGCTGCAAAAACAAGGGCACTTGTGTAGCTTGGTCAGCCTCAAAACTGCCTTTTGGCAGAGGACACCAACCCCAAATGCTAGGGAGAACCTGCAGGGCAACACACACATGCACCTCAGGAAGAAGAGCAACACAAAAACAGTCTTCTCCAGAGATATCTCTCTCATAAACCCACCAGGCCTGCTCCAGGGAATTACAGACTCATAACTCTGTGTTTTATCAGCATTATTTCATACTATATGGACACAACCTAAGGAACAAGACTTAAAAACAGCCATCAAAGCTTTGGTGTCTTACAAGGCATTGGCACTTGTCAGCAGAGCAGTATTCAGCTTGGGGTTGCCACAGCTGGTTTGATACAGCATTCCAAACCATAAATTTAATTACCAGATTAAAGATTTTTTAATTTAATGCATTTTATTTTCCAGGAGTTTCACTGCGATGATTCTTATGGGTTCCTCCCAACTCAGGAACTGGCCTGTTGCAATTAATAACCAATCTTTTGAATAATATTTCATTGCCCACTTGCACATACATTATGAATATAAAATAACTGAAGTATGTCACAGTGTGTGTATGTATAAACACACCCTTGGCAAGCTCTGAGAGACAGAATTTCTTGCACACCCCATACCCACGTGCCACTTTCACTGCTCTTTTACAGGCACTGGCTGATCTGACCCAGAAACTACAGAATGTGTTCTAACAGCCACACTTCCCAAGGGACAAACTCTCAACAGACACAAATCATGGAATATATTTGGTGATTTCACAACCACCTGATGTGCACAAGCTGAGGTGTGGACAATGCACTCACCAGCTACAGTTCATTTGCTGCAGGTGCTCATCATATTCTTTAAAACACCAAAAATCCAACATATTAACTTTACTGCCATGGTGACTGAGGAGAAAAAAACCCCAAACCCAAAAACATCCAAACACAACCCAAAAATCTCAGCAAACAAAAAGTGGAACATTTTGCAGATATCTTGCAATATTCTGTTTTCTTTTTCTGGAAAAATCTAACCCATTGTATCTGCACTACTTCTAAAAATAACTGTCTTCATAAAAAGATAATCAAAGGAATCTGTCATTAATGTTATGCAGCTGCAGTAAACACACAACAGCTTGGACCACATTATTCTGGAATTAAAGAGAAACTCTTCTAGCTGCAGTTTCCTGAAGAGTAATTTGAGGTAACTACCATCAAAATCACTTATTTGCACTTGAGAAGTAATCACGCCAATAAAAGCACAGGTTTGTGTAAAAAGATATTATAAATTTTGTGTGAGATGAGCTTTCAATCATGCCTGTCCTACTCAGACAAAAGGTCCTGACCCTGCAAGATGGACGATCCAATCAGCCCTTCAAATATCACCAAACCCCACCGAAAACAACATGCCCCAACAAGCTGAACCTGGACAAACCCAGACAACAAACACAAGGTGTGAGTCTTGACCTACAAAAGTATTTAAATTTGAACAGCTTACCTCTGGCTGTGATGGATTCTCTTGCATGAAACCTTTTAAAGCAAGACTGGCAAACTTTCTAAAAGATACTATCTAGGTCAGGAACAAGCTGGGACCTGCATCAAGCAGGAAATAATACTGACAGTCACGATCCTTTGATGAAAACCAAGCAAACAAATAACCCAAACAATGTATGAAAGTGATGCAAAGGTTCTCTGGCCAGAGTCAGGAGCTGGTTTCAGAGCAGGTAACAGCAATGAATGAACTCCCTTACCTTGTTTACATCCAAATACTCTAACTTTGGCACTTCTGCTGTCTCTTGCTCCTCACTGCTTCCTTCATCAATGTCACTGTCCTCATCCTGTGTGGAGTCTCTCTTCTGCTCTGCAGAGGAGCCTTTGGTGCCCTTTTTGTTGGGTTCCATCTCCCCTGGGTTCCCAGCCATGCTGGGTTTCTTCTGCTCTGCCCCTTCCTCACTGGGGAACGTTTCCCCAGCCACGCTACAAGAAGGACTGTCAATGCCACTGTCTCTGTTGGGAATTTTACTGTTCCCATTCAGTTCTACAGTTGAGTCTTTACTGCCAAGCTCTCCAGAGGGCTCTTTGCTCACAGTCACAGCACTAGAGTCTTCATGGCTTTTGTTATCACCTATGCTTAGCTCTTTAATTTTCATGATGTCTGTGCTCGTTAGGTCCGTGCTGCGTGGTACGTCGGGCTCGGCCTCGTCGGGCTCAGCTCTGTCACTTGTGGAAGAGCCGCTGGAAGCCACGGTGTCACAGTCACACAAGGTCATCTGCTTGGGTGAGTCCAGGCCAGGTTCCATCTTAAGGGCTAAATTTAGCTGGTTTCTTTGAAGGATATGTACAGGTTGCCTGCAGGTGAAGAGAAAGCACCACAGTCATTCACATTAATGCTCAGAGGTTTGGCAAGTTCCCTGAAAGAGAGATTTGATTCAAGTTGTATTTCTTGCATCCCACCAACAAACCCAGGAGGCAAATGTGTGCACATGGCAATAATCACCATCATCCAACAACATCCAACAGAAACAGACCTCCCAGCCCTAAGTTCTACTGAAATGGCACCACCAGAATCCTGGGCCATTAGTGCTCTCCATGTCACCTTGAGGAATAGTTTGGTTTAAGGGTCTGGGGAGGGAGGAACCATCTTTTAAAAGAAGCACTTGGTTGTGGGCTCATTTGAACAGGAACTGTTATTTTTCAGTAGAACCAAGCCCTTGAGGCAAGGTATTTTATGCCAGAGAGGATGTACTGAAGCTTAAGAAGGCACGACTTTTTCTCTTCGAAAGACACCAGGTTCACCTAGGTGGTAACACAGCCCAAGGCACAGTGTGGTGCCTCTGTCCTCATCTCCCTCTTTGTGCAAAAGAAAAAAGAAAAATTACTTAGCTCCACCAGGCAGACTTGGCCTTCAGAGAAAGTTTTCATGCATTTGTAAACTGAGCTGGCTTTACAGCAAAATAGGTGTATTTTATCCAATTTAGTATCGTTCATATACAGTGTTTCAGAGGAAACATTGTTCTACACAATATTGTTTTGCAGTACAATGCAATTTAGCCCTCCCCTGCCTCCAAGAAGCAAGATCTGATGTTTATTGTAACTTAGAAAACTCAATTATTTTCTATTACAATAATCAAGTTCCTATGATGCAATTCCCACATCAAGTCAACTTACTGAAAGTAGACTCTGGGCTTTTCTCTGGTAGAACCTCGCCAAATTCAGCAGGTCTCAAGCTCCATAAGCACAACTGTATGTTACAAACTCAAACTCACTGAAATGCAGCTTTTATTAAAAAGATACTGAGTCTTCAGTGAAGTTCTGCATTTCCAGTAAAAAACATCCCAAGAGGACTTTCTATGTGATTATGACAGTTCTTGTTTTCCATGGTTATATTCTAAGTTGAAATGCAGAAAAGGGAGGTGAGAGCAGACCTTGCAAAGCCATATTTACCTTATGCTTTCAAATTTCTCAATGAGTGTGTTGACTCCTGCTGATATGGGTATTTCCTCCTCTTCAGGTGCTAAACTCCTTGACGACTTGGGATCAGCTGGCAAAGGCCGAGATGGTGCAGGAGGAATTCTTTCCTGCCCAGGTTTGAGATGGACAGGCTTAGGAGGTACTAATAAAGAGAAGGGAAAAAATAGGAGGGTAAAACTCCATCCTCTTCATCCTAAACTGGGAACAACACCCAGCCCGAGGGGTACGCATCCTTTCAGCATTCTTCATAAACTGAGGAATTGCTCACAGCAGAGCAAGGTGCTAAATAGATCTGCCAGGCTTCTCTTTGGTGCTCCTGCAGCTGGATCAGCCGTGCCAACAACCCCACTGCTCACTGAGCTGCTGCACTTCCTCGTTACCAAACAGGATGCACAGCTTACGTCTTGTGTTTGCAAGTTTGCTCACCACCTCCAGCACACCAACCAGCTCCCCTTCCCATGCTTCTCAAAACTCAGGCACTCTGTTGAATCTCTCATATTGTGAAAGAAAATGAGGGCTTGGGAGAAGACACAATCCAAACCAAGCCACCAAAACCTGGTCCCACCATGAACTTCGGTGCCTTGTGTTTGCCTGGTCAAACACACCACAGGCAGAAAGTAATGGCTTTTCTTCCTCTCGTTCTGCCTCCCCCCGCTCTTCTGTGGTGTACAGTCTTCACAAATTTCCTTCCTCTTCTGATTCTACATTGGGTTGCACATGACATAAATAAAACACACGTTGTAAGAACACACACGTTCTGCTTCAGGACTCACAAGGAGGCCAAGGTACAAAGCTTAACACAATATTTCAAAAAAATGGCATTAAAGTGTAATGTCATTTTAAAAAAATTATTCAGACCTTCCTTTGATTGCAGAGTAAATGGTTTATCATACACAAGCAACAGGTTCCCATGCTGTCATAGCTTCATACATGGAAAACAACTCCCATAGGCAGAGCTGATGCTGAAAGGCAGGAAAACTGAGTGTGGGATTGCTCCCAAAGCACCACTGTCTGGAGCAGCACTGCCAAGTGGCCCCTCCAGTCCAGACCATACAGAGCTGACATGTTAAATGAGGAAACTCCAATGATGTGTTTTATTAAGTAACATTTTTGAGAACAATTTCTTTCAAGCATTTCCAGCTTTGAAATCGTCCATGTGGCACATGTGATCAGCATTGTAATGGGGCTTGAGTCAGCAACTGCTCTGAGTGTAATTTAGGGTTACTTGCTTTAAGAGACTGAGGTATATGCACCCAAAAAGCCAATTCTCGTTGTTCCTGCCTTCCAGAAGGCTCTTCATCTGCTCTATGCTCCACAGCAGCCCAGATGTGTGCCCTGCTCCAGCGGATGGGGAGCTGCCATAGCAGTTCATAAAGAGTTGTCTGAGGTCAGTCATGAAGGACTGTTAAAGCATTTTGGACCTCTAACTACAGGTCAGATTTTATATTATTAAGTTTATTTCAGTAGGAAAGAAAAAAATCAAATCCAAGAAACTGAGCTCTAAGGGGACACTTCCTATAAAAGGAGTGTTTGTCCCAGTCTCTAAAAACATCTAAAATTCCTGTTTTAAAATAAAGGTGTTAGAGTCAACTTTTGAAAAGACCTCCACAAACCCTACAGAATAACAGGGAAGAGGAAATCTTCTTCCATATAAATGGGATAGTGGAGCTCTATGTTTTTGTTCCACAGGTTTTCATGTGGATACCATGTGACCAGTGAGTGTCTGGCCATGTTTCTCCCTGTAAAAACAAAAAAACAACCTGAAAACAAGTACCCAAGCTGCCAGCTGGCCCATGGAACCAGAACAGGCCAGCTCTGGGCTCCTTGCAGAAGGGACACAGGGCAGCAGGCAGACAGGTCAGAACCTACCCCAGGCAGGTTCTTCAGAGCTGGCCCTGGTCCACAACACCCAAAGGTGTTACATTCACATCAAAGCATTTACAATGAGTATCACTGCTGTCCAGGTACACATTTGATGTCTTAGTGGTTCCACCTGAGGCAACACACACTGCACTGGACCAAAAGCAAGCAGGAAAACACTTTTGTTAATTCTGAACTTTTACTTACTGAAGTAATGTTGAGAAATGGAGGCATCAGGATGGAGGCAAAGCCTCTGACCCTACCAAGGACTACATACCAAGCCAAATTTCAACCAATCCAGATGTGGTTCAAGACCAAGTGCACCTGGGGTGGGGCAATCCCAAATACAGACTGGGAGGAGAATAGGTGGAGACTGGCCCTGAGGAGAAGCACTGAGAGTGTTGGTTGTCAAGATGCTCACATGCCCTGGCCACATGTACTGGCACTCAGGAACCCTCTGTGTCCTGGGCTCATCCCACAGCGTGGGCAGTAGGTGAGGGGTGGGGAAATCTCCCTCTCTGCTCCATTCTGGATAGACCCCATCTGCAGTGCTGCCTCCAGCTCTGGGATCCTCAACACAAGAAAGGCATTAACCTGCTGCAATGAGTTCAGGGGAGGCCACGGAGATGCTCCGAGGGCTGGAGCCCCTCTGCTCTGGATCAGGCTGGGAGAGCTGGGGGGTTCACCTGGAAAAGAGAAGGCTCCACAGACCTGAGAGCCCCTTCCAGTGCCTAAAGGGACTCCAAGAGAGCTGGAGAAGGATCAAGGGAATGAATCGACAGGACAAGGAGAGAGGGAATGGCTTCCCACTGCCAGAGGGCAGGGTTAGATGGGATACTAGGAATTAACTCTTCCCTGTGAGGGTGGGGAGGCCCTGGCACAGGTTGGGCAGAAAAGCTGTGGATTCCCCATCCCTGGAAATGTTCAAGACCAGGCTGAACAATGCTTGGAGCAACCTGGTCTAGTGGAAGGTGTCCACAACAGGGGAATGAGATGAGCTCTAAAGTCTTTCCACCCAACCCATCCTGTGTTCTATGACTAATTAAAACTAGAAGTTTGCTACCTGAAGAGGTATCAGCATTAGAAAGCATTTTCAGGTGCTGCCTGCAGGCTGAAGCCACATGCTGGAATGGTATTTCCCATTCCTCCTTCTCCTGAACAGCAACCCAGCTCTCTGGAGGAGGCAGAACCCAAGACACAAAATCTTTGTTGCAGAAGGAACAAGTGAAATAATGAGAATCAGAAAAGTGAAAGGCAAGGTTAAATAAACGGGAGAAAGTAAAGCCCTGGGTCTGTAAACCAGCTGGGAATACGGGCCCTTTCCCCACTGCCAAATGAGCATCTCAGCCTTCACATCACTTCATCCCCCCCAGCCACATGTTCCTCTCTCACAGGTGCCTCCTCTGCACTACAGCAAACACTCATCCCACATTCCTTAGGGAATGGATGGAGGCATTCCCACCCACCAGCCCAGCCCTGGGGGCTGTCTGGGGTGCTGTTGTGACTGCTGGGAGAGCTGGGAGGAACTAATAAAGAAACAAATCAAGCAAGTTAAGGTCCTTGACAAAAAGAGATGTAAAAAAATACAGATGCTGAAGGAGATTATGAAGGGTCATCCCATGGGAAGTGAAGAATAAATGGCCCCAAAGCACAGCCTTGGGTGGAGGCAAAGCTGCTCCTGAAGCTTCAAGTAGTGATGCCAGGACACCCCACCCAACAAATCAACAAGAAACAGGCCTTAATGAGGCAGGCATGAGGCTCTAGGGAGAAAGCCCTGGGAAGAAAAGATCTTGCCTAAAAATACCTACAGGACACTGAAGAAATATTTATGTCTGCACCACACTGTCACAACTACTTTTTGTGGATATGGCCACCAAGAAGAAGTAAGGATGATATACCCTAAAAATGTCAGCTTCAAAGAAGTAATTTTAATACAAACATTTTTATTTTTATTTTGATGTTTTCATTTTCCTGGAGAGGAAGTATTGAAGTATTATATGTGAAGTATTCTATATGAAGTATTCTGCTTTTCTGTGTATAAAAGCCATACATTAAAAGAAGATCAATGACAAGGGAGAAAAGCCATTTCAAATTTATAAAGCCAATAAAAGTGAAGACAAAAAAAAATTGTACTACCTTCCCTTGCAAAGTATCCTATATATTGTTCTCTCCTGTCACACATAAGCTAATTGAAGATACTTTTTAAAAGCAGTTTTATTATAAAGAAGGAAGAGTGAAATAATAAAATCATTATTTAAAATTCAAGGCAAAGAAGTGTCTCTCAGGAGGATGACTGGCACATCCACAACCAAGACCTGTCACCTGGATTTGTGGCTTTGGCTAAGGTGGCTCAGCCTGATTTTTGAGTGTTGGTTGCTGCACAACAGTCTCATGGGAATTTTCACTGGGAATCCTTCCCTTGCTTTCACAGCAACATCAAGAAGCCCAACAAAATGAGTTCTGCCAAAAAAAGTAACAGCAAGAGTAACCACTCAAGAAAGCATTTTACCTTTGGGTGTTTATTTCACCTCTAACAATTTCCATCCTTTCCCATCCTTACTGGAGTGAGAGGGACAGTGGATACACTGACTTCTGTCCTGAGCTTGTGGCTATGATGGGAGAGCTTGGGGGTGTGTGAGCAGCAGCAAGAAGCAGCAGGACCTTCCTGGGGATGGAACTAAATCCTACTCATCTAGTTAGGTAAGTTTTAAGCATGAATTGAATCAAGCTAAGTAAGCTCCCTCCAACTTTTCTGAAATTCTCAAAAAACAGGTTACGTCCTCAGTGATTGGAAATCACTGCCAAGAGTACAACAGCAAAGTATCAAAACAGCTGAATTCATTCCAATTTTTATTGAATAGACAGGTCTGCTATCCCTTTTTATTGTCAGTGTTAACAACACTCATGGAACACCCACTAATTAAACCTGAACAACCAAGACCTCTGGGTGAAAACTTCATAAAGACCTTGTATGATGTTTCAAGCATGAACTGGTGTATTAATTTAACGCTTAAGCTCCACCTCCAGAAGCAGAAAATGCAATGCTTTCTCTGTTGGTGTTTAAGGTTGAATTGCTTTTGTATAGACATTTGAATGGGGAAAGGGTGGGGGTGCAGCAGCTCAGTGTGCACAGCACCAAAATATCATTTTTCTCACATGACAGTGACCATCCATCACATGGACACACACCTTTAAATTGTTTGGTTTATGAACTTGGTATCCCCTTGAGGCTTACCTTCCTTTGTTCAAACACCTCTCCAGATCCACGGCTTTTGCATCCCCAGTTCCCTTGAGACAAACACCCATCACAGACATAAGTGTAACCAATTCCACAGAGCAGGAAGTGGTGACAGCAGAGCACTTGGCCAAGTGACATTACAAAGAGACCCCATGTCATTTCCCCGATGGAGAAACATGGGAACCATTTACCCTCTTTCAAGAAATGTCCTGTAGTTTTGTTTGGGGCTTTTTTCAGAATCCTGGGGAGACCAGAAGAGCAGCTGGACACCAGCTGGGTCATGTTTTCCCTCCTGGCTCCTCTTCCAGCACACTTTGGGATTGCCACCTATTTGACTGTGAGCTGGCAGGGCTGTGGAACTGCCACAGCCCATGTGTGACTGGTTCAGCTTTAATTCTCATTTTTAAAATACATTTGTTCCATTTAGGCATTTCCTGTTGCCACACATAGTTCTTACAATAAATGGAAAACAGACCAGGTTTAAACAATAAGCTATTATTTCCTAAAATACTTTTTAAAAAAATCATTAAAAATGTAAATAATATTGCTAAATTCAACTTACACTTCCCAGCTGCATGAGGTGTAACAACAGTACAGGAAGTATAAAATGACAAGTTAAGTAATTGGTTATTGCTGAATTGATTTTTTCTTGAAGGCTTCTCTAAGTGGTTTATCCAACACTGGGAAAAATGAACATAATAAAACCCTACCAAGCTATACATTAGAACATAAAAATAACTATTTTGCTGTGACTCAAATTAGAACAATAATTTAAAAATACTGCACTTTCTGTGTGATAGGAGCTTGTACAGTTTTGAGAAGGACAAAGCCACTTGCCTTGGGGTTTCTGCAGAGGATGCATTTTGGCCAGGGGAGCTTTGGTTTTGGGCTTCCTTCCAGCCTGCTGGAGACATTGTGCCGAGTTGATGTGCTGCAGCTCCCCACATGCTTCCAGCACCGCCCCGGGATCAATGTGGCATTTGATGGGGAAAGGAGAACAAGGGCAACCTGAGGGAAGGGGAAAAAAAGTCAGTATTTATTGTGTCCTATTAGTCCTGAAGAAAATTTGTGCTACTTCCAGAAGTAAGTCACTCATCCCAGTTTTTGAGGATGGGGAGGGGAGGAAGAGAGGGGTGAGCCATTCACTCAGTTATTGTGTGTGGATCGGCTTCGCAAACAAAGATTTGGGAAGGGCTGCGAATGAAGATTTGGGCAGGGCTGTCCCCACGTGGGTGTGCCCTTCCAGCCTGCACAGTGGATTTTAGGTGAGGCTCAGCATGCACAGAACTGGCCCCACTGTTTCAGTCCTGAGGTTCATCTGCCACAGCCGAGTGAGCTTGGACAGTGACAGTGAAGTCCTCGGGACTAGAACCTACAGCACCCGGCATTTCCCAGGAGGTCTCCCATCCAAGTACTAATCCGGGGCTGACCCTGCTTAGCTTCCGAGATCTGACAGGATCGGATGGCAGGGAGGCATTTAACTGCCTCACTCAGTTATTAGAACCAATATATCCAGCCCTAATAACCCCATCAAACTGACTGAGTGGGAAACAGAAGGAATTTTAGTAAGCTTGTCTTTAATTAATGTTTTACTTCTTTACTGCAGACACTCAAAATAAAAGAGCAAATATAAAAGATAAAACCCACTTCAAAAGGATTTTCCCAAACAGAAATACAAGTGCTGCAGCACACAAAACTGTTCTACCTGGTCTGATAAACCCAAATTAGGGTGATTTAGAAATGTGTTCCCCATAGTGGGAATGGCACAAGTGCCATTCCTTCAGATTGAATCACTCAAGGTGCATTTTACCCCCATTTACTGCCCCTTCATACATCAAATATTAACATTCCTTCAAAAGGCTCTGGTTTAGACAATGCTGTTAAGATATGTACAGTGGGAACACCGAGAAACAAATGATTAATATGATTGTTTGTCTTTAATTTAACATTCTTGATTCACTTCTGTGGGGACCAGGGAAACAAATCCAGAGATCAGCTTTGATGTAGTAGACACTGCAGATTTTGATTTGGGTTTTTTGGACTTATAGCAAGGCTCCAGCTGCATGAAACCCTCCTGTCAGCTTTACTAGTGTGCCATGAGAAGGTTAAAAAAGAGTTTAAGAAGGGCTGTGGTTAAAAGTGCTGAATATGAGCCCATGAATCTGTTCATGCTTCCGGCAATACTGAGAGGCGGAAAACGTATCGAATTTCGAAATTTGAACGTGACTGCATTGAAAAAGGGCAAAGAAAACATGACAAACATTCTTTCCACATTTCTGTTTAAAGTGGGTTTAGCTGGATTTACCAGCATCTTGCTGGAGGAGTGTGAGGGGACCTGCATCATGTAGAAAGGATTCATCTGAAGGTGAAAAAACAGCCTTTGCCTTCCTGTGATGTCTTCAAGAACACGGTTTTAGCTTCAGAAAGGCAACCCACTCTTGGCCAGATTTCTATTAAGATCAAAAACCCGAAATGAAAAGCACCTCCATCCACATCGACTCGATTATCCTGGTTTTATAGTAATGGTATTAAATCAGGATGTGATCTTTTGAGTAAAGCCAATGGAATCTGAGCTGGGCTCAGGAAGATCAGCTGAGAGCTGCCCTCAAAATGCACAAACTTCCACACAGAGACTGAAAAAAAACATAAGGAATAAAATATTAAAGCCAATTTTGTTGTCAAAAATAGATTTGGATGGCACAAACCTATTTACTGATCTCTGCCACCCAAATATACAACCCCTGAATTCCCCATGTTCGGCTGCCAGTTGTGACTGTTGAAGCTTCATTAGCATTTCTACCACAAAAATCTGCTTTTCAGCAGATTTGAGACCAGTTATTAAAACATCCTTCCAGCTGAAAACAGGAAATTATAAGTATTATGTTCCATTCAAATAGAATTTCACTTATCAGGAAAATGCAGCGAAAGTGGAGTAGATTATTAGAGCAGATTAACAGATTATTGCAAACACATCATCACAGAGGGAGTTTCTGTAGATGCCTCAGCTCTGGGGGCTGAGAGCTTCCTGTGACAGCAGCAGTGCCACCACAGGCCAGTGTTTTAGGGGAAGGAGTAGGAATTCTTCCTTATTAACAGTCCCAGGTACCCTAAGCATCCACCATTCTTCTTCAACCACTGCCACAAAAAACGACTGTCCTGTTGGTAAAATCTTGTAAAGTTACAAGAGGAATTAAAATCCAATTCCTTTTTTTTTCCTGCTGAGATTGACTGTTGTGAAACCAGGTCTGACCCCCTTACTTTTTACTGAAAACAAGAGCTAGTGGTTACTCAACTTGCCTTCAGGTGTGTGGCACCATCACACACCTCTCACATCCAGCCTAAAAGCTGTTATGAGCTACTCAGAGTACAACAAAGTAGAGTGTTTGATTCTTATTTTATAAATTCACATACAAGTTTTCCTCTTCTACTGCATAATCCTGTCAAACAATCATGGCAGAAGATCCTCCACTGCTAATTACTCAACAAACACACCCATCTTGCCCCAAATTTGGCTCTGAATGCTCTAGGACTCGTGCTCAGAGGCATTTGCAGAGTAAATACTGCAAAAAAGAAGCCTTAAGCTACTTCCCATTGAACAAGAGCATCCAAGAGTAGGCTGGCAGTAAGCAGAAAAACCCCTGGTAAGTAACAGAAGAAGAACTTGGAAAGCCACAAGTGCCTCAAAAACTAAATGAAGTGCTGGCCCTAAATCAAGAAAAATATTCGGGGATGAAGCCAGAGAAGTGGCTTTCATTCTTTTTTTATTTAATTTAAGCCAACTGATTCTCCCTCTTCATCTCTGATATGGACCCTAAGGGCTGCTTTTTGCACACAAGTCAAAAATCCACTTTTCCTACATCTTTTTTCAAGTGCTATAAAATGATTTGTGAAAACAAGATTCACTGGATTATTTCCCATGGAATTTCCTGAAAGTAGCCCCACTATCTGCTGAGCATGCTCCAGGGTGCTTCTGGAAACGGGAAAAGAGAAGGACAACAGAAACAAGGTCCAGGTATAGCCCAGGTAACCACCCCCAAGGTGTCTGTGGTTCTGCCAGAAGCTTCCAGAAGTGAGGGCAGGTGATGGGTCCCCACTGCCTGCTCTCTTGCACCCACTAAACCTGCAGGACCCAACACAGAACTGCCTCCTCTTTGATCTCTGGTTGAATAGGGCAAATTCTTCCTAGAGGGGTGTCCTGCTTCTGGCCAGGACAGGGTTCATTATCTCAGTGGCCAGGAGGGGCATGGCCAGGACCCAGAGGTTATTCTAGATCACCTCAGGCCATATGCAGGGAGAAGGGGGAAGGGGTCCCTTCCAGTCCCTGAGATTGTTTTTGCTCAAGGACCTGGATGCACTTGGTAGGTAATGCAGAGGGACAGGGAAACACATCGTGTACCTCAGAGGGATCTGATTTTTGGGTGAGAACAGTCTGTAATGCCGAACTGTGTAATGGTTGCTGAATGACACTGCCATTGTGTGCCACAACTGCCACGGACAGTGAGGATGGAGCTCTGTCAGCTCCTGATGCAGCCTACAAGCTGCTGACAGCACACCAGCCCCTCCTGCCCCTGAAGACATCTAGGATGGGTAGAACCCATGGACTAAATGACTCAACAGGCAGCTTTGAGGGATGGCCATTGACTGTGGAAAGTATACCTGTCCTTCTGTATATGTATGTGAGTCATCAGAAGGTGTAGGATTTGGGCATGATGTAGATGGTACAGAGTAAGGGTGGATAATGTCCTGGTTCTGGCCAGGACAGGGTTAATGTTTGCAGTGACCAGGAGGGGCATGGCCAGGACCCTGAGGTTATTCTGTACTACTGGTCCCTCCCAGTGTGGGTGGAGTGGTGGGGGTCAGGGTTTGTCTCATTTCCATGTGCTGAGCACTCACATGTGAATCCTTCACCTTTCTTGTGCCCTCTGTTATGAATATTTTTGCTGTTACTGTTCCTTTCCTTATCTCATTGCTGTTTCCAGTAAATTATTCTTATCTTAACCCATGATCTTTACCTTTTTACCTCCAATTCTCCTCTCCAGCCCCCAGCTGGGGAAGGGGAGAGGGAGTGAGGGAGTTTGGAATGTTCTTCAGTGGGAACACTGAATTGGGGAATACCATTCCTAAACCACGACATCTGGATTAGCTGTAACTGCCATGGAAGTGCTTGGGAAGTGAACTGGCACGTGCAAATTGATGAAAAAATGGTCATTTGTATCCCAGTATTATAAAAGGCTACTTGTAATAACTTTTTCCAAGAGAGCCTGGCTGACACTGACTGCCCCTCAGTTCAGGAAAGAGATTGAGGGGCTGGAGCGGGGCCAGAGAAGAGCAATGAGGCTGGAGAAGGGACTGGAGCACAAGTGCTGTGGGGAGAGGCTGAGGGAGCTGGGGGTGTTCAGCCTGGAGAAGAGGAGGCTCAGAGGTGACCTCAGCACTGTCTGGAACTACCTGAAGGGAAGTTCTAGCCAGGTGGAGGTTGGTCTCTTCTCCCAGGCACTCAGCAATAGGACAAGGGGGCACGATGGGCTCAAGCTCTGCCAGGGGAAATTGAAGTTGGAGATCAGAAAAAAATTCTTTGCAGAGAGAGTGCTCAGGCATTGGAATGGGCTGCCCAGAGAGGGGGTGGATTCCCCATCCCTGGAGGTTTTTTCAACTGAGATTGGCCATGGCACTGAGTGCCATGATCTGGTAAAGGGACTGGAGTTGGACCAAGGGTTGGATTTGATGATCTCAGAGGTCTTTTCCAACCCAATCAATTCTATGATTCTGTGACTTCACATCTTACCCCTGGTTACCTGTGCCAGCTCAAGGCAGAGTGACACCTGTCTGGGTGCAGAGTGTGCCACTACAGGCACCACCCCAGAAACCTGAGCATGCACTTCCACACTCCTCAAATCCTGCAGGAAGACTCAGCTTTGCTCTGCACAGTCCTTGTGCGTCTCACCTTCATGTTGGTTTGTAATTCTACTCACAGGAATGATGCTCCTTACACTTCCTCTGTTCAAAACCAATCCAAGCAGAAAAGGACACAGATGATGCTTTCCAGAGCTAACTTTTTGCAATATATTAATAAAATCACATGTACTTAAGGCTCTTACTAAAGAAAAACTTCAACAAAAGTTCCAAAATGCCTCAGTCGATGTACAGTTAGTATTTTCACTAAAATAGAAAAATAATGTCATTCTTTCTGGCAGAATTACATCCACCAGGAATCTCATGGCACAGAGAACTTTCTCAAGTGTCTCCCCTTATTATCAGTAACTGTTTGCACCCAGAAGAAACCCTGTGTTTTTGAAAAATTTCTCTTAGAGGCTGTCACAACTTGAAGGCTATGATATAATTTTCTATAAGACTAAGATAGAATACAAAGATTTTGGGTGCTCCACTGAGTGAAGCAATAAAAAGACCAGTTGAACCCAAACAGCTAACCCAGTTCTCAGGCTTTCCTCCCACCACAAGAGCCAGTTTCAGATCTTGTACTTGGCACCCAGTCCCCACGTAGCTGTGTTCAAAACTAATTCCTGTTCAAAATCAAAAATATCTTGGAGGTCTGTGATAGCAGCAGGAACCTGAAATATCACGACAATCTCCTGCTTTGGCACATCCTGATCCAAAGGACTTCTCCTCCAGTCCAGTTTTAGAGGAAGAGATTGTGCAGCTTTCCACTGACATGAAGCAACCCCAGAGCTCCCTGGCTGATTCACACCTTGCCCTACACCAGACTGGCTCCCAACCCTCTCCCACTGCTCAGCAAGGAGCAAAGCCCTTCCCACCTTGCCACCAGGTACACTTTTCTTCCTCTCATGCTGCTTCATAACTCCAGAATTTCCCCCTCACCTCTTGTTCTTTTTGCCCCTGGCGCAGCAGAGCCCCTGCCAGGGGTGTAAGAGCTGCACACATTCCCTGCTATAAAAACTGGCACTGCCAATGGTCAGCTCACACTTTTCTGGCATTCCAAAACAGCAAATTCAGCAAAAAGAACGAGAGCAAAGTTATCACCACAAGCTTTCAGAAACAGACACAATCAAGCAAACATTATGTTCAGAAACAAGCAAGAATCTGGCACGGACTGCAATTCCCCCCCCCCCAAAAGAGAGGCTTTTCACTTACTTCTGCTCGAGCAGAGCCCCTACATTGTTTCTTACTCACTCAAGCTGTAAGACAACCTTAGAGAAGGGAGAGCAGCTCCTGCTGCAGCTCTCTTTTCACGGGTGAAATGCCATCTCACAGGAACTGACCTCCCCCAGCTCACTTCCGACCACCCCGCGGTTGGTGACTCAAACTCAAGGCACACGAACGTGGCAGCAGCTGCACTGAGCACGAGTCACAGCAGATTCTGCTGGGCTGCACTTGCAAACCATCCACAGGCAGCACAGAGGATGAGGATGGTTTAGAAGCCTGAGTCTTTCTGGAGTAGAAAAGAGGAAGCCAGATCATGGAATCTTGGATTCCCAGCATGGTTTGGATTGGAAAGGACCTTAAATATCATCTTGCTCCAACCGCCTGCCACAGGCAGGGACACCTCCCACCAGCCCAGGTGGCTCCAGGCCCTGTCCAACCTGGCCTTGGACACTCCCAGGGATGGGGCAGCCACAGCTGCTCTGCCCAACCTGTACCAGGGCCTGCCCACTCTCACAGGGAAGGATTCCTTCCCAATATCCAATCTACAGCTGCTCTCTTCTAGTTTGAAGCTATTCCCCATGTTCTATCACTACACACCCTTCTAAAAGGTCTCTTTCCAGCTCTCTTGCAGGCCTCCTTCACCTCTTTAAAGAGTATTTTTGCTTAGATAGTTTGATATTAATGTAAGAACAGTCAGTGACAGCAGTGACATGGAAACAAAAAACCCTCAATTCTCAGCACTGAAACTCTCAGACTGCTTCCCAACCCCTCTGGGAAATGAGGGGTCCCAGTGAGGGGCCACAAAAGGGACAATAAATGCAATCTGGCCAGCATGGGATGGAGCTGGTTAAGACTTCCATCACAAGTCTTGAAAACATTGAATCCTCCTCCTTCCCCTCACCTGCTCTCCCACCACCATCCAGCACAAGAAATGATGAAGGAAGAAGCCAAATGTGGAATTCTGAATGAATGCTGCATTTCAGGGCAGGCTCCATTCCCAGGAGCCACAGAGGGGCTGCTGCTTTGGGTTCTTATGGGAAAAACACAATGCTGGCAAACCATGACAGAGTGTTCAGTGCTGCCAGAATTTTGGTCTGTTCTGTTCATCTCACACCACCAAAGAAATACACACATAAAAAAGAGAGTTTTTCACAGAAAGAACCACACAGCTAAAAGTACCAAACTTGTGCACAGAAAGCACAAGAAGGACCAGTAGTTTCTCCAGATCTGTAATACCAGGATCTGGGACTTTGGGATTTGGTGTAGTTTTATCCTGTTCTGACTGATTTTAAATGCCTTAGGTGAGGATGCCCCCTTTAGCAGATATTTCTCTAACATCTCATGGGTCACTACAGAACATCATTGCCATAGTATCTTCCATAAACCTGCATCAAGAATTCCCACCATTATCCTTCTCAGAGTATCCTAAAGCACATTCCTGCAAATCAAAAATCCAAATCCAAGCTGTGCTCTACCAGCACTGGCACACACCTCACATCTCTCATCACCCGAATCACAACAGGCACATTCTGGAGGAAGGAGTTTTCAGCTCTGACTTCACTTCTTTTTGAATAGGATTTTACATTCCATCAGTAAAAAACTGCTTTACACACTCATTTCAGAGCAGTCTCTCCATGTGTCATTACAACCTTGTTTTTATTGCCCCATCCAGAACAGTTTCTAATCCAGGAACCTGTGCAATGCCACTCCAAGACTCCTCTGCCTCTGGGACATTCCACACTTGATCCCACAGCCACGGATTGCTCCACAACTGCTTTAAAGAAACCATTACAGAATTTTAATGACTTTGAATCTGATATACTTTCACTTAAAAAAATTACCTTTTCACCAGAGCTACATCAGCCCTTTCCTCACACACCAAAGCACGTTCCTTGTCCCACTCAGTGCTGCCCAGACAGGGGCAGGACAGTTCTCATTTTCTATCCTGTGTGTAAATTAAAACCCCTCCCACCCCAGACCCACATTTGTCCATCCAGAGGCATTGCTGGCACTGTGAGTTCCTCCCAAAGCAGGAATGCAGTGTCAGCACAGGCTCTCTGCCCTTCCCCTGGCACTGGGGCAGCTTGGCCACCAGGGCCTCTCCCTTTGACATGGGGTAGCTGGCAAGCTGCTACTTAAAACTGGCTATAAAAGTGACTGTCAAGTGTTTGCTCTACACTTATATGTATGTATATAAATAACATACATTTATATAATTATGACAGTCAGAAGAATTCTGAGCGATCAAAACGAGGAGCTCCAACACCTAATTCTGTATTGCAGCACCACTCAGCACAGGTGTGTAAACCAAATTCCTGCCAAGATCTTCACATTTACACCAGGACAAGGTAAAGAAAAGGTAAAAACACAAGAATGTCTCAGGAATCCTGCTGGTGGAGTCATTACCTCACACTGGGGGAAGGAAAAAAAAACAGACAAAGAAACAAGCAGGCTCTCAGTTCTAGTGTGTTCACCTGGTATTTTAGGCTTTTTAAGCTGCTGTGAAAACAACTGGCCACCACATCACCCACAAGGAACACAAAGCAAGGACCAGGCCACTCAGACATCCCACAGTCCCACCAAAGTGGCCATGGCAACATCTGCTGAGATGTGATACAGCATCAAACCAACTAGAACCCACAGAGGAAACTTAAATGTCCTTCCAGGACAAAAAAGCAAGATCTATCATGAAATTTTGGGCAAGAATTGGTAGGCAGCCTGCTACCAGATAACAATAAAGTAATAAACATCAGTTTTCTTTTTTACCAGGAAAAGATGACCCTCCATATAGCTGAGGCAAGGGGCAGAACACAGCAGCTGAACGGGAAGGACCAGCTCCCAGTCCTGGAGATTCCAAGGGGGCTGAAGCCTTGGAAGCAACGACCAGGGAAACCACACTGAGAACAGAATAAAAAGTCACTTAAAGGGAAAATGAGAGATAAACCAAAGTAAAGCACCACAGAATACATTCTGCCCCAGGACTAACAACAGGCACAATAAAGCCCTGAAACAAAAATATTTTCTTTTCCTGTACCAAACAGGATGTGGTAGTGCAGTCAGCAAGCACTTCCCTTTGGCTCTTAAGGTTATTGGTAACAGTTAAACAAAAACTTGTGGTTTTAAGCCAAACTGAGCCCTCTGTTGACATTCACATGGATGCTCAGGACACACAGCCCCAGCCTCCCTTTGGTCACAAGAGTCAGCCCCAAATGACAGGGTGGTACCAAAACCTCTCTGCAACCTGAACAACCCAGGATGGCACCAGCTCACCCAGCCTGGCACCAGCTCGCCCAGGATGGCACCCAGCTCGCCCAGACGGGCACTAGCTCACCCAGGATGGCAACAAGCTCGCCCAGTCTGGCACCAGCTCGCCCAGAATGGCAACCAGCTTGCCCAGGATGGCACCCAGCTCGTCCAGCCTGGCACCCAGATCACCCAGGCTGGCACCAGCTCACTCAGGCTGGCACCCAGCTCGCCCAGCCTGACACTAGCTCACCCAGGGTGGCACCAACTCGCCCAGCCTGCCACCCAGCTTACCCAGGATGGCACCCAGGGACATGTCCAGCCTCACTGTCTCCTGAAGAGCAGGAGGGGCCATGGGGACACCTCCTCACTGTACACCACTGTTATCCAAGCACTGGATGGATGCAAGTTCCAAGAGTGGAAAACTCAACATGCAACTTGGCTAATGAACATGCAACTTGGCTAATTTAAACTCTGCTGGAGCCCAGGTGAGCCCTGATGGATTTTTGGGGCTTGTGGGATTCTTTTAAGTAGTCATATGTGTCCTCTGACGTGGTTTAATGCAAATACCATAAATTCTAACTCTGTGTCTGCAGTGCTACTATGTGAGTGTGGCAACAAACTCCACAGTCAATAACCTGACCAACACCAACTGGGTGCTGTTCCAGGTTATCACAGAATCATAGAAAAGACCTCTACGATCACCAAGCTGAACTGTCAACTTCCCCACCATGTTCCCCACTAAACCATGTCTCAAAGTGTCACATCTATATTTTTTAACACTTGCAGGGATGGTGATTCCACCACCACCCTGGGCAGCTGTGCCAGGGCTTGATCCCCCTTTCAATGAAGAAATTCTCCCTAACATCCAACCTAAACCTGCCCTGGCACAAAGTGAGGCTATTTCCTCTCATCCTGCCACTTGCTACCTGGGAGAAGAGACAGACACCCACCCACATGGCAACTCTCAAGCTCTTTCATGCTGTTCTGTGACAAACTGATACCAAAGTTATTCTTTCTTATTTTGCTTATATTTGTGCCCCTCTGGAGAGTATCAGTCTGGCCTTAAGTTTCATCTCTCAGCTGACCTGGACACAGGTGCCCACCAGTCACCTTTGCAACAGCATTTCCATCAGACCCCAGAATTTGGACATAACTCACAGATCTGGTCCCAAACTGGCAATATGATTTCAAGCCTCGAGTGACATTCACGCAGGGCACACGGGAAATACATTTCCAAATTGAAAAAACATGTTTATTCTCTCAGTCTAGTGTTGTAGACTGTTGACTGGTATGGAAATTCCTGAATTTAGGTATAGTTTTCTCAGTAATTACACTCAGCTTGATCTTCATACAGGCACAGAGAGTTGGGGAACACTGAACATCAAATCCCCATAGCTGGAAGGCAGCCACAAACTTCTATGATTTAACAAAGACAGGCTTTGAAAAGCTCATTCTTCTGGAGGAAGCATTTAGATCACTTTCCCCCCTAAAATGGCATAATTTAATTACTCTAGGTTAAAATCCTCAGCACAGTAACTTTCTGTGACACCAAGATCAAGGGTAGAAGAGAAACCCCCCCGGGACTCTTCCAGCTCCTAAGGAAAGCAGGTTAAATGACATACAAAGATTGAGGAATAAAGAGTGACAAAGTAAAGGAGAAGGAGCCTGGGGTAGATGTCAGCCAGTGTGACAGTGCAGGTGACAAAAGCCCTGCCAGAATGCTGCTCACTGAGCACATCAGGAGCTTCAGTCCTCACGCGGGTCTGTCAGACACTGCTCCTCTGCAAGAGAAGGGGAGGCAGGAAGAGATGAGCAGCCAGACTCATCTCTTTAGTGCTTACAAGCCTTGTCCTACTTTTGTGCTCTGAAATGCGAAGCAACTTGTTCAACTTCAGCATCAGATTTCAAGACTTAATTTCTGAAGCAGCCAAGGTACAGATATCAGGGTCCAACGTATCAAAGTCCAGCTTAAGTTGTTGCAGGTGCCTAATCTGAACTGAATTTTCATTCATGTATTTCCTTACAATTAACACGAAACCCAGAATACATTAATTCCTAAGACCTTGTTTTATTCTTTTGCAAAAAAGTTTCATTGAAGATGGAAGACAATTGTCCTTCTCCTACATTTATTCCTGATTTCAGGATTGAGTGTTGGGCAGAAAACATGCCCAGACAAAAAATTGAGGTAAGCACATGACCCAGACTAGAACACTGTCTAGAGATCTTACTAATAGTCAAGTATTTCTCATCATAATTTTACCCTCATCCTTGTTCCAGCCAGGTGACCAGGAGCAGGGGCATTTCTCTGACTCACAGGCTGAGCCCCACACACCACCACTGTGGGTCCTTCAGCATTTCAACTTACCCTTCCCTCCTTCTGCCTCTTCCCCATCCAAACTGGCTTTTCAGCTCGTTTTTTCCTGGTTATTAACCCAGTTTAGCTCTGGTCTCCAGACAGCCTGGCTGCCTCCTGCATAACTTACCCAGGGACCATGCCTGGCCTCCCAGAAGGGAACACCCTGTACAAAACTGTCTGATTCCTGTACAGTGTCCCCAGAGATCAGCCAAGAGGCTGCTGAGCAGGAGGTGCAGTGTGCAGCTGCAACTATAATTCATTTTCACCATGGGTTTCCTGAGTTACAGCCATCACTTTGTCTGTGACAGTCTCAGAGCCTTCAGTGGTGCCAGATGTCTCCAACACAGCCTGTCCTCCAAGACCCCGATGCAGAATCGTTATTCAGCATTCCCGAGACTTCCCTCTGATGATGCACAGGCCTTGCTGTTTTCTTTCTCCCTTGACAAGTAACAGGTTTTCCACTATGATGAAAGAATCCTAATTTATAATTACACCAATTATGCAAATCAAAGAACATATTTCAAGCTAATAACACACCTGGGACTTCGTATCTGTACTGCTGTAACAGATACTGCAACACAGAGCAATCCATTACTGTAAAAACCTGGAAAGATTTATACCACAAACAAATAATCACAGCCAAAGCCATTTCAATTTGTTCCTCTCAGGTTACCTGCACTTGGGTGATTCACTATCACTGGGATTCTCTCCCAAGAACAAAGAGAAAGATGGCAGAGCTCCAATTCCCAGAATCCGGAATGGAGAGGGGTAAAAAAAAAAAAGAGGGAAAGGAATTAGTAAAAAATAAGAGAGGGAAAAGAATTACACTGCCCACCTTCCAGTGAATTAACAGACACAAAGGTGAGAACAGCCCATCTAGTACTAATAGCAAGATTCCAGCCTTTATTCAAAACCTTGTCATAAAAAATGCTTCATGTGCTTCGGTTCTCCTCTTACCAGAAGCTCATTACATTGTTTTTGCTAATGACAAAAGCAGCATGTGAGGATCTCTCACTGCTCAGTTGATGTGTTTGTGCATCTTCCTAATGACACACACTGCAATGTGTAAAATCTCATTTAACCAGCAAGGAGAGTAAAAATTACCCTCCACTTCAGATTTAATGGCAATATAATGCACCTCCAACAGTGTCCCAACCAACTGGCTTTCTCTTATAGTCTTGACTTGTTTTATTAGTTTTAGTAAGCCAATAATTAGCCCGTGCTCATTTAGAAGTCTATTTAGGTAATAATTCAAAGTAGGTAAACCTAGCTCCGATTCTTTGCTACAGAAAGGAGCTTTGCAGGGCAGGACCAGCTCTTCTGTGTGGCCACCATGTGCTGTCACTCCACTCTGTAGAAGTTAAAAAAAATTCAACTTGATCATTGAAAAGCACAGTGAGTATTTTACGCTATTTTGACAGCAGAGCTGCACAGTTCAAATCCAGAGCAATTTCACAACAATCACCAGAAGAAAACACATTTCAGCAATAAGTGTGGCTGGGTAACTCCCTACTTGAAGTTTAAGGCTTTTACAGAAAATGACCAAGCCAGAGAGTCTTTGAGGTTGGAAGAGGCTTGAGAAGATGCCCCAGTCCAAGCCCTCTGTTCAGTTCACGGCAGGGCTGCTCAGGACCTGGTTGGACTCGTTCCAAGCATGGACACACGTATTAGGAGGCGACATCTATGATTTTTTCCCCCCTATTTAACACAAATGTAACAAAAGGATAATGTAAACTCTCAATAAATAATGTTCTTAATATGTAACCCCTTTATTGAGCAAAGGATGCAGAAAACTCAGCTTATTTCTGACTAATGAGACTGGACAAGAAGAGCAACAGGGCTGGAGAAGGGACTGGAGCACAAGTGCTGTGGGGAGAGGCTGAGGGAGCTGGGGGTGTTTAGCCTGGAGAAGAGGAGGCTCAGAGGTGACCTCAGCACTGTCTAGAACTACCTGAAGGGAAGTTCTGGCCAGGTGGGGGTTGGTCTCTTCTCCCAGGCACTCAGCAATAGGACAAGGGGGCACGATGGGCTCAAGCTCTGCCAGGGGAAATTGAAGTTGGAGAGCAGAAACAAATTCTTTGCAGAGAGAGTGCTCAGGCATTGGAATGGGCTGCCCAGAGAGGGGGTGGATTCCCCATCCCTGGAGGTTTTGAAACTGAGCTTGGCCGTGGCACTGAGTGCCATGATCTGGTAAAGGGACTGGATTTGGACCAAGTGTTGGACTTGATGATCTCGGAGGTCTTTCCCAACCCAATCCATTCTGTGATTCTGTGACATGGGCAGGAACTGGAGAGCAGCAACCAGGCTGCTCCTCTGCTGCATCCCGGATGGTCAAGTGCCATGTGGGGCCACGGCAGCAATCACAGTTTGGAGAAGCCTCGAAGGGTCTGGGCAGCACTGACAGGCTAAAAGCAAAAGCATTTCTGGTCCTGTGCCACCTCCTGACGCCTTCCTCATGTTGGAAGTATCCAACCCAGCAATCCCACCCAGGGACTGCAAAGCCAGTGCAAGGGAAGCTTTGAGAGGTCCCGCCAGTGTGAGCTGCTGCTTTCTGGAGACTTGGAGCCACCTGTGATAACGACCAAGGGTCAACCCCACACTGCACTGGTTTCTTAGCTGACTAGAGAACACAATCTCGACCCCATCTCTGCAGCCCCAGGTTCTGCACCCGCTCCACCAGAGGCCACACACCCAGGTTATCCCACAGCTGCTCCTGAGGCCAAACTCTACGTCACTTCCAGCTCTGAGGGGACACACAAGTGTGTTCTGGGCTTTGCACAAGGAGGAGCTGAGAGCAAAGCATCATTCCCCATCTCCTTAGCCTGGATCAGTGCTCCCTCACTCCGGGATCCACAGTCTCCAAGGTGCAAAGTGAGAGCAAGAAAAAGGACCTGGAAAGGTTAAAGGTGTTCTCACAGATAAACAAAGTGGAAGACAGTGAAAAAGCACCAAACTGGCACCAGAATTTTGGATTCCAGGATAGCATAAAGCATCCTGTATATTTACTTCAGCCTGGCAAGCTCCAAAGAAAGTAACACCAGCTCAAAGGCCTGCAACAGAGTACACAGAAAAGCTGCAGTAAAAGGATCTAGTATGAGTTTTCCAACAAAATTTCATTTAGTTCATTGTTTCTGTAGCAGCCATTTCATAACTCCTGTTACCTATAATTGTACTTGCATCCAATCCATACTCGCCAGATGTGAAAACAAGGAAATTTTGCAAGCACTCAGGTGGGGACAACAGTTATAAATCACAATACAATCCTTGTGTCTGACTGCTAAATCCTCATTCTAAAGAAAAAGCACATCATACTTCATCTCAAAACTGTATTAGAATTCTGTCAGCAATGATTTTCCAGAAATTTTTAAGAAATTGGAAGCTCAAGCTGAACATAAACAGGTAACCATTTTTTGAATCAGACCATTAACTCAAAATATGCATTTAAATTAATATTGTGAAAATAATAAACATTTTCTCTGGCTTAGGTGATAACCTTCAATTCTGAAGTAAACTAAGAGTTTGGTCTATAATTACATGAAATGCAACTGGCAACCAGTGCTTTCAAATATAAATGTGTTGCTAACAGGAATAACTATAAACCATGTTATTTGCACAGGACATGTCTGAATATTTGTGTTTAAAATTATACTGCATAAAATACCATATGTATGACAGTCACTGTGTCAATAATTACTGATTTCCATTAAATTTCTGAATCATTAGTCCATATCATTCTTTTATTGATGGAGAAATTTCAATGCATAAAACATACGCCTGCTGGCATAGCTGCATTATTGAGAAAGGAGACTGGAGGGATTTAAAAGTAAAAGCCATTAGAGAAATTTAGAGGCTATTATGAAAAATGCTAAGATTTTTCACTGTAGAAGAAAAACAGTAAAAGAATTACAAGACTATTTCAGATAATAAATGACTTGTAATTCATTTAAAATTCTGAGCTTTTACAGTCACTGACAGTGAAACCATAATTTAGGTATATCATCACAATGCTATCAGCTCCTTAGAAGGGGTTATGGATAAATAATTTTTGTTTGGTTTGAGTTTTTTCAGATCTATTATGGCACATTGGCTTCAGTGAGCTTTAATGCTGCCAAGGTCAGGTCACAGGAAGATGAACAAGGCATCTTTCAGAGCAGAACCTTTACATGTAAAGTGAGGACCTGAGTCAGCAGCAATCAATAAAGAGCCAAATATTAACACCAGTACACCTTGAGTGTTGTGTTCAGTTCTGGGCCTCTCAGTTCAGGAAAGAGATTGAGGGGCTGGAGTGGGACCAGAGAAGAGCAACGAGGCTGGAGAAGGGACTGGAGCACAAGTGCTGTGGGGAGAGGCTGAGGGAGCTGGGGGTGTTTAGCCTGGAGAAGAGGAGGCTCAGAGGTGACCTCTGCACTGTCTAGAACTACCTGAAGGGAAGTTCTGGCCAGGTGCGGGTTGGTCTCTTCTCCCAGGCACTCAGCAATAGGACAAAGGGGCACGGGCTCAAGCTCTGCCAGGGGAAATTGAAGTTGGAAATCAGAAAAAACTTCTTTGCAGAGAGAGTGCTCAGGCATTGGAATGGGCTGCCCAGAGAGGGGGTGAATTTCCCATCCCCAGAGGTTTTTAAAGTGAGATTAGCCGTGGCACTGAGTGCCATGATCTGGTAAAGGGACTGGAGTTGGACCAAGGGTTGGACTTGATGATCTCGGAGGTCTTTTCCAACCCAATCGATTCTATGATTCTGTGATCTCCAAATTCCTGCTTCCATGGCAGGACACTGCTCAGTGCCAGCAAACAAGCTCAAGAATCCACGAGTTGCAGTAAGGACTGATGTGCCCTGATGTTTGCTCCAGCCCCCCCTGAGTGACCAATGGACACCATCCATGGTGACACCCAACGGTCCCCACCCATGTCACCTGTGCCACTGGGGCTCCTGCCTATGAGCAACCCACTCCAAACACAGGATGATGGGCATCACCCAAAGTTACTGCCTAAAAGGCACCTTAAGCCACGTCATCCTGCCCATAAACGAACAGAGGCCAATTAGGAGATGCTCAGAGCTGAGGCATCATCCCCCCATACCCAAACCTGGCATTCACAGATACATGCAAAGCCTTCATCAGCCCTGACTCCCTGTTGGTACAGAAAAATCAAAGGTGAGCAATTCAGATCCATATAGACCCTGTGAGACTGAAAGCAGCTGAGAATAATCAAGGCCACAGCTGCTGGTGTCTGGTAAAGGAGAACTTACTCCCCAGGAGTTCTCAGCACCTCCACTGAAGTTTCTCATGAGAACTCCTCAGGTTTCCCACACCACACCAGAGATGTTCCTGAAAACAGTCAGGATGAGTTCACCAAAACACTGGACTTGTGAGATATGGATTATAACCAATTGGAATTTGCAGTTAGATGGTGTGAGGTTCAATTTAGCCAACAGAACGTAGTCTTAACCCCTTATAAACCAAGTGCAGTGTGTAATAAATGGCATTGGCTTGATCACACTGGTCTGTGCATGGTGTCCTTATTCCTCTGTGTATTTATTGTTTAACAATAAGTTAAAGTAAGTTAAAGCTGCTCGGAGGGGCAGGTCCTCAGAAGAACCAAGCCGGGAGGCTGCACTGCTGGCAGTGCTGAGGTGAAGCCAAGCAGACAGCCCAGTACACACAGCTCAGTGTCCCTCCCACCACTTGCTCCAACGGGGCCACCCCAGCCCACCCCCTGGCCCTCCTGCACACCCCCCACAGGGACACACCCGAGGGACCAGCCCTGGTCTCCAGGTGCCCTTGGCTGGAGCTGTGCTGTCAGAACGGGAATGCTCCAGTCAGGTTTTAGGATGGATGGTGGCAGAGGAAAAACCACACCTGTCAAGCAAAGTAATTGTGTAGAGGTGGTTTTTAACTGAAAAGCTCATTTGAACGAATGGCCAGAAAGAATCCTGGGTTTTGTTCTCTGCAAGACGCATAAAGAATGATAGAATGGTTTGGACTGGAAGGGACCTTGAAGACCACCCAGTTCCACCCCCTGCCATGGACACGGGTCACCTTCCACCAGCACAGGTTGCTCCAAGCCCTGTCCAACTTGGCCTTGTGACAAAACAACCAGAATAAAACTAGAAACAAATGGAAAATTTTAGTTAATCTCTCTAATGTTTTGGTCAGAGCTTTGTCCCCCTGGTGCACCTTCTCTGCCTGCCCAGGTGTGTGAGTGCAACTCCCACAGCTCTCTTTTCCTTAAACAGGATCTACAAGAAACACTCCTTGACTGAGCAGATCCCTCCTCCTCCTCACAGAGCAGCCAGTTTGGGATTCTCAGATGCACAAAAAGGCACCGTGCCCTACAGCAGGTTTATATTGATAAAGGCACAGAGCACAGGATGCAAAGCTAAGGGCCACTGCATTCATCTTCCACTAGTCTTCCACAAGGAGTTGCACTGGATAACAAGAATGTGTGACTGGCTTTGTGTAACAAACGCTGTGTGTCAGTTTTCAGTTCTTTTTGTATTGACAAGCTGAATTCAGTGGTTAATTTCAGTAATCTTAGAATTGTGTACATGTAATTTAAAAACATTATGTAACATTTGAATGCCAGACTGCAGAGCATACACAAAGCACAGGCAGTGTTCAAAGTAAGTGGCCCAACCAGAGATATTCCCAAGTACTTCGGTCCACTGATCTCAGTTGATGATGGAATTACAACAGTTAGATTACCGATAAATCAAGTAATTCATTCCAGCCAGGAAAACTATACAAACCTTTTCACACAAAGTGAAATTCAATTTATCACATATTCTAAACTGTACTATGCACTGGGGTTGCTCATTCTTCTGTACAGTAGGATATTTTTTATTTCAATACATTTTCAGAATTAAAAATGTAAAAGCTATATAAAAGCCATAACAATACATTAGCTTCTTTGACCATAGAACTTAAACTGTAAATTCAACAACACAAAATTTCAATCCACTCAGTGATCTGTTGGAAATACAAATTATAATGTTAAATTAAATCGCTGGGGTTTGGCATTTGAAAGAAAAATTACATTTTTTTAAACAACAACAACAAAAAATCACCTGAAAGGCAGATTGCAGGTTCATAATGACTGTGTTTGAACTGGCAAGGGCTGCCAAATCAAGGAGCTTGGTGTTCAAAGAGGATGCAAACAGGTCTGTTGGGAGTCCCCACCATGTGGGATCAGGGAGCAGGATCAGCAGGGCAGGGGGTGCTGCCCCCCAGGGACAGGCACCACTGCCAGCCCAGCACTGCCATCATCACTTGGATCACACCATGGCATTTGACAGACACATAAACCACTGCAAAGCTCTGCCCTTTGGAATCACAGCCTGAGAGGGCAGAGCAAAGCTGCACCTGCAGAACTCACACCAGCCTTTTAGAGCAAATCTAAACAGATCCAAACACGCTGCACCCCATCCCCTGGGCAAAGGGGCTGCACCCAGCACAGAGCACACACTCAGGACACTTGTTCCTGCCTTGTGTCACTCCTTCTGCAGCACAAAGAGCTTGGGCTGTCCTGGGAGGGAAGCACAGACACACAAGGAAAGCTGCGTGGGCCACCCTGGGGTCTGGGTGTGGCAGGAACAGCTGGGACAGTTTGGAGTGGAGAAGTTCAGAAATTTATTCTAGCTTGAATTGAAGCTCATTTTTTTGTCCCTATGGCTAATTTTTCCTTGTTCAGTGAAGGAAGGAGTCCACTAAGTGAGGCACTCTCTAGGACAAGCAGATGATGCCTGGAAACAGGTATGATGTCAAACAATAACTGCAAGTTGTAACAGGATACCAAACTGAGGAGAGGGAAGGCCAACCTGTGACTGACACAGGGGCATAAGCAGGTAAGAAGCAACAACAACATGATATACTCTGCTCCCATTTAACCTTTTTTTGATGATCTTTATTTTTGCTTGCAAAATGGCTGCAGAAATCAGTACTTTACTTTACCAATGGGTGGCCCTTTGCACCTTTTGGAGCTGCAGCCACCCCAGAGTGACACCACCTGGTGAGCAGTAAAGGTAATCCTTTCACTAGGTACAAATCCATAATCCACCTGACACTGCACCCTCAGATGGGCATCAGCCACATGAGCTCCAGAAGTCACCAAGCAATGGGAAGAAACATCTGTGGACATTTAACACTGAGAAAAACACCAGTCTTGGTTCTCCCTCCAGGTCCAGCTGCGGGCAGGAGGGATGCAGCACCAGGAACTGTGATTAACTCTGCACCTCCAGTTTCTGCAGCTGAGCAAGTGACTGCCTGCTCAGAAGACCTGCCACCACTGCCTTTGTGATCAGAGACAAGAAGAAACCTCAAACTGACACATTCTGTCTCAAAACTGGGGCAGGCTGAGCGCTGGCATTTTAATGACTGAGGATCTGAGCTATGGTAACTTACTCTTCTGCCATATTTTGACTGCAAAGAGTTGCATTCTTGGATTCTTACTAGGTTAAAATTCTTACTTTGCTTTAGTGCATCCCTTAATTTAGGACAAAAGAAATAGAAAATAAAATTAACACTCCTGCCTCCCCAACTTCAACAGAAGCATATGAAAGGCCAGTATTGGTTCCTTCACTACTTCCAATTTAATTAACATTTTCAGGCTACCCGAGAACAGATCCAGGGTCCAACAGCACAAAAGGACTCTGTACCCTGCACTGCAGAAACTGCATTTAATTCTCTTTTCTCACTTGGTTCAGAAAATTGGGAGGGAGGGGTGGAAATCATTCTGAGAGAATTTTCAAATGTTCAGCTTTCCAATAAAAATGGGCATTTCTTTTAAAGAACTTCACAGAGGAAAGTCTCAGTAAGCAAATATAAAACTGCCACAAGCAGCACCCATCGACAATTAAAGGAGAATTAACACTTCATTATTCTTAAATCACGTTTGTTCTGCAGGTACCTGCGTAAGGGAGCAGATCAGATTAGGCAAGACAACAAAACAAACAGCTTGGCAGAAAGGTATTCATAAATAATTCAGGCCTTAATCTTCAGCTATTAAACCATAAAGGGTAATGGTAAAATTGGTTTAATGATCCTGCACATGTCACATAACCATTCACAGGCATTTCTTAGATGAATAAACTGCTGAAGTTGTTATTATATCAGAAAATACGTCACAGGAGAGAATATGTTCATTAGTTGTAAAAGCAGAACCCTATTTTATATGCACTTGCACCCCATTTCTCACCATCAGAACAAATCTGTGTGCTGGGTTCATTGTTGCTGTTATTGTGGCTTAAATACTGTGTGCACACACATATATACAATTATTCCATACACATCCCCCCAGTCTGACCTAAATCAACTTCCAGACTCATTCCAGAACAGTTTAACTTCAGCACAGTCTGATCACCGATTTCCCACCTTGCCAACACTCCCTGTACAGCACAAAATGATGAACACAGACACTGAGGACTGCAGGACTCGGGCTGAGTTTTAATTAGCTGGGGTTTGTTTGTTTATTTTTATAGAAAAACATAATGAATTTTTCTTTTGTCTTTTAATATCAAGGAAGAAACAGGCTAGTACTCGAATTCACTATGGGTAATTATCTCCAAAAGCTGAGCTCCTCTTCCTGCACAGTGTTTTCAAATGGAGACAGGCAAATTACAGCAGACAGGATCAGTACCATTCACAAGGCCATAGTTTGCATTTATTCTCTGCTTTGTCCTTAACAATGCTTTAAACCAATTGCTGATTTGCTTGGATAATTAACATCCAAAATGCAATTTTTCACAGCTCAGTTGGAGTGAGTTTGGGCCCCAGAGAATGCAGCTATTCATCTGCAGACACCCTCACTGGGTGGACAAGAGCTGAAATTTTCCTGCACACTGCAGAAGATAGAATTACCAGGCTTGGACAGGATGTAATGCACATCCCCAAAGAATGTACTAATAGTGGGATGATCACTGAAGGATAAACAAGACAGCAGTATTTTCTCATTGCATGAAAGGACAGTACTCATTTGCACGACGTAACTGCCTACATCACAGAATCACAGAATCGATTGGGCTGGAAAAGACCTCTGAGATCATCAAATCCAACCCTTGGTCCAACTCCAGTCCCTTTACCAGATCATGGCACTCAGTGCCACAGCCAAGCTCAGTTGAAAAACCTCTGGGGATGGGGAATCCACCCCCTCTCTGGGCAGCCCATTCCAATGCCTGAGCACTCTCTCTGCAAAGAAGTTTTTTCTGCTCTCCAACTTCAATTTCCCCTGGCAGAGCTTGAGCCCGTGCCCCCTTGTCCTATTGCTGAGTGCCTGAGAGAAGAGACCAACCCCCACCTGGCCAGAACTTCCCTTCAGGTAGTTCTAGACAGTGCTGAGGTCACCTCTGAGCCTCCTCTTCTCCAGGCTAAACACCCCCAGCTCCCTCAGCCTCTCCCCACAGCACTTGTGCTCCAGTCCCTTCTCCAGCCTCGTTGCTCTTCTCTGGTCCCGCTCCAGCCCCTCAATCTCCTTCCTGAACTGAGGGGCCCAGAACTGAACACAACACTCAAGGTGTGGCCTCACAAACACAGAGAACAGGGGAAAGGTCACTGCCCTGGGCCTGCTGGCCACGCTATTCTTGATACAGGAACCCTGGAGGAACTTCTTGCTAGCCCTGCTGGTGGAAAAACATTCCAGCTACTGCAGCTCCTGCTAAAGATACTCCTTTTGCTGAAGACAAACTTCCTTTACATTCAGGGGGATCAATGGTCACACCTGCTGCACTTCATATGTTGAATACACTTCCATTTTCCCCCCAATTATGATTTTCAGTGTTGTTGGCAGCTACTTTACATGCAGCAATAGATCTGTCCTACCAGTAGATGAGATGCAATGTCTTTTTGCCTCCCTCCCTCTGAAGCCATTGATACTATGTTGGTAAGTTCGTGACATCTTAAACTTGTGTTCTTTATCCTCACTTTCCATTTCTTTGCTGTCCTCAGATGACCTCCAAATACACCATAGCACAGATTCATGGAAATGTGGGTAGGAGGGCAGTTGTCATGGCTTTCAGCAGGACAGCTCTTAATAGACACAGCACAGCTGCCTTTTTTGTCTCCATTGAACTGTGATTTTTGATCCATAAACACGACACAAATTATGTAGGGATGGAAACATCACCCACTTTAAATGTAGGCTCTCACTCAGCTGTTCTGAAGAATTCCTTAAAACCATGAGCAACACCATGGACACAACAAACCACCGAATAGTTTGGGTTGGATGGGACCTTTAAACACCATCTAGTTCCGAGTCCCTGCCATGGGTAAGGACCCCTTTGATATCTTCTCCCACCTTCCTTTTTCCTCTGTTCAGTACCTGAATCAAAGGTAAAGGTAAACCAATGCTGGACGCCACTGTTTTATCCACAAAAATGTGTCTGTAGAAATTCCCAACATGCACAACTTCATTTTGTTAAATTATTTTCTTCTGACCTTTTCCACTACCTTTTTTCCTTTCAGGTAAAGACAAACCACTCAGCACACCACAAACTGCTGCCTGACCCACAGCAATCAGCCCTTCTCTCCTGCTTCAAAGTGGGGGCAAACAGTCTGAAAGACCTGAATGGCCCCCTAGGGTTAATTAAGTGGCTTAGAAATAAAACTCATTGCACATTAATTTAAGAATCAGATTCATAGACTATTTGAGAAAGCTCTTTGTTCAGTTTCCAAGCACATAAGGATGAAGGAAAAACACCCCAGGATTTGCTCTACTTTGAAATATTCTCTTAGCCTTCTCACTTCCCTTGTCCCCAGTGCCTCTCCAGCTCTCTTGGAGACTATTTAGGTACTGGAAGAGGCTCTCAGGTCTCCCTGGAGCCTTCTCTTCTCCAGGTGAACCCCCCCAGCTCTCCCAGCCTGATCCAGGGCAGAGGGATCCAGCCCTTGGAGCATCTCCTCTATTCCTCCTTTTTTAAAATAGTAATAGAAAAAAGTTAATGAAACGTGGCCTCAGAAAATCAGATATCCTGCTCAGAACACAGACAAGAGGCTGCTGCTCAGAAAATCCATCCAGTAAAATTACTTATTTTCATGGAAAAGACAGAACAATCTTTCAAATCAAGGTTACAGATATTCTCTCAAAGCTCTTTGCTTCAAGAGCCTCAAGCTGCATTTGAATTTTGAGAACAATTTGTCTCCCTCAAGTGCAAATATTCCACCATTTAGTCTACTCAGCAATTCCTCTTCCTTGATTGACCTATACTAAAACTCATTAAAAAAATTATTCTGAAAGCAGGAAGACGTGCAAGTTCTGTTGTACACAGCAAAGTATATGTTACCTATTTTACCTTAAATTTTAAAAAAGCATGTAATTCCACTTCTCTGGGAATGTAAGAAACCTGAAGGAACTACCGTATTAATGGAAATATTGTCATATTAATGGGAATTAATGGAATGACTTGTATTTCCTTGACATTTTAAGTTACCTTTCTAATCACCACTTATGGGGGTGTGGGAGCTACTCAGGTTTTACACCTGCACTAAAGTTGCTCTTCACTTCCTTTGAACATTGTGATGGTGATAGTACAGTTTGTGCAATTCTCAACACTGCCAAGGAAAAGACCCAATTCATTCCAAAACACAGATAATTCTCTCCTTGAGGCAGACAAGAAATTAAGCAGAAATGCCAAGTCCAGTGAGAAGGGGGAAAAAAAAGTGTATTATCGATAGTTACTTTCAGAGAATGACAACCTACAAATTCTAACACCAGGCCCAAAAACATGAAATAAACCTGTTTCCAAACGGAAATATTTCCCCTTTGGGCACATTTTTGCCACAGCAGTGTCTCAGTGTCCCTCAGTCTCTCCCACCCTTCCTTTTCCATGTAAACACAGACACTGACCCTGCAACAAAAGGAGTCCCACCGACACTGATGGAGCATTTTCAGTAAGCTTTGCTCAGTGGATTCTTCTCCAAACCACTGACGCCCTTCTCACAACACTGGTTACCATTCTGGGATAATTCTTTTCTTGCCACACACATTACCCGGACGCTGCTCGAGGAAAATCTCCCTGAGAAGAACCATTTCAGACAGGTCCAGCTGCAGCCAAGCACAGTCAGACTGAGCTTCTGGGGTGAGTCTGCCCCAGAGCAGAGAGAGGACACATCAGGCCAGACCTGAATCTTGCAGACCTTACCCAGGTCCCTTTTCCAAGCCTGACTGTGGACATGGCCAGAAGGATGAGTAATCCCAAGGATTTCAGGGGACTGCTCACAGCACTGCAGTTGCAACACATACCACACAAACACTGGCCCAGAGTTTTCAAACTGGGAGTACCCACGTGGCTAAGAAGTGGTTTCTGTGTCAGGGCCCTGCAGAAAGTCAGTCAGACATTGAATTTTGTAAGCATTGCCTTAGAAAAGACAACAAATCACCCGTATTTAATCTTCAAAATATCTGCTATTATTAGGAAGTCACCTCCAGCTAGTGCTGCAGGACATGATGAAAGACATGAGCAATAATTCTAGAAAGCACATTTAGAGACTCACTGTACACCTCACCTCTTGCAAAGCAACAGCAATGCAAGTATGAACACAAACCCAACAGAAAGTACAAAGTCAAAATCTGGTGTCACTACTAGATGGAAGATATTCTCCAGTCCATTACCAACATAAACCCCCTGGCAGTCAGTAATTCTCTCTCTTTCTCCAGTCTCAGTCCTCCATGACCTAAATATTCACTGATTAGTACTTCTGTGTGTTTAACTCTTTAAGGGCCCAGTCTTGAAGCCCTTCATATTTCTCCATCCTGGCTGCTCAGAGGGAACACAAGACCACTGGGCAGCTCCTTTGGAAGGGAAACTCAACACCTGGCAGGACCAGCAGGGGAGTTCCATCAGACTTCTCTGTGTGATATCTACTGCAACTCATTGTGGTATTCATGGTAGTACTTAAAAAAAGAATCATAGAATGGATTGGGTTGGAAAAGATCTCCAAGATCATCAAGTCCAACCCTTGGTCCAACTCCACTCCCTTTACCAGATCATGGCACTCAGTGCCACGGCCAATCTCAGTTGAAAAACCTCCAGGGATGGGGAATCCAGCTCAGTTTAAATTTTAACAAACCAGACCAAACAACCAACAGCAGAAAGAAATGGTAACACCTGTGGCAAAGGACAGCTGCAAGATACAGGTGGTGGGACTAAGGTAAAGTAAACAATAAATACACAGAGGAATAAGGACACCACACACAGACCAGTGTGATCAAGCCAATGCCATTTATTACACACTGCACATGGTTTATATGGGGTTAAGGCTACATTCTGTTGGTTAAATTGAACCTCACACCATCTAACTGCAAACTCTAATTGGTTACAATCCATATCTCACAAGTCCAGTGTTTTGGTGAACTCATCCTGACTGTTTTCAGGAACATCTCTGGTGTGGTGTGGGAAACCTGAGGAGTTCTCATGAGAAACTTCAGTGGAGTTGCTGAGAACTCCCAGGGAGTGATTTCGCCTTTACTGGACACCAGCAGCTCTGGCCTTGATTATTCTCAGCTGCTTTCAGTCTTACAGGGTCTACATAGATCTGAATTGCTCACCTTTCATTCTTCTGTACCAACACTAAGGGTGCTGTTTTATGCTACACTTAACACCCTCCCACTGAAAGACTCATCCTGCTCTGCTCCCTCAAACACACACTAAATTATTCTTGGTTAGAAGGTTTTTGCCAGGTCAATACATTGGCCCAACTCCCAGCTGACTCAGCTGATGCCACACACAAGGCAGTGGTGTGAGAGCTGCCCTCGGGGTGGGAGCCAGAGAGACCACAGGCAACAGAAGGTAGAACTGGACTCAGAGACACCTCCCGTGGTGGGTGAAGCACAGACAGAGCTGCTGTTCTGACAGGGAATAACATGATTTACTGCCACTCAACTGGCCAGTGAGCACAAACACTGCATCTCAACAATTACTGCCTCAAAGAATTGAAAAAAAATATCAAAACCTCTTGTTCTGCAACAAAATACTTTCACTGGGAATCAGCAGTATTGAAAGAAGCATCCAAAACCCAATAATGTTTGTTCCTCTTAAAAGCAAAGTCATCATTCCAAGGAAAATAATTCCTTTGATCTTCCCATCTTTTGAGACCATGGCATCCTCAACCCTTATTCACTAAACACAACCCAAGTTAAACCAGCTTGTCTTTGATAACCAAAGAGATGAACTTGAGCTTCTTCAGTGAAGGATTTTTTCAGATCTCTACCATTTTTGTGGCAAGGGCTTTTTATTGCCACATCAGCATTTATAGAGGAAATTAAACTTCAACTGATCCCATGCTTAAGTGAAAAAGCTCAGCTCTGGTTTCCTGCTGGAACCTGCAAATGCAGAAACTTGCAGCAGTAGCAGGGCAAAGAACGACAGCTCTCTAAAAACAGAATGCAATTTTAACACTGAATTGTGAATTTATCCACTGTGATGAAGTCTTCACTGCTTTGAAGAGATGGTCAGTGGGACCCTGTGAGGTGGAAAGAATTTTTTGGCCTTGGTTGCAGTTCTTCATGGCAGTCCATACCCCAGCACTCCCTCTGTACTGGGAAGGGCCAAGAGCAGGATTACACTGCCGGCTACTGCCAGAGTCTGACCCACAGCAAAACCAGACTGTTCCCAATAACACACTGCAAATTAATTCAGTTCTATTTTCTAGAACTGAAACTCACTTTCTTTTCTTTCTTCTTTCCTTTCTCCACTTAGAAATAGACAAAATTCATAGGGGAAAAAAAATACAAATGCCTTGATTTCCAGGCACTGTCACTGAGCTCTCAGAGCATCACTGCTGAGAGCAGGTGGAGTAAAAAGCCTCATTTCCACCACCAGGACCCTTAAGTACCAAGAATGCTGTAATGGCATCACCAGTGTCAATCTGCCCTATCCCCAATGGATTTTCATATATCAGAGGGACTTCTCTTGGTATGGATTTCCTTACAGCACCAAGCTCAACTCCACGCTTGGAAATAAGAGGGGGTTGTTTTGTTGTTTGTGGTTGGGGTTTTTGCAGGGGGAAGGGTGAGTTTAAGTTTGTTTTGTTTTTTAACTACTCCTAAATTCAGGACTTTCAAGTTTTTGCCTCGAGCATTATGATATGTTTCCTAACTCTGTAAGAATCTTGAAAGTAGAGTATGTAAACACAAAAATCTGGATAACTTAATTCCACCAGGCTCCTGCTCTTACTTGCTCTTCTCATCATGGATTTATCTCATTGTTTGAGCCTCTGGCTGAAATGAAATCTTTACTCAGACACTTGAGATGAATTTCCAAAGGACCAGATTTTCTGCACATTTGCTCTATTTGAAATGATAACATCAGGTAACACTAAGGAAAAGGGGAAATAGGCTGTGTCACGTAGGCATGTGGTTCCTCAAAGATAATTCATGTTAAACATTATTTGAAAACTTATCCCCAGCATTAGACAGAACTCAACATTTTTCCAAATTAAAAAAAATAATTACATTATTCACACAGCAGCAAACAAACACCAGGCTAATAGGTGTGAAGAAGCAAACGTGTCATTCTTCACGTTCTCCTGTCAGGATATGGGGTAATGGGACAAGGTCACTGTCACAGTGTATTTATTTTTCAATTCCCTCAATACCCAGACATACAGCTCTGTCACAAGAGCAAGTACTCCATACGTTCTCAGAAAATGTCACAGAAACTACACTTTCCCTCCAAGTTTACACAGGCACAAGTGACAACTGCAATGATTTACCCAAATTACAGTGGGGCTTTTTTCATTGAGAACTATGATGATAACGTAGAAGGATATAATTACCCTCCTCTGCTGACACTGAAACGTCACCTCCACAGAACACCTACTACTCCTCATTATTCCACTAATTCACTGTGGATCACACAGGCTGCTGTTACCAAGTATGGAACAAACACCTTCTCTCCAAGCCCAGAAACCCACAGATCACAGATCATTCTGAGTTGGAAAGCCCACAAGAACCATCAAGTCCAACTCTTAAGTCAATGGCCCACAGAGGGGATTGAACCCCTGACCTTGGCATTATTACAACCAAGTTGTAACCAAGTGAGCTGATCTCAGGGTACCAGGAGAAGGCAAAAAACAGCACTAAGAAAGAGATCTCCAGGTAAATGTCTACCCTCCCAAAGGAAATACTCCTCTAGAAGGTTCCCGTGCTGGATCCCCCCTGTGTAACTCCATCCTGTGCCTGCAGCTGTGGGAGTGCAGAGCACAAGGCAGATGCTGTCCCTCCACCACTCCCCAGCAAAGCCTCTTTCTTCCCCACTGTGCTGCAGCCACTGCCTTCCCTGCACACCCCCTCCAACCTTCAATCTTCACCTCTAATCTCCACTCAGTCCTGAAGAGTGGAAAACAATGGTCAGCAAAAGCCACACATCTTGCAAAACCCTCCTCCTCCCTGGGAGGGACCCTCAGCACCCTCAGACTCCCAGGCACTCAGCAATAGGAAAAGGGGGCACGGGCTCAAGCTCTGCCAGGGGAAATTGAAGTTGGAGATCAGAAAAAAATTCTTTGCAGAGAGAGTGCTCAGGCATTGGAATGGGCTGCCCAGAGAGGGGGTGGATTCCCCATCCCTGGAGGTTTTTAAAGTGAGATTGGCCATGGCACTGAGTGCCATGATCTGGTAAAGGGACTGGAGTTGGACCAAGGGTTGGACGTGATGGTCTCGGAGGTCTTTTCCAAATTAGCAAAGAAGGGTGGAAGAACAGCTTGTTTTTTGACCATATCAGGTATTTTTCTTGCTGTTCTCAAACTCGCCCCAAACTCCAGCCATACCTGAACAAAAATTCTCTTACACCTCAGCTTGGACATAACTTTCAGAAATCTCCAGGCTCCCTGTCCCACACGGGAATGCCAGAAGAACACTGGGAGCCCCAGGAGTATGGGAGAGCTCAGCAGAAATTCTCAGATTTGCAATGCCACAATTCCTGGAAAGGCAATAATAACCTCCATAACTTCTTCTGGAGGTGCTTATGTCCTTGCTTAGATCCCCCCTTGACTGTACAGCAAATTATATACATTGGATTGAGCTTAATCAAAGAAAATCCCGCAAACATCATTGACTTTAAGAGCTGGGTATCATTAAAAGTCCCACAGCAACAGGCAGTGTACGATACTCTCTCCAACACCGCAGAGAATGCCTAAATAACACATATTTTAAAAACAACAAAACAGAAAAGGCGTGAAGAGAAAGTCTGATCCAGGTCCCCATGTTGTCATGGTGACTTCTCAGTCATTATGTACTTCAGATACACTTAAAAAAGCGCTACATTTTCACCCGTCCCCAACAAAATAATGCACGAAAAGAAAAAAAAAATCCTGCCAGCTTATCCCACACCAATCAAACGACAACAGCAGCCTTTGATCAGGTAGCACCCCCAAAATATTGTAATCAATACTTTTCCTGCTCAGACAAGATGGAAACAGACACTGGCACAAAACACAAATTACTAATCCATACAATCCATTTATCACACAAGATGAAGATACTGTTTAAAATGTTTCCCACCAGGCTCAGACCAGACAGGTTTCTGCTTTCAGAATGTTTAAAAAATAATTACTTACAGCATCATTTCATTTCTTCCCATTTCATTTCTTCCCGTTTGCAGACACGGTTTCCAAGCCACTGGTTTTCCTTTACCAAGTCCCACCAGTCCCACATGCTGCTGTTACCACACACAGCAAACAGAATAAACCCCTCTCACCATCCACACGCAAATGCTGCATAAATACTGATTCCCAAAAGCATAAAATCAACACAGCTCGTTACAGAGCTGGACGGAAACACAGCAAAGCTTCACAACCACCGAACTGCTCCCAGCGAGCCAGCACTGCCCCAGCACCACTAAACCACCTCCACACCGGGAAAAGGCTCCTGCAGCAGGGAGGGAAGAGCAGGCTGCCAGCCAGGCACCATTTTCTGCAGGATACCTGGAAAAGCATCAAAGCCTCCATGAGCAGGCGGTGCTGGCACAGCCTGGCCAGCCCCATCTGCCCCTGCCTGCCCCGCACACAGAGCGTTCCGATCCCCCCCAACCTCCCCAGCAACCCAGGAATGAAGCAAGGCTGGTTTCTCCTTACTAAGCAACGCACACACTCTGGGTCACTCCAAGGTTGCCCGTTCTTTCCTCCTGCAGGGCCTCCCAAATAAAAACTGCCCAGCCAAATTCAGGCTTTTTGCTTTTTTTCTTTAGTATTTTATATTCATTCAGAGCTGCAGGAATACACTCAGCCCTTGACAATGCCAGCTTGCATGATGAAAGAGCAAAAGTAGTTTGGAGGCTGCAGAATGCCTTTCCCGGGTTACCATGGAAATAAATGTGAGAAGGGGAGGGGGCTTCTGTGATGGCAATTGCTGCTGTTGGATGGAGAGGCTGGAAAGCCAGGCTGCGTGGGACTCCTCTCCAGGAGAAGGAAATGTGTTTTACTATTACTACTATATAATTTTACCCGCACTTACTTTCATTTTCACCAAATTTCACACAGTTAGAATGCATGAAACTTCCCTGAGAAGCTGGAGGGATGGTCCTGAACCAAGCACGGTGTAAGACACCCCCAAAGAAGAGCTGAAGAAACTTTATTCCTATACTGGAATTTGCACAGATGGGAATTAATGCTCAATTGCAATTAAAACTTGGTTGACAAAGTTGCACCTGCTGCAAAGCTGAGGCTGTGGCAAGGGTGAGTAGTTTCAGTAAGGTTTGATAAGGAGCATCAACTGATCATTAAAACATAGGGCAGCATTTCTCTTAGGAACAATCCTCACACATGGTACGAGACAGATCACCTCAATGATCTTGTTGTTTGCAGAACTGAGAAAAGCCCATCCACAAAGCAAGGTGGACCCTGTGACACACAGTGCTGCTCCATCAGACCCTGACTCACACCACACCACGTTCCCCCTCCCTGGGTCTTGTCAGACTCCCCACTGAAACTCAACCACAATAATCCCTGGGATGCTGAAGCCTGGCACCAAAATTCCAGAGAAGACAACCAGTACAACTTCATCAAACTGATTATATTTGATACACATTTAATTAGTATTTTCAGGTTGGATATTAAGAAAAATTCCTTTGTTGAAACAGCATGATTAAGCATTGGAACAGGCTGCCCAGAGCAGCGCTGGAGTCACTGACCCTGGAAATGTTCAAAAAACCAGATGTGTCACTTGGTGATTTGGTTTAGTGGCCATGGTGGGATTTGGTCAAAGGTTGGACTTGATGATCTTGGAAGTCTTTTCCAGCCTTAATGATTGTCCAGTGCTCAGAGCTGCTCACCACAGTGACATTAACACAATGTTCCCACCAAAGTGCAACACTCACCATCCAGCACTTGCCACAAAGCAACAGCAACTCCCACAGGCATCAGCTTACCATTGACTATTACTAATGTATTTAAATTTTGCATGTGAGAAGAGTCTCCAAGGATGTCTCTGAACACACAGAAAAGCTTTTTAATAATGGTTAATTAACAGAGAGCTCCATCTAAGCACTAGCCAGACCTCTCTCCACAGAGAGCCTCTCTGTACAGGACACCAAGAACCCTGCACCAATAACAGACCATGTGGGGTTTGCCAGCACAGCAGCTAAAGGTGATCCACTCCAAAATCCACCACATATTTACTTATCATTTCCAGTGGACTTGTTTAGAAAGTTAAGCCAAAAAGAGAGGAGGGAAGCCAGTCATGGGCCAAACAAAGGGACAGATGCAGAGTAAAGCTGGGGGGAAGACACCATGAGAAGTTAGAAGCCACTTTGGGCACAAGGCTGGGAGAAACCATCAGGCTGTGAAGTTTCCCTGCAGAAAACCCCAGTGCTGGCAGGTTCTGCAGCTGCTGCAGCCAACCCCTGAGCAGCTGCCTTATTCCTGGAGCTCCCACACCTCAGGGAAAACCAGACATCACTGGGATCCCAGTGTCCTGGCACAAATGGCTGGTCTTTCCTACCCATATGGGCCCAGGGGAGAACTGGTGGGAGAAATATCCTAAGCCAGGTCCCTTCCTGACTTGTCTTTCACTGCAGCAATTTCTGCTCTAATCTGAGTTGACATTATGCAGCTTGTGCAAGAGCATCTTCTCTTTGAAAGAAAAAAAATTATGAAAACATGTTATTGCATCATCTCACAGCGGGAGGATGAAGTAATATTACATTTACACATCCTCAGAAGACACACTGCTGGCCCATGAGTGGAGAAACCACAGAGGGAAGGTCCATCTCCCTGCAAAGCAGAGAGCAAAGAGACTAACCCAGGTAACTTCTACCTGTTTTCCTCCCCAGCCAAACATGATTTCAACATTTCTTTACTAGGCTAGAAATCACCCCTAATACAAAAAAACACACAAATCTGATCTTGTGGTACCACAATAAATTTGGGTTTGCTGATCACACAGGGCCCAGATCACAGAGGGTGAGTTTTCCCAGGCTCCTACAGTGCCCTCACCACCACATCCCTATAATCACCAACAAAGTTTCACTCACAGCAAAACCTCAATTCCTACACAAAGTCAAGGAAGAGAAGTAAATCTGCCAATGCAAAGACAGCAAAGCCCCATAAAGCACCAACTAAAGAAAAGCAACAGGGGAAGGGCTGAAAGGGCTTCAAACCCCCAACAGCCAGAAAGCAGAGCAGCAAAATCCTGCTGCAGCCAAAAGCCCCAGACCAGCTCTGCAGGGCTGACCTGGCCTGCTCTCAGGTGTTCCTGCCCATATCTCCCCACACCATGCCAGATCCCCACTGTGCCCCCTCCCAGCCTCAGGAAGCACCAACCAGTGCAGGATGGGGCTGGAGCAACCCACGTGCCCACTGTCCATCCAGCTGGCAACTGCCACCCTGATGCTCCTGCCCACTTGTCTCCTTCTCTCCAGGGATCAGTCTATCTGATTAATGAATTTTGGAAAAACAGAAAGGAAAAAGAAAAAAATATTCTGGAGCTCTTTAGCCCTTTTATCAGCCTGCTCTGAAATGGGGCTGAGGAGTAAGAGGAGACAGAAAGCACAATGCACAAACCTCACTTCCTCAGGAAACCAGATTAAAAGCCACACCATCAACTACCAAGGAAGCTCAGCAAGACCAGGGGAACTCACATGGGAGCAGCTCAGATGGATTATTCTTTTCTTTAAAGGCAACTACCAGGGAGAGACAAAGGTAAACACTGAGGCAGAGCCAAAGGCCAAGAAATTGCAGGGAGAGCACATATTGATTACCAGAAGTCAAAGAATATAGTTATTTTTATATGTATACAAAAATCATACATATATAGGCATGTCAAAGCCTCTCTGAACAAACAAAAAACAAAACAAAAATCAGTTTTAGGCTTTCTAACAGCTAAATAGCAATAGACTGACCAGCTGCCATTCCTGTGATTGTGTGGCTAAAACCACTCCAGAGAGGATCATACACATCATACCTCGTCTCCTGGTAACAAGGGAAGGCATCACATGTGCAGAGCTGAGGGGGGAAAACAGACTTCAGCCTTTTAATGCAAAATAATAAATGGAACAACACTGACAAGTGACTGACTATTTATTACTGTGTGATCCTCCTGTAATCCTCGTGAAGCTTTTTATCAGAACTGTGCACATGCAAAGAAAGGAAGAGTTAATCTCGTGGTTGCTGGTAGCTTTTAGATGACTGATAACCTCCTATTGGAAGAACAGAGATACAGCTAAGGAAAAAAAGAGGCCATTGTTAAGGATAAACCAACACTTCAAATCATGTACCCAGCAAAACAGGGAACAGAGAGATGATACCTGTTAAGTTGTTTACCCTTTTAATGCTGTGATAACAACAGTAACCTGCCAGTGAAACAAAGGAAAAGAGTCAGCCTGTTCAACTGCATTGATACCTGATGCACACACTTGCATTGCTGTATATTCATACCATCAGTATCTGCATGCACCAGAAATCAGAAAAACCCCAGAAGATGCAACAAATCACTCAAGCCCTGGGGGAGCGAGCAAAAGGAGACTTGGTTTTTTTAATTAATAACTTATAAATAACCAACAAAAAAGGTAGAACTCCTAATCCGTGCACGAGCTGCACAAGCACACCACGTTACCTGGTTCCCAAATAACAGCACTAAAGGTGAAATGGTACCCCAGCCCATGAAAATGGAGCTTTGGAGAGGTACCTTCCACATCTGAGGACACTCTGGGGTTTGCAACATGAATTTTTAAATTTTTCTCTAGTGCAGAGCTGTGTGGGCAGACAGAAAACTCAGGGTGTTTTTGTGAGCCAAACTAATCCAAACCACCTGAAAGGAAACCAGAGTGTTTTTTTTTTAAAAGGTGACTTTTCACAACTCCACTTAAGTTTCCAGCATTTTAAACCCCATCTCTGCTGATGTCCAGCATTTCCTTCTCATACAGCAGCAGGAGAATTCCTCCTCTGTGCTAACCAGGCTTACAGAGCTACCCTACAGACTATGCCTGCTTTAGAAAGGCAGTTTAAAAAGCGATTTGAAACAGCGTTTATCAATTATTTCCCCCTGCACCTGCACTCACTGCAGGGGCATTGCCCCTGATCCTCCCAACCCACCTGGAGTTTCCTTGGTGGCATTAAGCCAGCAGAGATGTTTTATCACTGTTCAGTTGCAAGAGAAACCTATGAAAACCAAGCAACTTCTGAGAAAATGGAAGAAACTTTGCTGTCAGTCACCTCTGCTGCCAAAAATGCCTTCCTCTGAGAACTCAGCATCTTTGGCTTTTGAAGCTTAAACATGCTAAGCTGAAAAATTTACCCTGGTCATACAAATTTCTACATCTTATTTGAGAAACTCTCCCTTAAGATCGTGCAGTAAAACCACAGAAAGGTTTAAATCACTTGCATGGTGTCACCAGTGTCAAAAGAAGATTAAATGCTCAAATAACTTCATCTTCTTTAGTCAGGTAATTTTTCTACTAAAACAAAAAAAATATTCCTCAATAAAGCTGGATGGGTAGCTCTAGAGAGATCTTTGATCCAGCTGTTTCATACCACGTGTTCAGTAAGTGTACAGATTTCACTGTACCAATAACAGAGTGATATTAATAGGACCATCATCATCATCATCATCATCATCATCATCATCATCATCATCAGACAGGCAGAGCTGACCATTCCTTTCAGCACAAACACTCTGAGAGGCCTTCAGCCTCAGGGGGAGTGTCCCCAGAGCTCTCTGCTCTGGAACAACACCAGGAGACAGCCCAGAGCTGAGACTGCTGTGAGGAACAGAGGGGAGCACACCTGGCCCTGGAAGTTCAATCCAGTGAAATCTATCAGAAACAAATATGAAAGGTGTGAAGTGCCTTTTCCCACTCTCAGTTTATTTCCCCAGTCAGAAAATGGTTTGAAAGTAGAACTTATTTGTATGAGGTCACTGGTGGGAGCTTTCTCATTTCTTCCAAAACATTTAGAAAAGAGGAATAAAACTGCAAAGTTCAAACCATAAACTATGACATGCACATTTATTCACAGTTGACTTTGCAATTTCCAATTTGGTTTTTATCAGGGCAAAACCTCATGGTCTCATTTCCTCCAGTTTCCAGTGAACTTCATTATTAAAGCACAGAGTTTTAAATAGAGCATGACTTCACCCAAAAACAAAGATAGCCTTTGTGCAAGGGGACCCACAGTTGTGTGCTCTGAATGATGCATAACCCTGCACAGCCTTAGCAAGAGCGTGAGCCAGGCCAATGCTTTTTAAATTTTTATGTATAATTCTTAATTTTTCATGCATGTATACATGGATCCATACATTATACATATATATAAATACACATACACCGTGACAACTGTTCCCTTTAATAACTTCAGGCTTACAAAGAAGCAGTTTGTTGCTGTTACAAGAATTGTGCATGGTTCATTTTATGTTTCACCTCTTTAAGAGCAGTAGGAATAAAAATGTGTTCACAAATAACATATCCATGACCAATTTTCTGCCCCAAACTCAGTGCACAAGAGCAGCGCACCGTGCTCTGAAACCCTCAGTGAGGAGAGGGAATCTCTGCTATTAACTGGGCATGTGCCTGTTTGATGTTTGCATTTCTGTGGATTTCACAGGGTTTTTGGAAGCTCTGGGATGTGGAACATCAGCACTTGCTCTTGATGAGAGCACTTTGATAGCAGCTTGTTGGAGCGGTGTCGGTTTAATTTTATTATCCCTACAAAAGCACCCAAGAATCCCAAAGGAAAGCAGAGCCCTGAGAGACAGACACTGTACAAATACTTACAAAAAACAGGCTTTGTTCCCAGTTCAAACAGAGAATGCTTGAAAATGAAGAGAAAAAAAAGGCAAGTGTTGCCAAGGTTTCACAGCAGGAACAGAACTGTAGCAAGGACTCCTGGCCAGTGTCTGTCCTGCCTGGCTCCTGGGACAGGGCTATCCCCCCCCAGCACCACTCAGGGAGCTGGAGCATCCTTTCAGGCAAAAAGAAGTAAAATAGAAGCCCTTTGTTGCCCCACTCCACAAAATACATAACTGAAGTACATGTATTCCTGGTGCACACAACTCCTTGCTGGCAGGCAGGAGAGGCAGGGGAATTCTTGTGGGAATCCCCTGCTAAAGTACTGGCAGAACATCACTGGCACAAATCCGTGCATTAGTCACAGCCCAGTGCAAACACAATGTGCCATTCTGCAGGAAAACAGAAGGGAAGGAGCACCCAGAGACAGACACCATGCACAGGGGTTCGTACCACAACAGCAGATCACGCAAGAAGTGGTAAAAAGAACACAGTATTATTCCTTATCGATTCAGCTGCACTGAGCACTCAGTGTACTTGCAGAGAAACCAGATTTAAAGCAGTGCTCCCAAGCAAAACGTCAAGTCTTTCAGCAGGGCCATCCCACTGCTGCCACACAAGATTTAACAGCTGACAGGTCTTTCCTTCCACAAGTGAAAGAGCCTTAGATTGAGTTTCACTACTCCACCAAAAATTGCTTTTAAAGATATTCACTGGCACAGGGAAAGAGGCAGGGAGGGTCATACAGAGATTTATATCAAAGTAATATTATCCAGAACAGAAACCACGTTTTTCTAAGGATCTACATGTCAATATGGGATGCCCTAAACAAGGGCCCATTCCCATCCACATCCCATAATACAGCAGTCTGAGCCAAAAACATTGGAAAGTTTCATGGAATTAACACCTGTTTTTCATGACTAAAGGTGACAGATCCCTGCAACACCGTGTTCACCACTAAACCATGTCCTCGAGTGCCACATCAATATTTTTTAACACTTCCAGGGATGGTGATTCCACCACTGATCTCCCTGGGCAGCTGTGCCAGGGCCTGACCACCCTTCCAGTGAAGAAATTTTCCATGATATCCCATCTAAACCTTCCCTGGAGCAACTTGAGGCTGTTCCTCTGGTCCTGTCCCTGTCAAAACAGAGTCCAACCTCCACCAGCTGCCCTCTCCTGGCAGGCAGTTGTACAGAGAGAGAAGGTCCCCCCTGAGCCTCCTTTTCTCCAGGCTGAGCCCCCACAGCTCCCTCAGCTGCTCCTGCTGCTCCAGTCCCTTCCCAGCTCCGTTCCCCTCTTAGAGATGGTCCAGCCCCTCAAGGTGTTCCTTGTAAGGGTCCCAAACTGAGCCCAGGATTGGAGGTGCAGCCTCACCAGTGCCCAGCACAGGGATAGAACAGGGCACTTCTCCACGCTGGGTCTGCAGAACTCCACCCTGCTTCCTCCTGCTTAAACACCCCACTGGACCCAGAGGTCTTCTGCTTTCTCTTAGTCTGTGTTCAAATGAATTCAGAAACACCAAAAAGGGCGTAAAGAAAAAAAAATCACTCTTTGGAAATCTGCACAGTAACAAAAAGCCCGTGATTATATCAGCAATTTTCTTACCGATTATTGCTCTACTTCTGATTTATGAAAAAAGCTTTTCCATTCAAAGCTTTACTCCAAGGTTTTGCAATTAGCTGTACATATGTGTGCTTTCATGAAAAACAAAGCAGAAGTCTTTTCTTTTAATTTTCCCCTTCAATTTATCCTTTGCTGTAAAGAGAAAGGTTACAATTCACTCAATTGCTCATTTCTCTACCAGGCTTAAGCACTAAAAGTGCCCCAGTTTCCTTGCCAGGAACCAGCAGCAGCACAGAATGCCTGGAATGGCAAATCTCTGCATCTTGCTCCACACCAAGGCAAAAGTTAAAACTGTATAAATTTAAAAAAAAAAATCCTACTGATTGCTGTATTGCATCAATCAAAAATCAGTGCCTGTACGAAGATCTGCAAAATCAAAATCAAGTCAAGCCTGTAGTTTTTAAAGACTTAATCCTGGATTTTGCAAAGTGTTCAATCGTAATTAATTAGGCTTAATAATAATCTTATTATACAAAAGGTGTTTAAAAAAAAGCCCAAACAATCCCAAATCATTTTATGAAGTAACATTTCCATTGACATGAAATAATAACATCAATTACAGAAATTCAAACACCTTCCAGCTGAGATTTTCCAGGTTTTTGCTGAAGGAACACACACAAAGAAATACAAACCAAGAGAGTGAATTCTTTGACTTTTGCCAGCTGCTGTTCTGGGCACTGAGCACGACAATTTGGAGAGGGCTGCTCTGTGACCAGAGCCTGGCCTGAGCTGGACCTGCAGAAAAAGGATTTACTTTTGCTCTTCTGCTTTTTAAATAGCCATGAAAGTGCATTCTGGTTTGAGGAATGAGATTACAAGGCACTTGTCTTGCACTAATCTGCCTGTTTTGTGGCACCCAGGGCTTGTGTTGTGACTATTGCTCTTTTAAGCAGAGCCTCTCACAGGGTTTGAATGTTTGGCACAAGACAGTCCAAAGAGCCCTTTGTTGTAGCCTCCTGCCAAGAGGTTTGGATTTGAGCTGGTTGTCATTTGTCCTGTCCATACTAATGACATCCTTTAGACAAACATTTGGCAACACAGTCTTGGCTCTAAAAAAAAATGTTTTCTCGAGGAAATATCTTTCCATTTTGTTAAACGAGTATGAAAAAAAGAGGATGCCTGTATGGACAAGGTGGAAAGTTACAGTACTGGTTGCAAACAAAGCAAAAATTGGGCCTGTTGGACTACAGAGAAAAAAAGTAGGGCACAAGTGAAGCCAGAAAAGGCAGAACATCATTCTCAAGAAATCCTCAAGTTTCCCACAGTGAGCAAATGTGTGTGCTGTGGAGCCAAACCAACCACCCATGCCCTCAGGTTAATGCCAACAGCAGTAGAAGAGAACTCACTGAAGCACCTCGTGACTGTGTCCTGCCCCACTCCCCCTCAACCTGTAAAACACGATTTTCTGCACAAGTAATTCCAAGTTCATATTAAGGTAAGTACCTTCCTGTTCTTGGAACACTACAGCCTTCAGGAGCTGTTTGGATCCTCTTTAACCCAAAAGAAAATAATCAAGTTTTATGCATCTTTTGCCCCCTTCAGTAGTACAGCTTGAGAAGAGTCTGGATCTTCTTCTTTTTTTTTTTTTTTGGTAATGAAACAGGTTGATTTTAAGAAGAACGAGGGACTTTTTGGACTCTTGCAGCAAACCCTGCACAGCAAACAGAGCCCCAGGATTGCCAGGGCTGGTCCCACAAACACACCCCAAAGCAGCTCCCCCAGAGCCCCACAGACACCCAGGAACTGCCTCTGAGGCAGCAAGAACCTGCTGTCATTTATTAAGTTGAGCTTCAACAGATGTTGGAACAGGACTGAGGTTTATCATCAATAAATCTGTCATGCTCACTTAGCTTTGCTCTAATTAGGGATGCATAAACTCCCCTCGTTTAATTTCAAACCTCTTTTGAACACACAGTTTGAAAGCTCCATTTGTCTCAGAATTACTGCTTTATGTCTTCAGCCTAATTCCTTTATGGGGCTTTGAGATAAAACTGAAGAAAAGAGGAACAAAAGAGAACATTATAAGAAAGGGAAGGGAAGGGGAAAATAGAGGGAAAGTGAAAAATAAAGGATTTGAGGAACAGATGGAAAGGGAGGAGGGAGGGCAGCAAGGAACATAACAAATACATAACGTGGCCTGTAAACTATTTCATCCCAGCCTGGCTTTTGTGCCATCAGATGTGGAATTCCTCTGGTTTAATGTATCACCCAGGCATGAGAGGTGGGGTAAGGGAAAGGGAAAGAGAGGTGAGGATATGTTTTCAGTCTGCACATGAGATCAAAGACAAAGCAAAACTCGGATTTCAGCTCTAAAGGAACCAACTATGGATTTCAGTTTTGTCAACACTCCAAACAAAACCTTGAAAGTTCCCCAAGACATTTTACAGCTTTCCATGCTGTGTTCAGGACTATCCACCTCTCATCTGTCAGGGTACCTCCCTCTGGTCTGTCTTGGAGCACCTCACCCAGGCAGACCACACAGGTTTACAAGTGCCCCTTCTCTGTATTTCCAAATTCATCCCAGACTGACCCTTTGGCTCAGACAACATCTGAACATCTGCCAGGGCTAAAGACAACTTATGTCACCTGAAAAATGTGGAAGTGTAGACCAGCAAAAGGCATCAAAAGTAGGCTTAAATCCTGAAACCTCAGTAAGGTGCAGGTTTGTAGTGTTTGTTGGAAAGCTTAGGATGAACAGCAGTGAGAAACTGGTGCAGGTGCACAAAGTACTGCTGAGGGAGGCAGAACTGTGGAGGTCTGTGCCTGCATCATCTGAGCCCCATTTCTCTCATCAGCCACCTGGTGCTCACCCCAAGTTTGGTACCTGATGGTGTCACTCCAGGTTGATAAAAATATTACCCAGAATTCTCTACAACATACTATTTTTAAATATTGCTACAGCAAAAATTTCTGTCTCATTTGTCTTCCCTGTTTCCTGTATCCACCAAAGCACACCCAGGAGACACGTGCCAGTGCCTGATATTAACCCTCCACCCCATCCCACCATGGCTGTGCAGGGAGTTCAGCTCCACAGTGGGACAGAGCAGAGCCATCTTCATGTGGTTTTCCCTCATGGGCAGAGATGTGTGCAAGAACACTCTGCTTTGGCAAATCTGTGTCCAAACCATCTACAAATTTGTAATTGCTGTCAGTATTGTGGTAAAACCTGTGAAGGCACCAGATGAATGGATCCCAAAACCACTCCCCTTCTGATGAGTGCAACAGGGCAAGAACACACCTTTCTGAGGGTCTTGGCTCCCACCACTAACCTCTCATTCAATAAAAGTATAGAATCATGAAAGGGACCTCAAAGCTCATCTTGTTCCACCCCATCACAGGCAGGGACACCTTCCACTATCCCAGGTTGCTCCAAGCCCCGTCCAACCAGGCCTTGGACACTTCCAGGGACAGGGAGTATCATTTCTAATAACAATTCCTCAGAAGGTGAGGATGACTGTGATTGAATCCGTCGCACAGTTTTGTTAAAAGCCTTTAGAAAAAAAGTCTTCCCTCATTTATTTTTTCTTATGAGACATGCAAAAAGCCAAAATAGAGCATATAAACATTGCCCATACACAACCCTTATATTCCACAAGTACCAAATGAAACCAATTTGGAAACAAGGTGCTCTGAATTTTTTTCTAAGTCAGCACCAGAGTACAGATTTTTTTCATGCAGGACCACTCATCTTTTTATCCTTAAGCATCAAGTGTCATCTGGTGGATTGACACAGAACTGCACCAAAGATCCTCTCAGAGCAAATTTTACCAGGGAAGGAAAAACAACAAAACAAAGCAGAGAGAATATTTACCTATAAACTCAGAGATGCAAACAACAGAAGCACAAACCTCTGTCAGATATATAGATATATCTAGAAGAGGATCAGCCATAAGACTCTCATCTCATAACACATCAAGGGATTTGATGGAGTTACCTCACTGAAATTTGGGAAACACAAGTTTTTTATGACTTACTGTCCAAAAGCCACAAAAAAGCCACTAAAAAGTTCTGTGTCTCCAGCAACGACATCAAAACCCCTCCGTCATTTTTTTTTTAATCTAACCTGAGATCCATAAGTAACTACCTCAATCTGGAACTGAAGCTTCAAAGGAAAATAGTCATCTTAGGTGACATGTAAAGTTCTTTTCCCCCATGAAAAAACCAGAAAATAAATAAATAGAAAAATGAGATGCTTTAATCCAGGCCACTAAGAATTCTACAAAACTTTAAATAAAAAAGCAAATATCTAACTAGAAACCAAACTTATTGTTTCTTTCTGTGCCTTTGCAACACACACCCAGGTTTCTCTCTCCACCAACGTTAATCAGCTCTGACATCATTATTTTAAAAAACAGACATCTCCTTTCTTATCACTAAAGAGAAGTAAGAGATTGAGCCAAGAAGAAAAGCCACAGCTTTTCTGGGCCAGGGCCTCAACACCCTCACAGGCAAGAACTTCTTCCTAAAATCTAATCTAACCCTGCCCTCTTGGCAGTGGGAAGCCATTCGCCTTTGTCCTGTCACTCCAGGCCTTATCCAAAGTCTCTTTAGAACCACAGAATCATAGAATGGATTGGGTTGGAAAAGACCTCCGAGATCATCAAGTCCAACCCTTGGTCCAACTCCAGTCCCTTTATCAGATCATGGCACTCAGTGCCACGGCCAAGCTAAGTTTCAAAACCTCCAGGGATGGGGAATCCACCCCTTCTCTGGGCAGCCCATTCCAATGCTTGATTACTCTCTATGGAAAGAATTTTTTCCTGCTCTCCAACTTCAATTTCCCCTGGCAGAGCTTGAGCCCGTGCCCCCTTGTCCTATTGCTGAGTGCCTGGGAGAAGAGATCAACCCCCACCTGGCCAGAACTTCCCTTCAGGTAGTTCTAGACAGTGCTGAGGTCACCTCTGAGCCTCCTCTTCTCCAGACTAAACACCCCCAGCTCCCTCAGCCTCTCCCCACAGCACTTGTGCTCCAGTCCCTTCTCCGGCCTCATTGCTCTTCTCTGGCCCCGCTCCAGCCCCTCAATCTCTTTCCTGAACTGAGAGGCCCAGAACTGAACACAACACTCAAGGTGTGGCCTCCCCAAGGCAGAGTCCAGGGGAAGGGTCACTGCCCTGGGCGTATTGACCACGCTATTTTTGATCCAGGCCAGGATCCCACTGGCCTTCTTGGAAACCTGGGCACACTGTTAGCTCCTGTTGAGCTTCCTGTCAACTCAGTCCCCCCAGGTCCCTTTCTGCCTGGCTGCTCTCCAGCCACTCTGTGCCCAGCCTGGAGCGCTGCAGGGGGTTGGTGTGGCCAAAGGGCAGGACCCGGCACTCGGCCTTGTTGAACTTCATCCCATTGAATCAGTTCTTTTGGAGCCCCTTTAGACACTGGAAGGGGCTCTGAGGTCTCTCCAGAATCTTCTCTAGGAATAAATAACTCAGACTCTCTCAGCCTGTCTCCAGAGCAGAGGTGCTCCAGCGAGGAAGGTCCTCTGGCTGGAGTGGCTGCAGATCCTCCGTGCTGTCCTTCAGCTGCTCTCCTGCTGACCTGCCATCCCTCTCCAGGCTTTGGGCATCTCTTGCTGCCACTGGCATCAAACCAGAAGAAGTGGGATGGACTGAGGTTCCCCTGCTTTGGTTGAAAGCTCTCTCTCTTCAGCAGCTTGGCCATTCTATGACCAGAGATGCTCCTCCTGACAGCTGGACTCCATCTGCTCCCAACAGACCACATTTCCAAAGCAAGTCCCATGGTGGAAGCAGCTGAACCCCTGCCTGGAAGGAAACCAGTCCCATAACCACTTGTTGAACTGACACATTTGAAAGGTCTTTTCAAACCTCCTCCCTCTGATTGGCAGGAATATCAAAAAAGCTACCTGTGCTTCAGAGTCCCTTAGCACTGCTCCCAGGGCTCTGTAATCCTTCTCGCTGCTCCTCAGACTGCTCCTGGCTGTGCTACTGGTGCCCACGTGGAACACCAGCAGAGAACAACAGTCAGTGCATTGGGTGAGGCTTGGCTGTGTCTCAGTGACACACAAAATATGACCCCCAGCATGCAGCCCATCCCCCAGAGAGTGTGCCAGGTCAGCAAACAGGTGCTGCCTTACCTGTCTGAAGAGGCTCACCCTTCACTGTCACCCCTCACCTTCCTCAGCTGCCTGGTTGTGACATGGGGAGCAGACAGGGCACCCTCACTCAGCTCCAGTGTCTCTCCTGATGGGATGGGTCTTTCCTCTCCAGTCTGCAGAGAAGTGAAGTGGTTCTGCAAGGGCCCCTCAGGCTCCAGGGGAAGGCTTTTCCTCCTGCAGGTCCTTGCTGTTGCAAGCTGCCACCCTCCTGCATTACTGCCCCACTCTGTTCTGTGTGTGGGGCAGATGTTGGCTGTTGGCCTGTGAGCTCTGTGTCCATTGAAAACTGCACTTGAAACCAGCTGTCCAACTCCTCAGCCCCCCTGGTGTCACACTGCCTTCTCAGAGCCTCCTGCACCTCAGCCACCTCCTGCAGGTGGTTCTGCACCGGGACACACCAGGAGGAGGTCTAGGCACTGTCTGCAGCCTGAGGTCCACATCACACACAGACTATTCTGAGTTGGAAGGGACCCACAAGGATCATCAAGTCCAACCCTTAAGTCAATGGCCCTCACAGGAGATTGAACCCATGACCTTGGCATTATTACAACCAAGTTTTAACCAACTGAGCTAATCTCAGGGTCACATCATGTCCCTTTGGCAGCTCCCTGTGGGAGGAGGCTCAGCTACAGCTGGAGTGATGGTGCAGACCCCCCACCCAGCCAGAGCTGCAGCCTCTGCTCCCAGAGGAGTGCTCCCCATTCTGCCTGGAGGACCAAGCAGGGAGGTGCCCTCAGCCCTTGCAGCTGGTCACACACCTGGGCACAGTGGCTGCACTCTGTGTTGGTCAGACTGAGCTGTTCTGGGTTATGAGGTCAGACCCATCAACTCTGCCATTAACCCAGTCAGTCTGATGAGCAAAATACACCTTGCAGATACAGAATCAACCTGCTCTCTTTGCTGTGTGGGATCAAAGGTGTGGGCAGGAAGAGTGGCCCTACCAACTGGCCATCAAACCCCACCGAGCGGGTTTTCCAGGGGCTGACGATGGATGTGTCACTGTCCCCATTTCAGTGTCGACCAGAGAACTCTTTTGAAGCTGCGTTCCAACTCACCTCACACCACAGTGTTTTGGTTTGCAGCTCAGCAGTCTCAAAGCACATGACCTGTTCTCTCTTCAGAGGAGATGAAACGAGGGGAGGCATCCAGTGAGTGCATCCAGCACATAGCAGCAGCTGACAGCACATGCTCTGCAGGGCCTGCCCTGAGCTGACCCGATGGAAAAGCCCTTCAGAGACACAACCTGGTGGTCCTCAGCACCACCTCCTTCCATAGATCCACTTCTACACACTGGAGTTATTGCTGATGCAGACATAGCCAACAAAAGCTATTTTTCCTTTCTGCGCGATTTTTAACCTCAATGAGCAAAAATAAGCAATAAAAAATAAGTAAATAAGCAAAACGTACTGTTAAACAATAAAAACTAAGAATACATCCTAATCAGGGCAATTCCTACTAGAATTGCCTCCCACTCCTGAATCAGAAACAAAAAGACACCAAGAATTGTTTATACTCCTCCCCTACAAGCCAAATCCAGTCTCCCCTCAAACCTGACTCAAGAAAGAGGGCAACCACAAAGTCCAGGCTATCCAGGAGGAGGGAAGAGGAAACTTCTCAGCAGGGATTTCCAGCAGGCAGCACCCACTGCAGAAATGTTTGTAAGGGACTGCTCCCCTCTGCATCCCAACTAATAGATGCTGGTGTCACACATAGAGAGCAAACCCATCTGTCTGCAAGGGAGATCATCATGTGTTTGTGCACTCTGAATCAAACTGAAACCTGACAGGTTACCCAAAACACCACCAGTTCTTCATTCAAACAGCTGCCTTGCCACTAACACACCAGCCTAGACCCAGTTCAAGCTTTTGGGCAGCCTTAAACCTGAACCTCCCAAGGCCGGCAGGGTTTTTTGCCTGTTATATCACATAATCTAATCTTCTTTTTTTTACAGACTCGAAATAAAGTCCTCAACTGCCTCAGCTGAGGTATGGAAGAGACAAAAAGCTTCAGCAGATCAGAGGGAACAAAGCCAATTCTCTTCTCAACTTTCTCAACCGCTGTCAGAGGTCCAACTGAGCTGACAAAGACCAAAAAGCATTACCTCAAGGCTCAATTCAGAGGTAGCTGATTCACGGCCAGATTAAGTGCAAGCTCTGTATACCAACACGTAAAGCTTCAGTTGTTTCAATTATACAGTGTAAGTCGGTACTTGAAATGGGACAAGTTTCTGATTCTCCTAATTAAAAACTGTCAAGCAACCAAGTGCAAAATGTGGTCTGCTTAACTGCAGAGAAAGCCAGAACAACAGAGCAGCACCTTATGTGCCAGTAACCTCCTAGTTCCATGTCCTGTTGGTTTGGATGAAATCTAAACATTTTTAAGGTAACTAAAGAGGTTAAAACAGTTGCCAAAAATAAAAATCAGTATACTGCTGGGTATTCCATCAGTATACCACAGGAAAATACTTAGGTATTTACCCTGGAGCTCCAAGGTGAAGATATGGTCTTGCTATTAGTCCTAGGAGGATAAAAAGCTCCAAACTCTGCATATATGGAACAGGATCCCTCCTCCACAAGCTGCAGGGCAGCGACAGTGCCAGAATCAAGTTGTGTTACTGCTCAAAGCAAAAGAATGTCTTAGGGCAGCGCCAAGGAAAGCCACTTCAATGTGGTGTCCTCATCCCCCGCTAGGGATTGCAAACCCTGTGTTTAGGGGCATGGAAAGAAGCTGAGAGACTTACAAGAATTAGCAGGGCTATATCCAGAGTTTCCTACAACACCCACTTTTTCCAGTGAAGGAGACCTGTGGTCTTCTAAGGACTCAACCAAATGCCAGTTTATTCAGGACAAAAAGATGTGACTCCACCATGGCACCACCTTCCAGCTAAAGGAAACTTCTCCTGACATACATCTAACAGATTCCTTAAACAGACATCTTTCTGGTTGTGCCTTTAGTGCTGGTGCCAAGCCTGCTGGCTGCCAGCACAGTAGGAATTCAGGCTGGCAACGTGGGGAGGGGGCAGGGGAAGCATTCCTGACAATATTCACAATTAGGAGTTTCCTGCAACACCAGCAGAGCACTGGTGAACAGCTGCAGAAACTGCAGAGAATGCTTTTCTTCTCTCAGACTCCATCAGCCATTACAAGATGCCAAGACAATCTGTGTCACCACTGTGACCTCCTGCAGAACCCCCAGAATGGCTGCAGAATACACAGTTTAGACTATTCCACACTGAATAAAACCATTGCAAAGCTCATTTCTTTGCTAGAACCAGATTCCTCCACTTTTCAGCATCCAGTATCTCACTTTTCCCACTGCCCTCATAGAATAGATTCATAGAATGGATTGGTTTGGAAAAGACCTCCGAGATCATCAAGTCCAACACTTGGTCCAACTCCAGTCCCTTTATCAGATCATGGCACTCAGTGCCACGGCCAATCTCACTTTAAAAACCTCCAGGGATGGGGAATCCACCCCCTCTCTGGGCAGCCCATTCCAATGCCTGAGCACTCTCTCTGCAAAGAATTTGTTTCTAATCTCCAATTTCCCCTGGCAGAGCTTGAGCCCATCGTGCCCCCTTGTCCTATTGCTGAGTGCCTGGGAGAAGAGACCAACCCCCACCTGGCCAGAACTTCCCTTCAGGTAGTTCTAGACAGTGCTGAGGTCACCTCTGAGCCTCCTCTTCTCCAGGCCAAACACCCCCAGCTCCCTCAGCCTCTCCCCTCAGCACTTGTGCTCCAGTCCCTTCTCCAGCCTCGTTGCTCTTCTCTGGCCCCGCTTCAGATCTCAGCCCAGGTTACACAGCCAGCCCCAAAGAAGCAGGTGCTGACTCCTCCAAGCTGCCTTAGCAGAAAAGACCTTAAGTGCTCCTAATTTGGAAACCAGCAAAGGGAAGCTACTCAAATTTAAACACCAATATTTTTTTGTTTACATGGTCAGTATGACAGAAGTTGAGGGAAGGAAGTTTGCAGTAACTTTCTGGAATAATCAGTACACCGGGATTGGATTCGGAAGCAGGTCTGCCTGATGGAGAGTGGATTTTTGCACCAAATATTTAGAAGACAACTGTCAGCACTGAAAAACAGACTGGAAGGAAGGAAGTCATTCTCCTGATTTCCCTCAAAAAGTAATAAATTTTTTTAAAAAATCCAAACCTACAAGAAGACAAAACCCAAACCAAAAACCATATTAGATTTAATATCAGTAGTGAATAAAAACTGACAAGGCATTTAACTCAATTTTAGCCCTTGTATTTAGACTATAAAGAGAACAAATGTAATGGTTGGGCCGGAGGAAAGAGCAGCAACACTGGCCCCCTAGATCAGCTCCACATAAGAGGCCAGAAATGTCAATATCTTTACTGAATATGCTGCATATTTCAGCCAGGGAACAGCACCAAATGCTGTCATTATCTAACTTCTATAAACACTTCTAAGCTATCTGTAAACTGCTGCAGAAAACCACAGCTGAGCTATGCTACAAATCCCATATAAATCAGCCTTTATCATGACTGCCATTAAATAAACGTAAAAATAACAATGTAGCAAAAATGCAGACTTCCAGTTTTTGTGGGGCTTTTTGTTTAAACAAACCAGCTCAAATCCTGCAATTGTGAGATCCAGCACGGAGCTCTTAAAAATACATTTAATGCATTTCAGAAGGAGGAGGAGAAAAATCAGACACTACAGTTTAATCAATACCAGAAAGTCGAAATGAAGACTCCACACAGCATTTTGAACAGGGCCAGCGGGGTGCAGGCAGTGGGGACAAATTCAAAGTCAGCTGAAGATACAGCAACATATTTTCATCACTGAAAACCAAACCCACTACAAGTCACAGGCAAAACAAGTAAGTCTAACAATCTACATTTCAGCTTAGGGACATTCACAGAATCACAGATGGTTTGGGCTGGAAGGGACCCTCAGGACCACCATGGCATTCCAAGCCCCCTGCCATGGGCAGGGACACCTTCCACTGGACCCACTGGCATTAGGAGACATCCAAAAATCAATACCCAGGCAAAGTACTGCCCACTCTGTTCCTACAAGGCTTGACCTTGCTCCAACTTGTGTTAACCCAAGTGCAACCTCCCACTAATGGATCTGACAGCAGAAGAATCAGGGGGGAAACTGTGAAATTCCTTTGGGTCGTGTCTTGTAATACCCAAGTTGTTGAAAAACTGAAAACCAGAGCACTCTGAATATTCTGCTTCTAAGTGAAATAAATGACAGCCATCATCACTAGACCAGACTGCAAAGCAGGGATTTGGATTTGAAGGTCTGCCACATGCCTCTTCAGCAAGGGCACAGCACTGCAGTCACCAGCACCAACTTAAAAAAACCTGAAACCACCACTTGGTTTTCAAGTCTTAAAAAAATAAACAAAACCAAAATCACATTTGACCTGCTTCCCTTTTATAACTGTGCTCCCTTTGAAAACCCTAACTAGCATTTTAAAAAGGAGGAACAATTATATTCCACAAAAAAGTATTTAAAGGTCTTCAGTGCAAATGACGATTTTGCTGTATTTTTAGAAACTAAGGCACATGACATTTGTACTCCTTTAATGCATTTCAAAAGATAGATCAGCATTTGATTTATTCATCAAATGGATATTAGATGAAGGCTCATCTTTTTTTCCCCACTATGTGGTGAAATAAAAAAAATCAGCTTCTAGTGCCAAGCACTCAGTAGGTTCCTGTGGGACCACCCGTGGGATGCACAGTTCTAAGGGACAAGGATGATGGGTTTGTTATTTATCATATCATCACACCCAGGATTCTCAAAGCTACACAAGCTCAAAAGTCTGCTTTAATATAGAAGATCACTTCTTCCACTGCAAGATAAAGAAACATGAATTTCGTGGGGGTATTCAATTAAATTAAACAAAACATGAGGGAAACAGAATTATCTGAACTCCACACACACCATCTATCTAAACCTCAGGGGTTTGGATTTAAAACCTGAAGTTGTAGAGGGCTGAAAGCACAAATGCGCATTTTTGCAATCTGGTCCCCAGAAGGATGTGAAGATCAAGGGTAAGTTCAGCTGGAGCTGCAGCAACTCAGGGTTCATTAACTTTTATTACAGACTGTCAGCCAAGCAGATGTCACAGCAGAAACGTATCTTCGAAAGAGATCAGGAATACCCTGGAAGTTCCCCAGAACTGGAAGGTGTCAGCAGACAGCAGAGGCCAAAACCAGTGAGAAATGGAAAAAAAGTTAAGTGGAAGGTTGATGCTGAGCCCTAAAGTCAGTACACAAGGAGGGCAGTACTCAGTCACCCTGAAGCGGAACAAACAGCTGACCAGGACTCAACAGGAGTTTGATGTTCATCCAACAAAGCTGATGTATTTATATCAGGAAACAGGAGACAGGATAATGTAACATGTTTGGCAGATTTGGAATATGCTCTTAAGCAGCTGATATTGTGGCTGGGAGACCCAAACAATGTAGGTGCAAAAGCAGATGTAGAGGAAACCAAACAGCCAAGTTTAAAACCTGTGCTCTCTCAAGGTTTAAAACTTTTAAGAGCGTTTCACCAAATTACAGGCACCAGTTACTGCTCCTGGGTTTCTGACCCTCCATCAGAGAGAAGAAACCACCACCCTATGGAGGCTCTGCTGCCATCAAAAATCATCCAGCAAGATCCTGCTCAGTTCCCAACAGTGGTTCTGCTTGAAACCTGAGTCAGCAAGGACGGAGGAGAGAATAGGGAGCAGCAAAACAGCGCACAATGTGCTTGAGTCAGAAACAACTCACCTGCAGGTTCCTTAGAGCTCTGGGAGAGTCATCTTAAATGCAAAATACAACACTTTGCCTGTGCACAGTGGGGAGGAACATCCCCCCCAGCTGTATTGTCACAACACATTTTATCACTTCAAACACACAGGTAGAACAGCAGCAGCACCACTCTGTACATGTTTTCTGAACAACTAGAATTGTTCTTTTAATAATATGTACTAACAACCCTGAATCTGTTACCAGCCATAAGAAAAATTCTGTTTCCATGGAGATCATGAGTTCAGTGAGTTAATGAACCCTGCTGCTTGAAAACACAATCCAATATTTAAACAATTGGGTGCAGGGGGAAGAAAACAAGTAAGAAACCCACCCCTTGGTGCCAGCAATTCCATAACCATTTGCTGCAAGGTTTTCACTGTCTGTGGCCACAGCCCCAGACTAGATGGACGAGTAATACAACAGCTCCTCTATCCTCAAAATTCACTTTGGCAGTTTCTTTGTCCTAAGAAAAGGATTAGCAATTTTTAAAATAACTTTTGGGACTTGCATGGTCTGGGAAATACCAAAAAACCCCAGACCATCCTTTCAAGTGAATAAGAAAAGCATTTGTTCTGCATTCCAAGAAGCAACTTTTCTGACTGCATGACCATCAAACTCAAGCAGCCGTAACTCCCATCACAGATCCAATTCCAAAAACTCCAGACACTATGGATGAAACAGGACTTTTTCTTTTTTTTTTTAATTTTACTATTCTCAGGAAATCTTACTCTTCCCTAACTGTGAACACTTGCACTTCCATCAGTAAACTGAGAATGGCAAGGCAAGACATGCATTTGCTTAAGATGAAAAAAATTTTAAGAAATCACAGAATCATAGAATGGATTGGGTTGGAAAAGACCTCCAAGATCATCAAGTCCAACCCTTGGTCCAACTCCAGTCCCTTTACCAGATCATGGCACTCAGTGCCACGGCCAATCTCAGCTGAAAAACCTCCAGGGATGGGGAATCCACCCCCTCTCTGGGCAGCCCATTCCAATACCTGATTACTCTCTACGGAAAGAATTTTTTTCTGCTCTCCAACTTCAATTTCCCCTGGCAGAGCTTGAGCCCATTGTGCCCCCTTGTCCTATTGCTGAGTGCCTGGGAGAAGAGACCAACCCCCACCTAGCCAGAACTTCCCTTCAGTATTTCTCAACTGCACAATAATTAGGGGGAAACTGCTCCCCACAAGTCTGATATTTGGCTCTGCATTTTTGCAGCCAAGAAACAGGCTGTAAGAATTTCAATAGCAATTAGTAAAACAGATCTAGGAGAGTTCAGCAGGCAGCACTGTTTGTTCCTGCATGGGCAACTTCACTGAGTGACTCCTGCCACCGGTGGGGCTGATGCGCAGAGGTGGCACACCTGGCTCCAGCAGGAAATTGGAATGGCTGAGATTTTCCTCCAGGCAAAATTCATCCACCCCCTGACCAGGCCTTTACATATATTCAAGAGAGAATAAAATGGGGGGAAAAAAATTAAATAGAAAAACCATACACGCTGCCTCAATGCAAACCCTTAGGAGTTCCAACATGCAGCTGTACATTGGGGGCTGCACCTCAACCACTGCCTGTGCTCATGGCAGTACAACCATGTCAACCAACGTCACAATTTTACCTGGGGGGCACAATCCCCTCCTCCATCACGCTGAAGAGGGTTGGTCTCTTCTCCCAGGCACTCAGCAATAGGACAAGGGGGCACGATGGGCTCAAGCTCTGCCTGGGGAAATTGAAGTTGGAGAGCAGAAAAAAATTCTTTGCAGAGAGAGTGCTCAGGCATTGGAATGGGCTGCCCAGAGAGGGGGTGGATTCCCCATCCCTGGAGGTTTTTCAACTGAGATTGGCCGAGGCACTGAGTGCCATGATCTGGTAAAGGGACTGGAGTTGGACCAAGGGTTGGACTTGATGATCTCGGAGGTCTTTTCCAACCCAATCCATTCTATGATTCTATGAACCCATGGCAGAGGGGGGCTGGGAAGAGGAACCCCCATTAGAGTTCACAGCCTGTGCCAAGAGCTGCCAGGAAAAACCTGCCCATTGCTCCCCCAAGGGTGTGAGAACTGAGTTCACTGCTATGTCCTGTCCTTCCCAGAACAGTGCACCAGCACAGGGCACACTGCTGGATGGTACCAGCAAAATCTAAGGAAAAAAAACCCCAAACAAACCCACAGGAAGCTGAGACCTGGTGGTATTTTTGTCCACTGGTTTGCAGGGAGATCACTCCTCCTTTAGCTTATTTATTCAGCTCTCTGTTGCTCATTACCCTGGAGGACCTTTCCCTTGCTTTTGCTGTGCCCACAGGTTGATCTCCAAGAGTGTTTTGTACAAGTTTCCTCTTTTACAAATTCCAAATTTCTTATTAATTTTGACTTTAAAATCCTCTTTCTTCAAAATCTCTTCCTGTGCCCCGTCAGGTTTTTTGCATTTTCCTCACCACCTCTTCCTTCTTTTCTACCTCAGTCTTCCTTTCCACTACTTCATTCACTTCACTTTTTACACAAATGTTTTTATTCAGTGTTTTGAAGCCATGGGTGAAACTCAAATCACAAGCCAATGGCAGGAAACTCAGTGTCTCTGCAGTGACTGTGGGGTGACAACTCAATTACACTGAACAGGTAATTCCTACCCAACACGGCAAACCCATATTTGCAGGCTCCTTTCATCTCCCTTTCCCAGCTCCTTGCCCATCCCCAGTGTTTGGTACAGTAACTTTCACCCTGTTCCAACCTCAAGGTCCAAAATGATTGCTGAAGTAGCAAGAATCTCATGAATGTAAATATTTGCTCAGGGTTAAGTTACCAAGAGAGAATTTCTGCTCAGAGCCTGCAAGCTCAAAAAGAAAGAATAAAAAGGGGCCAAGAGTTTAAGAAAACTAGAGGCCAGTGTCAAATTCCTTCCTTATAGTCAGACACCTGCCTGCTTTTCAGAAGTCTAAAATTAACAGGAGAAACCTCTGACATTGCAAGTGATATTTAGACATCACCCTGCCTTCCAAAAGAATACTGGGATGCTGAGATGTTAGGACTTCTAGAAATTAGATTCCCTAATATGAAGGCTGGCATCCTCCAAAAATCTCTCTCCAGATTGCCACGGTGCCATGTCCAGATGTGTGTGCTCCGTCCCAAGGGTACAGGTTGGGCTCCCAGGGACAGGCTGACATCTCATCAGTGTCAGCTTTGGGCCCTGTGTCAGTGTTTCAGCCATTCACATTGATCAACCAGCTCAGTGCATAAATCCAGAGGACAGGCAGCTACGCTTAGAGCAGTTACTCTGTATACTGCAGCAAGAGATTATTCAACATGCTTGAAGAGAGAAAAAAGACAAATATAATGTATAATTGATTCATTTGATAGTCTGGCATAAGAGTGTTCGCCTTGAATATTCATTAAACAAAAGAATTTCTAAGAAGCAGCATCAAATCAGGCTCTGAAGAAATAAAGGACTAGAACTACCTTTCAAAAGGGGATGCTTCAGTATTTCAGTAATACAGTTACTCATGGCCATGCTGAAATGCATGAGGACCCACAGTGTTTCACAGCTCCTCCCCTCTCACAGCAAAGGCCAGTGGTCTGCTCTGTCCCTCTGTTAATACCTGGAAGACTCTGTCATCCCAAACGATGCCTTTTCCTATGACTGACAACAGATTTGAAGACCATGAATTGTACATGCCCAGTGACTGTTTCTGCCCCAACCTCAGGAGCACATTCCAAACTGCAATCAAACTTCCAACACATCTAAATACACCATGGAGGCCTGTGCAATTAAAAAACTTGGAAATGGTTAATCTTGATTTCAGTAACACCACACTCTCTTGAAAATCACCAGCATTTGAGACACAGAAGTTGGTAACACTTCATGTATTTCTTCACAACACAGAACCTACTTCTCCAGGCTGTTGGTGCCCAACAGAACACAGAGTGGGACCCAGTGATGGCTCTGACCCCTCCTGAGGATGCCATAAGACAGCAAACCCAGAATTCCTAGTCCCACCACCAACACACATTACCTCATTCAGGCAGCACCAAGTGCCTTAACACAGGAGAAAAATCCCACCTTAGCACTTCTGCAACTTCTTTATGCTGATGATTGACTGCCAAAGAGCCATGGCTTTTAGAGTTCATAACCACTACACTAATCATACTAAGGGAGAGAAGAATGACTGAGGGACAGAAGTATCCTGCCCATATCTGAAGGGTTACTCAAACAGCCTGGTTCCAAGGCAGAAATTTTGTCCCTCTGGTAATGAAGCAACTACAGGTGAGGGGTTGATAAAACCACTTTGCTGAGCCCTTCAAAGACCCTGCAGGGAGTCCTGCATGAGATGACTGAGGTTATACTGTCAACAACCTCCTCTCCCCAGCCTTCCACCTCAATTCTCCACTTAGCCCCTCCCACAGCAGTTAAATCTCTGCCTTTCTGTCCCACACAAGGGTCTTAACCCTGGGCAAATTACAAGAAAAGTGCAACTCAGAAAATAAGGAAGCAGGTAATACCAATAAACTCTGAAATTCCATTGCATTTCTCAGACAGACAAAACCAGCAATGAAAGTCAGTGACAACCAGAAGCAGAAGCTGGGAGGACAGCATTTGGAGAGGTGGTGGTCAGGGACCACAGAGGCAAAGCACTTTAAATAATACCACTTAAACTCAGCAGCTTAACCCTGAGGAGCCAGGCCAGGACTGCAGAGCTGGGCATTTCTCACAGGAGCACACGGTGATTATTGCCAGAAAAAGCAAGAGCTGGACCACCAGGGGAGTGCAGAGGAACATGAGGCTGTTGCTCCATTTATTGCCACGGGAGAGGACACACTGCACTGGGTGGGCTGGCACAGCACCCTCCTGGTACCCAACACCCAGCACCACAGCACCAGGCACTCCTAAAGACAGGGTGAACAGCCACAAACTGCGAAACAGAATTCAAAGACTCATAAAATGTTAAGACATTGCACGGTGTAAAATGCAAATCCAGTTACAGTAAACGCTGCCTTTAGGAGCTGGCTGGAAACAGGGGAGGGGAGAGTAGAGGGAGGGGCAGAAAGTTCCCCTGGAAGTACTTTCCAGGGTACCTCCACTATTGTTCACCAACAAAGGCTTCTCAAATTTCACCACTCATAACCTCCAACCCAGGCAGAGCTGCACGCTGTGACTGCCTGCCTCCAAATACCCCCGGGAATGCACCACTGAGCCGCACACATCCATTCCCAGTTTCACACGGATTTAAACACTGGAGGTTCGGGGTCCTGTGCTCAGGGGTGCCAGGCCCAGGGGGCAGTTCAGAGGGGTTGGCAGAGAAAATGAGAAACCTGAGAGGTGTTGGTGGGCATGCAGGAAGGCTCGAGGGCTGCCACGTCATGGAAAAGAGTCCAACAATACTCCCCCTCCTATTTTCCCCCTCTCTCACTCATGCCTTAGTCCACCTTAGCTCAGGCTATCTCAGATTCTCTTTCCATATCTGTAAAATATACAGTTATTTTTTTACTTAAAAAGAACTTTCAACTAGTTCACAGAATTAGGATCAAGGGACATATTTTCAAAACAGAATCAATATTCATTGTTATGTAAGAATTGCAAGTCACAGTAGGTCTCTCGAGTGAAACATTAAATTTCACATTAAAATTTGATAATGCTGACACAAAGAGATACCACAGTAATTATGACTGCTTTAAATCTGCCACTGTTCACTCCACTCAGACAAGTTATCATCTACATAATTAATAGCTCAAATCTCTAACACAGTATCTGTATCCTGGGAGAGAGAAGTATTTATTAATGAGTCTTTACCAGTCACCTCTTCTAGTTTCAAATTGAGCTTTCAGTTAATAAAAAAAAATAAATTTTAAAATACAAATTTAAATGTTTACAAAACATCTTGAAGAAGAAAATTAATCTCACTCAAAAGTATTTCATGAGTTAACAGCTTTGGTAGAAGCAGGTGTACACTCAGAGAGGAATCAAAGCATTAATCACATCATTCTGCATTTGCACCCCCTGCCCTTTCAATTCTCACACACCCCACTGGGTCACACCCACTGACCAAAGCAGGACCATTTGCACCAATATTACTGACCCCAGACAATCTTAGCAAGATCCCTAAAAAAAACCCCAAAAAGGTACACACAATTTGGAAAAAAACCCCCATATATTGAGCTGGGTCAGTAGGAACAGACAAGCTTCAGTCAGGAACATTAAGTGTTCTTTGAGCTTACAGACACAAGGGAAGAAAAAGCTGTTCCCAAAATCTCCTACAAAAATTAGCTGTTCATTTTTCATTGAAAACCAGTAGGAAATATGTGGACTTTAGGTAATATTTCAGTGGGCAGCAGTGCCCACAGCACCCCATCTTTACAGAGCTTGTTTGAGAACAAGGCCTTCCCCAAACCAAACACACTGAACCCGATCAGGGAGCTCAGAGTATAAAACCACTGGGATGCTTTGGAAGCCCAGCCACAACGCCTGTCTTGGAAACACTGCAGTGCAAATAATGCAGGAATGAAAAAGCATCACCTGGGATTCTGAACTCCCAAGTCTGTCCCTCCTGGTGTCCCAGGGCTCCAGCAACCCACTTCCACCACTGCTGACCTAATACAGCCTTCCTTGCTCTGGATCACGCTACATAACCTCATCCCACGCAAAAATCCATGAGGATTATCCCCACTGTCATTCCACCATTTTTACTGGTTTGAATGTAACATCCTCTCTTGATCTCTGAGACACTCCAAGACCAAACACACTTTGAAGTCCTGACCTCCTCACTCACTATCACCTCAGCCAATGTTTGGAGTTTGGGGTTCATCCACAAGGATTCTGTGGGTCAGTATTTCTGCAGCATTACACCACCATGCTGGATTTCCTTAAGGAATGCCCAACCTGGTATCAAGTCCCTGACTTCCCTCCCTGCCTCTGTGGAAGATACTTGACAGGCCTTACATCTGCACACTGGGAAAGGAGCAGTGCTCCTCTGGAAAGAGAAAAGTCCTGGCTTCACTTTCAGCAGAGTCTTAGACACACATTTAAATGCAAGAAGCTGCACCAAAGGGGACTGGACAACAGCAATTCCAGACCAGTTCAAGAATGATTTGAACCAGGACTATGAGAGCAGGGCACACCTGATCAAAGTCACAAGAGCAAGCAAGCTCTACGGATTTTCCTTAGAAAACCATGCTCTGAGTGTCCTGACCCTGAAAAGAGAAATGACACTCACTGAAGAGCATCAAACACAGTCAATGAAATCACAAATGCACACATACAGTCGGATATGTCTCAGAATCACAGAATCACAGACCATTCTGAGTTGGAAGGGACCCACAAGGATCGAGTCCAACTCTTAAGTCAGTGGCCCAATAGGGGATTGAACCCATGGCTTTGGCATTATTACAACCAAGTTTTAACCTCACATCAACCTCCAGGCAACTCACATGAGACCTTTGCCTCCTTCACTACCAGGGAAGGAGGGAAGCTCTAGCACAGGCATTCCATCTCCTGCAGGCTCCAATCTATGTGGGAGGACCAGCCTCCAAACTTCATGCACTGAAGATTGGTACCCAAGGAGTTCAGGAGGTGCCAGAAGTCAGGTTGTCTGAACACCCCTGGATCCAGGGCAGACAGGGAACCCTCAGCAGCTCCTGCAACTCTCCATCATCTTCCCTGGGCTGATCTAGACTTTAACTAAGCAAGAAGCAGGGCAGAGAATTTCCACTGTTTAGAAAGAAGAATTTGTATCTTCAAAAGAAGGAGTTCCTTCAAACTCAATCTCAGTGTTGTTGTTGTCATTTTTCTCTAACTTTATTAAGGTAAGGAGACATACAATATAAAGAACTGGGTCTCCAATGAGCTAAATCAGGAACGACCCAGCTTGCTTATTTCAGGGGATGATTTTATAAACACAGCTCTCTGGAATAAGAACTGTAACTAAACTAAACTAAACTGTAACTAAAACATCCTCCCAGCATTGTGAAAACTAGCTTTCTATGAAAAACAAATTTCTTAAAAGAATGCAAGAACACTTTCATCAATGTATTGGTTACCATGCCTAACCCAGTTCCATCCTGAACACTTCTCTGCTGGGACAACAAACTCAATTCTGGTCATTACAATTGCCAATAGTCCCTTCCGCTCCTTGGTGCTGCTGCGTATCAGGCACTGCAAGATTCTTTTTATATTGCAGAGCCATTTTCCTTTGTGTTAAAATCCCCTATAGCTTGCAAGGCAGCTAAGGTAGAGTATATCCCTTTAACATAGTTTAACCACTCTTAGCATTTGGAATGGAAAATGTGACTTAGGTACTGAGGTTTAAAAAACAGCCACGATGCAAGGGGCCAATTTTCTAAACATGAATCTGTGCAGGGCTTACAGAGACAGCCAGCTCTGGGATAACTAAAACCACATTTACACAGCTCAGCGATGCCTTGGCGGGGTCCAAGGGTGTGCGGGGCAGCTGGGGGGGCCGTACGGCCCCCCCAGCTGCCCCGCACACCCTTGGACCCCGCAAAATAAATGAAGAAAGGAAGGAAGAAAGTTGAGCGCAGCCCCCGCTCCGTGCGGGCGATTCGGCCCCGCCGGGCCCGCGGCTGCCCATGCGGGGCGACCCGACCCGACCCGACCGCGCCGGGGACAGCGGGGCGAGGGGACAGCGGGGCCGGAGCGGACAAGAGGGGACAGAGGGAGGTGCGGGGCTGGAGCGGGGCCGGCCTGCCCCCCGCACGGACCCCGCGGCTGCCCCAAGCCCAGCATAGCCCAGCATAGCCCAGCATAGCCCAGCACAGCCCAGCACAGGCCGGCCCAGCCCATCCCGCCCCGCGGGCTCGGCCCTCACCCTCCGGCTCCATCTGCTCCCGCTGCCGCCGCTCTCGGGCGCTGGCGCTGCCGCCGCCGCCGCCGCCGCCGCGCCGAGCTGGGCCGGGCGCGCACAAAGGCGGCCCCGCCGGCAGAGGGGGGTGGGTTTCCTCTCCCTCCCACTGCAGCTGCATCGCAACGGGAGGCGCCGCCAGCGGGACGGAACGGCAGCCCCCGCCCCGGCACGGCCTGGGGCACGGCGGGACCCGCCGGGGCTGCTCCTGGTCTGGGGCACAGCAGGACCCACCAGGGCACCGGGGCTGCTACTCCCGGCCCGGGATACGGCGGGATCCACCGAGACACGACACCGCTCCCGGCCCGGGGCACAGGGGGACCCACTGGGGCTTCTTCCGGCCCCGGGCACGGCGGGACCCACCGGGGCTTCTACTCCCGGCTCGGGGGGCAGGGAGACCCACCGGGACACCGGGGTTGCTACTCTCGGCCCGGCCCGTGGTACAGCGGGATTCACCGGGGCTGCTCCTGGTCAGGGACAGACCGGGACCCACCGGGGTATCGGGGCTGCTCTCGGCCTGGGGCACCGGGGCTGCTAATCCCGGCCCGGGACACAGCGGGACCCGCCGGGACTGCTACTCCCGGTCTGGGGCACTGGGACTGGTCCTGGCCTGGCCCGGGGCACCGCGGGACCCACCAGGGCACTGCAGCTATTCCCGGCCCGGAGGCACAGCGGCAATCCCTCGGGACACGGCACTGCTCCCGGCCCGGGGTCAGCGGGACCCGCCGGGACACGGCGCTGGAAGAGCTCCTTCCAAAGAGGGAAAACCCTGCCTCTTCAGGGCAAACACACCTTTAAAGTAGAGCTTTGGTGTCAGTGAAGATCTCCAGCTTCTAATCACAAGAAGTAATACTGAGAAAAAAACCCAAATGTATTAGGCTTAAAAGCGCCTATCGAGCAATCTATCTGTGAAAGCACAAAGCTGTGTCAAATGGTCTTCACAAAGGCATTTACCTCCAGGAAAAATGCAGAACAGTGAAATGAAAAGTTATCTGTGTTGGGCTTTAGTCTATTTTTTATTACCCAGTAGCTGGTCATTGCTCCTTATTTTCCCCCTGAAATACCCAACACTGATGTAGGCACCACTGTGGAAATACACATGAGAAAAACAGCTTTATAATCACATCCATATAATTAATTTCTTTGGACTAATTATTCCAGAATAAAAGAAGTAGCTGGTCTCCAGTAACTCTATGGATACTGTCTAGTTCAATGAGCTTAAAGCAGATTTGCCAGTAATTAACCAATCTGGATTTCTTGGCACTTTGGAAATCCTACTTGTTGACATGAAATTAATGATTTCAAACATTTATTGCTGTACAAAATGGTTATGGCTCCCTTGGATTAGTCTGTTCTGTAGGATGAGGCAGATCTCCATAGCACTCCCACTAGAGCAGGCTGGAGCTCACCAACCATTGCTGAAGGTTATCAGGAAAATACATCAACAGCAGAAACAAACTCACAGGTTGTTGAAAATTACCCAAGGTCTTGCTCTGATGATAGCAAGGTCCACACTATGAAGTGCAAGGATGACACAAACTTTAAGCATTTAAGTATGTTTAGTATATCACCAGAGCACCAAATAAACACTGTCCTTTAAAGTTACCGATTAATTTCCTGTCCAGTTCTTCCCCCACCCTGGCCAGCATTGAGGTTTGATTTGGGGTTTAGGTTGTTTTTTGTTTCTAGAGAATTAGAGCATTTTTCATTGTAGGTGCTCTCAACATCGACAGTCTGGGTATTTGGAGTACTCAGTTTGTGTCTCTGACCAGAAGCAGGTAAGTAATTCTGGAGAGAGTTTACAATTCAAGCAAGTTGCTGAAATGGCCGTTGCTTTTGACCAGCAAAATTGTAACAAGGGGCCAGTGGCAGTTTCTTAACATGTGAGAATAAGGCATGTCTTCAACCGAGGTAAGTCATGTGGAGTCAGAGAGCAGTGTCAGCAGACAACAAAGAAAAGCTTTGCAGCTCTGCTGGGGATTGGAAGGAATAAAAGCTGTGGAGAAGGTGGGCTGACACTCCCACCAAAACAGCTAACCGGACCAGATCTGGGGTTAGGAGAGCAAAGGATTTGCTGAGACACCTCCTTGGAATACTGGAACTTTTTTCCTGCCTGAATTGAGAAGCATCAAAGTCTTAAAAACCATGAGGAGCAAAATCTGGGATCATTTACGTCTTGGTTTGTGACTCGAGTAACAAGCATGGGATACCACCTTTGAGCTGCAGGTGGTGGATCCATATCCAGCTCTGTAAAGCTCTCCTCTTCTAAAGTGACTGTCTCAGGCACATGAGCTGTTTCCCTTCATGTCTCATGAAGGAAGTCATAACAGGAACAAGTCCACCTTGTCAACATTTCTGTCACTTCTGCCATTCTCAGGCTTAGTCTCAAAGTAGTTGAAGATTCTATTAAATAGAGTAGAAACTGGTTGGCAATCTTCTGCATTGAACTGGACCTGAAGGTCTTAGTTTATTAAATCTTTGCTGCGAATTCTACTTTGTGCCCAGTACAACAAACTTCTTTAAGCTTTGAAGCACTGGGCAATGCCCACTGAATGTGGCCTTTACTGTGGGATGTCTTTTTATTGTTTTTAAACCCTTAATATCTAATGCACATGAGTGCAAGGGAGAAAAGGGCCAATAAATGCAGTGTGAGCAGTTAGCAAAGTTCATACAAATACTCTTTCTCTCCTAAAAGAAAGAAGTTTCTTGTTATATTACATTAAAATTCTTTTACAATAGCTCTCTCAACACAAAGTAATTCCCCTTCATGGTAGGCTTTGCAGTTCAATAAGGATTACCATTGCATGTCCAGGAAAGATAAATCTGATGAGGGTAAAAATAACCTCTTCTAGACTTAATGAGACATTGGAGACCAAAAAGCCAAGGCTTTGCAAATTCATGGAGTCTGTCTGACTTGCCTTTCATGGAGGAGATGCATGTTGTGTTTCCTTCCGGATGATGTAATGCTCGGGGTGACCCCCATGTGCTTTTGCCATCATATGACACTGCACTCCAAACACAAAGTTCCTTTGTGCACAGAGTCCTTATTTATAACTCTTGGAATTTTGATCAGAGCTTTTTTCCTTCCTGAAGGGGCAACTTTTTCACATGAAGATGAAGACTTGAAGATTACTGTGACATGACTGTTGAGTATTTATGCAATATCATTCTCACGAATTTGAAACAGAGCCTTGGCACTTGCAGAGAAAGCAGCACTGCTTTATTTTTCATTTACAAAGAGATTAAACCACCAATTGCAATAAAAATTATAATTATGGCAGCACTGAAACTGACCCTGTTGTTTTCACTTTAAATTTGAAAAAAAAAAGAAAAAAAAAAGAAAAAATGACTGATCAAAGGTAGCTTTCAAGGGAAAATATGTTTAAGCCAAACCCCTACTGGAGGAGGGTTTGGAGGCTTTTTTAATGATACCTCATGCAGAAGCAAATTTATTGCATGTTCGCAAACAGCAGTTACCAGAGCAGCCAGGAATCCAGCAGGAAAGAAGCACAGAACAACCAACAGACAGAAGTGAAGAACTGCAGATAAGAATAAAGCAGTTCTTCATTTGGGACACAGATTCTGTGGCAGTTTTTATGCTCTGGCATGAGATTTTTGTAGCAGAGCAGCATAGTCTGTATTTTAGCCCCACTTCATAAAGGAGTTGAACTCAAATATTCGTCAGGGCTTGAATGTTAATTCTCCTTAACAATGAGGGATTTCCCATCCTGGACTTTGTAGTTTCACTGGTGTGCTTTATATACTGGCTTAACAGGTTTTGTTAAATTGATGCAGATCTTGCTAAGGCAATATACATGAGAATTGTTGTTGGGACTCTCTGAAAGCAGAATAAGAATCATACAACAGGTCATGAATGATCAGAGTGTGTCTCCTATTTCCAGAACCTGATCTTCACAGCTGAAAGTGTCCTCTGTGCTCAAGGGAGGCCCCAGGGTCATTCTTCATCTTTTAATGCTGGGCTGGGACAAACAGTTATCCTGTTGCCATCACTTGACAAACAACAAGATACCAGGGTGGTGGATCCGTTCACCCCCATCATTGGGGGACTCCTAATATGCCAACCAGAAAAGTTTCACTCACCAGAGAGGATGAGGATGATATTGAGGGGCTGGAGCAGGGCCAGAGAAGAGCAATGAGGCTGGAGAAGGGACTGGAGCACAAGTGCTGTGGGGAGAGGCTGAGGGAGCTGGGGGTGTTTAGCCTGGAGAAGAGGAGGCTCAGAGGTGACCTCAGCACTGTCTAGAACTACCTGAAGGGAAGTTCTGGCCAGGTGGGGGTTGGTCTCTTCTCCCAGGCACTCAGCAATAGGACAAGGGGGCACGATGGGCTCAAGCTCTGCCAGGGGAAATTGAAGTTGGAGAGCAGAAAAAAATTCTTTGCAGAGAGAGTGCTCAGGCATTGGAATGGGCTGCCCAGAGAGGGGGTGGATTCCCCATCCCTGGAGGTTTTTCAACTGAGATTGGCCGAGGCACTGAGTGCCATGATCTGGTAAAGGGACTGGAGTTGGACCAAGGGTTGGACTTGATGATCTTGGAGGTCTTTTCCAACCCAATCCATTCTATGATTCTATGAGGATGAGGAGGAGGAGGTGCTGCAGACCACTGGCTAAACAGCCAACATGTGGCAGCCAGCAGAGCCCTCACCTCTCAGTGAGTGTCTGTCTGTTTGCTGGCTGTGACCAGAATGCCAGCACTGAACTCATGACAGAGCCCAGCAGTGTTACAGAGACCTCTGTGCACAGATTGGGTTCTGTTTACTGTGGGTTTGCATTTTTATATTTTTAGGTTACTGCAAGCTGCAGGTTTGTCAGACGTGCACATTCATCTGCAGAACTGGGGCTGGACTCAGTGACCCAGAAGGTCCTCTCAGCTCCTGTGTTCATCATTTATTCTGTATCACATTTTACAGTAAATGAAAAGCTATAGTTTGTCACCACTCAATTAAACACTCCCAAACAACATTGACTTCCAGGCTACCCTGAAAAACAAGATGTGCTTTATGAATTGAATCACAGGATATGGCACAGATGCATCAAGGGTTCTGTGTTTCACAATCCGTGTCTTTCAGGAACATAAACCTTATTACTCAAAAGAAAAAGCACAGAGGTACCTGACTGCCCTTTTCATTGACCAGGATTAGAGGAAAGTCTTTTCACAAATTAAATATCCCAAAGGGCATTGAAGATTTTACCCAAGGTTTTCAGAGACCTGAAATCAGCCAAACTGAGATTCTGCCAGATTACTGCTTTGATTAGAGAGGCATTAAACACAAATCTCTGTCAAGCAGGAGAGGGAAATACTGTTTCTTTCTGGGCACCATTAGATTAGAAATACACTCCAGAAATGTTGACTTTTAAGACATGCCACAATGGTCTGGCAGACATAAGGTCTTTAAGTAGGAAGAAGGAATTACAGCACTTGATTTTGTCAGCCTAGTCACGATTAATCTGGTTTCAGAAACAAACAGTGACTCATTTTGAATTCTCATAAAGGAGTTCTCATCTCTTTTTTGGGTGTTAATTTTACTTTACATGCATTCCATCAGTTACGTTATTATTCCGTGACTTATGGGCGACCCTGCAAATCAGTTGCAACCAAAATATTTAGAACTGCTTTACTCTGAAAAACAAAACAAAACAAAATGGTTAGTACAATACTTTTGCAATCTATTACTAAATCATCCAGAATACAAACATATCCTTTAGAAACGGATTCTCTTTGACTCCTCATGAAACTCCTCAGAGGTTCTCATACAATGGTTCTCATACAATGATGTTCCCAAATGATTGGTAAAGGTTTCACTCCAGCCATCATCAATTGCTCTTCTGCCAGACCTTGTCCGTGTGTTTCAGGATGTTGGGGATTGCAGTAGGATCACAAACTGCCCACAACTCACTCCTGCAGCCCTTCCAGCCACAAGGATCATCCCAGTCCTGCCCATCCCAGCAGAGCCACAAAGCAGAGGGGCAGGGAAAGGTCCAAGTACAGCTCCTGCTCTGCAATGACCTGTTTTCTGTCACAAAGGAGATTTATATCCCATCTGTTCCCAGGAAAGCAGGTAAATAAACTTCATTTATTAAAGCACAGTCAATGTGCATCTCCTGCTTTGAAGGAGTCAGTGGCCAACCCTCCTACGGAATGTGTTGGCTGGGCTGGACCAGCACAAACACCTTACATGGCCTCTGCCAAAAGAAGTTTCAAAAATCTAATCTCATTTATATAATAGAACCATAGAATAGTTTGGGTTGGAAGAGACCTTAAAGGTCATCTAGTTCCAACCTCCACATAAATATTTGTGTACATATATATATATACACACACACACACACACATATATATGTATATACACACACACATACACACTTATATCTTCCTTGAAGTCAGAATCTGTGAGTGGCTTTTTAGCCAAAGCACTCCTTTTTCTAGATACATATCTACAAAATTTATATATAATAGATTTAATTTGTATCTTGTGCATATTTTCTTAGTTGTCATTGTAATGAGCAAAGTAGTGTGGTCTTAACAAGGAGTCCATTTGTGAGGCTTAAATGCAGCAACTGTTCCACCACATGACTCTTGAAGAAAAAAATACAACTTGAGATGAACTGCAGAGCCAAGAGTGGAGTTTCTGGTGGAGTTCCTTTAAATCTCTGAGAGAAATCAAGTCCTTCTTGGAGCACTATTAGCCTTTAATTGTTGATTAAATAATAGAATTATTTACTACTATTAATGTAGCAGTCCATCTCCTATTAAGAAATTACACCAATTTTACCAGGTATGCCACTGGAATTAATTACTGTAGTTTCTACATTAGAACTAGGCAGCAAAACTTCGTAAACTAATGAAACCTTTATTTTAGGATGTAGAATTTGGTCCACTCAATTTGTTCAGCTTTGTTTTTCTTCCTATTATTATTAAGTAACCTATCTCAGACTTTCTCCACCAATATCCAGAAAGGAATAAAACATGTTTGTGTGCAAGTCTCTTCTGCATAAGAGAGGAAGACTCCCCCTCTGTGAGGACTGAATCGTTGAAAAAGGAACAGGTGGCAGTGGTAGTTGAAGCCATTTTGGTCCTTTCTGTGTTTTTATCAAATTCTTTTAAAACATGGCCAATTTTTGCCTTCATCTCTATGCAGATCTACAGCTTACCAGGACTCACTAGCAAAGTTCCATCCACTTCTCTTCTTGCCTTCATAGCTGCATGCTCTCCACTGAAGTCTGTTTTCATCCAGTCCCATCAGAGTCAGGCTGATTGATTGGGGAATATTTTTCACCTGATGGTAAAAGCCTCTATGGCTTTACTTCTTTTTTGGAAGAGTAATAGTGACCACAAAGGTACCCCATGAGCTCAGTCCAGTGCAGCAGAGAACAACCAGCCAGTTCAGCACCTTTCAGACTTGGTTGATCATGTTGTGACCACAGACTGGGTTTTCCTGCAGTCATTGAAAACGGGGGAAAAATATTTGTAAGTAAGAAAATGGCCATGGAAGGCATAATGAGTAGGGGACACAACCAAAACCAAAGCAGCTAAGCACACAACATCCCTAAGCAAAGCCATACTATCTCCAGATGGTACTGTGCAGTGCTTTGAGCTGACAGGTGCACCTTTCCCGAAGTGTATGTTGAAGTGAGCCAGAACAGGAACAACAAGAAACAACCCAAAAGCAGAGCAGAGATGCAGGAATTCACCATTGCTTCTTAAGGGGAAGTAGCTCAGCCGTGTTCTTCTATCAGTTCTAAATCTTTCCCCATTCAGTTGCAAAGCAAGAGCAGATTCCCGATTCTCTGACTTGTAAATACAGCATGAGATCCCAAACAGTGATGGCAGACAGGGAAGAGCCAAAGCATGACAGCTTCTATAAAATTCTATGTTTAATTTTCTCCTATCTGCTATGCATATGTGGCCACATTATCTGTTAGATATTGAGATTTATGGGTGATTTCAGTAGTTTCAGCTTTGTTCCCCTCTGTGCAATATCTGCTGCAGGATCCCCGGCGATGCTTGCCTGGCCTCTTACCTGTCACAAAGCGCCTGTGTAAGCTGGCAGTGCCAGGGAGGGGGGAGCTGAGGATATGCAGGAATACTCCTGGCAGCCACCTCTGCCAGCCTGGCCCTGGATGGCTGAGCAGAGTGGAACCCTGGCCGTGCTGAGCTCTCAGGCTTGGTGTTGTGGGTAGGCAAAGGGGAAGGTGCAGGCTGAGCCCTCGCTGTTTGCCAACCCCTCTGGCATGCCTGTGACCAGCTGGAGATAGATCTGCTGCCCCAACCCATCCTGCTGGGCATTGAAATTGGCGGGCAGGGCAAGTTCTGGGCACGACAGTTCCAGTGCAAGCCCAGCATAGTTGGGTATGTGGCATACGGACAAACAGTGAACAGCTGGGAACCAAGCTGGGCTACCAGGGATGAAAAATGGAAAAATTTGGAGTTGTGGTTCCATTTATTGTCTGTCACGTGACTCAAGGTAATCACTTGCAGCACTGGCATCCTTTCATAAAACTTCATATTCACGAGATGCCAAGACACCAACTTGTTGGAAGAGCAAGGAATACATCCAAGGTGAGCTACGCAAAGCCACGGGGAACCGTGGCAAAGCTGAACGGAGGGAAAAAGGACAGAGTGGGAGGGAAGAATTCCTGAGACGAAAGTCAGATCTTTCAGCGTGGAAGAGCCGTGCCCGGCTTTGCTCTGCCCCCGCTCCCTTTCCCCGGAGCAGCCGCGGGTCCGAGCGCGGATGAGCCGCCCTGGATGGCGCTGCCACCTCGTGTCCCCTGCCAGAACTGCTCCCAGCCCTGCACCGACGCTGCTGCTCCTTCAGACAGGACGGTCCTACCCCTTTTCAGTTTCTTACCGTTCTTTACCTCCCACCGTGGTGTCTCCTCCCTTCCCGTAGACCGCAGTCATCCTTATTTCCCAGTGCTGGCTTCCAAAGGGAGCTGCTTCAGGCACTGATTAGCTGGGTAATTAAAGGGCACGAGGGATCTTAAGGTGGAAATTTGGTGCTTTCAGCACAAGTATTGTGGAAAAAAAAGTAGTTCTGACCTTCAGTGGTGGCCAGACTTGTAAAGAATACGATTTATAGGCACCTTTGTATCTTTGGCCAGATTCTCACTAACCTGATAGTACACATTTTAACTCATCTGTCCAAAATTCATGCCTTGACTTGCTGGGTACTAAGTATAAAAACCACAGCCAGTAATGTCAAACGTTCCTGTTGCATTTTCAATGGGCACTCCTGTCTCCTGCAGGTCCTGTGGACAAATTTCCCTCACAATCCTCCAGCCAGGCTTACACTGCCCAATATGAACAGCTCGGCAGGAGAGCATTTGTGTTTTGTGTCAGTAGCTGTAGGAGTCTGGAGCTACACAAAACCTGCAGCCTGTGTTTGTGAAGATCCCGCTGTCCCGACTCCGACAGCACCTGCCCTGCCCCATTGTAGCTGAGCACCCTCTGCAGGCTGGAGGGGCTGTGGGGAGTGGGCTGCAGAGGCCCTGAGAGAACACTGCACAGATGGGCACTGTGTGGGCATCCCTGTGCTCTTGGGCTGTTCCAAAACCCTCGGGGACCACATGCCACGTTACCCACCCCAACCCTGAGGCTCCCTCTCTGTGGACCTGTGGGCTTTCCTGCCCCTCTGGCTGGCTCAGTTCTGGGCCCCTCAGCTCAGGAAAGAGATTGAGGGGCTGGAGCGAGGCCAGAGAAGAGCAACGAGGCTGGAGAAGGGACTGGAGCACAAGTGCTGTGGGGAGAGGCTGAGGGAGCTGGGGGTGTTTAGCCTGGAGAAGAGGAGGCTCAGCAACAGGACAAGGGGGCACGATGGGCTCAAGCTCTGCCAGGGGAAATTGAAGTTGGAGATCAGAAAAAACTTCTTTGCAGAGAGAGTGCTCAGGCATTGGAATGGGCTGCCCAGAGAGGGGGTGGATTCCTCATCCCTGGAGGTTTTTCAACTGAGATTGGCCGTGGCACTGAGTGCCATGATCTGGTAAAGGGACTGGAGTTGGACCAAGGGTTGGACTTGATGATCTCGGAGGTCTTTTCCAAGCAAATCAATTCTATGTTTGCCTTTCTGTTTCCCTCTTCCATGACTTCCTGCACAATTCCCTGAGGGTGCTGAAGGTCACAGATCCCCCACTGGTCCCAGCAGTGTGTCCATGGTTAGTGTAAGATATCCCTGTGCCTGGGCTGTTTCAGCTGCAGAAGTTGGTGGTGACACAGACACAGACTTGGCTGGTACCATTCTGTAGGCACCAAACTTAGTTCTCTGGATGTAACAACACAGAAACTAATTTGGTTTAAGAAGTGTTTGAAAGCACCCTAACCTGAGGCCAGTCAGATGCATTTGTTTACACTTGATATGGATGTTCAGGTAAGTACAGCAGTGCTTAGATTGACTCAGATATTAATTAGAAGAAATATCACAGAATCGTTAAGAGTAGAAAATACTGCAGAGACCATCAAGTCCCACCATTCTCCAGCACTGACAAGCCAAACACTAACTCATGTCCTCAAGAGCCACATCTACACGTCTTTTAAATCCCTCCAGGGATGGTGATTCCACCTCTGCCCTGAGCAGCTGTGCCAACCCTTTTAGTGATGAAATTTTCTCTGATATCCAATCTAAACCTGCCCTGGTGCAACTTGAGGCTGTTTCCACTTTCCCTGTCACTTGTTACCTGGGCCCCACCTGGGCCCACCCTCCTGTCCCCTCTGAGTCTCCTCCAGGGTGAGCTCCCTCAGCTGCTCCTGCTGCTCGAGACCCTTCCCAGCTCTGTTCCCATCTCTGGACATGCTCCAGCCCCTCCAGGTCTTTCTTCTGACGAGGGGCCCAAAACTAAGCCTAGGATTCCAGGTGTGATCTCAGCAGTGCCAGCACAGGGGGACAGTCCCTGCCCTGGTCCTGCTGCCACAGCAGTGCTGGAACAGGCCAGGTGCCACTGGCCTCCTGCCCACCTGGGCACACCTGGGCTCACCTTCATACTTCCAACAGGAAATCATTCTGTGAACTGCAGATTAAAACAGAGGGTTACCGGAACCCAGGAGACTTGCATGAGACATTCTGAAACCACACACAAACACATTCAAATATGCCAGGGAACATATTTTTCTCTCACATGTTCTGATTTTCTCCTTCCTGCTCTTTCCTTCTGTGGTCTCGTGTTCTCTGTGCCTCTTCCCAGCCCCTGGCAGCCAACAAACGTGCTAGCTGATCCCTTCAAGATGGAGAAATGCACACTATGCAGTCTATACCACCAGACCACACTAAATTGCCAGCTGCTTGTTTGGAATTGAGTTTTTCCTAGGCTTTATGCCAAACAATTTGTGCCCGTGCAGGGTTCAGCTGCTTCAAGTTGCTCAGGGTCCAGCCTCATCCATTGCTGCCATTTTTTCCTTCCTGCCCCTTTCATACTCTTGCATACCTTCCTCTCTCTTTTTTTTTTTTATCTGCCTCATGCAGATCACATCCTTTCCCTCTACTTTCTTGCTTCCCTTTCTGCCCCTTCCCCTTTTCCTCACCCCACAGAAACACACCCATTTTTCTATGAATAGATACTTGGGATTGGATAGGGGCTTTTTTAGCTTTTCCCTTCTGCCTCCAGGAAAGCCAGCTTGGCTGAGCAGGGATCTTCTCTTGGAGACAGGGCAAAAAGGAAGGTGTGTGCCCAGTGGAAGCAAAATCAGGTGACATGGGAAGGATACAAAGATGCTGTTCATCACTGTAGGGAGAAAATTCGTGTAGCCAAAGCTCAACTGGAGTTGAAGCTGCTGGAAATGTGGGGGACAACAAAACCAGTTTGTTCCAATATGTTGATGGCTATGGGCAGTACAGAAATATCACTGGCCTGTTCCAGGAGGAGGGTGGTCACCTCCCAAACAGGGACAGAGACAAGGCAGAGGGGTTTAACCCTTTCTTTGCCTCTGCCTTTGCCATGGATGACAGACCAAGGGGGTCTCACTGCCCTGAGCTGCAGGACCAAGACTGTGAGAATGATCAACTCCCAGCTGACCCTGAACTTGGGTGGGATCTGCTGCTCCAGCTGGATCCCTGCAAACCTCTGGGGCCTGATGGGATTCATCCCAGAGTCCTCAAAGAGCTGCTGATGCCATTGTAAAACCTCTCGCAATGATTTTTGAGCAGTTTTGGGGATCTGGGGAGGTGCCAATTCACTGGAAGCTGGTGAATGTTGTCCTGATTTTCAAGGAGGGCAAGGAGGACCCTGGAAACCACAGGCCCATCAGTCTCACTTCAGTGTCTGGTAAAGTTATGGACAAGATTGGGACAGATTGAAGTTCCGCTCTTTTAATTTTTTTTTCTCTTACAATCTCTTTAAAACACTAAATCATCAGTTTGGAAGTTTTTCCTGCTTGCTAAGCCTGCTACAATAGTTTAGCCTAGGACAGTCACAACTCCAGTGTCCGCCTGCTGATATTTATTTCAAAAGCAATATCAGCGACACTTTAAATCTATAAAGTTGTTCAGATTCTTGCAACATAAAGAGAACCAGGCAGGTACATATCTGGCCCACACAGTGTCCTTCTAACCTGACACTTGAGTCAAAGTCACAGTATTTGGGGGTTCTACTCTGATAGTCATTTTCAGCTCAGCTAAACTCTAATTCTCTTGCAAGGTTTGGACATGCACTAACTCACTTCAGCCTGGCTTGAGCTCACCTCATCTACATGGAGCGAACTCAAGCTTTGCTCATGTGTGTTTAACCAGCAAGTAGCCCATTACAAACACTGTCCTAGTTAAACATTAGTGCAGACTGGGTTTTAAGTAAATTTCAAACTTTCTCTCAGCTTTTCTCCAGCATAATCACACAAATCAGCTTTCATTAGAGTGCTCCCCCTTGGTGCATGCTCTTTGCCTCAGAAATACTCTGAACACCCAGAACCAGATCCAGCTTGTTTATTGGCTTCTGTGTTTTTTGTTTGTTTGTTTGTTTGTTTTAACAGTTACAGAACCAAAGACATTTTACAATCCCTCACTTGGTAACTATCAAACCTGACAGTTTAGTTCAGGAGCACCATGTCCCAGAGTCCCAGGGCTGGGTAAGGTCAGGGGCAGAGCAGTCCCAGGTTACCCTGGAGATACCAGGCTGTGGAAATCTGCATTTGTACTTGGGAGCAGCATCTGCCCCTCCCTTTCCTGGGAAAGGACAGCAGTGCTGGTAGAAGGAAAGAAAGGACTAGGATGAAGTCATCTTTTGAGTGGTTTTCCCAGGAACCACTAATGAATGTTTGCTCGAAGCTTTTATAGATGAACACTCAAAATAACACTCAAAAATAATAATATGCTCAATAATATTAACTAGCTACTTTGCTTGGGGTTTGAGCTCACAGAGATGATTTTCACATTTTTTCATTTTCTTTTCAAAGTACTTGGATGGAAAAATAATTCTTTCTTGCTCCTGCAGGGCAATTTACTTCATCAGCTTTTAAAAATACAAAAATGTGAAAATATTTTTGAAACTGTAACTCCTGTAAGTATTTGTGTGGTTGAACTTTACCATCTTATCTAGTGGGATCTCCAAAAAGCACCTATGTCTTAATTTTCACTACCTTCATCCTGCAAACCAGGCACATGGGGACTCTTCCAGGTCTCCTTCAATCTCCAGGTGTCTCAGTCCACATGGAAATCCAGCCTGTTCCTCCTCTGGGAAGTGAAGCAGCTTGTTTTCAGGCCTTACTTGCAAGGAACAAAGGATCACTGCACAATTACTGACTCAGCTGCAAGCAGGAGTGTGACATTCACTGGCAGATTCCTTTCTTGGAGATGAACTCCAGCCACATCTGCAGCTGGAATGCAGCTGGTGACCCACCCTCCATCTCTGCACAGGCAACACTCCCCCCAGGCACAGGGAGGGGAATTTTCTACACAGAAAAGAGTCAAAGAAATGCATGTTTTAATTACTAGGCATTCACTAGATGAGCTTTTAATCTAAATATTCTCTTGTTTTCTCATTTTCTTCTTTACTGAGGCATCCTTGAATCACACTATTTAACCATTTCATGGGTCTGTTCTCATGTGCATGCAGATGGATTTACAGTGTTTCTTCCCCAGATCATCCTGCAGGTAAAGCTCCTGTTACACAAAATGCAGAGCTCTGGGAGCAGGGGGAGTGTCCCAGCACACACACTCTGCCAGTTCACTGCATGCCCCTGAGCAAGAGTTGTCAGTGTCCAAGGAAAACTGGCATCGTGCTCTCCAGGTATAAATTATGTTGAATCATAGAATGGATTGGGTTGGAAAAGACCTCTGAGATCATCAAGTCCAACCCTTGGTCCAACTCCAGTCCCTTTACCAGATCATGGCACTCAGTGCCACGGCCAAGCTCAGCTGAAAAACCTCCAGGGATGGGGAATCCACCCCCTCTCTGGGCAGCCCATTCCAATGCCTGAGCACTCTCTCTGCAAAGAAGTTTTTTCTGCTCTCCAACTTCAATTTCCCCTGGCAGAGCTTGAGCCCATCGTGCCCCCTTGTCCTATTGCTGAGTGCCTGGGAGAAGAGACCAACCCCCACCTGGCCAGAACTTCCCTTCAGGTAGTTCTAGACAGTGCTGAGGTCACCTCTGAGCCTCCTCTTCTCCAGGCTAAACACCCCCAGCTCCCTCAGCCTCTCCCCACAGCACTTGTGCTCCAGTCCCTTCTCCAGCCTCGTTGCTCTTCTCTGGCCCCGCTCCAACCCCTCAATCTCTTTTCTGAACTGAGGGGCCCAGAACTGAACAGAGTTGGTGTCATGCAGCTGACTGTCTCCAGGGAGAAAGAATCAGCAGAATGGTTCTGGGAATTGTACCTCGGGACAGAAGATACTGTTTTTAGGGGCCAGTATCAAATCCTCAATCCAGGAACATCCCTGTATGGATGGGGCAAACCTCAGCCTTGCCCTCAGTCTTTGGGCATTCTCCTTCAGGGGCTTTTGGTGAGTTTGTTTGTTAATTCTACTGGGCAAACTTCAACTTAATGCTTTTTCATAGAATCACTGACTGGAAGGGACTTTAAAGAGCACTCGTTCCACCCTCCTGCCATGGGCAGAGACAGCTTTCACGAGACCAGGGTGCTCAGGGCTCTGCCCAGCCTGGCCTGGGACAATTCCAGGGAAGAGGTCAAGACCAAGGTGGATGGGCCCTGAGAGTACATGAGTATTTTGGAGAGCATATGAGAAATAAAGATGTAATGTCAGGAGGATTTGTCACCACAACCACCAAAGCATTGTCCTGCCCCTCTATACCTGTACCAGGTTTGTCCAGCTATTCAGTGACACACATTAAACCAGCCTGACCCAGGACAAAACTAACCCAGGAAGACCCCACAGAACAACCGAGGATGGTTCTTCTCAAATATGAGCACAAAGAGTTAATTTTCTAGTTCTGCAGCAAACTTCACCTGAAGCATTTGGTTTCTCTCAGATAAAAATTAGTGTATATTTGGGCCCACACTGAAAATCACTTCAGCAGAGAACTTCAGGCACAAAACCAAGAGGCAGAACACACAATTCCTTTTCTCTTTTATTGCTCCTGCCAATGTGACCACCTTTACGCAGGCACGTTGCTTTCCTACATTAAACACTGGTTTATTAATCTGGAAGCAACGCTTTGCCCTCTACCCCTCCTAAGGTTATCCAATTAACACACAATTATCCTTTTAAGACGTTTCCATGTTTTCTCTTTAACTTTTTTTGTTTTATAGATCTGTGTAAAGGTTACTTGGCAAGATTACATGCATATGACGTTAAATGGAGACCAACCCACCACTAAAAGGTAATGCACATAGAACATAATACAGTACTTTGACATCATTTCAAATAAATACCCACATACAAATGTAGTAATTTTAAATGTAACAATATTTCTTATGAATCAATACTGTAACAGAAGATGGAAATACAAGTCCCCACATCTAGGAATAATAACTTTTTCCAGCAAACAGAAATCTTTTCCACGCTGTCAATGTGAGTTCAATTTGTCCTGTTTGAGGAGCAGGAGTTGGTCCCTCCCGCGGGTGCCAATCGAATCGTGCCCCGAGCCCCGACGAGCCCCAGCCAGGCCGGTCGAGGCTCTCCTGCATTTCTGTTTGCTGAAATCACCACTGGGTCCAACATGCAAGAGGAGATGTCCCTGTGCTGCGCTCACCTGCGCCATTCCCGGCCCATTCCCGCCCCAGCCCACGGCTGTGCTCACACACTGCTTGTCTGTCCCACACCAGCCCGTCTGGTTCCCAACCCGCAGTTGGGCTTTTTAGGTTTCTTGGTTTTGTGGTTGTTTCTTGTTTTTGTTTTTTCTCTCTATACCCCTGAATTTGCACGATGAAATATCATTGACTAACAGAATTTTTTACAAGTCCTTGAATATATAAGCTCTATAGTAAGACTACCATTAAAAATGTGCGAAAGGGGAGTTCACTTTGCACTTATTGCTCCACAGCTTTAACAAATTCCAAACAGCCATTTAGTTCCTCCTACGTGACAGGACTTGGCCTACACTACTCTAAGAGTCTCCCTTCAAATGATCAAAGGCACTACTGGCAATAATGAGTGACAGAAAGGCGCTGATAGATAACACCCTATCATTGACCACTTCAGAATTTTTCTTTCTAAATGTACCACAATTTGGCACAATAAAATGAAAAAGTAACAAAACAATTCCAATTTGGAATTTAACTGGTATAGTTGTATAAAATTCTGTTAATCAATAATACTTCAACTTCCTAAAACCCAGGAATTCTGGAATTTATAGGTAATACTACTTATTTAATATTTTTCAAGTGCCTATTACTGTTTTAACCAGAGCAAAGTCAAGTTTTCTTCTTGTTACATTGAACTATTCCTAAGAATAATAATACAATATGAAAAAAACCCCAGAATTTGAATACCCTGGATTTCTTAATGAACATGGCAGTTAAAAAAAAATCAGTAATTTAAACATATAAAGCTTAACATTTTATAATAATAAAAAAAGATGCTGAAGCACAGCACATAGTTTAGCAGAGCTCCTGCTTTTTGTTGAAACTCTTTTCTAATCACAATCTAGAGCCCCCCCCAAAATCTCTGCCACATGCTGATATATAATTCATAAATCACAAGTTCCAAATTGGAGAGAGACTATGAGCACAAACCACTGCATTTATATAAACTCTTCTACATAAGGAATTAAAGAAGCTAAAGAAAAATATCAAAAGTGCACAGGTTTAACAATCAGGTAAAAAATGAGCATCTGCAATGAAATAAATTCCCCCAACCAACATTTCTAGGAGAGCACACACTGACATGACCTGGTGAGCGTTACATTTGAAGTAGGTTTCTTCAGCACTTGTAAGGTTTCTTACTGCAGCAGCACTTATAAGTAAAGCTTGTTTGTTTTACAGCTTCAGGCAGAAAGGGAAGGTTTCAGGTAGTATTTAGGAAAAGGTGTTTTCAAAAGTTAGGATCAGGTCAGTGGTTTCCATTCTGTGTGCAATGGGCCACCACTTTGAACCAGAGTGAGGAAGGCTAAGAAATGCTGTTGCACTGTTGGAAAGGCCTTCTCCGGGGACTACTCTATAGCTGAAAAATGGAAAAATAAAATAGCATTAGAAAAAAAAAAGATAAAAAACCAGTGTTTATCTCTCAATTAAAGAGCTGAACGCTGAACCCCATGAGCTGCACAGGCAGGTTAGTTGCTGAGGGTTGTTAGCTGTGGGGAGACAGGCAGTGCAGCTCGCTGGGGGCACAAACCTCCACGGGCTCAGCCTGGAAGCAACAGCTTTGCAGAAAGAAGGATTCTTACAAGTACTGAATAAAGCTTTGCTGCTCAAGCATGAGTTAACAGCAGTGAGTGCACAGGAAACGCTTGCAGTGAAGCTTTAGGTCCTCCAGAAACATGCAGGTCAGTGTGTCATGCAGGCCAGTGCAGAGAACCATCCAGAAGAGCCTGCTCACAGAGGTAGGTGATGGCTTAAGGAATTTTCCATGCTTTATCCCAACCCATTAAGACTGATACGAAAGACTTACAGCAAATGAATGTCTCAAAAAACCTTAATTAAGAATTAAAAGAGTCAGTCTTAAATATTATCTAAAAATACAAACAGCTGGATCAAGTCACTTTACACCGTTCTTCAGTTCTTCTTCTGACAGGATAAACCACAACAGTGACAGACTCAAAGAGCAGTCAGGTTGGCTTTTGTGGTTATTAAAAGATGCACAGAAATGACTGAGCATGGAAATGACCACTAAGACTATTGGCCTAACAGCAAAATTTTGCATATTGGAACTGAAACAATGAGCCAAGCCTGATAGCAATAGTCACTGCCTGGTAACATTGAAATCCTTACAGAAAATTCCAGCTAATTTGAAAAAAAACCCTCTAACAATGCATTCAATTATGCAATCTAACAATGCATTCTCCAGTTTATCTTTTTGCCATTAGTATTTTGCAAAAATACTGACATGGAAGCAGTGAAAACTGTGTTAAAGCTCCCTACCATAGTGGAAGCAGAATTTTAACTGTCTGTTGAGCAGAGAAAGTTAGTGCTCAAACACCTGCTTTCACCAAGTATTTTTAAATTGTACTTAATGCAGGAATGAGAAGAATAAAGGCCTTTTGGAAGATTGTGCAGCAAAGAAGAGAAAAGCAGGATTGAAAATTGTAAAAGATGTCTCTTCTAAAATATCAAACCTGCTATTTAGCAATATTAAAGCTCAAATTCAGGAGAATTCAGTGTTTTCTAAAAAAAGTAGTAACAGACACACAGGGCCCAGTTTCTAAACCAGAACTGCAGATTGTTTAAACTTCCCAAGCAGTGCTGTTTGAGCAACATATTAGAGTTGAATCACTTGGGTTTTCTTCCTCCTCTCAGTACCAATAGATGCAGTTCTGGCCCTGGGCTGTGCTATTCCCATGGCTCCCAGCTCTGGAGCAAAGTTCCATTTGTTTAAAGTCTCACTGTATGAATTCAGAAAACTTCCCCCCCACCCCACACACCCCCTGAAGTATCTGGGAAGCCCAAATGCGCCGTGGTTCTCCCTCCCTGGGCAAAGCAGCCGTAGGGTTACTCCCTTCTGTTAGCACTGGGCTATCTCCTGACTACCAGGCGGGGGCTGGGGAGAGGAGCAGAACCACAGCAGGGGTTAGAATGGCTTTAGGACCGACTTAGCGAGCAGTCACCGGCGCAGCCTCGCCTTGCTTTTAGTAACACTACAGGCATACAAAAGTACTGGAAAGAGTACAAAATGAACAGGGCTGTACATTAAAATAAAGTCTGAGGCTAGGCACTTCGAAACTCTGGGTTAAACAAAGAACTGTGCCTTGCAGTGCTCCACAAATTTGCCACAAGTTTAGAAGCAATGTTTTCAATCTTTTTCTCTTATGTAGGCACCAATTATGAAGTACACTTTTACACTACCAAATTTACTGTAATTAAGTGGCTAAAAAGGCCCCTTAACAGTTCAAGAGCAGACAAAGGTTTACTTGTTTTTAAAGATTAATATGTATACTAAGCTACTTCATAAATCATCATTAGCAGGATGATCTGGTTCAATTTCCTGTGCCTCCAATGTAGAGCCCTGTGAAACACATGCTTGCACATGGAATGCAGTATCTTCTGTGTACTTAAAAAACAATCAGAGGTCTGAAATACTATCTATGTAGGTTAATACTGCAAGCTGAGAAAAACTCTTTGTGACCAACAATGCCAGACCATAGTCACACCAATTCTACACATACATGTTGCATGGCTACAGTGATACCTAAAACAGGTTCTTTCCAGAGTGTCATGCTTGCAAAGAGCACCATGAAACTACAAAGATCCTTTCAGGACATGATTTCTTCAACTGTCTACCAGGTAGACAGTCTACCAGGTGGATTTCTTCAACTGTCTACCAGGTGGAACTGTCTACCAGGTAGGATCCCAATTCTTAACATTTTAAGATTTATATCAGATGGGGTAACTATTGCATATTTTTAATATAAATGTGCAAGTTTCTTCTAGTTATCCCTCTGAAAAGAGGGAAACAGAGTGTAAATAATGTACCCTACCAAGTTTTTTTCTGGCTTTTTATAGCCTATAAAAGCTTTGGAACTTTGGTCAGTGGTGATACAACAGCAAGTTTTCAATCTCTGCCAGAACAGGCAAACTTTTTGATTCCAGTTTCCAAATACTCTGCATTTCCAAGACACACCTCTAATTTTAACCTTTGCTTTTCACCACTGTGTAAGCCACAATAACAAGGAAGGTTTTTCTGTTTGCTTCTGCCTGTGAAAGCATTTACTGAAGTATGCTGCAACCCTGGAGAAAGGATCACATTTGTGCTATACAAACTACAATTAGTAACACCAGATATACTCTATCAGGTGTACTCTTTAACACTTACCATAAACAGCAAACCCCAGACATGTTAATTGTGGAAAAAGCTAATTGCTTTCCACTATTAACTTGTTAATAGCATCCCCATACTTATGCATTAGTTACAGTTAAGAACACCATAATACAATCTGTATTACCTGGTTCAACAACATACTAGTACAAGTCAACTCACTGCGACATTAGATAGTGGGGATTTACGCTGACAGTTACAGCATAAAATAAGATGCAGAATATGATTTTCCTAGACACCTGTCCTAGTCACAATAGATTTTGTATTTCTCACTGCAGAACACCTGGTTGTTGAGGACAGATCCCTCAGGCCTGTCTGCGCAGGACCGATCGTGACTTACGCTGGGGGCACTGCCCTTGGCTTTGGAGGCAGACTTTGTGCGCACCCTCTTGGCCTGCTCGTGGTCCAGCTCCAGGTGCTCCAGGCGCTGGGTCAGGGCCAGTTTCTGCTGGATTGCCATCCGCAGCAGGGAATTCAGGGTCTTCTTCTCATCCTCGGCCGCTGCGAGCTGCCGCTGCATTTCATCCAGCTGTGTGACATACTCATCACATCTGCAAGGGAACACACCGAGCTTTAGCAATGCTGGCTCCATGAGTCCCTCCTGTCCAGCCTACACCAGCACTGAGAGCTCTGTAAGGGAACACACCGAGCTTTAGCAATGCTGGCTCCATGAGTCCCTCCTGTCCAGCCTACACCAGCACTGAGAGCTCTGTAAGGGAACACACCGAGCTTTAGCAATGCTGGCTCCATGAGTCCCTCCTGTCCAGCCTACACCAGCACTGAGCACTCTGTAAGGGAACACACCGAGCTTTAGCAATGCTGGCTCCATGAGTCCCTCCTGTCCAGCCTACACCAGCACTGAGCACTCTGTAAGGGAACACACCGAGCTTTAGCAATGCTGGCTCCATGAGTCCCTCCTGTCCAGCCTACACCAGCACTGAGCACTCTGTAAGGGAACACACCAAGCTTTAGCAATGCTGGCTCCGTGAGTCCCTCTGTCCGGCCCACTCCAGCACTGAGAGCTCTGTAAGGGAACACACCGAGCTTTAGCAATGCTGGCTCCATGAGTCCCTCCTGTCCAGCCCACTCCAGCACTGAGAGCTCTGTAAGGGAACACACCGAGCTTTAGCAATGCTGGCTCCATGAGTCCCTCCTGTCCAGCCCACACCAGCACTGAGCGCTCTGTAAGGGAACACACCGAGCTTTAGCAATGCTGGCTCCATGAGTCCCTGTCTGGCGCACACCAGCTCTGAGAGCTCTGTAAGGGAACACACTGAGCTTTAGCAGTGCTGGCTCCATGAGTCACTCCTGTCCAGCCTACACCAGCACTGAGAGCTCTGTAAGGGAACACACCGTCTTTAGCAATGCTGGCTCCATGAGTCCCTCCTGCCTGGCCCATGCCAGCACTGAGCACTCTGTAAGGGAACACACCGAGCATTAGCAATGCTGGCTCCGTGAGTCCCTCCTGTCCAGCCTACACCAGCACTGAGCACTCTGTAAGGGAACACACCGAGCTTTAGCAATGCTGGCTCCATGAGTCCCTCCTGTCCGGCCCACACCAGCACTGAGAGCTCTGCAGACACACCCAATCAAACCTGTAGGAAGCCACATTTTCACTAGGGTTATGTAGGGGTGACTGTAAGTGCATCCCTTAAGGAAAGCAGTTTAGAGTTCTCCCTTAAAAGAGAAGAGAGACACCTGGAGTGTGTGTGGGGTCCTGTGACCAATGAGATGCTTTGGTGAATGTGAGGTGACTGGGCTAGCCAATAATGTCATGACATGTTGGATGTGAGAGGATATAAAGGTGTGGATGTTACTGAGAATAGAACTACTATGAGCTATGAGGAAACTGTCTGTGAAACTCTCTCTTAGCTGAATCTCTCCTAGATGAAACTATCTTGAATAAACGCTCTTGGAAACTCTCTAAGTTGTAAGCCTTCTGATGCCTGCTGTGCCTGAGCTCTTCTGACTGTCATTCACGCTGCCCCCTTACTCAGGATAAGGGGACCCCAACAGGGTTATAAAACCCCACACTCAGCACTTAAGGTGCCTTTTGAGTGGAATGTAATGAACACCTCCCTGGAGGAAGGGGGTACAGAGCCTGATGTAACAGTACCCCTGTCCCAAGGGCAGTGAGATGTTCTCTCACAGCGAGTACAACCCACACAGTCACATTACTTTTGTCTTATACAGAGACCACAGTGGTTCTAAGCCTCAGGCTGTAAAGGGCAGGAGTGCTGTGACATGGCCAGTGCTAAAATGGCCTTTAGCACCAGCTGACAGCACCTGAACTTTGTCATTCCTTACACACCAACTCACAGTAACAAATCTCCAGTGGTGACTGAACAGCACTGTTAAAAACAAGCATCTTTCAGAATTCTTGTTTAACCCACTCTGATTCCTGATGTAAAAGTTCTATAAGTAGTGGATGTTTTCTCAATAACAAGTGGCCTTTATGTTATTGTTCTCACCATCAAAATCAATTCTAAAACAATTAAAGGAACCAAGAGTTTCTGGGAAGGTTGTGGGAAGCTGTATGAGTGCCTCAAGCTGTTCTATCCTCAGTCATTGTCACTGAGCCTGGAAGCTGCTTAACTTGCACCATGAACAACTTAAAAAATTAACATTGTTACATGTGGATGCATATTTATTGCACAGAGACAGTAATGCATATTGGTAGAGAAATAAATATTCATAAGTACCAGCTGGAATTTACAATGGCCCCATCTGTAAAATACCACTTCTTCATAAAGACAAAAATATCAGCAAAGTTCCTTTTAATATTGAAATGGAAAAGCCCCTGACTTTAAGGGATATTTATCATCATTAAGTAATATAATGCAGACTGGGAAAAAAAATCACCACAAAACAAAGCTGCATTGATATGCAGATTCATCAGCTGTGCTCATACTATCAAGCCTCAAATTCTGCTCTCCCTGACCTTAAATAGCAGGATTAGGCCTACATTCTTAATTATGTTTGCTTGGGAAGAGAAAAAAGAAAAAATCCAACATTTTATTTTTGAATGCATGTAAAGATTAAACTGTAGCCTAGAAATATTCATATAAAATACTCATATAAAACTGCATGAACTATAACTGCACTGGAACTTCAGAGACCAAGAGGTTTTGGTGAGTTTGGGTCCTCCGCATGAGTGGCAATCTGTGCTCTCACATCTCTGGGAATCCTGCTCTGGAGCTCCTCACAGCCTCTGGGTAGCCCAGGGGAAAACCAGCATGTGAGGGGTTTTCCTTCTAAGAAAACAAACCCGGGAACCCAAAACTGCTGGAAGCCCAGCACCTGCCCTTCTCATCCTAGCCAGAGGGATCTGACAGGGCACAGCCAATCCCTCCACCCCAGGGAGCAGAAAATTCAGGGCCAGATCTTGTCCTGTTTATCCATTTAAGTGCTGGAGTGGAACAGACTGAAATAGCCCTGGGAAGTCTGAAAAGACCAAAATAATCTGGAGGGCATAACAGTGCCCTGCTCCGAGGGAGGGTGGCACCAGCCCCAGGAGGAGGGCATGACCACAGAGCTGAGCAGCCCACAGCACCCCACTGACCCTTCCCTGCTGCTCCAGGGTATTACAGAGGGTTTCCTTCCCTTGGGGGTGGGAGTGAGGCACAGTCTGAAGGTTTCTGGGAGCCTTGAGGGATGTGACGTTTCCTTCCAGCTTTCCAACACACTCGTGACATTTGAGGTGAACAGCCAAGTCTGGTTATAAAGAGACCTTTTTCTGCCCACACCTCCAATCTGATTCCTTGCAAGCTCCACTGTTGCAAACGAGGGAAATGTCCAGACAGTGTTACCAATTCCTTGAGGAACAGAATGCGATTGCTTCAGGAAAAGGTGATGTGGTATTGGAGTGACCTGTCCCTGTTCCTCTTATTTCAAGCTCAGTATAACCCTCTCAAAAGATCTAGGCAAGGTGAAGTTATTGGGAGGTATTTCCTCCCCTTTTCCAGCTTCTTTGTTGCAAATCCAAATGTATCTGCTTTTTTTGTACACACCGGGAAGTCAATGTAGTTCCAAAAATTTCAGCTCAGTGAAGCAGCATCAAGATTGCTGCTGTCTATTGATTTGAAGTGCCAATCCAGGCTACCCACGGGGAAGGGGCGGATCTCTTCCCCTCAGCCCATTTAGAACAAAAAGAGATGATGAAACAAAGCCATGGCAGTAAAGCAGAGCAGCGACTTTCTCCATGGTCTTGCTCATGTTCTGATATCACTCCTGCCTCCTGGTCAAGCACAGCCAGTGGTGACAAAGCCAATGGCTGAGGGGTGACACAGACAGATGCCTGGCACAGTCTAGAAGGCAGTAAAGCCTTTCCCATGTAAGCCAAGCTATAATTAAAGCCAGGATTTTGACTCCAAAAGATGATTGTAGCAAATTATTATCTCATCAAGCTTCCTATTAGCACAAAGACTTACAACATCAAATGACTGTCCCTAGAAATGATAAGGTATTCACTATTTCAAATACCTAAATTAGCTTTCTTTTTTTCCCCTGTGTTTTCCATAAAATTCTATTCAGGGAGTTTTTCCTTCCTTTCCAAGACAAGGGAAGTGTTACCAGTCTGAGAGCAACTCTTCTCACCTGTATAGGAGGGAACTGGGGAGAGGCAGGGATGTGTTAACTATTCTGCCTACACACTGTCCTGTATCCTGAACCTGGTTTCCTGATCTTTAAACCTTGTTCTGGTGCGAGCATGGCTGTGCAGGGTCAGGGAACACCACAGTGCAAGGCACAGCAACCAATCACGGGAACAAAGGGGTGAGAAGTTTCCTACGAGTGGCTGTAGAAGGACTGGAATCTGCCCCACTTCCTTCCTGCTGCTGCTACTGACTCCCAGTTTAATCTTCTCACACTGCCCCCCACCCTCAAAACCCAACAAGTGCCTCCCTGAGCATCTCAGACGGCACAGCCCCTGGCACTGCTTTAGCTGGCAGCAGTAGCTGTGGCAGCACATCTTTGTGCTCTCTCTATGTGTATTTTCACTGCTTTGCAGATAGAACAATAAAAGCTCCTTCCCTTTTACAATTTCATTTGCCATGTGCTAAACTACTTCCCAGCTGTATATCTGAGAAGGTCAGAATAGAAGATGTCTTTGTTTTAAAAGCACCTTTGAAAGAAAATAATTAAGCCTGCATGCTTTTAGGAAGAATATGAAATTAGCATAAGCCTGCTGTATTTTCACACATTCACAGCTTCAAGTGAGTAGTGAATATAAGGCTTTGATGTTGCCCATTTTCTTACTACTGGCAATTAACAACAACAAATCAAAGAGGCTTAAGGAAATTCTTAAAAACACCACCAGCTGAAACAAGTATCTACACAGGGGAAATATGCACCCTAAGTGTTAAATATGATGAGAAATAAAAACTAAATACTCTGAAATGCTCTCTGAAGCCAAATTATTGAAAAACCTAACAATGGCTTGTGGCATTTTCCACAGATGCATCCCACTTGCCTCCCACAAACACCAGTTTGTGCCTCAGTTCTACAGACCAGTATATGTAACCTTCAGCATGCACTAGTTTTAATACCATTTATAGCTAAATTCGCCAGTGAATCAAGCTCTGTTCCAGAAAAAAGTGATGTAATCAAATGCACCTGGGCATAATTATACTTTCCCCTCTTCTCTGCAATCAATGAGAACCACGTGACAACTTCCAAGGAAGCAAGACAGATGTGACTGAAGGAGGCATTAGAGAGAAGCATCAACTACTTCCACCCACATAAGAAATCCAAATATGGAGGATTAAAATCACAATTCCTCAGCTTTATTAAAAACTGGGATATGTATTAGCAGAGACACAGCAAAAACGAGATGTAAATGGGCACTGACTGCGCTTGGCTGTAGGAAATCAGACACCTGCTGTTTCTCTTGATATTAGAAATTAATATTAAAGACTGATTTTTAACACCTTCCCCTTACCCCAACCCCTGGTGAAAACCAGCTCATGTGCAGGGAAAGCGATGGTTTGTGTTACCAGAGGAACACAAGGAAGAAGGTTATGGCAGCAATTTTGCTACACTTCTGTATCACAGAATCACAGACTATTCTGAGTTGGAAGGGACCCACAAGGATCATGGAGTCCAACTCTTAAGTCAATGGCCCACACAGGGGATTGAACCCATGACCTTGGCATTATTACAACCAAGTTTTAACCAAGTGAGCGATCCAAGCTCCCATCACAAGGTCTCTTCTGCTCTGCCTTGTGTGGCACGTGTGGTGTACAGAGATGGGCTCCTCAGCACCCAGGGGAGACCTGGAGTCAGCCTGCACACCAGCTGGATATTTAGGTGGAAGAACAGAAGGTTGGTACTTGGTCTGACAGCAGAAGACAGGCACGTCTTCAGAAACCAGCTAATTTCTGTGATCTCACACAATCTACCTGAGCTGGTCTCCTCTGGAGGAACTCAAACTGGACAGAGCTTTGCACAGCCATAAAACCAGATTTGGGTTTTAAAAAGCTGTGAAGCAGAAGTATTAAAAAGCTTAACCCCCTATGAGCGTGTTCCTGGCAGGTGAGTTTGCCATGTGCACAACTCCAGGTGCAGCTGCTCCTGAACTCACAGACCCAAGGGCAGAAGGGTCAGGATCTTTGACACATCCTTAGAAGTGCACTGAGCCCATCTCTGGCCTGGGTTTGCAGATCCAAATTTCAGTACTGTACTCTTCAAGAAATCCTGAACAACAAAACAGAGCACAGTTCCTAAAGGAGGCAGAAGAAAGAACCCCAGGACAACCACAAAACCATGGCTGAAAGGCAAAGAGTAAATGTATCCAATTCCCTCACTTACCAGAGGATCCCAAAGCAACACCTGAGCACAGAAACCCCAGTGGGAACGTGGCACTATCAGGCTCAGCCCATCCCAGGGGTGCCAGGGCTGCTCTTTGCATCCCTCTATCAAGGGCCTTGTTTACCACCATTTGTGATCTCCAAGCTTTGATCTCTCTCTCAAAAGAGAGCTCAAACATGTCTGTGAGAGCACCTCCAAGTCTCTGCAAACACCTATGTTACCTCTACACAGAAATTCTACTTCTCAAAACAGAGAATAAACAGCAGTAGGCACAATATATGGTTTCCCACAGTAATATTCTCCAGGTCCAGGTATTCCCAGGTGCAAAGTCACCTGAGCAAATCTATCCTCAGTCTTCAGTTTTAAACCTTTTCCTTTCAACATCCCAGATTTAGGCAGTTTACAATTACAGATAAGCAAGTTCAATCCAGGGACTATGTATGGAAACTTTAGTCAATTGCTAATTCGTAATTAATTCCTCAATACCTTGCACCAAAAACTCACCTGAGTTATATTATTTGAAAGAAATAAAACCTGTGGCTTTTATTTGCACAATTTACTGTGATTTTCACTATGAATTGTTTATATCCAGCTACAGTTTTCTAGAATCTTCATAATCAGCCATGTGTAATCAATGTCTGTTAATAAAAGCTAATAAAGAAAGTAATCAGATCACGAATCTCTCCTGTAGTTTGAATCATGTGGAAAAAATTTTCTGCACTGAGAGGAGCAACCAGACCCTCAGTGCCAGGCATGACAGCTCTTCTCAATTTCCACCAAAAAAACCTCTCAAGGAGAGATTAATAAACTTCTGTGGCAAATGCCCTTCCCCTAGAATTCAAAAGAAAACACCTTTATTTTTTATATTTAAAGGTTAAAAATAATAGTCCTATGCCACTAGATTAGAAGTGTAAAGCTGTCACACAGGCAGAACATTTTTCCCAGTTCTTCACTGAAGGAGTGGCCCAGGGGATGGAAGATCTAATCCCAAACTCTTCAGCTATCTCCACCCCACCCCTCCCCACCCAAGCTGTGCATGTGCTTTGCTTTTTACAGCCTACAAGCACTGACACTTCCTAGGAATTGCCAAACAAACCCAGGGCTTGCCAATCTAAAATACCAGGGAGAGATGTAATTGCTGCTGCAGTGATCTCCCCTATTTTAAGGTAACTCCCTTTCCACTTTGGTTAAAACCAAAAGGCAGACAGGCTGCCCAAGAAGAGCTGCCACAGCCTTTACTCGGAGGAGTTCTCTGCACCAGTTATTTCACAGGAATGCATCCCATGGCTCACTCTCCTGCACAGCAGAGTTTGAGCAGAGCACCAGGCACAGGGAATGTGGTGTGGACACAGCTGCTCCCACAGATCCCTGGGAAAGGAGTGCTGCAACCCAAGCCCAGGGGCTGTCTACAGGGAGCACCTCCACCAAAACTGTCTTAAACATATCCAGCATTACTTGTAGCAGACACTTTAACTGCCAGACACAGTCTAGAGCAGGCACATCAGAGCTATAAACAGGACTGTGTGCACGACATCACTTGTGGGGTTTGCAGCACGCCTACAGGACAGTGAATGCCTCTGTCCTGCCTGGATGTCTCCTTGCTTCCACGTGGGTGCTGGCAGCCCAGGCCTTCTCTGTCTCCAGACATCATTCATCACTTCTAGACCTAGCAGCAGGAATAGGAGGCAAATGCTCTTACCCCTGTCTGGGAATCCCATTCTGGAAATTTTCAAAGTCACATTTTCTGTGTCTGGCTCCTCTGACCATTTATCCTACAGGATATTTTTAGAAAGTTGAATACTTTACCATGTGGAGTCCAGTGCAGAGACCCTTTAGCTGAAACTCTCAGTCCTGGGAGGATTGCACTGTTCTCCACATGGATTTAAACTCCTCTATATTCTGCAGGCATTTGATGTCCACCAACACAAGAATATTTTCCCAAATGCTTTGAATCCTTGGAAAACTGGCAAGAGTGTGACTCCAAGCCGCTGTTTGTATTCATTTGAAGCACCTTTTCTCCATTAGAGAATGACAGCTAGCTGCTGGTTTCTTATGTGGAATCCTGATTTTGTTCCTCTATCAAAAGCATTATCTTGTCATTTTCATCTCTTGTTACATGCCCACAGTTTCCCCAGTATGTTCTAACAGTTGCCACTTGTCCCCTTGCTGACTTGTTGCAGTTTGTCTCTCCCTTTATTTACTGTTTATGGAACACAGGAACATGGGGATGGCCACTAATTACATCTGGGCACACTTTTTTCCTGCTTTCCAAAGCCTTCTGCTCTGCTAGAAGTTAGAAGGCTTTTATGTTATTTTAGAATAAAATAAAATTCTTTATTTCTTTATTTTAGAAGAATGAGAAATGTCTGTTTTCTTACTTCCATTGCTTCTTCTCAGGCTCTGGAAAAGAACCAGAGACTACATGAAGAGCAAAGTTGAGAAGCCTGTACCTTTCACCAGAGGAGTGAAGTTGTATCCTAAGTCACTTCTCAGAGCCACTGTAAATCTGTCAGGGTTTATTAGGACAAATGCAACTTCATATGAACATAATAGTTTGGTTTGGTTGCCTGACTCTCAACAAACATGCCAGCAAGAGTCAGCTGGACTGTTTGTAGCCTCCTTTGCTTCACCCTGTACTGGCTGTCACACAGAAGGTCCTTCTGGAGAAGTGATTTTTGTATCCTCCATGAGGGCATGTAGGACTGAACATGCAAGGTAAAGAGAGAAGAAACTTGCAGCCTATATCAAAAGACAAAAAACCAGCAAGAGAATAAAAGGAAAGAGGAAGGTCAAAACCCATGTTGTATTTGTACTGTGTATGTTTTCTGCCATTTTCTATATTTAGTAGGATTTTGGAAGGATGCTTACTCAAATTCTAGCAAATTAAACTCAAGGAAAACACTAGTTTAACAAAATAAAATAACCTTTGCTTTTTAAAATGCAAATTTGAGTTTAAACTGCCTCCTTGCTTAATCCGTGACAAGTTTTCCCGGTGCACTCTTTCCTTGGCTGGGAAGGGATGGCCATGGTGGCCTCCTGCCCTGGATCTAATGATCCTCCAAGGACCTGAACCTGAACTGCTGGTGGATGACTCTGTGGAGTATACTCAGGAAACTGCAGCTTCAGAGGTGTTCTCCAAACAACCAGCAGAAACCTACAGTTTTCTTCCTCTCCCCTTCCTCACTGAAAAGTTATCTGAAAAAACCCTCAAGCTGAAATTCCAAGTCATCTTTTTCTCATCTGTTTTGACTCAGTATTTTTCCCCCTGTAATCAGTTTTAAGAAACCTGAGCTCTGATTTGCTTGCAAGGTTGAATAACAAATTGCTTTCAGGCAATCCAGACACACATCTTAAGCCACAAGACAAGGAAATCATGCTTCACTCCTACCTTAAATCATTAGAAAACTGGATGTATTCACTTCAAGTTCCCCCAAAGCACTTGGGAGCAGCTCTTTGTCTACCAAAGAAACAGTCTTTCTTCTGACATATTTCAGAGGAGGATGAATTAATTTATGTAAAATCTGCCATTAACCCTCCTGCTCACACTTAAGTAGGGATTTATATCTTCTGTGTTAAAAAAAATCTTCCAGTTTTCTTTGTCTACTAAATGGCAGTTTAAAAAAAAATAATGCAAAGCCTACCATCAAATATGTTTTGGAAGTCAAATATTTTTGCCAGAAAACACAATCACCAGCTGCTGGATCTCTGCTCCCTACATCACTCTGAAGTGTCCTGAATACCATCAAGCCCTGGGATCCCCTGTTCCCACTCACTGCTTTGTGCCTGCTTGGTGCTGGTGGTCACATTAAACACTGCAGGGCACTGGTGACAGAAAACTCAATACTCAACACCTTGAACTTGGTTCACATACACTTGAACAAAAACCCAAGTGAAGTGAGTTAACTGCAAATATGTGCTCTTTGTACATTACTCACATCTTGACTTATTCCTTTGTACAACAACTTCATTTTAGGTTGTCTGGAGTGCTGCAGCAGTCCCTCAGTGCTGGGAGCTGTTAATCTCTGTTGTGCAAGCCTTCCCTTGTCTCCAGCTGAGGTCTTATTGTATTTTCATTACTTATTAAAAATAGCTGGTAGTATTGTCAAATTAGTGGGATCAACCTACTTTAAAAAGGAAATTAGGTCAGTTACTATATTCATGCCCAGCCTCCAACTCTCATGTATTGTTACAGCTCTCTTGCATCCTCCAAGATGGGAGTTTTCCTGTGGAAAACACATATCTGTGTGCAGCAGTTTGCTTCATCCCACACTTGAACACAACACTGAAGCAAACATGGAGAGGTAAAGGCTTCATGACTCGTTACCAACCTCTGCTGGTACAAAGCTCTTGGCTGCTAAAAGAGCTGCTCCATTAGGAGGCTGTTCGTGACAGGGAAGGCAATTCAGGCTGTTACTTTCTTCTGGTATTTGAAACACGCCTAAAAATCAAGACTCCAAACAGTTTTTGAGCTTATCTCTACCAAAGCACTTAGGAACATTCCTTCTAAACCTTCCTTAACCAGAAGGGAGAGTTGGGTGAAACAGCCCATGAGAGGAATGCACTTGGCCAACCACCAAGCTACAAACACTCCCCAACCAGGGATCAGGAGGGGAAGGGCTGACAACACCTGAGCTGCAGTACTGGGTCCTGATAACCACTGTGGCATCTGCAACACTGGGCGTGCTGGGAGAAAGAAGCAATTCTTCATACTCTCCAACTGTTCACCACCTCAGGCTGGATGCTCAGCCAAGGCCCATCTGCTCATCTGCCATGCAAGGCTCAGGAATGCTCACAAGACAAAAGGCTCGGCAGGACACATCTCCACTCACTCATCCTCAGTGTTTTGAGTCCTCCTTTGCTCCTGGCTCATTTTTTTCAGTATGGTTACCAAGCATATAATAAATTCAAAAATTACAGTTATCCATTTAGGCAGGACAGTCTGTTGTGCATCCCCAAATAGAGCTCACTTCTCCATCCACCAATGACACCCTGTGAGAGCATCAGGACACAGCTCCTGAGTCTGTCGCTTTCAAAAAAACTTTCATTATACTTCCTCATTACTGTCTTCCCAGTAAAAGGATAAGACTGACTTCTAGGACAATACACCAAGAGAAAGGCAGAGAGAGAATTACCCCTCTGGCACTTCTCTGACAATTCCTCCTCTCCAAACCAGTTCACAATCACTCTCACACAGAGGCAGGGGTAGTGAAAACACAGCACACTTAGGGGGAAGTTAGCCAGCTGGCTGCCTGCAACTAGGAAAAATAACTGGGTGCTTTTGCTCTTTCCTTCCAGCTTCAAGCTGACCTACAACTAACAGATTGCAATTTCTGCATATTAATTACACTCCAGAAAAGGAGAGAGAGAGAGGAAGAAAGTAGGACAAATGCAGACTGTACAGGCCATTCCATTCCCTGGCAAAAGGAGCTGCTACAGCTCAACCTTTAGCATTCCTTGGTACCCATTTCACTTTCCATGCTTACTCCATGCACAGATACTGCTGAGAGAGGCAGAATCACCAGGAAGCCAAAGATTACTCAAGGAACATGAGAGCTCCTGTAGAAGCACCCCCAAAAATGACTGTACAGAGACGTCTCAGGAATCCTCATCTGCATCCTCATTATTCCTTACCATGGTGCTCCTTAGCAGCTGACAGAGAAAACCTTTTCTGGCTTTTTGTTTTGTTTAGTTTTTTCAAAGCGTCCGGAGAGGGCAGAGAAGGAAGTGGCACAGAGCACATACAGACTCTCCCATCCCTCTGGGTTAGCTTAAAAACAGGTGTCTGGGCTACATTAAACAGCACCCTAAAGCAATGCCTAGAATGCCCTCAGGGATGCATGGCAGATCAACACTGCCAGGGGTGTCCCCATGAATTCCACTGAGCTGAGACTGATCATTTGCAGATAAAGGTCTTCCTTTTCCTGCTTCCCAGGACAATCTCTGCACAGGAGCAAACTGAGTGCTCCTGAGGTGTGAAGCAGACCCAGAATGTGGGACAAGGTATTGCCTTAACACTCCCCCAAAGAACTGTGTATGCTAGAAAAATGTATGCTAGCAGCAGCACCATGCATAGCAAACCAGCACTGATCACTGCTACAGCACATGACCTGTGCTGTGCATGTGCTGTGACATGTTATGTGCTGTGACATGTGCCATCACATGGCACAGTGACCAACCTGATCTTCTGCCATGACAAAGTGACCCACTTAGCAGGTGAGGGAAAGGCTGTGGATGTGTCTCTCTAGACATCAGCAAAGCATTTTGTAACATCTCCCATTGCATTCTACCAGAAAAACTGGCTGCTCATGGCTTGGATGGGGGGCCTGTTCAATGGATAAAAAATGGCTGATGGACAGGCCCAGACAGCTGTGGTGAGTGGAACCAGATCCAGCTGGGGTTGGTAGTGTTGCCCAAGACTCACCATTGGGGCCAGTCCGCTTTAACATCTTTACTGATGATCTGGACATGGGAATTGAGTGCACCCCTGGTAAATCTGCAGATGGCACTAAACTGGGTGGCAGTGTTGATCTGGTGAAGGGCAGGAAGGCTCTGCAGAGGGATCTGGACAGGCCGGATCAACGGGCTGAGGACAACTGCATGAGGGTCAACAAGGCCAAGTGCCAGGTCCTGCACTGGGGTCACAACAACCCCCTGCAGTGCTCCAGGCTGGGGGCAGAATGGCTGGAGAGCTGTTTGGTAGGAAGCAGCTTGGGGGTGCTGGTTGGCAGAGGCTGAGTATGAGCCAGCAGTGTGCCCAGGTGGCCAAAAGGGCCAATGGCATTTTGGCCCTGTGTGAAGAACAGCCTGGCCAGCAGGACCAGGGGAGGGACGGTCCCCCTGTGCTTGGCTCTGGTGAGGCTGCACCTCAAGTACTGTGTCTAGTTCTGTGCCCCTCAATTTAAAAAGGACATTGAGGGGTGGCAGCATGTCTGGAGTAGGACGACAAGACTCTTGAAGGGTCTGTAAAGCACATCTTATGAGGAGCAGCTGAAGGAAATGGGTTTGTTTAGTCTTGAGAAGAAGAGGCTCAGGGGAACCCCATCACTCTCTACAACTCTCTGACAGGTGGATGTAGTGAGGTGGGACTGGTCTCTTCTACCGTGCCTGCAGTGAGAGGACAAGAGGAAATGGCCTTAAGCTGAGGCAGGAGAGATTCAGATTAGACATTAGAAAAAAAAATCACTGCTAGCATGGTCAGGCATTGGAATAGGTTGCCGAGGGAGGTGGTGAAGTTGTGTTCAAGAGGCATCTGGATCTGACAGCAGGTGGTGTGCTTTGGTAGTTACAAGGGTAGTGCTGGGTGGAGGGTTGGACTTTGTGATCTTAAAGGTTTCTTCTAGTCTTGATGACTCTGTGTGTCAGCAGGGTTTTATGTCTGTTAACACCACAAAGCTCAACTAAGAAGCAGAAGCTAGTTCCAAAGACATAAGCAACCAAATGAAACCAATGAAATGACAGATGCCAACTGCAGGATGGACAACCTAAGAATCACAGACATTTGCAACATCTTTACTTCTTCTAGATCATTAAGGTCAAGCAGAGTCACATCTTCAGTGAGTAATATCTGCTTATTTTGCATTGTTAAATGTCACTCCTTCTCAGAGCTAATGGCTGCAAGAACCAGTGATCATCTCCCACCCAACTGGAATAAGCATCACCACAACACCTTGATGTTTTGTAGCAGCACACCATATCCTGCCTGTTCCTCGGCTGCAGGAGCACACACAGACACAGACTGTGAGCAACAACCTCGGGAAGAGGCACCCACCCCTTTACTCTCTGCACGGGTGGGTGCAGAGGATGTTCACCTCTTCCCCACATGAGCAAGGAATGACATTTTGCTGTTTGTATGTTCTTTACCTTGTAGCAAACATCGCCCTCAGGGAAGAGAAGGTGGCAGCATCTTCTTTCAAAGCCTTCAGCTCGTTTCGCAGCTTCATCATGGTCTCTGTAACCATCGCTTTCTCATTCTCATACTTGCTTTTTAAGTTGGCAAGGGCTACCTCTGCAGTCTGTTAGTTACCAGGAAGAATGGAAATGTAACATTTAATGAAACTCTTCACCAAATGGCTGGCTAAGAGACTTCTAATCATTATTCACATAATGAAACATTTACTTTGTACTGGAATGTTAAACTTGTGGTCGACTTTTCTCACACAGATAAAATAAGATTTCATTTCTGAACACTGGGAAGAGACATAGGAGTCTCCTACTCCCATTAGCCATGCAGCAGCATCGAGGAAGTTACAGAATATGCATGTAGTGACATATATCTCCAGCTACTGAAAGAAGTTAAACTTTATATACTTCAACACAAAGAAATGAAACAGCCTATTTAGTATCTTGACATTTAAATGCATTTGTCAATCAATTCCACAGTTCTCTAACCCTTATAGCACTGTGCCTATGATAGGCTAATTTTAATATCTTACATTATTAAAATGTGCAAAAGAAAACTTAATGTATGTATTTCATTCTTAAACAACACGACACCTCTTTTTTTTAAGACAACTTCTGTTAGCATTACTTTAACTGTACAGGAGATGACAAGGCATGTCACACAGTGTTTAATGGCAGTTATTTTCATCTACTACACTGATAATGTGTGTTGAATGCCACAAACCAATCCCTAAAGACTACTTTTATCTTTCACCCATTATCTGGACCATGTCCTTATATTGCATCCTCATCTTGGAAGGCTCTCTTTTACTTTGCAGTTCTAGAGAGAAGAGCAGTTAAGTTTCAGAACTCTTTCAAGGGTAACTACTAGAATTCTTTCACATAAAACATAAGACTTCCCTCTTCATTGTCGATGTCTTACATTAAATATAAGCTGATCTAATTCAGACAGACAACAGATTGAAGCTACCTTAGCCTTAATAAAGTCTCATGAGTATGTGACAAGCTGAGGTCAGTTCTAGCTCTCAGCTTTAGAGAGCTGGGCACTTCTACCAGAACAGCCACTTCAGCCTCGGACTAGACAAACATCAGCTCCCAAAGCCCCATGGAGATGAGGGGATGGCAGCATGACCTCCAAGACAATTCTCTTGTGTTTCTGACCTAACTCCCTGACACTGTAATCTTCACACCTGTAACACCTGGTTACCTGTTTGTTGGCCTTCAGCACAGTTCTCAGAGTTGCTATCTGTTCCCTCTTGGTGCTCAGCAGGGACTTCAGCTTCAGGATTTCTTCCATAAGGGCTTCCTTGTCTTTGTCCACCACAGGCCCAAGTTCTTGAGTGGCAACACGTTGCCTGGACAGCTCAGTTGTTCTGTCCACAGCAGCCTGCAGGTGTTTGATCTGATCCCGAATTATAGCGATCAGGTTGTAAATGTTCATTGGTTCCTTCCGAGGATCTGACACAGGGGATGGCAGAGATGACACCGGGGATGGGCTGCTGTCACCACTCCCGTTCTCTGCCTTTCCCAGCTCAATAGTTAACAGCCCTTTGGAGAGAAGAATGGGAGACCTTCTTCCCTTGGCCTCTGGACTAGTGCGTCCCCCTTTGCCTTCCTTGTAGTAGTCCAGCATCACTCTGTTGGGTGTTTCATTGTTGCACATGCAGACATGGTGGTATAAATTGGCCAACTCCTCACTGAAGGTGACCAGTTCATCCTGGGCCACGCTGAGGCTGCCTTGTGTTTCTCCAGCAACATCACTGACCTTCTTCAGCTCCTTCTCCAGCCTGGCCACCTGTTCTCTATCGTGCCTACTGGACTTTTCCAGTAAGGTGATCTTTTCAGTGAGAGCTTGGCTCTCGGTCTCGTATCTACTCTTCTCTTCCTCATATTTAGACTCACATTCTTCGTATTTGGCCTTCAAATTTTTGAGTTCTTCTTTTAGGTCAGTAGTTTCTGCCACAGCCACTTTGTACTTGCATTCAAGGATCTCTGGCCCATTGATGTCAACTTCATAATAGTCTCCATCTTCATGGCTGTCTCGGTCCTTCTCGTTGTCCAGGGCAGACTGACGCTCCTTGCTGGCCTGGAGCTTCTTCATGGCATTCAGGTTTTCAGTGAGCCTGCCAACTTTCTCATGTTGCTCTGAGAGGGCCCCTCGTGTGTTTTCCAGCTGCTTCTGAGATTCCTGTAGCGTTGTTAACAAGTTCACCTTTTCTCTTTCCATCTGAAATGCAGGAACACAGACATTTACGTACAGGGAACTGTATCACTTAAATAGTTTTATTCCAAGAGACAGCAACTTAGCCAAGGGTCCATATGGTTACAAAAATCCAATCACTCACACACGATGGAAAAGGCTATATAATGTATTCTAAAATTATCTCAAGTACAGTGTGCATTGGCAATTCTTTCTCATTTCCTGTTCAAAATGCATATTTTAACACATTTATTCCCTAGCTGATGGTCTCATTGTAAAGACATCCTTTCAGCTAAAGACAAGTTAAAAATCATTATTATAAAATAAATATTACAAAACATGCAGCCAGTCTATGGTAAAAGCTTGGAACTTGGTGAAAGACTCAGAGATACCAAAACAACAAACATGTGACAAACATTTCACATCCTCAAATTCTAAATCAATCAAATTCAATATGAACTGTATGGTGGCCATGTGAGAGATTGAAAAGGCCAAAAATTACACTCCAAACACACTCTAGGAGCTACTTGGAAACACATAGCTCTTTAGAAAGCCCATTTACCTGCACAAGCTGCTGTTTGAGCTTCTGGATTTCAGAAATATTCAATTCACTTAGAAGATCTGAAACCAGACTTGGGGCTGGAGGGAAGCTTTCGTTTTTCTTGGGTGTTGAAGTGCTGTTCTTGCCGTTGCTGAGCTTGCTGAGGCAGTTCTGCTCAAACCCGTTCATGATCTCATCATTGTTGGGCTCTGTAGCCTCATCGCTGAACTTGAGCCCATCCAGAGAGATGTTCAGGTGGCTGTTGTACATGGAGTCGTTGATGTTCATGTAGTGGGACAGCTCCTTGCGGAGGTTGTTCTTCTGCTCCCGCTCCGTCTTCAGCGTCTCCAGGGCCTCCTCCAGCTGCCGCTCGGAGATCTCCTTCAGGCGGATGGCATCCTCCAGCTGGCTGTTGAGAAACTCAGTTTCCTCTTCAAGCCTTTTGATTTCATGTTTCAGGCCTTCAAACTCCACCTGGAGATACACAAACGGAGGGGGAAAACCTCTATGAAAATGTCTGCCCACAAAGCATTTTGCTTTTGAATGTTTGATTTCACTTAAATATGGTAGAAATAGAATATTTTTTTCATTTCTGGAGTCTAATTCTGGCACTGTGACTGTAAACATGGCTTATGTAATTTACCCTCACAGAGACCATGGACCGAAATTACTAAGCAAACTGTCAAATGAGCTGATCTATTCCAGCTTAATTAGAACAGGTGGGAGATACAGTGTGTGATACAGAGGCATCCCAAAACAGGCTTTCCTAGCACAGCATGCAAACATTTTCTCTGTTCAACTAACAAATTCCCTGGCTGACTTTCCACAAAGTCAAGCTCTACATTTCCAAAAACCAGCATGGCAAAGCTGTTGCACTGCCATTAGAACACACCACTGGGTTAAAACTGCAATTGAGCTCTGCTTTTATGCCTTCAAAATAAAACGTGTCATCACTGCTCTCATCATCATTTCAGCACATCTTGAAAGGGCTACACTTCAGACTCAACACTTCAGATTCACATTTGATGAGTTTGATGGCATCCATGATGATTTTACCAGTAAAACTGCACTTTTTAAAATCCTCTCTTGCACTGAAATTATGAACATCTATGATTATTGTAAAATTATGAATCACTTGGGGGAAGTAGGGAGGAAGCGGGCTTAAAGAATATTTTTTCTTACCCTGAAAGAAAGCACATCATACCACATGATGACATTTTATTGATTTATTTTTGCCAGTGGCTAAGTGAATTTTAGATGCCCACACAGAGCAATCTGGGAGTGCTGTACCACACCCAACTTACAAACCAGGAATCAAGCACATTATGTTAATTCAGTGATGCAAGTTAAGCCTGGGAAAACTTGATGTCTGTTTCTAGTTATGTCAGTAGGATAATTAAAAGTTAATCAAATAAAGTTCTTCAAGGTAGAAAATTATATAACCCACTACCATGAAAAGAGCTCTTGATTCTGTATGCAGCCACTGAGATAAAATATTTCAGACTGCAGTCTATTTTCAAAGTTTCCAGAATAAAAACACAGCAGTCAATAACTACCAGCAACTATCAAGACAGCATCTGAGTTTAAGTTTGGCTCAGCCAAGAATGGCAGCACACCTGAATATGAATATGTTATTTTAGAATGTGAACATGGAGCTGGGAACTTTCACTTGCTGTTCTGAATATGGTGAATGAGACAAAGAAGGTAAAAATTCCAAGTAACTAACTCCATGGGCTCAATTTTACCAGCTGTCTCTCTCTTCCAGCCTGCACCTAGAGCACAACAGCCCCTTTTACCTCTACTGTGAGGTGTCAGGGCCCCCCAAACTGCAGAATTACACCAAATATATGCAGATGAGGACAGGTCCACCCTGGAACCCCATTTTGGGCAGTAAGGCCCAAAATAATAAACACTGACGGAGTTTCACCTGGAGGTAAATAAAATGCTTTCAGTATCCCAAATATCTGGCTCAGCAGGGCAGTTTTCATTGAGAACATGGAAGGAATTCAGCAGCAAATCCTAAAGAGCTTTTACTATGTGCTGACTGTAACAGATGGTACTAACACTGCTGTTTCACAACAGCTTTTATTTTGGGAATATTATCATGGAACTGTAGAATCCCAGAAGGGGTTGGGTTGAGAGGGACTTTAAAAACCATCCAGTTCCACCCCCTGCCCTGGGCAGGGACACCTTCCACCAGACCAGGCTGCTCCAAGCCCTGTCCAACCTGGCCTTGGACACTCCCAGGGCTGGGGCAGCCACAGCTTCTCTGGGCACCTGTGCCAGGGCCTGCCCACCCTCAAAGGGAAGAATTGACTCCCAATATCCCATCTAACCCTGCCCTCTGGCAGTGGGAAGCCATTCCCCTTGTCTTGTCCCTCCAGACCCTTGTTCAAAGTCCCTCTCCAGCTCTCCTGGAACCCCTTTAGGCACTGGAAGGGGCTTCTCAGGTCTCCCTTGAGCCTTCCCCTCTCCAGGCTGATCAGTCCAGCTCTCTTATCCTGTCTCCAGAGCAGAGGGGATCCAGCCCTTGGAACATCTCTGTGTTCTACACCAAAGACCACATAAAATCTAATTACCTGCACAAATAATAAATCAGGGAAATTCTTAAGTTCCATGAAGGCAGGTTTCTAAAATTCTGAAAAGAGCTGGAACGGTGCAATTAAAGTGACTTTTCAGATAAGCAGTCACACAGGTGTGACAGTGTGGAGCAACTACAACAGTGGTCCAAGTTTAGTGAAAGTGGCTAGAAGAGAGGAGGAGCACAGAACTGGAGAGATAATGTAGGCATTAAGTAAAACACATGTCCAGAAACAACCCCATTTCCAGATACTCTGGAACAGGGAGGATGGATGGATGGATGGAGAGGATGGATGGATGGAGAGGATGGATGGATGGAGAGGATGGATGGATGGAGAGGATGGATGGATGGATGGATGGATGGATGGAGAGGATGGATGGAGAGGATTGTAAAGAGACACTGAAAAACTGGTGTAGCAAAAGGACCAAACTAAGTAAGAAAACAGAGTGGTAGAGACTTTGCTTTCATTAGAAAGAGAGAAGGGAATGGAAGGACCTGGACATCAAGGCAGAAGCAATAAAGCATTGTGGCTGTTATAAACAGAGTCAGAAAGGACAAACATTTTGGGACAACCCTTTTCCTAAAATGCAGAGCTTATTGTCTCAAAAGTAGTACAAACAAAATAAGTGGTTGGATGTTCAAACGAGACAGAACCATAGTGTGACACAGGAATGAACTGGTGCTACCAAAGAAAACCTCACTGGTCAAAAAACTTGCCTGATTTTGCTTCAGGACAGACACTTGCTTCTGGAGACAGATATTTTCCTCTTCTAGCTCAGTGTAGTCTTGCAGTAACCGTGCTTCTCGGAATTTATATTCTTTAATATCATCTCGCAGACGGGCCCTTTGGATCTCCACGTTCTGGTTGACCTGGAAAAACAAACCAACCCCCAAATGATGGTGATTTGGTCAGCTACAATTAAATTCCAAAATTTTATCTTTCCTTATGTGCACAAGTCAATTACATTCTATTGAAACAGGAACTCTTCCCCACACCCGCTGAAATTATAGAAAACCAAGTTATTTACGCATTTACACATAATTAGATTTTGTTTTCTTGCTTCTTTTACAAATTCTCACCACTGACTCAGAAAAAAGTCAAGAAACAAGCAGGGAAAGCAGCATTTCACACCTGTGTTGTCTCACTGGCTGTAAGAGACAGGCAGAAGTTTTCCAGACCAGAAGTCAGTGCCCAAATCTGTTCCCAGTCTAACAAGAACAGCCTTTTCACAAGACAAAGACAGATTTACGTGACTCCAGATGTTCTTATTTGGACATGTATTTGCTGCCGCTTTTCAACAGGTATTTTCTTTATGCTCAGAGCAATAATTTGAAAATACGTTCTAACAAATTCTTTTGGAGAGAGACATGGAGTTAAAAATCAAATGAAATCCAAGATCTCAGGTAGAAAAAAACAGAAACTGTGGTTGAGATAAAATGTGTTGAGATAAAATGTTCTGTCACCTCAGCCCCAAGACTTATGCAAGACCTTAAAGAAGACTTAAAAGAAAAAAACCCACCATTGTTTCAAAATAGATAAGAAGAAAAAACAATAGATTGATCTGGTATGATCTTTGGATCTTTCACAAATATACACAGACATTTGAATAAATTGAGCTGGCACATATCCAGCTATAGGAATGGCTCACTGTACTTAGCTTTTATTTTTTCCAGTATTATTTTCCTTCAAGCCACATCTTCAAACAATTAAAACAAAGTGAAAAATACGTTCTACAACATGAGCAGAATTAGTTTCAGATGTAGGCAAACAGGCAATACAGTTGCCTAAAAAAATAGCACCCAGATTATCTTCCCAGCAATGCCCATGATGCAAGGGGATGGTTTTCCAAGCAGTTCTAAAGCAAAAGCACAGTGAGCTGCTGACAGGCAGCCTGGCGCTCCAGCCGGGGCATGTCCCTGCTCTCACCTGCCCAGCAGCACGGCCAAGCAGACTGCAGCCTCTGGCATGCAAACTCAGAGTGCCTCAGAGCTCTCCACTCCTGGCCAGACACAAGCACGAGTCAGTGATGACTAAACCTGGCCTTGGTTCCCATGAGGACACAGGAGGGATCCACAGGAGTGACCCCACAAGTACCAACAGGCACCTCCAGCACACGGAGATAAGGGAATGTTTGCAGTCTGAGCGCGTGCCAGGACTTGAACCTGGCACGTTCTCCACACAGACACAGAACCACCTGCAGCTGTTAAGATCAATAAATTTAAATTACAGCTCCCTCACGTGTCAGGGAAAGATTAGACTATATAAACTTGTCTGTTTACTTTTAGCAACAAAGAGCAGAGCAATACTCCCCAGCAGGCTGAGAAGCCAACCAGACACCACAGTACACCAATGCAAACGATGAGTTGCTATATCCCATATTCCAACCCTGAATAAGTGTTGGCTCTATCTTTGCACCAACCCAGGGCTGCAGGGAAAGCTGAAGGCTACAGGCTGACATGAATTCACATCTTTACATCTCCTTAACAACTGCAATGGAGACCTCTTGCCTTTGCCAAAAGAGCCTCCAGCCAGATTATCCAAACTTTAACAGGATTGCAAAAGTATTGATCAAGCAAATCATTATACTATTTTCCCCATTCCCAAGTAAGTGAAATGCAATGGAAGACCTCCCACATAGCTACTGGCGAGCTTCTCTCCCCACCATTCAGGCTGCTTTGCTCCTCTTCCTCCCTGGATGATCTAATCTTTGCAGAGGTCAATGCCTGAAGAAATCTTTGGAAACTGTCTGGTGTAAAGAAAGAATGGTTTCTGTCCAACACTGCACGTTTCATTCAAAGCAACAGCAAAAGCTCATTATTTAATGGGAAAGTATTGTCGTGCTTGTCTAGCACAAGAAAAATCATTCTATTTCCATGTGTGCAGGAAGGCCAGGTTTAAAAATAGCTCCCTTGTTTCCTGACTGGGGAAGGGAGATCTAACCCAGATTTATTGGCTGTTTAGCAAGCTGTGCATTCAATTTGCTCATAGCATTTTGTTGTCAAATAAATGTGCACAACTGCAAGCTGCAAGGATCAATTGGATGCCTTGTGATCTGCTACAACTGACCAAATGGTGGGATTTTTCTGCAGGAAAGAGAAGCTAAGCATCCTTCCTTGATCACATTTTTCTCTCACCCATACAGAAAGTTGTATTTATGTGTTTTAAGAGACACACAGACACTGCACATGTTCTCACAGATGGTGTTTCACAGTTCCTCTCGTCTCTAGAAAGGTGAGCTGACCTGCAGAGGAGCTGGAACCTGCCTTTGACTCTTGTTGCTTCAGTGGCTCAAGGGCATCTTCCTTCCTCCTCTGCCCTGAGGGAAGAAGAGGGGCTGGAACACAGGCGAATGTCTAGCCAGGCACTTGGCTGTATCAGGTCACACCTCCACCCAAATCAAATCATATAGTGGCAACGATATATTTAAGCGCTCTATGGAGAACTCATAGCCATAAAATCCCACTGAATGTTACTCTACCTGACAAACCCTTCCACTTCTCAACCCAGAGAACATTCCCGCTATGCAGAACCATCCCATCCATCCTGCCTAAGAAAGGACTATGATCTAGAAGAGATTTTTGCCTGATTTAAAGGCCACAGACTGCTGTGTTCCTGCTGCTAGAGAGATCATCTTCAGCATTTTCACCCTTTCGGCTCTGCCTCAGAAGAGTTTTGCAAGAGGCCCCTTTGAGTAGCACTGGCACTAACAAGAGCAGGGCTTCCTTCAGGACCAGTCTGAATCCTCCCTTGCCTGAATGTCAAAAACACACCTACTGTCCTGCAACTCTGCCAGAACACTGCTTTTTCCAGTACACCCCAGCACATAAAAGTTATATGCAATTTGACTGTGAGAATTAAAATAATTGAGAGAAAAAACTCAGGTAGCTGATGCCTTCCTTTGTCCTGGGCACTGCATAGTAACCTCCAGGTCACCAGCCAGAGGGTGATCTTGCAAGCCAAGCTGAGTCACTGGCAAGGGTTCTGCTGCCCTGAACTCCACCAGCTCATGAGGTCACAGGTCAGTCTGAGTTCCCTGCTGCAGTAAACATGCTCATACCTAATTTTACAAGTCTATCATCATCAAAGCCAAAGCTTAGTTTGCTGAAATTTATTAATAATCCTAGGATTAGATTTCATTCTTTGCACACTAAGTATTTCTAGGCTTGATCATTCCCTCTTGTGTTACTCATGGGAAGGAGTCACAAAAAGGATGCAGACACAGTGGAAGAAACACAGTGCAGTCAGACAGGACAACAACTCCTAGGTACTCACTCTGTGTTTTGGGGGGTGGGGGTGGGTTTTAACCTGCTCTTTCACTGTTCAAACATCTACTCCATGACAAAGTATCTTGCTATGGATACATGTGTCTCAGGATCCTCTTTAGCCGTGATTGATGCTGGGGTGCCCCTGTACTAACGCTCTCAGCTCAGGATTTAATGATTTTTTTTTCTTTGCAAATCTTTAAATAAAAAGCTTTGTGAAGCTGTGATGTTATGGGTGAGTTTACCAGAACACTGAAGAACAAAGAAATGCACTGTCATGGAGCTTTTTCTGCACAGTGTTTAGCAAGATCAGAGCTGTCAGTCAAGACACTACAGCATATCCTGAAGCCAGTTAAACCTTAGAACTACTTAATCAGTATTAAGCCTTGATACAATACATATGTCCTCTTCCTTAACTCATAGCTTGCTTGCTATCTGTTCAAACATTTTATCCAAACCCAACCCACACCCTCATAACCATTCCTTTGGGCACATGTGGCAATATCTACTTTTGTTTAAGCTCCCTGCGTAAGGATCCAGCCCCACTCCAGTGATGCTCTCCAACTATACAAGCTACACCCCAGCAGGGAATAAACACACCTGTCCCTGAGCCACAGGCAGTGGCTGCTCAACCTGCTGGGCACTACCCTCGAGGGATCTGGCACTGGTGCAGCCCACACAGGCAGCAGTGCTGTGGTATCTTTACAGAAACAAACAGGCCCACAGTGTAGAAGCAGCTGGGAGGGCTGGAATGAGCCTTATGATCAGAAGCTGGGGGGCACTGGTAGGTCTCTGAGATAGAAGGATGTCTATTTAAATCCATCTGAAATAATCTATTTCAAAACTGGAATAAGTCAGTTATTGTTAATGGTCTTGTTTCCAAACGGTGATCTCATCACCTATAAAACAGCCATTTTTGAGCTCAGGAGCATGAGAGGGGAGCCCATTCCCTCTGTGCATTTCCAGCCATACTTCTTTGTCAGAGACCCAGGTCTGTCCTCCTGGGGTGTTGGGCAGCAGGGAGGTCTGGGCTCTCGCTGCACCTCAGCTTCAGCTGATCCTGGGTGTCCGGGTGGAACATGCTGACCCACACCAACAGTGTTATGAATGGCACTGTGTAACTGTTCCTCAGTCTTCTCTTCCTGCCCAGAACTGCTTGCTTAGAGCAGTTGAACTCCAGCTGCTTTTCAAATCTCAAATCTAAAGGCTTGGCAGCTTTCCATGTCCTTCCCTGCCACAAGGAAAACATTTAACCCTTCCAAGGCCTGCCATTAAGCTTTCACGTAGCTGTCACCTTTCACCTCCAGAAGGGCTGGTGGTACCAAGCCCAGGTCTAAGAAGGGTCACTGCCACCCAGGGTGTCCCCAGGCAGCCACCCACGGGGACAAGCAATGCCAGGAGCAGTTTGCTCACCCTGCAGCCAGCCAGAGCTGCCTGCCTGGGAAGGGCTCTGTGTGCTGCATTTGTATTTTCAGGTTCCAAATAAACATGATTGAGGTTGTTTCACCAAAACTACCACAAGCTGAAAGAAAGCAGTTCAGAACTGAGACATCTGCTCTCTGCATTCAATGGCATGTCATTCCCCCAGGTTTGGGAGGACATGGGGATGTTGTTCCCTAGGGTATATCTCGAGAACTTCTGAACTCAAGCTCTGACTGCAGTAATTCTCCCTATGGATGCAAATGAGCAAGGGACTGGAAAGATGAAACATGCTTCCAGGAAACAAAATGAACAAACCGGCTATACTGACACACAGAGCTGTCACTGTCTCCTCTGTGGGCTTGTCTACAGCCTACACACACAGGAGTAAAGTTGGACCAAAGGGGTATTTCCATTAGTAGCTCTAAGTCCCATTTAATTAAAAAAAAGCATATCATGACATAAACCAGATATTTTTATATTTCAGATTGACACTGCTTATTAGAAGTTAATACCCAAAGACAGTCACCCCTGTATCTGCACTTCCTACAGCAAACAGCAATGAAACCCACCAGTGAGAGGGTGAGGCTCTGCCCAGGGGAGCCGTGGTGACTCATGGGAGTTACAGAATGAGAAATCACAAAGCTAACTTTGAACCAGTAATGTGCTGAAATTGATTTCAGACCCTTGAAAGCTCTCAGGGTTTCAGTTCCTGAACCAAAATCAGATTTGGATGCACCAGGTGCCTTAGGAGAGCCCAACACATGCAATCCACTGCAACACTCTGGTAGCAAACTCAGAACTGACCCATTTCCCTCCCTGGAAAATGGCATCCAGCTCTGGTGTCTGGAAGACATTCCTCCCCTCAGGAGCTGCTGGAATACAGCTCACAATACATCCTCAACAGCTCTCTTCAGAACAGGGGCTTTTGTCAGGGAGGTGCCAATTCACCACCTGCTGCAACTATGTGGTTGTCCCAGTGAGCTGCCCCAGCTCTGGCCCTGGGCGTGTGCCAGAGGCACTGCTGGGGAGCAGGTGTGTCCCATGGCCAACCCTGCAAGGCACGAACAGCTGGCACAGCAGCTGCTGCCAATGCTCCCAGGTACAGCACAGCCCTGGGACAGGGGCTGAGATAAGCCGCGTGAAGGGCAGGGAACCAAACTCCAAAGGACCTGTCCCAGTCACCATGGCAGTCCATGTCCTCAACAGTCCCACTTTTTCCTGATCAAGCTGGACTAATATTTTAGTGTTTCCATAAACCACTTTTCTAACACACTGATAACTTCTCAAGGCTTTTCTCCCCAGTCAAGGTCTCTCTGTTGCCAGTTTTGGTTTTCAATTTTAACTTCCTTCTGTTAATCTCTGATAATTACCATTGAAAAAACTCCCACTGCAGTGATTCTGGAGAGCAACTGTTCCACACTGTGCTCCATGACTCCTGCCTGCAGTCCAAAACTGTTGAAGCAGTCAAGTCTGTCCCATCCCCTGTCAAATCTCTGCTAAGCCTGCCTCATCAGAAATGTCCACAAACCACCTATTTTCAATAATCGTAAGTTTGTCTTGAAAATTAAAGCCTGCTATTACAAGGTCTGTTGGAGGACCCTTTATTTTATTACTCCAATATTAAAGACCTACTTTAAAGTTTCCATTAAGTGTTTCCAGTGGTGACAGCTTTTCTTGGACAGATTTAACATTAGTTGAGGCAGCAGCCCAGGAACAAGTTCAGGGCACTTCAGCACTAGATACCACAAAGCTGTCAGGCTTAAAAGAATTTACAATTCAAATAATATTGACAAAAAGCTGAAGTTAGCACAGCTATCAAAGATTAGAAGTCTTCCACTGACTTAATTTGGCCACAAGTAATTTACATATAAAGCATGAGATGAAAGCTTTGGCTGCACTTATCCTCCCAGCATTAGTGTCCTATTTTCACAAGGTGCCACACCTCCAGGATGTGGAATGTGCTTAGCTTACACTTCCCAATCCCACTGAGATACAATCATCTCAAAGCCACTGCCTTACAGTTCCATCACTACTTCAAACAATTTTTATGAACTGAATCCCAAAGGAGTTCTCTACCTAAATTAGTGATACCTGTGATAACACTTGATATGGAATAGAGGTGTATGAAAGATTTTGCTTACATTTTGACTATGGAAGGGATAGTTCTTTCTCCAAAATTTCATGCAATAGAGGAAAATACACTCATGCTATTATACTGAACAGTATGATATGGAAGCTGGTTTAAAAAAAAAAAGAAAAAAAAAAAAGAAGAGATTTTCCCTGTACAAGTGGAGCACAGCAGAGGTGAAGAAGATGCCTGGCAGCTCGAAAGCATGAGAGGTGCTTAGTACAAATCATGAAGTGAAGCTCATCCCCAGTACAACTCACAGGAACAGCCACTTCCTCTGCCTTTGCCTGGGGCAGTCAGAACACTGAGCACTCATCAGCTAAGAGAAGCCACACAGCTGATGGACAAGCTCTATCCTGTCATTCTGGATGAAAACCATCACCTTAACTCTTCTTTCTCAGCAGGATCTGCTAATGGCACAGTTCTATCAGTCTGCTCACTCCAGCTGCTGTCACATGGTTCATGCTGTCCAGCTGGGATCACTCAGCATTCCTAATGCAAAGTTGTTTTTTTCTGATCTCGCAGCAATGTTTTCTACTAACACTTCACACACAACACCCCAACTTGCACACTGTTGGACTGTGCAAATTGCAATGCCTCTAGTGCAAGTTATTTTAATGTAGCTGCTGTGTATAACTTACATTAAGCTAGAAGCAGAACCCTTGGTGAGAGAAAAAGTGAAAAGGGACAGAGAGCGTGGCCAGAGCAGAGGGAGATCAGTGTGGGTGTAACCTCAGCACTGCAGTTCTGCTCTCCAACAGACAGACTGTGACTTACAACAGCACCAGGACCCATGTTGCTCAGACTTGCTTTCAGCAGCCTTGTTTACCACTCAGCATGACAGACTGTAATAACTTCCTGATGACTTCATGCAATTACTTCACACACACACCATGACTAAATGCTGCAAGCTCCTTCCCTTTTGCAGCTGTACTTCAGACAGGGTGTTACATCCAGCTTGTATTCTACAGAAACAAAAAGATGTGGGGACACAGCAACTGGATCTTCATCAAATAATGACCAAATGCTGTTTCCAGAGATTTCTTTGCCTCTTGACTGTTATCTTATTGCTACAAGAGGTTTGGAAAAGCCCAAAGCACTACAGGATCAGTTGTTCTGAATATGTTTAAGCCACAGCACTCCCCTCCTTGCAGGACACACTGTGGAGGAGCAGCCAAGCTCAGCATGCAGAATACAGCACATCAAAGCTGTGTACCAGGAATTAGCAGTTTGTCCACTCACAAAATGCACAGTCTGTGCCTGTTATACAGCCACTGACCTGTATTTCCAAAAAACAAGAAAAAAAATAAATCCCGGACCACACAAGAATAACACACTGCCTTCTTTCTTATAGAAAGGATTATTTTCCTAAGGACTGCTTTGATTAATCACATTAAAATTACACTGTATAAAAATCTACATGTAGGCAAAACTGTTGGCAGCAGCAGCAATGAAGAGTCCCTTTGCCATGAGAAAGGCCATGTTCATCGACCCCGTGCTAGCTCTTCCTGTCACCAGAGGTTTTGCTACTCTGAACTCAAATGCCTGAGACACTGTGAATATCAAACAGCTCTGCTAGAATAACCACAAGAACATCATTAAGCAACAGAAAGGGCAAATTCTAGATTTCACATTTTAAAGCAAACTATCACAACAGCAGAAGTGGTGGCACTCTGTGGTTGGAAGCAGCTGCCAGTGCCTGTGCTGACACAGCCATCCATACTGTAGTCAGCCATAAGCTGTGCCTACAAACACAGCTCCTGGAGCTGCTCACTGTTTTCACAATGGCCACACAACCATAACATCATGAAACTCCTTAAGCATTCTTAAAATCCAGATCCAAACTAGTTATTTACGAGGTTGAAATCAGTTATCTTTCCAATTTCCACAGCAATGTAGGGTCAGGATAACACAGATAGGAAAAGTCAAGGAGACCTGTCTGGCTCCCTGAGCTAAGTTACCCCATGCAGGAGCAGTTTGGATTTCACTAAATGCAATAGCTCAGCATCTGGTTGTTTGGTATAGGATTTCTCTTCAGTCCTGACTGTATTAGGAACAGCTCAGAGCAGTGTCAGTCTCACACACAGGTAGCTCTAGTCCAGGAAAATGCCAATTACTCTGGGCTGCTCCCATCTGCCCAAATATTGAGCAGCAGACACCTCCCTCTGAGCAATTGAATGCCAACAAGTAGCAGGAGTTAATGAGTAGCTTCACTCACTAATGAAATAAAGGCAGATCACTCTAAGCAGTGTCAATTTAAAAATCTGGACCCCCTCCATCTGCAGATGATCCAGAGGACATTTATGGGGAGCTATGGAGCGAGACTCGATACATTACCACCCCAAATGTATTTCATCTAAGAAACTAAAAAACGCTAAAGAGGAATATCAGTAAAGTCAATCAAAACCAAACCCTAAGGTTAAAAAAACTGGATTTTGATACAGTCACCAGGGCAACAACAGCAGAGCACTGCTATTTGGGACACTACAGGCACTTCCCTGGGCTGGCTCTTTGTGCTTCTGCCCAAGAGGTGTTTTGTCACCAACCATGTTCTTAAAACCTTCTGAATGTTACCCGAAAATAAATCTCAGGGGCAGCTCTGAACTAGTCCATCTGCACGACACTACAAGGTGAAGCAAAGGATGGATTTTGCCAAGCACATCCCAGCATGGCTTTGAGACACACTGTGGTACACACCCTTTCCTGTTTTCAAAAAATGCCAATCTGACCCAAACAAATCCTTCTGGGATGGATTGCCAAGGGTCATCTGCTTGAATGGCAGCAGTGCCAGGGACAGGAGAAACAAATCAATCTCCTGCTTCTGCATCCTAAAATCCCACTGCCAGCAGAGCAGTTTTCTGTGGGGGGAGAACCACATATACAAGCATGACACAAACCTCTTTAATTAACACTTTGCACAGTGACTTTAAGCCGTTTTTTTACTGATTAGTGTGTCTCCAGCTCCCCTCAACTACACAGATTGATTTTACATCTGTTCAAAGGCTTTCTCCCTCCACTGCTCACACTCTGAGACACCCTGGGCAGACCAAAGGTCACCAGGAGCTGTGACTGAAGGGACAGACTACTCCAGCCTCATCCTGCCATCACTGTGACATCCACAGATGCCCAAGCACTTAATTATAACAGAGTTATGAAAAGCAACCCCAGCAAGTGTGCTGCTGGGTCAATTCCCAGACAATGGAGAATGGGAATCTTAACAGCTAATTGAAACTTCCAGGGTCATATTTAGAGTGTTATAATGTCAGAAGAACAAGAGTTTATTTTAATATTTCTTTAAACTCTGAAAATACATTCAAATGGTGACTTTCAATGCCCTCGTTTTCAGCATTAGTTCATTTTGGACATTGAGTTTCCAGGCAGCAGCCATCACATCAAGGGAAATACACACTGCTGTTAAGGTCTTTCCTTGGAATATATCACTGCACAACAACAATAGAGAAATCACGAACAGATGCCTCCTTGAGTACGTGCAAAGCACATCAGCTCGGTTTCTGCTACAATTTGTCTTCTTCAGAATGGATTTTTATTACGCCTCAAATGGCTACAGATGACAGAGCACTGCCTTTTCACAGAAATACCAGCCTCTCGCTAAAGAAAAGAAACCAAAACAAACCACTACCAAAAAGGAAGCTGTCGGTAGAAAAACTAACTTCACTATCAATCAAAAGGAAGGAAGAGAGCAGCAGCTGCCACCCACAGCCATGGTCAATGTGCTGAGCCAGCACCAGCAGCAGCCCCTGCTATCACACCATGAGCTTCAACTTCTGCCACTGCACAGAGGGCAGTTTGTTAAACGCAAACCAAACCCACTCCACCTATCCACGCTGTGACCCTCCTAACTCCTTCAACACATCAAAGGACAAGAAATCCAGCCCTGCACACCGACTGTGATGGGCTCAGCACCTTCAAGAACCAGTCTCACTGCTGTCCAGCTTCTAGAAACAGAGCTCTGTCAACCCACAGAAGGCCACTTTCACATCTGGAGCACGTCCAGCAGCTGACTTCCAGCCATGCTGCTCAGTTCAGATATAACCTCCAGTGTATTTTATCATCATTATTTTTATTACACTCTTTTATACCCACAGTTCTAAAAAACAGCAATGAAGCAAGAAATAGCTTCCACACTGCTGTGCATTACACCTGGGCCCAGAAGGCAACAAAAACCCCACAGGTAATCAGTTCTGCAAGTCTTTGTGCTCAGAAGCTTTTCCATTAGAAGATAAGGGCTGCTGTGGAATCCTTGAACAAGGAGAAATGGAGGAGAACCATCTTCATCCTCAGTGTTACACTGAAAGTTGTGTCACATTGCTGCTTTACTCTCAGATTCAGGGCTGGTAAACACATTGATTTCTATGACATTTCAGGGAGAAAAAGACAATGTGTAAGTGCACCTGCCCCATGCAGCCTGTCCCCTACAGCTGCTGGCACTGGCAGTGGTGCCAGCCCCAAAGCCTGACCCACAGACAGTCCCAACAGACCCAGCAGAGCCCCTTGGGACACATGTTGCACCCACGGCTTTTTGCTGTTCTTCCTTTTAAACAAAATGCCCTTTTCTCCATGTCTCACCAGCCCACAATCTGGTTTTATAAAAGTTTATTTAAAGCACGGAGCTCTCTTACAACTTCAGCTTGCTTGTGTTTTTTGATCCACCCTCCTCCACTTCCATCTCTGCCCCTCTGCTGCCTCCAGCCTGCACAGCTCCATGTGGCACACAAGGCTGAAGGACAAAGCCACCCACAAAGCCCTGATACAGACGCCTCCTAGCAAAGCTGACCACGTTCTGCAACAGAGATTGCTCCTTCAAGAGGAGTGAGCTCCTTGCTCTTCACCAACATCCCACCCCAAACCCTCCGTTTTCTTCTTGCCTCTTTCTCTGGGTCAACAACCCTGGTCCTGCTTGTTTGGTGACCATGAGGAGTTTCTCTCACAACTCATTCCTTCTCCATGGGGTCTCTGTACCTCCAAAGACAAGGTTTCTAGAAAAGCCTTTATTTACACCTCCCTTCAGGGCAATCAAAACTCTCACACTGCCACAACCCCAAGCTCATTTGCTCCACAGCAGCCAATTCTACCATCAACTCACAGACCTTTCAGCCTCCTTCACTAATAATTCAAATATTACCACTAAAGTAATCTTCCTTTCCCTCACTCCAAGTCATGTTCTCCATAAAAAAATGTGTCTTTTCCTCGCTTTATGCATCTGACAACATTTTAATGCCATTCACACCTCTGACCTCTTTTTCCAGTCTTCCCACTTCTGCTTCCAAAAGCTGCAAATCCTTTTCTGCCACTCTCTTTTTTGCTTGGAAGGAAAGTCTCTAGAGATCAAGTAATTCTTTCGTCCTTTCTTCTGCAAGATTCTTATGAAAGACAATAAATCTTTCAACATTTTCCCTTCTCAAAGCTACTCACCTTTATATGCAGCAGTGGACAGTGTTCAGAATGGAGGCAGGGGTTTACTCTACGGCATGTGAATATGTATAGAAGCACATTTTTGCTACATGACTAACATTACCTCAAGTTTCTTTGACCTTTGCAATATATCCAGAAATATTATAGCAATAACATTGAGAATTTATCATGGTTTTTATTGCATCAAAAATGTATTTCCCATTCCTCTATTTATTTAAAAAGGGAAGAAAGAGTCCTCCTGATTTGATATAGAACTACAGACTTCATGAACCAGAGGGCTTCAAATCTAGAATACATTGTAATAAACTATTGGCCACTTACCAGTGTGCAATTTAGGGCAGAACAAAGTGTTGTCACAGGTAACTGCATGGTGTTAGTTATCTTTCAGGTCTAGACATTCTTGATAAAGCCTGTTAGATGTTAGTGAAGAACAAGAAAAGTTTCTTTGGAAGAAACCACAGAAAAACAGCTCCCATCTTATAACCTTGGAGGGAGAAAATTGCTCATATGTGGCTGATAACTTGAGGGGCTTTAAAACATGCTGTTCAGTATTATATTGCACCATGTCATGTCAGCTATTTCTTGTAGCTTTTACAAAAGCACACATATTAGAATGTATTTTCTTCTTTAGTTTACATAATCAGAACAATTTTTCCTTTCCTGGTAAAGAATCTCTCCTTTATTTTTCAGCTTCTCTGCTTTGGCCACAGCTGCCTCATAACTTCACAGCCAAACCAACAATATCTGTTTTGGTGCCACTAAAATGCAGCAGAGACAAAAACAGACTAAAAAGGAGCAGCAATTAACAATTACTCCTTCCAGTGACTCTTCCAAGACTCAGGAGCTGCTGAGCTGGTGAATAACAGCACTGAAACTCATCCTGGGTAACCACCTCGTGGGCCTGTCTCGACAGGCCACAGTTAGATACTTAAACAGAAGGCATCAAACCCACTTGTGTCTGCTACAGCAACTCCAGGTGTACCAAATATCACTCTTCCACTTCAAGAAACAACACCCTCCTTTCTGTGCAAGTCTCCTGAGAAGTCACAAAAGGAATGATGGCACCTTGAATGCAGTTCCAGCTGATGTAGAGCAACACCTTGTTTGAACCCACCACCACCTCTGCTGCCAGGGGCATCTCAAAGGGATCTACCCCTGATGAACCCAACCATCCTCCCTGTGCCACTACTAAGGACTGAACAGATTCTTTCAAAGAAGTCCCAGCAACAGTGAAGTTATCCTATCACACAGCTACAAAACAGCAGATTAAATGTTTGCAGCCAGTCCTGACAAGTAAATCTTCCTTGAAAATAAAGCAGAGTTCAGCCTCTGTTGATTTCCTGTGGGGTATTTCCTGTGGGTTTTTGTTTTGTTTTCTTCTGAACTTCCTCAAAGTTTTGACAGGAGGAGCTCTCTGCCTGGCCAGAGGACGCACAATCAGCACTTTCCACATCCTCCCTTTCACCTGGATCAAATCCAGAACAGTTGCAATGGAAGTGAAGTTTCCTGTTCCCCCAGACATCCTGCAAGTCAGGGCTCTTGACAGGCCGTAACACAAGACTTCCAAAACACACCCAATAAAGAATAGGGCTGCCTACAAACATTCTCTACAAGAAGATGGAGAAGAGCCACGGCAGTTTTTCTTTCACCAGCAGTCAGAAAAAAATGAAGGAAGGAATTTCCACTGTGCCTCTGCAGTATAAAACAGAAGATCATACTCCACTTTCATCCCAAACATTTTCAGACTAGAGCAGCCTTTTCCCCAGCACAGTGCCTCCCTTGGCTAATAGCAACAGAAAACTTTCACCAGGGGACAGGTTGAAGCTCAGCATGGCACCAGGGACTGAGGAAAACCACACTGCTCTTCTTGCTCACCAGCTTGCTACAGCCACAACATGTTCTCCTTGATTTCTCTCACACAAAGCTTTCCAATTAAATGTGCATTTTGACCTATAAATCATCACAAGTGGCCTGTGCATATCCTCAGTTCAGGACAGATATTGAGGGGCTGGAGCGGGGCCAGAGAAGAGCAACAAGGCTGGAGAAGGGACTGGAGCACAAGTGCTGTGGGGAGAGGCTGAGGGAGCTGGGGGTGTTTAGCCTGGAGAAGAGGAGGCTCAGAAGTGACCTCAGCACTGTCTGGAACTGCCTGAAGGGAAGTTCTGGCCAGGTGGGGGTTGGTCTGTTCTCCCAGGCACTCAGCAATAGGACAAGGGGGCACAATGGGCTCAAGCTCTGCCAGGGGAAATTGAAGCTGGAGATCAAAAAAAAATTCTTTGCAGAGAGAGTGCTCAGGCATTGGAATGGGCTGCCCAGAGAGGGGGTGGATTCCCCATCCCTGGAGGTTTTTCAACTGAGATTGACCGTGACACTGAGTGCCGTGATCTGGTAAAGGGACTGGAGTTGGACCGAGGGTTGGACTTGATGATCTCGGAGGTCTTTTCCAACCCAATCCATTCTATGATTCTGTGATCCTCCGGCTTCCACTTACTGGGCAGCAGTGGTGAAACAGTGACTCTTTGAACCTCTGCCACTTTCTGATGCACCATATGAGAGAAAAGCCAAGCCCCCCAAGGTGCTCACATTGGCTCTGCTGCTCTGTGGGCCATGAGAAGGCCAACACAGGCTCTGTTCACACACTCTGCCTTACTGTTCCCTGCCATAATTATAAGGCAATTCAAACCAGAATGCAATACACAAATGGGCATCTTCAGAGGAAAAGAATCCCAAACCACACATGGTCAATTGGCCCAGATGTTTTCATTTTAAAAGCTTTCATGCCATTTCTTTTTTCCCTTCTCACCCCTTTGCCCCACCACAGTTTACCACCAGGAGCAGAAACAGCTAAGCTAAAAAGAAGCATGAATGCATGCAGCACAAAGATAGGCAGAGCAACTCCTAACTGCATGGTTATAGTTGTTCATCACATTGTATTTTGATTTTTATTTTTCTTTAACTGAGCTCAGTTCCCATTCAAAGCTTGGAATCAGTCACAGCCAGTTATATTATCATCAGCCTTTATTTCTAGTCAAGTGGCTAAATGCATCTTCCCTCCTTCAACAGAGGAGAGCTTAAAAAACTAAAATCTTCAGAAGAAATCTGCCAGCACCCACTTCTCCTCTTCCTGAACTCTTCCATCCTCACTGGGGTCCATCTCACCCAAATGTGTCTGTGCAAAAGGCTGCATGGGGGAGGTGGAAGGACAAAGCACCAGACAAGACCTGCTGTGAAACCTTGCAAACAGCTTATGTGAGGGCTGCATAAAGACAAATGCAGCTCAAAGCAAAGGTGACTGGAATGTGGCAGAATCTGGAAGGGAAAAGCTGCAGTGACACCGGGAGCAGACTGGGACTCTGCTGCTCAGCACACTTTGAGGGGGTCTGGAATCCCTCAGAGACACCAAGCTGCCTCTGGAGTGGGCAGCTTTTATCTTAGGCTGGTCTTAAAGGTTAGGAAATACAGACAAGAGTTGTGTTTGCAGGCACTGGTTCTCTGTCTAAGGACAAGGCCTGATTCCAGCTCTGTTCCCCCACAGACAGGATCCATGAGGTTAAGGAAGTTGACTGGCCTGTTTGCTCACTGTGACAGTTTGCACCACAGATCTTCTCTGTCAAACCCCAACAAGGGGCACTACTGAACCCAAACATCTCCACAGAAGTAACACACATTTCTCATTTATTTTATCACCATCATTACCCACATATTTGTGACTACATAAAAAAAGAAATCACATGAGACACTTCCAGCTGTGGTCACGTGGAGTGAGCTGAGATTCAAACACAGACTCTTGGATAACCTCCCCTCAGGGCAGGGGAGGCCACTTGATTAGCTCAGGACTAGACCAGACTAGTCCCCAGTGCTTCAAAGGAAAGCTCCCGAGTAATAATTGCTGACTGTTTAATCCATCCATCTGTGGTTTACAGTCTCTCTTACCACTCTGAATTTAAACAATGATTGAGCTCTCAAAACAATCTTTTCTGCACCAGTGCCACAGAGACTTGTGCTGATTTTGCAAGTAATTAAAGTTTCTAAGTCAGTTTCTTAGCCATTACTTACCCTTAAAAATATGCAGTCTCAATAGGAAAACAAAAAAAAGTCACAGCTACCTTGAGGTAGTAAGTTAAGCAACCTATGGGAAAGTAAAAGCCATCACTTCATGAGAGAAAACACAAGACTATAAACTTTATCATTAGTCTCTCTGTGCAATTCAGTGTTTTGCTACGATCCCACACGCTCAGAAGTTAAGGTGGAAAATGTGATAAAAAGGGAAATTATACCACAAATATTTTGCAGCAAGAAAATCTGCATTGGGAGTGAGGCAGAAAAAGTACATCCAAGGATCTCTGTGCTTGGCCTAAACAGGTTCCTCTGCTTTTTAAAGCAGCAGTTCTGGGATTGAGGGAACTGACGTGCAGCACCCACAGCACCAGCATTGCTGAACACACAGCCACGTGTCTGTAAATCACCTTTCAGCTCAAGAATCTTCCTTTGTGTTTGTTACACAATACAAGCTGTGATGCACCCTGCACACCTTCACTCACCTCCTTCAGCTCCTGGGCAACAGAATTAAGGCGCTCATTTTCAGACTGTGTGTTGGCAAGGACGTTTCTGATCTGCTTCAGTTCTGTCTGCAACTCCATAACCTTCTTCATGTAGTATTCTTCTTTGGTAGCTGATTCTTGAATCAAGGTCTCCTCTCTGCTCTCTCCATCTGCTGCTACCTTCTTGTGGTTGGTATGGGCCTGTCCAAAAGCCTAGGACAGTCAGAGAACACAGCTTTCATTAGGAAACCTAGAAGTTTGCATAAGTAACTTCAGTTTTAAAAAGCTGTAAATATTTAGCCTCATATATTTCTTTGATGCAAAGGAATGTAACCTTTTCCTGCACTGTCCTCCTCTGGGATCAGACCTCCAAATGCTATTACAGTGGCCAACACCAGGCTCTTGAAAATAAACCGCAGCACCTGAACAGGTGATTTGTGATGCACAGAATGCTTGCATAGAACCTCACACAAACCCTTGAGGGAGGGAGCAACAATAATGCCCTGACTTGTGTATGCATGGCCAGACTTCGCAAATAAAGATTTAGGCAGGGCTCTCCCCACGTGCCCTTCCAGCCTGCGCAGGGGATTGTTCAGGTGAGGCTAAGCCTGCACAGAACTGGCCCCACCGTTTCAGTCCTGAGGTCCATCTGCCATGGCCGAGCCAGCTTGGACAGTGACAGGGAAGTCCTCGGGACTGTCACAGCCCCCGGTACTGACCAGGCTGACCCTGCTGAGCATCCGAGATCTGACAGGATGGGATGGCAGGGAGGGACTGAACTGCCAGGCGACGGTCCCCACTGAGACCTGAACTCAGGACCTTGGGATTCAGAGTCCAGAGTGCTCTCCATTACACCACAGGACCGCCCCTGCCCTGACTTGAGTGTGCTGTTAAAACATGACCAGTTTCAACCAGATGACTGAGAGATGACCAGACACGGTCAGACATGCATGTTGTCTCTCTGGGGTCAGACTCCGTTCTGCAAAGGCAGGATGCCCAGCCTGTGGCTCTCCCTGGGCTGGCAGCACATTACCCGCCCTGGCACAGCTCCCTGCAGCTGCCCAGGGATTACCCTCTCCCGCCGGCGGTGCCGGGTCAGCGTCGCAGCCAGGCTGAGCCACGGGGTCACGCTGGCTGAAGTAGGTCAGTGGACGCTGCCCCAGCCTGCTCCGAGATGCCATCCCTGCAGCCTGCCAGCAAAGGCACTCAGAGGCAGCTCACAGCACAGCCTGGCTCTGTCCAGACCTGACATTTGGGATTTTTGCCGCCTCCTGCTTCTTTTCTGGGGTTTTTGTTTTGCTTGAAACACGTCCAGGTGATGGTCCCCACTGCAGTGCTGGCCCCACAGAGACCCCCGGGGCTGGAAAGGAGCCTTGGCAGGTGCTGTAGAGCAGAGCTGACCACTGTCAGCAGTTGTGTTTGTAACACACTGCCTGGCAGATGGGCCAAAGTCAATGAGATTAAAAATGCTGTCTTTGAAGTGCTGCACATGTATGTGCCACAATCCAAGCCAAGGTGTATCTGGAGCTTTCAGATGCCACAGAATTTTTGGGGATGTCCATGTGGCAGGTTTCCATAGCCAACATTAGTATGAGGCCAGGTCAAGGGCAGAGCTGCACCTCAGAGTCCTTGCCTAGTCATGCATTTTCAATTGATCATCTTTTGCCAGCTCTTCAGAAATAGATACTGTCAGTGCAGAAAAAAATCTGCTTGGAAGAGAAATAGATTTCAGTGTTTTATTAGTATATTAGAGCAGGCACATTAATAGCACAGAAACCACTGACTATGCTAGGGCTGAAAGAGCTGATCAAATATGATCTGCCTATGATTAAAGACACCCAGACATTGCTTCTATCAGACCAAAGTCCTATCAGACTCAATTTTATTTTGGATAAGCAAATATCCATTGAAGAAATTCTAGCCAGATTCACCAAGATGACCCAAGGGAAATAAAAAGCAACATATTTCAGACAGAAAGTAAAGCACCATCTGTGCAAGTCCTTGTCAAATGAGTTTCAACAAAGCAGCTTAAAAGCCTAATACCCAGGATCTCCATAAATGTTAAAGGGATAACAAAAATCATGCCAGCTTCTCAAATACACTTATCTTTTTTTCCGTAACAAATTAAGATCCACCCTTTGCAGACCACCCAGTCTCTGGCACAGAGGAAGGGGCTCTGGGCATCTCTTTGTCCAGTGAAGTGGCACCATTTGCTTGGCTGCAGGATGCCAACAAACACATAGAAGCTCAGCACACTCAGAGCTACAGTTGATCAGCCAGACCACAGAGCTCAGGCATGATTCCATCGAGGAGCTCAGTAATGCCACTAAGGGGAGGATTCTTGACAATAATTACTAATTTGCTCTTAAAACTTCTGATGCAGAGGATAGGCCTCAGGTGTATTTAACAACTGAAAAGAGAATGTCATAATTTTGCCCAAGTCACAACTGGCAGGGAGTATTTAAACATAGAAATTGCCATAGTGAATGAGACTTGGTGCTTTTTTTAATCCAATATCTTGTCTTCTACAGAGGCTAATGCCAGATGCTCCAGAGAAAGGTGCAAGAAACCACTTAATCTCCCAGAGCTGGAGATGGCCTTAAGCCTTGATGCAGAATGCATAATGTAAATTTGGAAGAGCTATTAACATTGAGCTACCCATGTAAAATATACCTTTATTTTTCATAGGTTTAGGCATTTTTGGCTTCAATAAATCCTACAACAATAAATTCTCTATTTAAAATTCTATTAATACACGATAGGTTTTCGTCAGTTTACAAGTTTCCCATAAAAGAGAACAGAAAGGCTTGAAAGTATGCTGTTAATTCCATGGTCAATCATTTACAGTTTTTCAGCCTTCCATCACAACCCTCTACACCCTGGAGACAGCAAAGTGAATCACAGAATTGACTGGGTTGGAAAAGACCTCTGAGATCATCAAGTCCAACCCTTGGTCCAACTCCAGTCCCTTTACCAGATCATGGCACTCAGTGCCACGGCCAAGCTCAGGTGAAAAACCTCCAGGGATGGTTAATCCACCCCCTCTCTGGGCAGCCCATTCCAATGCCTGAGCACTCTCTCTGCAAAGAATTTTTTTCTGATCTCCAACTTCAATTTCCCCTGGCAGAGCTTGAGCCCGTGCCCCCTTGTCCTATTGCTGAGTGCTTCGGAGCTCATTAAGTTATCACCACTTTTATGCATGAGAAGTTTTTCCATTCCCTAAGACAGTGAGACTCCCTTTTCAGAAACAGCCTTTTATTATGGCTTTTCCCAGCTAGCCCAGCCAAGGGAACTGCAGATTCAGCTCACACACACCAACTGTGGAAACCAGCCCATGGTCATCCCCACCAAAGGATGCTGCTGTTCTCTCTGAGCTCCAGTTATTTCTGCACAGCAAGGCTGTTATTTGCTCTCAGCCAGCAGGCTTGGGAAGAGGCAGCAGAGACCCTGCCATTAACTGGATGGTATTGCTGTCTGGAGGATGGAAACTGTGAGTGAATGGGCTCTGACACACACAGAACACAAGGAACACCCTTATGAGCCACAGCCATCAGGACAGGCAGCCTGGAACAATTCCATCTGTGTGCATTTATAAGGGAACACTTAAACAGCACCTCCATTCTAGCCAAGCTTTGTTATCTCTCATGTATTACCTAGAAATGAACTGCTACATCACTGATACAAAGCCGTTTTCATAATTGCAACAGACTCTGTCAAACAGGAAACCAACCTTTTAACAAAATTGTGCAAAACTACAGGGCAATGCAACTACCTGCCATGGCTACAGCCCAGACCTGTTTTGAATAAAGCTATTGAAAGGAAAACTGACTTTTTACTGCTATGCATGAAACCGCTAAGCCTTCGCACATCCCTGAGCTCAGCATCTACCCCTCCACTTTTGCTTTAAAATTATCTAAAACACAGAAATGGAAGTCAAAGTTACTCTGCTCTCCCTTCTCTTCCAAAACCTCTATTTCCATCTACCAGGGAAGCAAACTGCTCACAGTGATATTGGAATGATATGCTTTAGAATCATAGAATCAATTGGGTTGGAAAAGACCTCTGAGATCATCAAGTCCAACCCTTGGTCTAACTCCAGTCCCTTTACCAGATCATGGCACTCAGTGCCACGGCCAAGCTCAGTTGAAAAAACCTCCAGGGATGGGGAATCCACCCCCTCTCTGGGCAGCCCATTCCAATGCCTGAGCACTCTCTCTACAAAGAATTTTTTTCTGATCTCCAACTTCAATTTCCCCTGGCAGAGCTTGAGCCCGTGCCCCCTTGTCCTATTGCTGGGTGCCTGGGAGAAGAGACCAACCCTCACCTTTAGAGTATCTTCACAAAATAAACATTTCTGACATGAGGGCTGCAAAGCACCACCTTCTGCTGAACAGCTGCCCCAAGGAAATTACAAGACACTATTATTAAGGGACTATCAAAGTTCTTATCTTCCAGTTTTCCCAAGGTCAAGGCAAAAGCATTTATGAAACAAAATGCTGCCCAGGTATCTGCTCAGGTATGTCTGTAGGTACACTAGAAAGCATTTTGGTGGGCAAAGGTACAACTGGCTCTCATCTGTCTCTTCAGAAAGCTGCATGGGAGACACACTGAAAGCCCTCTTGCTCATAACCTGCTGCCAAAGCTGCAGATCAACTGAAACCCTGACAGGTTCCCCCTTGTCAAGCTGCCACCTCGTACCAGTTACACAGTCCATGTGGTCCTTCTCCTCTCCTCCCCCAAATACACTAAGGAATGCTGCCCAAGAGCTAATTAAAACATCCACGGGTAATTTATCACAATGAGATGATAAAGGTTCACCAAAATTAGTACCATTAACCAAAACACTATTTAAATCAACTCTTGTCTTTGCACCATTACTTATATCAGCAGACTCACAGCACGTAGAAAACACTGTGCTATCACAGCCCAGAAAACCTCACTGCTAAAAATCAAAGTGATTTTTACAAATATAATCTTCAGCCAATGAAGTCTTAAAATAAATCTCAAGACTTCAAAACTCAAAATTACGAATGGAAAAATCTGGACAGCAAATGGATGAGTCAGACTCATGCAAAACCTGCAATGTTATATAAAATAAGAAGCCCAGTTCACTTCAAATGAAACCCTGGATCAAACTGCATTTAAACTGGATTTAAAGTACTGATTTCCAAAGGACAGATAATAAAAGATGAAGCTTCCTATAGGTTGGATGATTACACAGATTCATCTGAAATTATCTCAGTCATCTTACAGATGCATAGATAGTTTTTTGCATGAAACCCAGCACACTGAAGGAGGCTTCCATATAAAGTTCCAGACTTGGAGAAGAAAGTTTTCCCAATTCTGTGAAGTTTAGCAAACTTTCTAAGGTATTAGGTTCTTCTTAATAAGATAGTTAAGATTTTAAACCTAACCTTTTGAAAGAAGTTGTTCAGCTGTTCACTGATCACATGAAATGTGAGGAATCTTTGGAACACGCTTCTTGGAGAGCTCCAAATGCTTCTTTCAGAACAGCCACTGACACAGAGGATGCAAAGATTGATCTCAGCCCTGCTCAAAAGCCAGACTAGGCCTTGGGGTAGTTCAGAACAGCACGGACTGATTTGACTCCAAAGCAGGTCCCAAAAATCATGAAATTCACTCAACATATGATGGTTATGCTTCTGTATTTACTGGGACTTCCTGAACTAGACTGCTAAAAACAAGAACACCACAAAGTACTGGGATGCTATCAAAAAACAAGAAAAAAGCAATGCTGGGAACAGCTTTTTCTGGGCCAACCCTGTAGGATCTCAAACCCTCTGCAAGATCTGGTGTTCCTAAAGGCCTGCTGAGAGCTGGCACGAGTCCAGGTGCTGCACAGGGATGATTAGAGGCTCTGGAACCTGCCTGGCACTGCCTCCTGGGCACTGCCTTCAGTCTGTACCTGTCTCCTTACACACACTGAACCACAGCAAGGGTGGAAGGGCAAAAAAAGGAGCCTCAGAGCTACTTAAAGCAGATGAAGAAACAAGGAAAGTCACAACCCCCCTGCCTGAGATGGTACAGAGGAACAAATAGCAGAAATAAGATCTCCGTCAGTCAAAATGACAGAGAGGTTCTTGTGCCATGGAGGAACACATTCAAGAAAACAGAAAACAATACCAATATTTCACTGAAGCAGTTTTACATGTTGCTTACAAATTGATTTGCACGTCAGTCTGTGGCAGTGCCCATCCAGAGCTACAGCTGCCTGGCCCAAGGGGTTCACTAACACTGACTGCAGTAGGGGACGTGTGGGTGGTGTCACTGCCTGCAGCTCCTTAGGGACCCACAGACGTGGAGGAAAGAGTACATTCAGACTCTGCCCATAACGCTGGGAGAGGAGGACAGACATCTGCTCTACAGCAGCAATGCTCCAAGCTGGGCAGAAACAACACAGAAGCAGCCAACAGGAATACGAGACTGTGCCAAGACTCCAGCACTGTTCCCAAGTTATCTTGGATAGGAAAATCCTGAAAGCATCAAACCCAAAGCCTTCACATGCTGATTGAGATCAGGGACCCAGAAGGAGTCACACAAACAAAATCACCAGAACTGCTGGTGACATAACAAACACCAGCCTCTTAGGATTCATTACCATTATTCAAAGTGCTGGATAATTGGATGTCTTTGTTTCTAGTACAAGTTCATGTTAAGGACAGCTCCCTGTCCAACCATTCAGATGCCGGGGGGTCCCACTCATACGCCCCAGACTGTCACTGTTGTGACAGAAGCCCCTTCGCAGTGGCAGCTTCAGTGACATGACAGGGACCACACCTGACTCTCTGCTGTGACAAACAGTTTCTCAGCAAAGTCCTTAAATGAACGCACTAGGCTTGGACAGGAAGTCTAAAGCTGCAGTGAGACACAAGTATTTTCATGTGCTCCCCTAAACATCCTAATCCTTTGAGCGTGACCTAATCCTTCTCTCCCACTGACTCAGCCCTGCTTGGCTCCCAGTCCCTCCAGCTGGGGGACCAGGATTGCTGACACCATCGGCGTGGTGGGGCATGGAGGGGCACAAACCAGGGCCAGCAGATGTTCATCCCTCCTCTCCTGACAGCTCAGCCGCCCCACTGAGACTGAAGTCCTGGACACCAGCAAGGCCACTGAGCTCAGTCACCCTGCTCCTAAATCACCCCCTCAACTTCCTTTGGAGCATTGCTTCATCTCTCAGACCTCACTGCTGCCAGACAGCAGCACCAGGAAAGCTGCAGCCCAAACACAATGGGCATTTTGTGCCATTATATTGCTAGGACAAAGTGCTGATGCATTAAGAGACTGAAATTTGAGAGGAAAAAGAAAATAAAACCTCTCAAAATCAAACTAGAGTTTTTGATACCACAAGACAAGGTTCAGATGACTTCAGAGTCTTGTGTTGCTTGAGTTAATACCATGCAGGCTCCTACATGTTCTCAGAGATCTGAGGTCAGCATGGCAGAGGAGAAACTGGCTGCAGAGTTCCCTTGCTCCAAGACACCAGCAGGGATGCTCTGGCAATGCCAGGAGGGACAGGATGGCAGCAGTGTGGTCTAGCCCTGATGTTCCCTGATGCTAAGCCAGACACAAGATTTAACAAGCCTTCAGGTTCAGCAGACAGAAATGCAAATGCCTTGTAAGATCACAATATACTGCTCACAAAGACATTCCACTGATGGGATTTTTTTAAAATGGTAAAAACACACTGGAGGCAATATTTAGAATATATTGCTTCAGTATCCTGGTGCTTGGATGAAAAGATCTGATGATAAAAGTATAATTTAGCTTGTCAGCTTTAGTTAGCCAGACACTTAAACTGCATTAACTTGCACTGGAGGGCTAAATGCACTTGTGCCTTAATCAATAGCTAAGCAACAACTCCATATACTGTTACAAGAGCCAGTAGCCAGATGTTGGCCATACTGGACACCGCTGGGAAGTGGCTGTAGCCTCCTTTCCTCAGTCAATACTCCTTCAATATGAGCCATCAGAAAAAAAAAAGCTGAGGGATAAAACACAGTCTGAATCAACCCAGTGGAAATGGCTCAGAGCAACGCACAGGCACTTTAAAATCACCAGCACCTGACTTCTTTGTTGCAAGGCATGAGTGCTCCATTTCCATTGCTTTTGTGATGTGGTAAGTAGGATCCTCTCCCAGGTGTGACCCAAGGGATTACCGAAGCTGAGAGCTTGGCTTCAGGTGTGGAAATTGCTGAAGCAGCTAAGAAGCAGTTTGTTTCCAGAGGGACTTTATGAGAAAAGGTGTTAACCTGACAGCTCCTGAGTCTGAGGCACACACAAGACCCAGCATGAGGAGCAGCCACAGCATTAGTTTCTCTCTATTCCCTCTCCACACCCTCCTGTACCTGCCCTTGCAGGTCCTGGCTCGGGTGTGACAGAGCTACTCCTCTGCCCACTCCCTCCTCGGCAAGGCCAGCAGCTCAGAGCTCTGCTTCTCTGGCACTCCCCCACCAGTCTCTGCCATTCAGACTGCTTTCTTCATCTCAAAGTTGTCATACATGGACACCTGCCCATGGCAACACCATCCCTTTGTTTCATAAAGGCCATGCACCAAACATGAAGTAGCAATTATTTCTGGATGCTCTTGACCGATGCTGAAATTTCTTAGGCTGCCCCAGCCCATCACCCCATTGTGGAGTTAAAATTTGAGGTAGCTCCTTAGTATACAGAAAAAACATGATAAGGAAGTGAAAAGGTTGATCTCTCTCATTTAAAGTATCTGACATGTCCTCCCACAAAATGACCCCACAGGCGTCACAAAAAGCAACACTTTTGCTCATGCAGAAAGAGAAACATAAGTATCAGCTATTTTAAACTACCCCTTGATTCCCCACATCCTGCTTAACTGCACTTTCACACCAGTAGGGATGAGAGAACCGGGGAATATGTTAAAGCCTGTCCCCTGCCCCACCATTCCCTTGAGGGGGACACAAGGGCAGGCTGGCAAGGGAACCATGTCCAAGTACCCCTGGGAGCAGCCACCCATTCCTTTGCCCCGGTGGCAAGGGCAGTCCTGCAGACTGCCCGTGGCCTGCCCTGCTCTGCAGACAGACTGAGCTGCAGGTGGGTCTGGCCATCCTGCACCATCATCTGTCACAATGAGGTCACACACTGCCAGCCAGGAGCTCTGTGCTGTCATGGAGAGTGAGATCAAAAAATTGGTCACTGATTTGTCACATGGTACTGATCCACATGTGACACACGCTGGGTGTTGTGCTATATGAAACAGAGCCGTGAGTAATAACACACACTTCAAGATACAGTGTTTGGATTCCATGCAAGGAGCATTAAGCACAGGGAATTAAAAATTGACAGCTCAAATGAAGAAATTGATGTTGCAGACTTTAGTGCCTCGGGTCTGCTTTCTGAGTAAGGATCTGCATGATGGGCTCTTGCACCAAACTGCAGAAGGGTCCCACTCACCGTAATCCACATACAAAACACCAGCTAAGAATTTACTTGTACCCCTTGGAATGGGCTGCTCTCAGGAGATGCTGGACCGAGGGAAGTCACAAGCAACTTGCTGAGGCTTTATAAGTTACCTGTAACTGTTTATGCTCTTTCCAATCCTGGAAATTCACCTCTCACAGAAAGGAGTTGCAGCCCATTTTTTACGAAGGAAACTGAGGCAGAAAGAGGTTTAAGGCCTTACCTCAATCAACATGAGAGAAGGAATAAACAAAAAGCCTGCAGAATTTCCTGACCAGGCAACCTTCAGCTTTGTTAGTCTGCCTCTTCACAAGCAAATCCCTCCATCAGGAACTGATTCCTGCTTGCACACTGTGCTGCACTGCAGTGTCTCACCATCCTGCCTGTGCCAGGGCACCACAGTGCTGAACAGAGTGATGTGCAAGCAGGTGAGGAGAAAAGGCTGGTCAACAATGTGACAACACCAGCTTGCATAAAACCAGATCACCAATTCATATCTTACCCCAAATTAGCACAGGTATGAAGAGCTACATTAGAAAGGGAGAGTGGGACAAAAGGAATAGAGAAAAAAAATCATCCTACACTGGTCATGCAGTCTTTTCTTAGCTGGGTCTGGTGCAGATACAGCTTCATCAATCCTACATAAAAAGAGCAGAATTTTCCTGTCCTCATCCCAAATTCTTCTCTCCCAAAGATTAAAGTTAATATGACAGGGGAACAAACAACAAACTAAACCATCCTTACTCACAAACTGCTTCCTAATATTAAATGCAGAATATAATTTTTTGCAATTGCTTCCCTTCAGACAGTCTCTACTAAGTAAGAAAGTTAAGTATTAACAGCTATAAATCTCCAGAGACTGTTTTTATTCCCAGCTCTTCAGTAAATTTCCTGTATGACTCTTTGGACAGCCATTCCATTGCTTTTGGCTTCAGCTTCCTGACCCACAGTAGGGAAACGAGAGTCCCAACCCCTGTAGAGTACAGAATAGTAGTAAATCCACAAAAAAAAAATAAAAAAGGTCAGCAACACAATAACAAGTTTTGCTTTTATACTTCATCTTTTTTTCTCTCCCATTGTGTGAAGAAGCAGGTGAAATCAACCTAAGCACTAGTCTAAAAATGTACTTCTCTAGAGAAGAGATTTATCCAGCCGATACAGAAGGAAGGACAAACCTCACTGTGGTAACACTGCAGCACTTTTATGCTCTGCAGCAGTTTTCAAAGGAAATCCCTGCATTGGTATTTCTTCATCAAACTTTGTCATAAGCTCAATTTGCCAGGAAGGACACTTACTTTTGGACCCCATAATGAATGTGAGAAGGTTTTGCACACTCTTGACCTGCACCCTGAGCCATGACTAGCAGTTCCCATCACACAGCTGGCAAGGGCCACCTCTTCAGCAGTGTAATCCACAGAAGGAGCACATTTACATCATTATATCCAGAGTCAGATGACTGAACAAAAAGCAATTATACAAGAGAGCATTTTTTTCATTTCAATTGGATCTTCTGCCCTGCAAAGCAGCACCACAATGCTCACGAGAACCAACCCATATTCACCAGCAGTAATTCCTCAGGCAATTACCTCAATAACCAATTTTCTGAGATTAAAAGGTAATCTTCAAAAGTATATGAGGGGTTTGAAAAACAATGAAAACAGGATCAATCCAACACCATAAAGTATGCTGGCAGCAAACTCTGCAAGTCCTGCCCAACCACAAATGCCCCAGAGTCAGAACGGCTCATCCCAGCAGGCCCTAATTAAGCACTGTCACTTGGAAGTGAGAGGCAGGCCATCACTGGAGGATTGCCTACAGCCTACACACCCAAGTGGGCATGTTTTTCTTTTTTAACTTTTCCATAAAGGAATTATGAGTGAAAATAGGACATCATTGTCCCTTGTGCTCATTTCTTCTCAAGTGAAGCCTCCCTTGCCTGTGCATGTCCTCCAGCAGCGTTAACCCAGCCAGGAAGTGCATTTCTCCCCATTTTCCAGGCTGTGCATCCAGCCACACGTGATGCTGAAATGTCAAGCAGAGAGGGGCAGTCTTTAATAAATGCCACACTGCCCTTTTCTCTACAGTGAAACACTGCTATATGATGCTAATTGTGCTCAACAGATGAAGCAGCATGAGGCATTAACCCTTGCCTTCACTCACCCAGTGATGTGTAAGGGCTGCTTCAGCCCTTGTTATCACAGTCACATGAATGTGGCTACTGCACCACCACAAGCAGAGAGGAATGTGCATATGTTCCTTCAAGAGGCACCTCAGGAAGAAGAGGAATTAGTTTCAAACTTACTGACTGGAAAAGCTGGCATAAATACGGGAGAAAGGCAATATAGAAGAGCCTGTCAGAAAAGAAGCCCTTGCCTTTTTCTATCAAGTCTGAAAAGAAGTGATGTCCATGTGCATGTGTGGACCAGGAGGGCAGCACCACGCACATACCATCACCAGAGGAAACACACACAGCGGTGCCTGCTCATGGTTCAGGAGCACTCTATTAGATCCGTTTCTCCTTCTTCTCTCCTGAAAATCAAGAAAGATTTGCAGGAACTTCCCCCTTTAGAAGGTTATCATTAGCTACTCCTGCAGTAAAAAAGTGGTTTATCCATCAAAAATTAAACAGAACCCAACCACCCAAATAAGAAAATGTGCCATTAATCAGGATGTCCTTTTTTTTCCTAAGTAAGGATGAAACTCATGAGATCAAACACCAAACAAGGCATTTTATTTTCAGTAGTTCTTTACAAAAACTCAAGAGAGAGAGGTTCAAGCCTTCCTTCCCTTCACAAGGCTCTGCACTGATTGGCAGAGATCAGCACACATCCTACACTCCTTCAGCTGCAGGCACTGAACTGTGATCAGGGTGCACCCGCTCCCTTTGGTGTCAGTGAGCAAAGCCAGCCCTGTCAGGACTCATTACTGTCCCCTCTGACTTCCAAGGGCAGGTCCTGGAGAGCTTGAAGTGAAAAGCCAAAGGACACTGGTCACAAGGTATTTCATTCATGGCTGCTCCCTCCTGCCCTGAGGGACAGTGGGCACCGCCTGCCCCTGAAGGTGTGAATGCCAGTTTTGTGTAACAGCTCAAGCTACAAATCAGCGAATACACATGAATCCTCCGCAAATGTGGCCTCTGGCACTCACCAGCACATGTGACTACTGATGTGAAAAATACATTGGGTTGGAAAAGACCTCCGAGATCATCAAGTCCAACCCTTGGTCCAACTCCAGTCCCTTTTCCAGATCATGGCACTCAGTGCCACGGCCAATCTCACTTTAAAAACCTCCAGGGATGGTGAATCCACCCCCTCTCTGGGCAGCCCATTCCAATGCCTGAGCACTCTCTCTGCAAAGAATTGTTTTCTGATATCCAACATTTGTGACAGTGTGGGGCATTCCCTCACCCCCAGTGTCCTGTGCTGGACACAGTGGGCAGGATGGTGCCCCATGGCCACCTCAGAGCCTGCTGCTGCCTTCACCATCAGCCACCTTCCTGGGAAAGACACATGGCCACCAGTCACCCTCACAGCCTGCCTTGGAGTAAGTGCTGAGCACCAGCTACTCCAGCTATTCTCAGCGACTGCAATGGGCACTCAGCCAAGGCTCAGGGGGTCTTTTTTTCTTTTTTTTCTAAGAAAAATGACTGTAACTGTAGCAGGGAAGGAAAATGAAAAGGCTCCAAGTTCATTCTACTGAGCTTAAATTAGAGAGGAATGGGGGTTTTGGTGAGCATCCATTTGTGCTTTCTTATAAATAAAGAGAAGGAGCATGTGGGGGCAGGAAGGTGAGAGGGAGCAACACAGAAGTCAACAGAAAAATGTACTCCTTTCAGGATGATTTCCAGTCTGATGGGTTAAGGAAAAACATAAACCAGGCTATCCCGAGGCATCTTCCCCTCCTGTGCACCATAACAGAACAATGAACTAATGGTCCTTTCTGCTGCCAGCAGACACTCCAGGCCCCGAAAGGCAAATGGAATCTGTGGGTGAAGGACTTAATGCTGCTGAACACCATCACTGTTTAGGAGCCTGACAGCAAAGGAGACAAGACACTACTTACTTAGAACTGCAAAGAGTGTCCTTACCTGCCCACTGCATAGCTCAAACTCACTCTTTCTAGAAAACACACTACAGAAATTTTGATCATTAATTGCTGATTTTTAAACCCTTCTGCTAAATTTGATGGAATGATTTATTTGTACAGGCCTGTTCACAACGTCAGTCTGATCCTGTCAGGCAGGTCACTGTGTCTTCATTTTCCTCTGCATATTAATCCAGAAGTGGCTGCAAGTGGATTCTGAACAGTGGTGTCCTGTTAGACTGTCACTCCTCTGCAGGCACTTGAGCTGAGCAACTGTCAGGACAAGTATTACAAATGACAGTGCAGAAATTCAATGTGGGCATTACCTACAATGAAATAATTTTAGAAACTGAAAACCAGGAGCAGTGACCTGTAAACATTACACCAGATCTCTGGCAGCTGACCTCAAAGAGTAACTCGTTAAAGTCCATTAATAGTCCTGAGAAGGTATGTGGCGAACCTTCAAAGGGTGCAATGGATACCAAAACATTAAAAGCAGCCTGTTCCTTCTTTAAATGTAAGCTCTTTACTTAAAACTCAGTAAGATCATACTGAAATTGCACACTCCATAAAGGACAGTGCAGAGTTATTTTAAGTACTTGCCTCACGAAGCCTTTGTTATAATAATTTATAGAACTAAAAACATTTATCTAGTGCAGTTAATCACAGACACCCATTGCTGTCCAGCAAGTGCATGACAAATATATCACTGGAAACTGAGCAAATGCATCATGGAGGTGCCTCTGCTGATATCATTGCCTCCCTTATCTTCACCTTCAACCTATGGACATAACTTGACAGTGAGGTAATTACTAACTAATATTCAACAACACCAGCATTGCCCCTTCTATGTGTGTGCTAATTTGTTCTTTTACCCTGAGCCTTGTGTAGGCTCCACGATGCTTCTCCAGAGTCAGCTGAGCTTTTGTTACCATTAAAGCTTCTGCAAGAGGATGAAAGAAAAATCAAACGAGGTCTTGATCCTCTAAACATGTGTGGTGATGGTATTTAAAGTTAGAAGGAGTTTTATTTAAGGATGATAACTTACAAACTTACAGAAAACAACGCATAAACTTATAAAAACCAATTTATACTTAAAAAAGCTGGTAGATGCATTATGTCATTCACATCAGATGAAAATGGAAATAGTTTAATTAGCCCCCCAACCCCTAAGAAAAATCTTTTTTGTTTCTATTTGAACATCTGCAGTTTTTCTGCAGTCTGAGGCACATCCAGTGGGAATGTGTGTGGCCTCTTGAGTCACAGGTGTGGCCAAGCTCCCCTTGGCAGGCCCTGATCTCCAGCCCAGCACCACCACTGCTTCATGCAGAGCCTCAGCCCCCCACCTGGCTGCCAGTACAGCCCTCAGCTCCTCATTTGTTCCTCACCATCACAAAAGCTCTCACAGTTCCACAAGTTTGGGACCAGGCTCTTTCTCCCACATTCAAACACCCCCAAGGGGCCAAATGCAAACCTGAGCTAAGCAGCAGTAGATTCACAAACACCACAGCTCACAGAAGATCCAGCACTTTCAGGGAAATTGTGAGGCTTTTCAAAACATTACATCACTTCCTACCATGTCAGCCCACTCCACACGGTCACCAAACCTCCTCCGAGAGGTGATGCAACAGCGAAGATCTGTGCACACTCCAGGGAAGAGTCCAGCCCTTGATCTGGCTTTGATTCTGTTAAAAATAATGGTTTACACTTTCTTTGGTGAAAGCCCAATTAACACACAAAGTAATTCTATAAAATGTTGAGGTTTGAGGTGGAGATGGATTAGTCCTTCCACAGCAGCACAACCCTGCAGCAGAGCTTGCTTATCCTCAGGTGCCTGTAGGTAATAGACTGTAAGGAAACAAAGTGACACTGCAGAAATCTGGGGTATCAGGCAGAATGTACTGCTGTAAGAGCCTGCTGAACGTCCTTCCACGTGTGGCTTAACTACAGAGTTGAGAGAAGTTGCTCCAACATTTATGAACTACTTTTCTATACCATTAGCATAAAAATAAAACTCAAGATATAACATCCTTGTTCCCACACAAGAAAGATTACTTATTAAATATGAACACAATCCACTTATGCAACCAATGTTTAATTGCAGGCTTCTAGGAGGTCGAGCAAGAGTTTAAGCCGGCGCCAAGGGAACTGCTCCCTGGCTCAGCAGCCAGGCTCAAGAAATTAGTTTTAACCTCTCCCTCACCTCCTCTGCCCCAACCCAGCATTTGCAATTAGAGAACTGAGATGATTGTTTTAACTGGGAGCAAGTTTGAGCATATAGGGATGAGAACACACAGCTTCCACTCACCCTTTAATTATTGGTAACTAAAGGACCACACACAGAGCAGTGAGGGAAGGCTTCTTCCATTCTCTTCCTGCAAGGGTTTGCTTCCCAGCCCAAGGCCTTTTATCTGTATGGCTAACAGTGAGCATTGAATCCTCCAGTGATATTTAAGTACACGTTTTCCTTCTTTTTGAATACAATAGCTAATAGCATTAGCACCTCTTTGCATGAGGAATCCTCCTGACTGAGAACACTTGCCTGCTGTGTGGACACACCCACTCCGGAAATAACGTGAGGAAGTCACATCCTGCAAAACATATTTAATGTAAAACTCATTACCCTGCTTGTCGACCAGCACAGTGGCTTCCTCTGGTGTGGCAATAACAGCTTTCATCAGCAAACCCAGCTCCGCAAGGAGCCAGATATACGGCTGAGTAAACACAGCCCAGTATGTGTAAATACCTGTAGGTTGTTGGTACCAGAATGAGCCAAGACATGAGTCACTTTGGGGGAAAAGAAAACAAATTTTTAAAATCTCAGATTAATTATTTTTAATACGTAAGCAGGGTTTTAATCACCAAAGGAGACTGAATGGTAAGTAAGGAATCACTTCTTGCACATGTCAGTTACCTGGGATCTTGGCTGCTCATGTACCTTGTACACAAAGAAATTTGAAAAACCAAACTGATTAGTCAGGCTTTCTGTTCTAAGTGGTCTTCAGTCATTCTGACACACACACACACAACTGCACAAGGCATATCATCAAATGTACCATCATACCTATTTCTGCACTGCTAAAGCAGAATTTTTCTTGTTATCTAATTGCCCTTTCATTATGAGCTCCATACACCTGAGTAGCACATTTATTTTCCCCTTAGAACCTAAGCAAAGGTCCAGAGAATTTAATCCAGCTACCACTGCATAACCTTTCTTTTGTGTCCAGCTAATACAGTATTTACAACAAAATCCAGAGAAGTCTCTCAGTTCCATTTCAATGTTCTGATTGCGGCCTACAATCCAGGCCTTACACCGAGCTACAGCACCGCCCCCGACAACCCATCACGGTTGTGCATTGCTTAAAAAAATGAGCATTAGATATTTCTGGGCCTCTGTTTTAAGGTTTGAGTTAAAAAGCAAGAAGCAAGAGGGACAAAACACAGCTTTCTCCTTGTAATCCCATTTTTACAGACTGCAGAGAGCAACTGCAGAGCTGCAGCAGCCACAAGGCCAAGTCACTGGTGTGCACCAGTTAATCTGGAGCACAGGGCTCAGCCGATGCTTGAGGTGGTTCCCAGGGTGCTGCCCACCACCCTCAGCTGCCAGAGGGGTGAGTGTGGGTAATGATTCCAGGGCAGGGCTTTACCATCTTTGCCAAGGCTGGTGAAGGGACTGGGGCACAAGTGCTGTGGGGAGAGGCTGAGGGAGCTGGGGGTGTTCAGCCTGGAAAAGAGGAGGCTCAGAGGTGACCTCAGCACTGTCTAGAACTACCTGAAGGGAAGTTCTGGCCAGGTGGGGGTTGGTCTCTTCTCCCAGGCACTCAGCAATAGGACAAGGGGGCACAATGGGCTCAAGCTCTGCCAGGGGAAATTGGAGTTGGAGAGCAGAAAAAAATTCTTTGCAGAGAGAGTGCTCAGGCATTGGAATGGGCTGCCCAGAGAGGGGGTGGATTCCCCATCCCTGGAGGTTTTGAAACTGAGCTTGGCCGTGGCACTGAGTGCCATGATCTGGTAAAGGGACTGGAGTTGGACCAAGGGTTGGACTTGATGATCTCGGAGGTCTTTTCCAACCCAATTGATTCTATGATTCCATGATCTCTTAAAAAGGGGAGGACAAATGCATTTCCATCTGCTCAACTCTATGAGACACTTTCTGGAGGAAAGGGGAGGATTAGGGAAGAGAGAAGTACAAAACACAGGAGGAAATGAAGCTCTGGTGCATGACTTGAGCACTGGCAAACAGGAAGGAGGGGCCCCAAGGGGCCCCACTGGTGCTGTGGGTCCCCCCAGGGCGCTGTGCAGGCGGGGGAGGGAGCTCCAGCACACGACAGCACAAGCACACGGGCAGCTATTTTTACACAGCCCTGTCAGGGTTAGAGCAGCCACTGCTTATTTTGGAGCAGAATGCTTGTCAAAATAGAGAAATAACAGGCATTGTCCTGGCTGGCAAGAGGTTTTGCTAAATTGGGCAGCACAACAGACAGCCCTGCACACCATCACACACATGCTGAAGGTCCTGCCCCTCTGCCCAACCCACCCTGGCAGGATGCACTGGCCCGAAAACACTGCACCCAGGTTCTCCTGGGATGGGTCACTGCTCTGTGGCATCTGAGGGGTCATTATCAGCAGCAAAGCAAGCGCCTCCTCTGTTCAAACATTCAAATACTTCTCATACTTCCCATGATTTAAGTTCAGTTTTGTTTTCCACCTATGAGCAAACCCACAGTCTCCAAAGCCCAGACCTGATGGTATCATGGATTTCTTCATCACCTCTTACATACATTGCTTTAATAGTTATAGAATGTTAGCAATTGCCATCATCAGAAAGATTCCTGGTTGCTTTTTATGCTCTTGGGCCTTTTCTTTAAATAGATAGAAAGTAAATTCTCATTCTGTACTATAAATAAAAAAAAACCAACCTTGTAACAGTTTCACATGCATTTACCTCCACTTTGTAGACACATGATCAGTGTATTTCCAGCTACCTGAGGATTAACAATAAGGTACCACCCACCTTGTTATCCAGACCTCAGACTTTATCACAGTCTCCACTCAAATCATAGATATGTCCACATTTGCCATCAGGTAACAAGAAGGGGATTATCTGTCATTATCACTCAGACAACCACAATCAATCCAACCCTCCAGCACTGGGCTTTGCTTATTAATATTGAGTAAACATGCAATTATGACAAACAACTGCAATTCGGTAGAACTTTAAAGAATTGTTTAGGACCACAAGACACATCAACACACTGATGAAATCAAGACTAACACACGCCCCTTCTTTTATTTCCTTGACAGAGGCTTCAGTGCCTTGACAAGTAATGGCATCAGAAGGAGCCACAGAATTCCACATGCAGCCAGGATAAAAGGCACATCTAACATTAACCACCCTGACATTCCCAAACAGGGCTTGAGGTCTGTCTTCAAAGCATGGCCAAGCTTCCTTCCTGCTTTGTGCATTCCTCGTGGCTGTCACAGCCACACATTAGCCAGCTGTGACAAGGTGAGAGGGAAAACCCTCCTTCCCAGTCTGCTCAGGAACTCCACAGGAGCAAAAAGCAGAGCCTTGGAGTTAACGACTCACAAATACCATTTTTGCCACTTCCAGCTGTATTTGCTGGCTCAAAAATGCAACTTTAGAGCAAAGTCTTTCCCGTTCCCACTACCTGTCCTGAATTTTACACCAAGGGATTAAGTTCTTCTTTCATTTACAGGAATGTAAGTGGAAGATAGTAAAGATTTTGACTGATAGACACAAGTATAGAAAATGGACCATATAGGAAGATATTCCTGAGCTATCACACATGCTGCAGTTAGATCTTGATTGTATCTCAGAAAAACCCCAAGCATTTGGTAGATTTGAAATCTTTCCCAGATGTGCAAGGATGCCATTCTGATGGGGATTTCTCTACACCTTTTTGTACCATTGCTGGTTTTAGTAAAACAGCTTAAACACAACAAAAAACCCTCACTCAATACAGATACTATTTTTTCCCCATGGTCAGTGCTAAAGAAAAAAATTTCAAAACAAACTCTCCATTCTTCAGCTCTTAATGATTTTAATAAGCATCATGTGTTGTTCAGAATTCCAAAAGATTACAAATTCCAGGCAGTGACTGCAGAGGTCCTGCTGTTATGAATTACAGATCCCCATTAAGAGCACAGGCCCTTTAGTGCTTGCCCATCTTGCACTGCACCAAGGCCCTTGTGTTTAAACCTTAAGCATGCCCTAAATTAGAACTCTCCAAACAATGAAATTATGTCACTTTACAGAATCTTGCAGCCCCTTTGGCCAATTCATGTTTCTTCAAGCAGATCTATATTTAACCCAGCGCCTTCTGAATTTCCTGTTTATCTGTCACCCCTAAGTGCAGAGCTCTCCTCACAAGGCTTCAGCCTGACTCACACACAGAAATTGCCATTGTTAACAGCAGAGAACCTTCTCCAGCAGAGCTGCTGCAAAGCTGGAGAGATGGGAGTCACCAGCTGCAGGCTGGCCCAGCACCCTGTCCAGCCAGAGTCAAAGTGTTTAGCCTTGGGGGATCCATCACTTCCCTGGGGAGATTATTACAATGGCTGATTGTTCTTATTGTGAACAATTCGCCCCTTGTGTCCAATCCCAGATGTGCAGTCAGGTTCAAGCAAATTGTGGAAGAACAGGATAAGGACTGAATGCTAAACTGCCTTTGTAACAAGTGAGGCTTGATCGAAGCTTCCACCTGAGAGCAACCACAGCACTCAGAAAACTGAACTCCTGGTATGTACTTCAAGAAGGACTGTGTAAAGCACAGACTTTTTCTCATACAGAGGCTTCTCAGATTTAAGCTTTGCCCAGGGAAAGAAGTGGATGAGTCTCATCACTTGGAAGACAGAGCTGCTCAGTGCAGTGGGAGACCTTTCCTCAGCAAGGCCCAGTGTGTAGAACCAGGATAAGGTCAGGAATTCTCAAAACTGGATGCAACCTGAGAAACCCAAAGATGGCTTATGAACATGGTCTGCTCCTGACTTCTGAAAGCTTTCACAGGAACCATCATTAAAAGTAAAAAAGGAAGAAATCCACACCAAAAACCAAAATGGGTCTCCAGAAGGCACACAGACAAACCCCTCAGTGTTCAGCAGTCCATCCTTGGCAGCACTGCAGCAGCAGGAAAGCAACAGGAAGCTGCCTTCAGAGTGCATTAGTCATACACAATCACTGGCTACTGAAAAGAGAGTAGAATTAGTTAAAATAAATGACTGATAGAACAAGAGTCTGATTATTTTTGGAAATGGCAAAGGGCAGGGTTTTTTTGTTAATTAAAAGACTAAGAGGAGAAGTCATACAGATTTTTAAATTAATGGCTGAACTGTAAAGCACCTCATCAGAGAGGGAAACAATAAAACAAAAACCTTGAAAGTTAAAAGATACATCAAAACTTGCAGGATTCAATACAGAAAAAAAGGAATTACCAAATTCTTCAGAGAATTGCTCAGCAGATATTTAATACATGCAAAGAGCTGTTAACTACGGTTACAAATTAACAAAAATACAGATCATTACAACAAGTTCCAGAAGAGTGTCTTGAAAAACCCCTGTCTTGGGAGCCCAAGGCCAAGGTCTGACACCTGCAATGCCAACAGTGCTTTGGGGGATCCACTGAAGAGCAAACATGCATCAAAACTTGCAGGATTCAACACAGAAAAATAGGAATTACCAAATTCCTCAGAGAATTGCTCAGCAGATATTTAATACACACAAAGAGCTGTTAACTACAGTTAGAAATTAACAAAAATACAGATCATTACAACAAGTTCCAGAAGAGTGTCTTGAAAAACCCGTGTCCTGGGAGCCCAAGGCCAAGGTCTGACACCTGCAATGCCAACAGTGCTTTGGGGGATCCCTGAAGAGCAAGGAGGATGTTCAAAGAGCATGATGGATTCACACCCAGTGACAAACTGCCAAAAACATTACAAAGGAAAGGCCTGGCTCAAGCTTTAGCAATCTGTTCAAGATTGTCAAGGACAGGAAACCTGAATAATTTACATTGTTATTTTATTCCAAAGCCCCCAGACATTCAGAATTAAAAGGCAGCAAATCAAGTCCATGACTTTTGGAGACTCTGGAAATAGATCACAGTTAGAGCTCCTAAAATAGCTGGTGGAATACACCTTTCCAAAGCTAAGTGAAAACATAAATCTTGCATTTCATTACAGAATTAATTTCCAAGTAATATGATTGACACTTTGTACGCACATCTACTGAAGTTATTTCCCAGCCCCTCCAGACAAATTTAAAAATAATTACATATTTTTCATGATCTCAGGAGATAGGAATCTCTGTTTTGCTGCCTTGCTCCACGGGTAATTGCTTCCAACTGCAGACTCGGGTTTGAAGTGCTCCTGATGCAGGTCCAGCAGGACTGCACGCCCAGGGTGCAAAGGTGTGCAGAACTCTGAGGTTTGGGTGGTGCCACCAGGGGAAACAAAATCCTGACCACAGATAGCAGAGCCCAAATTGCTTGTTCAACACCATAAGACAGAACCCAGCACAAAGACATAAGGGCTAGGTTCAGACTCTCTTTTTTTTAAGCATGAAGCGACAATCAAGTATTGCTCAAACATAAAAAGGAAGTCTTTTTCTTAACTCTGAATGGATCTAATTCTATTTTCTTGTGCTCACAAGTTCATCATAGCCCTGATTCAGCAGGACAGGAGACTGCAGCAAAGCAGAGCTGAGCAGCAGGAGCAGGAGGAATGTTTACATTCCTTGGCAGTGCTCTCAGTGACTTCTAGACCCAGTGAAAAGAAACAAATGTCATTATCGTCTTGAAAAAAAAATTATACAGAAACCTTCATTTGGGATTTTGGCCATGTGAGGGAACATCACTTTTAAACTGCTGCAAGGATAAATTCAAAGGCCGCTTGCCAGCAGCACAGCTGTTGAGACAGTTGTTCTGGTTTGCCTGTGTTTTTGTTTTCCACACAGGGAATGTTTGTGACAGATTTGTACCATCCTCCAGCCAGGCCCTTCACATCGGTGCCAAGTGAAAACCTGTCTTTAAACAACTCAGCACATCTTGACTCAAGTTTTGACCTCACATTTACTAGGAACAAATGCAGGTTTCATTGCCTCTAATAATAATCCAAATATCTCAGTGAAGACTCAGCTGCCCACAGTCAGCTGTACCTGTGAACCCCTCTGCCAGTAGCCAGCCAGGACCACCACTCTTACATAGTAATAGGAGATTTTATAAAATAGTTTATTTCAGATCCTGCTGCTGGAATTATCCCACCAAAATTCCACAAATTATTCACCCACTTCCCTCTCCAAGGAACTTGTGCTAAAACATGGAATCAAAGCAAGCTTCTGGGTGTGCTCCACTGATGAGCTGGGCACAAATTAGTGTCCCCATTCCCACTCCCTCCCTCTATACCACTCAACTGCATTTTCTTATTTAAGAACCTTTTTTAAAAAAAATCCACACATTTATAAGCAAATAAACTTTCTGACTGCATCTTTCTCTACAGACACAGTAATTCCACTAAGGAGAGATCTAAAAGCCCGGTGTTAAGAAGGGCTCAAAAGACAGCCCTGCCCTGTGCCCAAGGGGGAAATTTGTTCCATATCACCTGTATTAATCCAGATCAGCAATTCCAAGAGAGGTGAAAAGTCAAACCCCTCCTCTCTGATTTACGTTGTGACAGTAGCCTTATGTCAAACAACAATAATTTAACCACAGTTTTACGCACAGTCACCTTGATTAACACAAACCAATCCCTACTGCCAGGACTGATGGCTTCAACACAACACCTGCACAGCCCAGGGCTGGTGAGCTGATCCAGCAAAGGATTCCAGCAAGGAAAAACCTGCTCCCAAGTTTCACACCGAAGGCAATACAAGGAAGGGGTAAATAACTGCTTCTCCTTATGTCCCGTAGGGGACTTTGGAGTTGGATCTACACAGACAGACCAATGAAAAAGTGCGAGTCCTCTCCACAGGCAAACCATCCAGACCATTGTTGTTGGTTGGACAGTGGCCCAAACAATAAGCTGTTTTTAGAAAACCAGGGATTCATCCTCTTATGTGTCATGAGGGAGGGATTTAGCCTTAATTTAGCACCATTTAGAAAAGATTACCCTTTAATTGCAATAGGAGTTGGCAGACACTGGCAGCAATGAAAAGCCTTTATCCTGCAAAGCTTCCAGGCGGTCAGTGACAGCTCCCAGGCCAGCAGCAGAGCCGGCCCACGCTGTTCCAGCCCACGCCATTCCAGCCCACACTGCTTCCCAGCCCATGCCATTCCCCAGCCCACGCCACTCCAGCCCATGCCGTCCCCCAGCCCACGCCGTCCCCCAGCCCACGCCGTGCCCCCAGCCCACGCCGTGCCCCCAGCCCACGCCGTGCCCCCAGCCCACACTCCAGGCCAGAGGAATGCAGAGGCCACCCGGCTGTGTCACAACTGCAGAGACAAACCCCTCATTCATGGGCATGCAGAGCAGGAGGGGCATGTGGGGCTGTCGAAGGGCACGAGACAGAGAAGGCGCAGCCTCCGCGAGGGCTCAGCTGTCAGTGCCTTCCAGGGCCCTGCCCGGGCTGGGCTCTGGCTCCAGCTCGCTTGGGCAGAGATGTGGTGTTGGGGACATGCCCACTGCCTCCCTTCTGGTCCCAGTCTCTGCTAACCTCAGCTCTGCCATTCTCTGGTGGAAGGCAAGAGAGGAGTCATGCTATACTTTCAGCTCTGCCGAAGAAGCAGCACGACAGGGTGTAGGGTTGCCAGATCCCTGCCAAGACCCAGGAGATCATCTCACCACCCAGTCTCAAAGCCACTCAGGAGCCTGTTAAAAATGTCATCTAATTTGGAGCAAAGCTAAATGCTCTTCCAGACTGGGGTCCAGGAAAGTGTCACTCTTGTTCAACAGATTTTGCGGCAGCAGTAACATCTGTCTTACATCTGTGCTGGAATAATCCCAGTTTAGGCTGGCATAGGACATTCCAGATCCTACTGCTCTTTAACTCAACATAGCTTTATTTCTAAAAGTTCAATGAAAAGCAGTAATTTCTATGCACAGACAAAGCCTTAAGCCAAGGTTTAACACTCTTCCCCTCCATATCTTACCCATGGCTGGCAGTGTGTGGCATTTCTGACAGCCCTATCCCTGAAAGACGAAGCCACTGTTCAGCTGCTGAGCCACCTGAACTCACTGGGAACCAGGAAGGGGAGAAAGAGCTCCCAGCAGGGAGGCTGGTGAAGACAATTGTCAGAAAAGGACTGATTAGATGAGAAGCCATGAGAAGGAACAGTGCCAAGGGAGAAAGCAAATCTTGTTAGGAGGCAAAGAGTATGTGTCCAAGGGAGAAGGTAAGACAGTCAAGACAGTGGCGCAGGATAACAGTGGAAACAGGTAGATCAGAGACTGAAAAGGAGTTCAGTAGGAAACCAAGGAAGAAGAACAAAACCAGGAGGACATAGGAGTAGCTGCTTGACCATTTCAGATACGAAGGGGCAGCCAGTCACCCTCATTCATCCCCTTTCTGCCCTAACAGCTTCCAGCCTCTTGGCCTAAGGCTGAAGTTTGCCCCCATGAAAAAGATCACAAAGCATGGCCTCCAATAGAGCTCAAAATTAATGACATATTAACCAAACCCAGCTAACCAGCAACTATCAGAGACACAAGTCTATTCAAGACATTATTTCAGTCTAAGACCTTACAGGACAGAGAAATCCTTCTGGCAGCGACAAGGAAAGGTGCTGGTTTAAGCTTAACAGCCCATGAGAACCACCCTCCATGTGCAGTTGTCACAACATGCAACCAGAAGGTCCTGACCTTCTTTCAGCTGCAGCAAAAGCTACAGAGGAGAAAGTGGAAGGCCAGACTTGAGGCTCAGCAAGGAAGCACATATTAGTTTGAAATACTGTGAGTTCCTGGAGAACAAAACCTGACTGGTAATTGTGTCATTTGCTCAGGGTATTCTTTCCTAAACATTTAAGTTCTGTTAAACACCAAGCAGCCTGGCATTGCACTAAAAATGCCTTGGAAGACCCTTTAGAGGACAGTATTAGATATCCTTGGACACTTACACTTCTTTGCATTCACTGCCACTGCTACCCTTGCTGCTCACACTCAAACAAAACATCTTTACAGGACTAATGTCTAAAGCATGATTATTTTAAAATCAAATTACGATCCCAGCACAGAACTGAGAGTCCAAGCTTGCACTCAATGACAGACTGAAGCAGACAAGTTTTCATTTTAAGACTACAAGGGAGAGTTCTCTATCTTTTCAGGAGCCCATTGCACATTTAGAGCTGGAATTTGAGCAAGCTGGTCTGTTGCACTACAAGTAGATGTTTTTTTAGGCACATGAAGGCCACAAAGTTAAAGAAGAATGAAAGAAATTAAGAGGAACTCCAGCCATTCCCACAGATTATTATTCAAATTCCCCAAATGTAACTTTTCTATTATTATAGTAGTTTTCTGCACTCCAAGAAGAAAAAGAAAGAGAAATATATGGTCCTGAAATTTCAAGACACTAGATCAGTAATCCAACAGCAAAATACTGTAACTACACTCTGCTGCAACACCAGATCCAAAGGCAGCTATAAGACAGATCTTAAAACAAAAGAAAAAGAAGAGTTAAACAATCCAAGAGTTAAACAATCTAAGTCTGAGCACTGGAAAGCATTCATGCACACATCAACATCAAGTACCGGGCTGTTCTTGGTAGCTCTGGAATCTCTTAGAGGTAAAACCTCATCGTGGAGCCTCATTGAGCCAAGAAGCAATGGAAAAAATATCAGACCTTCATGAACTCCACACCTTGTGGAGGTTCCGTGGCCTTGCACAGCAGAGCCCACTGAGGATTAAGGCCACATTCTTCACACAAAGCCAAATGTTCTGTGCAGTAAGACAGAGCTGACACATGACTGGCACAGCATGGCACTGGGCAGCAAGTGCAGCCAAGGGCAAGAAAATTAATTAATCACTTTCTATGGAGATGACCTTGCCACAGAAAACAGTGATAGTAAGGCAGGAAAATACATTCCTTGTTAAGCACACACAGAAATACAGCGTTAACCTTAATGCTATTTCAGGCCTATTGTGAGCAAGCACAGGACAGGCCTGTTGTGGAAAAATGGACATACACAGCCACACTGATGGTGGCAGACCACGAAGATGATAAATACTCTTTCAGCCCAGTTCTCAAAATTCCCAGAGCCAAGAACCTTAAAAGTGAGCAGATGCCTCACAGGGGCTTTGCCAGCCCCCAAAGCCCCCCTGGATGAGCCAGCCCAGAGACATTCCCCAGCTGCAGCCCCTCATGCTGAGGAGCACAGAGGAATGAATGCCTTACTATGCTCCACACAAACTGTAACAATGGGGAGGTCAAAGGGAACATCACACCAGTCTTAATGTTAACAGGCTTTGTGTCACATTAAAAGGGTCCATTTGCTTCAGTCCCAATAACTCATTTATATTTTAGGGCACTTGGCCACACAGGCTAGATCAGAACAACCAGCTACAAATCAGTGGAGCAGCTTTTTTTAATAATATATATGTATATATGTATCCCCACACATATATATGGGATGTATATCTGTATATTCATACAGCTTTCACTCCCTGCAGATACTGGGAGCTCTCTCCCACCACATTCCTTATTGTACTCCTATTGTTTGGTTTCTACATGGTTCCCAGGTGAAATGAGTAGGCATTTCTCTTCCTTGTCTGTGGACAAGATCAAGCTGATTTATTAGCAGGTGGTCAGGTGGGAGACATGTCTCAAACACAAAACTGCTCAGAAAGCTGTGCCCTCCCTACCCCAGCATCCACGGGGACCTGGAACACAGAACATTTCCATGAGAAAGCTTTCCTCCAAACATCCAGGGCATGCAATGTTCAAGTCCACTATCCCAGCAGCCTCAACACAAAGCCTCCAACCCAGCCCTCAGAGACCCTCTGACCTTCCTAAAACCCACTCAAAATTCAGAAAGGAGTCACAAGCTAAGATACATCCTTGAAGTCTCATTCTACTGACCAGGAACAGTTCCAGCTACAGTTTCCCTCCAACTCACTGCTGTGCTCACCTCCACTGTGAACCCAGGACAGGAAGGCATAAAGGTTCACTTGAGTGAGAGTTAATTCTGGAATACAGGATTTTTCCCATCCCAGAAGCCCACAGAAGGTAAAGGTAATCAGAATTCATTCACACCATTCTAGGAATCAAATTAGCAGTTCACAAGGATAGAGGGTTGGTAGAATGATGCAGAAGACACACAGGGGTGAGAGGAGGGCTGCAAAACTCCTGAACATGACAGTGATTAGGAGGATCACTGGAAATGCCTACATGTAGGCATAAAACTGTAAAGGCTGAGAAATGTCTGTCACTGACAGAAGACAACTCTCCTCTGCATTCCTTTCCTAACATGCAATGCTGCAAGTGTCACAGTAGCCAACAATCATCCAGCCCTCCTGAAATCCAGACAAACAACTAACATATTTCACGTGCTACACTGGCTAAAATCTCGATTCAGCTCCTCAGTCCTTCAGTGAGTATTCACTGACTATACATAGCTGAGGGGGTAAACCACAAGAACCAGTTCCAAGTTTAGAGCTGCATCCTAAACTACAGAGCATATTAGGAAGCAGAGTATGCAAAAAGCACACATATCTAAGCAGCAAGATAATAACAGAATCATAGAGTTGTTCAGCTGGTCACTGGGAGGGAGCTCTGGAGGTCACACAGTCCAACCTGTCACCACCAGCAATCTGCTTAGGACACTGCCCAGTTGGGATTGGAATGTCTCCAAAAATGAGACCCCATAACCTACAGGCAGAAAATAGAAAATTATAAAGTAAGTCCAACATGGCACATTGTGTTGGTGATTATTTCTGCATGTGCTATGGCTCAGTGTCTACTTTTTATGGCCTGTTCTGTAGCAACACAAATAACACATGAGGCTGGAGCTCAACAACTCCACAGCTGGATTTGTTCCAAGTGACTCAAATGTGCTCTTAAAATATTTCTACAATTACTGAATGATCTTAGAACAAGACTTCATTGTAACCAGTGGGGGTGGGGGGAAGTGTTTTAAAACAACCCTATTCCCCAAACACTGCTCTAATTTAGCCAGTTAAGTGAAAGGGGTCTCATTTCCCAGGGATGAGTTGGGATATTGTGGCTTCAGCCCACCTTTAAATTGGACTCAATTAGTGGAGAACACAGGCTGCGGTCATAAAAAAAAAGAAATATTAATTACCCCTAAAAGGAGAAACTTGCAAAAATAGTTGCCTTATATTTTGCATTTTGTGTCTGACTCAAAGGTGGCTGAACTGCAGCCCCTGGCAGAGCTGCAGGTGGAAGCCAGCAGGTGTTGTACTCAACCCCTCAAACTGCACCCAAGGGCCAGAAGCACCCAGTGCACACACACACCCCTTCCTGATGCTCCTCATCAGCATGTTCTGAACCCTTCCCATCCTCCCCAGGCTGAAAGCACTGCAAGGCAAACCTCACTTACTCTCACACAAGAAGCAGAGTCTCTCATCAGTTTGTAAGAATTTTGTGATTAGCATTTAGAGACAGTACTCAGATCATTTAGTCACAAGAGCAGAAAACAGCTCCAAAGCCTGGACATCCCTTGTGCTGAGGCAGAACAACATTCTTTTCTGCTAACTATGCTTTAGACAAAGTACCCTGGGCCAAAGCTTATAATTTACTTTTAAAGCCAATTGCATATATCCTTGTACACCTGGCATTGCTATAATGTTACTACAGGTAATACAGAAATCACCATGTAATGTTTATTATATAAATAAACCCCAAATCTGGCATACATGCACAACTGAAAGCAAGTTACACACGGTAGCTGCTAACATTTTAAGAATGACAGGTTGGTAACAGGTCAGTAATGTTAAATTTCAAATAAAACTTCTAAGTTTGGGGTTTTTTTGTTTTTTGGGGGTTTTTTTGGTTGGTTGGTTGGTTTGATTTGGGGGTTTTTGTTTTTGGTTGGTTGGTTTGTTTTTTTTTACAGAAGCCTTCACTTCTGAAAACCTTTTGGTAAAACCTCTTGTGTGAACAGAAAAATGAGAAACTTTATAAAGGTTCTGTCAAGTCTTCTGCCCTCCAACTGCAGCAATTTCCCAACCAGCAGCAGTACCAAAACAACCCCAAAGCCCCAGGGGTTTGCAGAGCACACAACTGGAGGCAGGAAGGAGGCTGGAGTTGGCTGATGGCTGAGGAATTGAGCAACTCTCCAGTTTCACCTTCCCCTGGGGAGTGGGGAGCTCAGACACACCTGCCTGACACACTCCCAGTTCTCCATCCTGTCTGGCTTAGGTTGTCCCCAACTCAGAGATTCCCCTTCTAACCCATGAAGACTGTGGCTCTTGAGTGCACAACACATGGAGGTTACAGACAGAGGAGGGTGAGAGAAAACAGTACCCTAAGTACAGTACTACACATCCTAAGTGAATGACCAGAAGCGTCTTTCAAAATGCATTTTTAAAAAAAGCAGCAGATTGAAGATATTTTCTTCTTGTGTTTATCTGTCATATGCAAAAAAGAGACTTGAGCTTTTTCAGTCTTCTCATGATGCAAGAGTTCACCAGACATGCATGTAATTACACAAGAGGAATAAAAGTGCAAGTAGCTGCCTCCTGTGAAAGATATTCCACATATGTTCATGCTTTATTAACTTCCAGTGCAATACAGAATTCTGCATTGTGTTCACTGTGTGCCATGGGGAAATCTGTGTTTACAACCAGGTCTGATGTGCTCAAAGAGATTTCTCAATGCAGTTCACCAAGGTCATGTTAAACCAGGCAAGTCCATCCATTCAAGGTTTAATTGCCTGTACAGCTGCACAAATGTGAGAGACAGCCCTGACTCATGGACTGGATTTAAGGAAGTTTCATCAGAATTGCTTAAGTGCATTAAACTTTACATGAAAATAGGTTTTTGGAATTCCAGGATGTATTTCCTTTCTCCATAAGAGTAACAAGAATTAGAAATTCAAACCTGAAACAGGATTGAGGAAGGAATGCATGTTAACTTGAGATTAAACTGCAGTAGTAAAGCATAAAAGCTAAAATCCCTTTCCTTCAACTTAATTTCTCACAAATTTAACCAGGGAAACATCCTTAACAGCCTCACTGACACAGCACAGGAATTTGTGATGGTGTAAACTAAGGACACAAGACAGCAGTTTTAAAAGTTTGCTGTTTCAAAAATCAAATGAGCCACTCCAGTTCCATGAGAGTTTTGGCCATTTCCAAAAGGAGAGAGTTCAACATACCTCCACTAGCTTAGGTTTATTTAAAACAGCTGTGCTCACAAAACAGACCTTCCCATTTCCTGCTCATAAAACATTCTGAACCCAGTTAAAATCAAGGAGACAGAAAAACAAGACAAAAATCTGGTACTGCTACTGCAGAACAAAATCTGCGTATTAATGAGGGTGTCTCGCTGAACTTGCAGTCTGCAGGGCCTGCTCTCCTGGCAAACACAGGGCACAGCTCCAGGGAAATGCTGGACAGAATTTTCCTACTGATGGGGAAGAAAGTCATTGCAGTTCTGGTCATTGTTTTTCAGGTCCATCTGCATTCCCATAACATCTCCCGGTGTGTAAGCAGTTAAAGAACAACACAGACTGCTCAGAGTTGCACCAAAGGCTCTACAAACACAAGAACCTTAACTCAAATAAACCTCAAAGCAGCTGCAGGATTATGGGCTTGGTGTGAGGGTGCATTTGTTTATACCAGGGGCTTAGGAGCACAAACAGCTGCACAAGGTGAGATGCTCAGGAACACCTCAGATGTCCAAATACAAAACTGTCTCATGAGTATCAGAGGTCTTAAATTATTCAGCATTCAAAATGCAACTACCTGAGTCACAGAATTGCTCCTTTACAGGATAGAAAAAACAGAAAATTCAGGGGCAGTTCAGGTACTTTTTTTCAGCCTCTCTGGGCACGCATAAGAAACAAATCACCCTAACTACTTTCAATTCCTCCTTCCTCTATCCTCACTTCAAAATAAGACTCCAGGGGTAATTTTTTTTAAGGCACAACCCCTGGTATTTTGGCATTAAGACTGGCAACACTGTCAAGCAGTGCACAAAGACAAGACTTAGTCTATGGTAACCTGTGTTTGAGGCTGCAGGGGAAGATGCCTCACGTTTGTCTGCTCTGAACAGATTTGCTGCACAAACAAGGGCACAGATCTCACCACATCCCATGCAAGCCCAGCACGAGGCAGAAGATTATTTCTGAAGTCCCTCTCACTTCAAATAGTTTCTCTGGCAAGATTTTCAGAGCTCACCTATGAAACAAAGATATACTGAACTGGTCTCTGTTCCCACCAGATTCCCAGAGGATCTTGTCACAAATGAATAATCAGATGTTAGAGGGATCTTATTAATTAGGGAAAGTACCTGACAGTTCTGCCCTTGTGGGCTCTATGTAACCTTTGCAGCTGCCATGAGGGGCCAGTCAAGTGCCTTCCTGCTCATCTGAAATGTTGTGATCACAGAAAGCAAGAGGAAAAGACAGTTATATCCTAATAGATATAATAATTCAGACTGAATAATTCAGAGAGGTTTGCCAAATCCAATCACAAAAATCAGTGAAGTTTGTATTTAAGTAGAATTCTTAATAAAGCTACACAATGAAAGAAATATATCCAGTATCATAACTGAACTTGCAGTCTACTGTACTGCACTCCTCCTTCCCATCAGGAAAGGAACACCTCCCCAAACACAAAAGTAATGTCTAGTAAACCTGCCACAGTAACAGAACTTCTCAACAAAATGTTCTGGTTCTCATGCACTTGAAGTTAACTCCTTTCCACTGTTTAAATGCAGATTTCCTGTAGCTACAGTTTGCTACAGAGCCCACTGCCACAGCAGCCTGACTTGTTATGGACACATAGGCCACATTTTCATATGACAATATCTCATTCATCTCCAAAACCAACCAGCCATTCAAATTTAAAAACCACCATCCATATTGTCATGGAAGACCATAAAGCTGGCCAACAAAAGCTACAGCAGTTGGATTGATTTAAGATCACAAAGCTTATCATTCCACTATAACAGAGAGAAAAAAATCAGCATATTTTTCTAGAGGACAAGGACAGCACAAAGACTTCTTAAGAGAAGTCAGAGTGCACAAAGGTTTGCATTTTCTTACTATTCTCCTTTAAAATCCTCTGCCTACCACCACTGCTGCAAGAGGTGGGAGAATATCCCAGCACTGCTGAGTGACAGAGTGAAAACCTTTATCCAGTGTGTAAACTGGACTTTTGGAATGAGAAATGTTAGAGATGGAAGACACAAAAGCTTGAAGAAAAAAAGAACCACCTGAAAGAATAGATATTTACTGAAAGGAAAATAACACTCTTGGTATAGGTCAAGACCTGCCATTAGTGACATTACAGCTATTAAATTATGTACATTTATACCAAATCCAACAGGGATAGAAAAAAATTTGAGCTGGAGATACACAGATCAATCCCTGTTCTTCACTTCAAGAGAAAACATTTATGTGAGAAATGATAATTTATGTGAATCTCAGTTACAACAGCCGAGAATATTGGATTTTAACCACTTCTTGGTTAAAATGAAACACTTTTTGAAAGCATCAGCAAAAGGGAGCTGAGTGGAATTGCTCTGCACAGCTCTTGAACAGAGTGAACCAAGATACAAGCAGACAGGACACACATGGATACAAGTCTCAAAAAGCTACTGGATTAAACTGTGCCAAAGAAATACTTCAACCAGCACCACTGTTGGACGATTTCTGCTAAACCAGAGACCACAATTTATTTATGGAACTATGTTTTGCCAAAAATAACCTTTCTTCTTCCCAGGCACTCAGCAATAGGACAAGGGGGCACGGGTTCAAGCTCTGCCAGGGGAAATTTAAGTTCAGATCAGAAAAAAATTCTTTGCAGAGAGAGTGCTCAGGCATTGGAATGGGCTGCCCAGAGAGGGGGTGGATTCCCCATCCCTGGAGGTTTTTCAACTGAGATTGGCTGTGGCACTGAGTGCCATGATCTGGTAAAGGGACTAGAGTTGGACCAAGGGTTGGACTTGATGATCTCGGAGGTCTTTTCCAACCCAATCCATTCTACGATTCTTTTGATGGTATGCACCAAAGCTGAGGGCAGGTCCTGCCTGACACTGCTTTTTCTATTCATTGCCTCTTGAGGACAGTCACACTCATCTAAAAGTAGCCAATTTCTACTTCAAAGGCCAAATGCCCCCGCCAAATGACAACGGAGAAAACCACTAAAAAATGACATACTGCCTGAAAATGCATTCTTTCCCTTTCCTTCCTAACATCACACTGTCAAGAAGTTTCATGCACAGCTTCTGGCAGGGCACTACTGCCCAGCATGAGCTAAAGGGCTGGGTGCCCTACAGGCATCTCAGGCTACTCAGCCACACTGGGCATCACAACCAAGTTTATCCCTCAAAACAAACACAGCCTTATAAGCAGGATGTGAGAAAATCCCTTCTGGTTTAGCGTTCCCCACTCATACAAAAGAACAATCTCCAAACAAACATCATCCTTGATCATCAGAATACACAAAGGATTCTGACCTTGCTACAAAACTAAAATTGGTTGTAACAAACCCTTTGTGCACAGGAAGCAATGAAACTTGTTTGGTTTGGGCAGGTTAGATGCCAGTTATGGAACCTGGTCAATACACTTCTCTGAGCCAGACTAAAGGAAACAATAAATAACATGGAGGAATAAGGACACCACTCACAGACCATTGTGATCAAGACAATGCCATTTTTTACACACTTCACATGGTTTATATGGGGTTAAGGCTACATTCTATTGGCTAAATTGAACCTCACACCATCTAACTGCATGTCCCAATTGGTTATAATCCATATCTCACAAGTCCAGTGTTTTGGTGAACTCATCCTGACTGTTTTCAGGAACATCTTCGGTGTCCTGTGGGAAACCTGAGGAGTTCTCATGAGAAACTTCTGGGGAGGTGCTGAGAACTCCCAGGGAGTCATTTCTCCATTACCAGACACCAGCAGCTGTGGCCTTGATTATACTCAGATGCTTTCAGTCTCACAGGGTCTATATAGATCTGAATTGCTCACCTTTGATTTTTCTGTCCTACACCAAACTACAGGCCTGGTCCTGTCCAGGACTCACTGACTGACACGCAGAGTGACTTTCTAAAGAACTTACCCAATACTGTCTCACTGCCCACAGCACAGCACTCCACACCACACAGGGAGCTTGCCAAGGTCCACACTGCACACTGGCAGCAATTGAGGGGTGAAAAGACTAAAAGACACCAAGAACCACAGCATCAGGCAGAGTCCAGGCCTTCCAGCACAACTCAGCACCCCACCAGACATGCCACTCCACTTCAGAGAGAACTGTACAGATCCTGTACGCCAGAGCTGCTTCCCAAACATGGCCACAGCGCTGCAGACAATCCACATCCATCCCCACACTGAGCTTCAGCCACGTGGGGGCCAAACATTCCAAGTTAGACCCGTGTCCAGAGCCAAGCAGTGTTTTGTGTTAAGGACTCTCTACACACCAGGTGGGCTCCTGCTTGCTCAGAGTTCCAGTGGCAAATCCATCTACTTATGGGCAAGATGGACCACAGCTTTTGGCAGAGTCTTCAGGCAAGTCCCATCTACCCACTCCAAAGCAGGGGGAGCCTGACACACACTGGGGTGTGAAAGCAGAATCCACCACCTCGTATAAATTTCAGTCAGAGTAGAGAAAACAGCTAAGAGAGGAGGAGGTGGGAAGAAGGAAAAGAGCTGGAAAGAGGGGAAACTACAAAATAAAAAAAAACAAACCAGAGGTTGCAGTGCTTGAAAACCTGTATGTGCAGCTATAATACTTAACAATTCAGCACTTCTCTGAAATGGAGGCTCCTCCATTCCTTTGGATGGCAAAGTTGATTTATGTCACTTCCCTCTGCTAAGGTTTTGCAGATCATATTTCAAACCCACGTTACATGCCTCCGTTGCTGGGTTACCAGATCTGAACAAACAATTCTCTACAGTCTGCCAAAAGCAGAGAAAGCAAGCAAACGAATGCCTGGAGGATGCATCACCTTCTGGAAATCATCTTACGGCCCCATGCTGCTACAGATCAGTCACAAGCTTACACAGCACAGACCAACAGAGGAAATGGTGAATCTCTAAACTTTGAGGGCAGCACACAGACCTGAGAACTGCTATTCCCACCTGCCTGCCCCCTCATAAGGAAATCAGGCAATCTTCCAAATCATCAGAATTTTCTTGCAGATTTGAAGAAATATGGTCCTAAATTCAGCAGGTAAATTGGGTATTAACAACTCTGAAACTAGCAAGTGTGTTCCCAGAGATGCTGGAACAACCACCAACAATCAGAATTTGTAATGAGTAAACCCCACGACAGCCCATGTGACAAAACACCAGTGACTGCAGGTTTGAGACTTTCAGTTTCCAGTTAGGGTGCCTGTCACATCAGGGGCTGCACAAACCTGAAGGGAAGTTCTGGCCAGGTGGGGGTTGGTCTCTTCTCCCAGGCACTCAGCAACAGGACAAGGGGGCACGGGCTCAAGCTCTGCCAGGGGAAATTGAAGTTGGAGAGCAGAAAAAAATTTCTTACAGAGAGAGCAATGAGGCATTAGAATGGGCTGCCCAGAGAGGGGGTGGATTCCCCATCCCTGGAGGTTTTTAAACTGGGATTATGGCACTGAGTGCCATGATCTGGTAAAGGGACTGGAGTTGGACCAAGGGTTGGACTTGATCTCGGAGGTCTTTTTCAACCCAATTGATTCTATGATTCTATGATACAAGGGCTGTATTTTAAAAGGCTGCATGAAGAAGCAAGAGATGGAAAGCACTCCTGTTCTAGGTTAACATGTCACCATCAATGCCCAAGAACAACGTCAGGTAATCCAAGGTGGGGTCCCTTTAGGTTGGGGCTGGCCATGTGGTAACTATTCTGTGCTCCTCTGGCTGTGCCTGGGAAAACAAGAGTTTGCATAAGCAGCAAAGATGAGAAACTCCTCCTCCAAGAGCATGCTTCATGCATCTGCTAAAGGTTTACAAACCTAATGCAGACCAGATTCCCCCACAGCATCCCAAGAAAGCTAGAGGAGCAGTGCTCTTTCCCTGTGTAGGCTAACCAGCAGAGTCCTAGAGCTGTTCCCAGAATGGTTTGCCTCCCAGGTTTTGACTTAATTACAATGGGATGTGCACACACAAAGCAAATCCTTCGGCATGTTGAAAGCAAAAAGGAGTGAATCATTGCTGATCCTGCCTTTTTCTTTTTTTTTTTAAATCCCTTTTACAACCTTCTCAAGTGTTGCAGCCCTAAAAGAATGACAAGACGTTATAATCAGGCCTTTTCCCACCTGAAAGCCAAAACACACAGAGCACAGCCCAGTGCCTAAAGCACTATCTGTGATTGAGGCAACCTGGCGGGTCAGGCACTGCCTTGCTCAGTGAGGCTGGGTCAGTTCCTTCACCTCTCCACGCCACGATTCCCATCCCATCCACCCAAGTGGTTTACTGACTTTTCCTTCCCTTGAGCTCAACTCTACAGCTCTCATCTTCTTTTCAAGACTGCCTCTGCCCTTGACTCCCACACCTCTGCTCCACTGTGCTGCTCTAACTGTGCTGGTCTCCAGTGGCTTCAGGAACAGCAGCACAATCAGCTCAGTTTGCATATTTAGCTAACAAGTTTAGAGCCATGTGATTCAAAGTTTATTAAACTCTTTTCTTATGCTTGTTTAACATAATACAAGCAAAATAAACCTTTATTTACAAGACCAAAAGACACACAGGAGGCAGGAAGGGAGGGCACTCATCGATTCAACTGAATTTGTACCAGTTCATTCCAAGTATTTACTTTCTCTCTCAAAGAGTGTATTTTGATTTTATTTAAAATCCATCTCCAACTGAACGAGCTAAAGCAAAGCCCCATTGGATACAGCTTGCATGGGCCAAATAAATTCATGTATGTTCACCCTCCAGGCTGTATCAGATCTTTTGCAATCAAGGCAAGGCCTAAATCAGTTGAAAAGCAGCACAGGGTTTGCCTACACAGCAAATACTGCAGCAACCAAGGCTATAGGCAGACAGACAACTTCCCACGGGACATGCTATGAGTGGGGTGGCAGGGGATCAGCTCAGAAGGAGCTGAAACCACCGGTCTGCAGACTGTGCCTCTTCCCTGGGAAGTGCTTTTCCCGTGTTCTACATGAGAAAAATAATGTGCCAATTGACCATTGCAGCGTTTCTCCTGACAAACCTTACTCCACTGTACAGATTAGATCTGGAGTTTCTTTGAAAAATACACTAATAATAAAAAAACATGCCGACAACACGGAACTGCACCAAAACAAAGCTATGTGAACTGAAGCATGCTGTATCATTTTCCTGGTGGTCCCTGTTGAGGAAGTGATTAACGCCAACGCAAGATTTCTCCCTGCACACAAAAGCAGGGATATGACTGACAGCATCACCACCTCACCCTGGTCCCGGCCCTCGCCACCCGATGCCCGTTCGGTCCCTGCTGGGAGTGCCGTGGAGGCACCACCAGCCCCGGGGAGGGCAGGGCAGGGCAGGGGGGGCAGCTCCGGGGTGGGAAAGGGCAGGTGGGCACACATGGGGAGAGGAAGGACGGGGGGCACACACGGGGAGGGGAAGGGCAGGGGGGCAGCCTTGGGGTGAAAAAGGACAGGGGGGTAACCCCAGGATGGAAAAGGGCAGGGGGGCGGCCCCGGCGTGGGGAAAGAAGGGCAGGGGGGCGGCCCCGGCGTGGGGAAAGAAGGGCAGGGGGGCGGCCCCGGCGTGGGGAAGGGCAGGGTAAGGGGGCAGCCCCGGGGTGGGGAAGGGTAGGGCAAGGGGGCAGCCCCGGGGTGGGGAAGGGTAGGGCAAGGGGGCAGCCCCGGGGTTGGGCAGGGGGGCAGCCCCGGCCCGGCTTCCCGGCCTGCCGCAGCCCTGGGGCGGCACAGCCACGGAGCCCGAGGCCGGACGCGCAGAGAAGAAAAGCGCTCCCCCGCCTCCCTCGCACATCCACCGGCTCAGCAGCGGCGGCCGAGGCTGAAAGGCCTTTCATTTCCCCCTCATCTTCCCTTCTCCCGCCCGGCCCACGCCCGGCGCTCCGAGCTGTTACCCCGGGGTCCCGCTCAAGCGCCGTGCCGACAGCAGGGCCCGGGCCCCTCCGGCCCCTCCTGCGGCCGCCTCACCTCCTTTAGCTGCTCCATCTCGGTGCGGATGGTCTCATACTCCAGCTCCAGCTCCTCGTACTGCTGCTTCAGCTGCTGCTTCTCCTCCAGCACGGCCAGCCCGTACTCCGCCGCCTGGATCTTCTCCCGGGTGGTCTCGCCCAGCTCCTGGAAGAGACGCTTGATCTCGCTCCGCAGCCACTCGGGCTCCGACTCCATCACCAGCCGCGAGTACTCCTCCTCCTCCATGGCCAGCGACATGTCGGCGGGGGGGCCGCCGGCTCCCGGGGGGCGAAGGGGCGAACGCGGAGCCCGTGAGCCGCTCCTAGCAGCGGCGCGGCCCGCGGGCGGCCAGGGCAGGGCCCGCCGGGTCCGCCATCAGGGGCCGAACGCGCCGCGGACCCTCCCTGGATCCCTCTGGATCCCTCCCTATCCCGCCCGGCCCCACCCGCCGCCAGCGCCGAGCGCACGGAGAGCATTCAAAAGGCACGGCCGCGCCGGCGCCGCGCGGCACCCTGGGAGCTGTAGTCCTCGCCAGCCGCCGCAACACGCGCAGCGCCGCCCGCAGGACTACAGCCCCCGGCATGCACCGCGAGGGGCGGTGGCGGGGCCGACAGCGCCCTCTGCCGGGAGAAGCGGGGAGCGCAGCGGCGGGAGCGGAGAATGGACGTAACGGGGCACAGCGGGAACCCCCTGGGACACACCGGGACACACACCGGGGATGCCGTGGGACATACACCGGGACACACCGGGGATGCCCTGGGACATACACCGGGACACAGAGGGGATCCCCTGGGACATACACCGGGACATAGAGGGGATCCCCTGGCACACACACAGCGGGGATCCCCTGGGACATACACCGGGACACAGCGGGGATCCCCTGGGACACACACCGGGCACACACACAGGCACTGGGCACACACACACCAGGAATCTCCCGGGACTCACAAAGGGCACACACCCACACTGGGGCGCACAAACACTGGGCACGGGCACACACACACTGGGACACACACAGACCAGGCACACATACACCAGGTATACAAACCCTGGTACCCCCGCACACCCCCCGGGGCACGGGTCAGCAAAGGTGGGTCCATGCGGCCGTGCGTGGCAGGGACACATGCACGGAGAGGACACAGACACAGGGGAAGGCTGGCACAAGTGCCACGTTGCACCCAGCGCTGCCAGCACATCATTGCCCTGGTGTTCCACATCTCCAGTGCTACTCCTGCATTCTCTGTCCACCCACAGGAACCAAACCATGCCCACGCATCATCCTGGTGGTGAGCATGGCCACAGGATAAGGTGGTCCCAGCCCCCTGGGCTGCCCAATGGAGGGAGGGATAGGTCACAGCAACACCCGCTGCCATGCTCTGTTGGTACAGAAAAATCAAAGGTGAGCAATTCAGATCTATATAGACCCTGTGAGACTGAAAGCAGCTGAGAATAATCAAGGCCAGAGCTGCTGGTGTCTGGTAAAGGAGAAATCACTGCCCAGGAGTTCTCAGCAATTCCCCAGAAGTTTCTCATGAGAACTCCTCAGGTTTCCCACAGGACACTGGAGATGTTCCTGGAAACACTGGACTTGTGAGATATGGATTGTAACCAATTGGGACTTGTAGTTTGATGGTGTGAGGTTCAATTTAGCCAACAGAACGTAGCCTTAACCCCATATAAACTGTGTGCAGTGTGTAACAAATGGCATTCACTTGATCACAATGGTCTGTGTGTGGTGTCCTTTTCCTCCGCATTATTTATTGTTTACTTTAATGCCCTGCTGTGTGACAGTGGCACTTGGGCAGCTGTGTTGTGCTGCCTGGAAAGGATTTGCCAAACTGGGAGGCTGGATTGATCAGCCGCTGACCCGGGTTACACCGCTGGGCACACTTGGTGCCAAAGGCACAAGGATTGGGACACCACAGGTGGTAATTTCTAAAGCTTAATGGAGACTGAACAGAGACATTGCAACGGTCCTATTTGGACCGTTGCAATTCCTAAGCAGCCCATGGAGGTGGGTGGGTATTCCCCTGTGGGGCAGGCAGGGGGCCAATTCACCCTCATGGCCAGGAGGGCTCTGCAGCTTCATCCTCCCTTCCTGCAGAAAGTGCAGCCTGAACTTTGTTCCAGTGTCAAAACCAATTGCTAATGACTGATGAGCAAATGCCAAACATAATAAGAACAATTACATGTTTGAGCACTCCATAAGGTCTCAAACATAAAGCAATGTATTTGCTCACAGCCACAGGTTTTTTCCAAGCTACTTTGAACTGCTGCTTGAATTCATCATGCTCTGTCCCTGTGTATATATCCTTTGTCCCTTTAATAAGCTGTGTAATGACTGAATGCTGCCTCTGAATCATGAAGCTGCCTCAGTCAATTTTATTTCAGCATCCTGAGACTGCCTGGAGCATCCTGTGCCTCACGTGCAGGGATGTGTTTGTCCCATGGGACACTCAAGCACTGACCTGAACCTAAGAAGTAGCAAAGCAGTATCCTCAGCCTACAGTGTGTATGTGAAATTTCTTTAGCTTTTTATTTTCAGAATTCTTCTCAGGGAATTTTTTTTGTTAATAGCAAACATCTAGTTGGCCTAAGCTGGAAAATGCTCACATACCTACTCTGTGATTAATATGTCAGCTTTGGTACGGTGTCAGGTTTATTTGCTCCTCTGAAGCCGTGCCAGCTGCATGTGCCAAAGCTCATTTAAACCCCACATCTGTTACTTTTGGGCACTACCTGGGGCTGCCTGTGATCTTACATTGTATTCAACATGGGCAAAACACACCTCATGACTCTCTAGAACTACCTGAAGGGAAGTTCTGGCCAGGTGGGGGTTGGTCTCTTCTCCCAGGCACTCAGCAATAGGACAAGGGGGCACAATGGGCTCAAGCTCTGCCAGGGGAAATTGAAGTTGGAGAGCAGAAAAAAATTCTTTGCAGAGAGAGTGCTCAGGCATTGGAATGGGCTGCCCAGAGAGGGGGTGGATTAACCATCCCTGGAGGTTTTTCACCTGAGCTTGGCCGTGGCACTGAGTGCCATGATCTGGTAAAGGGACTGGAGTTGGACCAAGGGTTGGACTTGATAATTGATTCTATGATTTGCCCTCAGCAGATCAGGACCATGTGGCCCCAGGCAAGCCCATTTCAAGTGAAACCATTGATATGTGCTTCTCCTCCTTTACCCCTCAGAGAACTCTCAGGTTGGCAGCAGCTAAGGATGGGGAGGAGAGCATCTCTACTTCACACCAGCCCAGCCATGGAGTGTTGGAGAATAGGGTTGGCTGGCAGGCATAATGCCTTACAGCAGCATCTCCTTGTTTCAAACTTCTACCCAAAAACTAATACTGCAGCTGGTTGGGTTTTTGTTTGGATTTTCGTTTTTTTTTTCCTTTGGTAAATTCTAGTATTACACCCCAAAGGACTCATTAGAACAGACTAAAGAGACAGGGTCACTTAAAGTCAGTAATATTATATCTCCCAAATCAGGTGTCCCTGGGAGTTACTGTGCCATAGCCAACATGCTAGGTAGGCAGAAAAATATATCATAAATGAGGTGTAAATTAAAAAAATCATATTCTTCCAGCTCAAACCATACTAGAGCTCTGTGGTGGGAATCTTGCACCAGGTCAGAATACCTTGAAACCCACCAGGGGGGTGGGTCCTGGAAAAGGACCTTTGCTGCCCCTCACCAAGCAAAACCCTGACCCAGGCACACTCAGCCGAGGTGGCAGAGCCATCTCCTGCTCCTGGTCTGCTTAGTCTCTTGTTGCCTTTAAAACTGTGCTTCCCTCATGGATTTATCAAGACACACCCACATTAAACAGCAGTAAGCTGCAACCCACCATTTCCAAATGAAATTAATGTGAAAAGTGTCATGCTATTTTCATAAACCTAAATTCTCAGGAAAAGGCATTTTCACTCTTGCACTGGTTTGGTGCTGCTGTCCCATCATAGAACATTTTTAAGGGGTTAGATATTCTGATCCATTTTAAAGGCAAGTGAGGAAAACAACAGCATTGTCTCTTAGATTCTCTTCCACACATTTTTCACTATTAGGATTTCTTCTCAAATGCCATTTTTGTTTTTCTTTTGTCTGCCCAAGTAGGTAGCACTTTTAATCCCACCCATTCACAACTGATTCATCAATAAGATATTTTTAATAATAAATACTGGCTTATTTTCTTTCACCTCATACTTTCTAAGCCTTCATTGTGCTCAGAATTTTCTTTGCAACTCCAGACTCGACCACAAATTAGCTACTCTTCAGTACTCCTCCCTCTCAATCTGCAAGTAGTGACTTGCTCTCAGGACACAAAACTTCAGTTCACATCCTGAATATTTCTGGGCTTACAAATGAATTGTGAGACCTGAGCAGTCTTGGGGATTAACAGAGATGAGCTGATCAACTTTTCATAGCACAAGGGACTTCACTGGGTAATTATTCCTTTTCTAGGTCATTCCTAAAATGAAAGCCTGCTCCTAGGTTTCATACTTTGCTATTTTGCTGAACTGCCCAAGATGCAAATATCCAGCAGCAATTATAAATATCGCAATAGCTGTTTCAGAAGCATTTCTGCCCAGTTTCAGAAAAACATCATTCAAGGTAACGATGCAGCAAAATGAAAGCCTGTAATGAGTGGAGGAGCACAGCCTGGCACGTGCCCATCACCTCCTCCTGGGCACAGCCAGAGGCCTCTGCCCTTTTACCAGGTCACATTTCCCAAACTCCACCAATGCCAAGGCTTTGCTGCCAGTTCTACTTAACCCAGGTCCCAGCCCCAAAGCAGGTAGGTACCCTACACAACAGCACTGCACAACATTCAGGTATCTGAATGTGGAAAGCCAACTAACCTGCGCTTAAAATTGGGCTCTCTGCAGACATGAGAATCCTTAAAATGCCTTTCTTTTCATAGCTTACTTTGAAATAGTTCAAGTGTGCCACAATTAGGTGGTATGGCACATCATAATGTCATTCTCCTTTTGTCCACTGCAGTTGTGTACAGCTCACCTATAGGAAACATCAGAATAAGAAAGTCTTTAAATTGACCCTGAAACACCCATAAGAAACCCTGGAGAGCTGTTCCCAATTCCTTCTCTTGTCTTCTATTTAAGAAAAAAATACATTAGGAATAAGAACACTTTGGAACTGCTTTGATGGTCAGTAAAGGTATGGTAATGACAATTCTTAAACCAAAAAGTGCTTCAAAATAAGAACCTGAAAGGCTCAGGTGCCTTGAAAATATTTATTTGCAAGAGTTTGGTGAGTTCTTGGCAGAAAGCTGCTGGAGGTAACATCTCCATGAACAGCTAAACTGCAGGGAGAGCAGTGCTCTCACACCACCTCTGGTACCAGTCATCCAGGACTTTACTCCTCACCATCAGTGATCCCTTTCAAATCAGCTTTCAAATCTGACTGACAAGCAATATATGAGCTGCTGTTACTCTCTTTTGTTGGAGGAAACACACACTTATTTGGATTTAAACCAAGTCTGCTTCATTTTACATAAATCATTTGGGCACATGTTTAAACTGAAGCAAAACAAGAGTCTGCATATCGGGCCATACCGGTATAACCAAGTGGATCGTTGCAATGCTATTTCTCTTTCTTTTTTTTTTTTTTAATATTATCGTTTTCTTATTAAAGCGTGAAGGAGTCACAGGTGCCAAAGATCACCTGCAGGGGACTGATAGCTATGTAGGCATACAGAAATGCAGCATGTACTTTGGCAGGGACTGAGTGATTTTCTCTGTAGAAAATCTTACTTCCACCAGTGTGAGAAGAGAAGTTTGTATATTTTCCCTCTTCTCATAAACTCTGGAGCAATACAGGCATAGCCAGAGCCTGCTCTTGGCTGCAGTGTGATGCACAGCAGGCATTTCACTGAAGGCTGTTAATTACTCCATGTTGATGTCACATGGGTGAAATCAGTAGGGCAGAGTTTTGGCCCCAAGAGGATGGATAACACCAGTGGGACACAGCAGTCTGATGCCTTTGAACAGCCTCTCTGCAACCCCCTGCAATGCTGCTGGCACCTCCTTCTCCATCCTTGTTGCTGAAGAGCTAAGCTGGGAGAAACAGTGAGGCAGCACTTCTGCAGTCAGATGATTTCCTCACTGCCAGAACATCTCCCTGGCAATGCCACTTTTCCAAATATAAAACAAGCCTCTGGGGAGTGCATCAGATCTGCTTTCCATTCAAGACAAGGCTCATGTTAAAAGTCACTTTCAAAAGTTTCCCTCTCCTTCCAAGCAAGCACACTTCTGTGGCACCTCAATCTGTGCCTGAATTTGGTCTGGTTTGAATGTCTTAATGCCACTGAGTAGGTGATGAATAAGTTTAAAACAGGGCATTTTCCTCCATCAGGGAAGCCAAGCTGCAAATGGCATCTCTTGCTGATGCATTCCCATCCCATGGCACTGCTCATAGCACATCAAGGCAAGAAATAATTGTCAGTCCTTCTGTACTCCTTTTGCCCTCTTCTAAACCTAGGATTCCTCAGTGCCAACTTTCTAGCTTAAATTAAAGAAAAACCTGGAAAAAAAGAACCCAAAACTAACTGTGGTATTAATTTAATTAATCTGACAGCTAATCAGCGAAATACTTCTCAGTATTTCCCGTTACATAGATACAAGGGCCCTGACAAGAACATCAAGTTGAAACAAAAGAAAAGCAGAGGGTTAGGGGAGCTGTGCAGGCTGACAGCAAAAAAATAGCTACTGCAGTTTGGGAAGAAGCAGAAGCACAGGGAAGTGCAGAGTGAAAGCTGCCAGTGTCCCAGCTCACTGATAGAGGGGCTGTAAAGAAAACAGAGTGTGATTCAGGACACAGTGAATTATTCTGTGCTCTTAGCACTGAGCTAATGAATTATGCAATAGAAATGTGCTGCCTTTTGGAGAATGTTATTTCCAATTACATAGTTTGGGAATTCACATATTTCACCAATATTTGCTATAATTCCTATATTATTTATTAGTAACATTAATTTCTATTAAATTCTGATTATTTCTATTAAAATGTTCTGTAGAAGCAAAATGTATCAGAGTGACCAATGTCAGCAGCTGGTCACCAACTTTAGCACTTGGAAATATCACTGTGGGGGTTTTAGATTGTAACAATAGGTTCCTGTTTTATGACTCTGGTTAGAAATAAATAGACTTCTACCTTCATCCTTATGATATCTGTCCCTCTGTTCTGGCCTTCGGATAACACTGCCAGAATGGATTAAAAGCACCTGCTGTAAGAACCAAACAAAACCTAAACTAGCTAAAATACCCCACCAACTAAAACCCAAAAAAAAAAAAAAAAGGCAGCACCAGGAGAGGTCAGCCCCCACGACTTAAATCCCTTCAGGGATTGTTCAGGGATGGCTCAGAGCAAAGAAATAAACATTAAGAAAAATTAAATAAACCAACTGGAGTCATCAAATTGGGCTTTGAACATGTATGTAGAAATATTTCAAGCTAATTTCTGCAAATAGTTCTGTATTTGAATAACTTGAAAGATCTTTTTGACACGAGTAAAATCCCTTACCTAAGTGTTGCCTGATCATGCAGGAGCCAACATGGCTGGGGAAGTGCTTTATTTTGCTCCTTAATTACTGCAATTTCAGAAAGAGGGGGGATACTGTCTCCCAGTTGGCATAAATATATAAAAATACCTTAACTTGACATGTGTCATGACATTTAAATTAAAACTAAACCAACCTAAAGGAAATGTGTGACTCAATGTAACTTCTTATATTGCATCTCACACCCAAATGAACTGGAACTGGAGGACTGGGGTTTTGTCACTGGGACACCACTCTTCAAACCATGTCCTGTATATCCTGCATCCACATAAGGTCCCTGTGTAGGGAAGGGGTTATTCTTCTTCAGGAGCACAAAAGAGGCCCTCTTATCACATAGGAAATTTCTTTCTGAGAGTGGCTGCTATGTACATTTTGTCATTTGTGGAAAAGGTGAGTCATATCCTTGTCAGAAATACAAACTGCTGGTTAAAAAAGCCCTGAATGGTATGCTTGGTATTTGTGTGAGTCTCCAGATAAGGCTCACAAAACTACATAATGATAATTTAAATGTTTGATATAGATAACTACTATTTATGTAGCTTGATATCTATTTGGATAGTCATGTAACAACTATGAAGTACACACAGAAGTATACATTAGTTTCTGGGAATGGTTCTGGATTCTGAGTGCTTTGTGTTTGGACAGAGAAGGGGTCTCTGGGGCACAGGCTGCCCTTACAGCCCCTCCTGGGAAGATCTGTGTCCAGCTCTTGTTAAGAGAATCCAGTTTGGAAGGAGTCCAACATCCCTCTGGAAGGTCAGGTCTCCCATAGCTTGGCTAAGGTACTGCCAAGCCTCACTGGGTAACATCTCCCACTTTGCTTCTTCCCCACAAATAGGCAGAATCCCCAGCATGCAGCAGCCCCTCTGTGCCCAGCTGTGATGACATGCCTGTTAAAGGCATCCCCAGGCAGCACATTTCAGAGAATCATAGAATCACGGAATCACAGAATCATAGAATTGATTGGGTTGGAAAAGACCTCCGAGATCATCAAGTCCAACCCTTGGTCCAACTCCAGTCCCTTTACCAGATCATGGCACTCAGTGCCACAGCCAATCTCAGGTGAAAAACCTCCAGGGATGGGGAATCCACCCCCCCTCTGGGCAGCCCATTCCAATGCCTGATTACTCTCTCTGGAAAGGATTTTTTTCTGATCTCCAACTTCAATTTCCCCAGGCAGAGCTTGAGCCCGTGCCCCCTTGTCCTATTGCTGAGTGCCTGGGAGAAGAGACCAACCCCCACCTGGCCAGAACTTCCCTTCAGGTAGTTCTAGACAGTGCTGAGGTCACCTCTGAGCCTCCTCTTCTCCAGGCTAAACATCCCCAGCTCCCTCAGCCTCTCCCCATAGGACTTATGCTTAATTCCTTCTACTTGCACTGTGTAGGAACCTGCTGCCTCCAGCACTCCAAAGTGGCCCCTAAGATCAGCCAATGTGTCCCCATGCCCAGAGCTGAGCTCTGGCCATCAGCAACATGGCAAGTCAGGCTGGGGTCTCACAGCTCCTTGTGATTCCTCAGCCCTTGCCAGCCAGCCCTGCTGCCCGTTCACCCAACAGCAAAGAGCCTTATCGTGAGCCTGGAACACATAATTCCTCTATCTTGTTCTGCACAGCTTCTTTCCAGCAGAGGAAAGCCAGGATATCCCCTAACTGCATTTCTCAGGGCTGTGATGGTCACCCTGGTGCTGCAGCACAAGTGAACAGAAGGAAAATACTGCAGTGGCAGCGTAGGGAGGAGAAAGGAAAATGGATTCCCCACATGAGTCTTGGAAGATGAAGCAAAGCCAGGAGAATTTCTACTTTTAGAAGATTCATACACACTTGACAAACCACTTTATACAGGAACTGTAGTTAAATAACTTGATTTCTGCTGGCTCATAAGGTACTGATCAGAAGGTTGCAGTGTCTGTGATGCTTGTATTTATTCCCAGTAGAAAAGAGATGAGATTGAATCAGGAATACCTTCAGCCTGGAAATCAATGTCCCTCTGAAGGAAATATTGAAGGATACGGTAGAAGGAGACAAACTGATTGAAAAAATATAACCCCTGTGTCTTTTATATGCAGGTTTAGGATAAAATACAAAAAAGGGGAACATAAGCTGCACTCATTACATGAGCCAAATGCTTACCACATGCCAAAATTTTCCATGCAAATAGAACACTTGTGGGGTGAAATAAAGAGTCATTTTTTACTGCTTCTGTAAACACACAAATCCATTGTCAGCTCCCGAAGTAGCCATGTGGGCTGTGGACAGCTCTGCACATCCCTGGTACAGATTTGTCTATGGGATTCAGTGTGGGCACAACTGAAACTTCCACATTCTCCAGCTACTGGTAAACAGCAGAAGAAAGGGATGATTTTCTGCAGCTTTCCCACCTGGTTCTGCAGCAGGCTTTGGTTGCAGTGCAACTTTCCAGTAAGAACAGCTGAGGTGAGAGTGAGAACCAAGAAAATCAATCAGAAAACAGATCAGTAAGGTACCCTTGGAGACATCTCAATGAGACTTTGAAACATGCCCTCCTCATTCCCTTACTTTAAGAGTCTGTATTAAACTGTTTATAGTCTACACAAACTAAGAGTGAGTGAAACCAGAGTGTTTTGAGAACCAAATGCAGGTTGTCCTTTCCTTCTTCACACCTGGCAGAGAGAGGATGTTTCCAGTGAGACTGGCCTGTACAGCTGTACTTGTTAGGTTGAATTTCTCCTCTATTCAGTGTTTTCCCTGCCATTCCCGTGTGCTGCTTGCCTGTCCAGTAACCCTTTTAAAAGGTCCAACCCTACCTTTACATCCAGGACTCTCTGCTGACCACAACCTCCCTCCCTAGAGCTTTGTCATCACAGCCCTTAGTTCAACTCCTGCCATAATTCTTTCTCCTGCTTGTTTACCTTCCTCATATTCCCACTTCAAACCCTTCACTGCATGTCATCCTCTTTGTGACTGATAAGCAAAAATGCCACAAAAATACCTGCTAAGAGGAGATTTTTTATTCTAATAGCACCGAAGGTATTTATTGACAACGTTGGAGGCACAGCCAGTTCATACTGGGCAAAAACTTGACTAACTTGTTTGTGGAAAATAAGCTATTTTATAGTCTTAAGTGCATAGTTAACACTTTCTAATTTCCGTATCAATGACTAGGCAGAATCTTGGGCGGAGCTTTCTTTTTGGCTTCGAATTTGGGTGGTGCTCTCCTGACTTCATCCCTCGGGGTGGTCTTGAAGCGTCTTCATCACTGCTGGACTTCTGCCTTTTCTTTGTTCAGTGACATGACCTGTCAAACTTGTAAAACCTTGGCTTCAACTCTACAGTATCTTGGATTTTTACCATTTCATTTATTGAAATGTCTAGCTTAGTTTAATGTAGACTTTTAACTCATGGTACATCATCATCATCATGGCTAGGCTTCATGAACGAAGATTTGGGAAGGGCACTACCCATGCTTGCTGCAAGCGTGCTGGTGGCTAAAAAGGACGATACGGGATAGGCAGGTCTGGTCACAAAAGGCACAGAGGAACATCTCTTTAGGTGATATAGGTGAGAAACAGTTCTTTCTGCATTGTCTTTTTTCCTCGAGACTGACTGTCCTGCGTTCTCAAAGGAAGCAGCAGCGTCGTGAATGGTGTGTCTCCATGAATCCCGATTGGAGGCCAGAGTGGACCACTGGTGGCAGTCAATATGGCCAAGGCTGAGGTGTTGTTTCAGGGAGTCCTTGTATCTCTTCTTTGGGGCTCCTCTCTTGCGGCAGCCGGTGGCGAGTTCACCATAGAGCACAATCTTCGGAAGGCAGTGGGTGATCCTCCACCTGGAGACGTGCCCTGCCCAGCACAGCTGCGTTCTCAGCAGCATGGCCTCGAAACTGGTACCCCTGCCTGTTCAAGAACAGACACATTGGTCACATAATCAGACCAGTGGATGTTTAGGATTGAACGGAGGCAGCGCTGATGGAAGCGTTTGAGGAGCCGTGGCGTTCGAGAAGGTGGTGGCGGTAGGTGACCCATGGTTCAGACCCGTGATTCAGACCCATACAAAAGAGTAGACAGTACAATGGCTCTGTAGACAATAATCTCTATTCACAATCTTCTTCAGCATGATGCTCCAAAGAGCCACAGCAGACCTCGATGAAGAAAACGGCATCTACATCCAATATTGTACCGATGGAAGCCTATTCAGCCTAAGGCAACTGAAGGCCCACACCAAGACCCTGAATCACCTTGTCCGTGAGCTGCTTTTTGCTGATGATGCCACCCTTGTTGCTCACACAGAAGCAGCTCTGCAGCACTTAACATCCTGCTTTGCAGAGGCTGCTGAGCTTTTTGGGCTGGAAGTCAGCCTGAAGAAGACAGAAGTTCTCTACCAACCTGCACCTCAAGAAGTCTTCCATCATCCTCACAATCTCCATTGGTGAATCAGAGCTTAAGTCAGTCCAGCAGTTCACCTTTCTGGGAAGTATCATTTCCTCAGACGGTAAGACTGACAAAGAGATAGACAACAGGCTAGCAAAGGCATACAAAGCCTTCGGAAAACTCCATAAAAGAGTCTGGTCCAATACTCATGGTACACTAGTGTCTATAATTACTAGACAATTTGTCCTAGAACAAACCAATTCAGCACTCCATGCTGTTCAGCGGCTGTACTGTGCAAAAAACCATTTTACAAAGCAGTTATCAGAAATTTGACAAAACTAGGGTTTTCTGGTCTCTTTTCTCTTTCAGTGACCGTATCCAGGTTATGTAAATATTTCAGGGAATACTTAATTTCTGCAGGTTTTCTGTCTCCCTGTCGCTGGATCAGCAGAAGCAGCAGGGCTAATAAGGCAGTTCGACCTCAGCACATTTCCCTGAAGGATCACCACAGCCACACACCCCCATGAGACTTTGGAATACACTCCCAGCACTTTGTTTGGGCAGCACAGAGGGAATTGCTGGTCATGTTCTCTGCAGTCAGACCTTTTGGACCTGAGCATGTGGACAAAGTTGTGTTTTCAAAGCTCCTGCACTCCTGGGAGCTGGAGTGACTTCCCATGTGACGTGGCAGATGGTTCTCCCACTGCTTTCTGTTCCCTCTTCATTGTGCTGGTGATACAGCAGGAAAAAGGAGAAGGGAGAGAAGACTGCAGATTAGGTGGCCCAAGAACTTAGGCAGTAATTAGATAATTGCAAAATGCAGCAGCTGGTGGTGGGATCTCATGTATTTCCCTTTGTAACTGAGGACCTTGTGTGTGCTCTGTCCAGCCTCTCACTGAAGGGGAAGGGGAGTAGCTTTTTTGGGGTTCAATTCCCAGCTGGATTTCTAAACCACTACATGCTTCTGAAATGCTTTTCATAGAATTTTAGAATCATCAGGGTTGGAAGACTCCTACAAGATCATCCAGTCCACCCAGTACTTTATGGCAAAGTCACTGAAGTGAATCCTCTCCAAGCATGGTGAGGACAAACCTATTTCCCAGAGCACTGGGAACCTTCAAAGTGCTTTGCTAACATTTTTGAGTTATCCCTTAATGCTCCTCTCTCAGATAGTTGTGTCTGTCCTGCCAATACCTGAGGAAATACTGACTGTAACAGCAAGGCTGCCTTAGATCTGTGATGGTGACAGTTGTACGTGGGTATGGCCCTTGATCGAATCATTTAATCTCAAACATGACACTTGTATTTTAATGTTTCAAGCACAGTTTACAGTGTTCTTCTGTATTAAAGACTCTGATGTGGCAGCTTGCCACAAGCAGAGATTTTGCTTTCTATTTTAGAATAAAGGCAACACAAGATTATAAGGGATTTATCCAGTTTTGGACAAAAATAAGCTTCATTTGAGAGGGATATTTTAAAGGCAAAAATGTCGTATTGTAAATCTTCCTTCACGCTATAGCATCACTGATCTAATACACGCTTGCCTGGCTTCTGAAGAACATTGTTAACTGTAATTTCTTCAGAGTAATGGATTTAATCATTTATTTTTACACATCCTCCCTGGCCTCCGGGCATTTCCAACTGAAGGCGAACATGATCAGACCTGAGACAAGAGCACAGGAAAGAGGGTGTGGACGTTATTAAGCAGGACACAAAGGGAAGAGAAATTACTCAAAGACCCAAAGCTTTATTGAAAGGATTATCAAAAAGGAAAAGTCCTTTCAGTCCAGGAACACGGAGGAGGCAAGAGAGCACAGAACAGCAATGCCAGAAGGAGTAACTATGTGGCTCCCAGAGGTGTCTGTAGCAACCAAGAAAGTGTTTATACAGCACCTGATCTTTTGAAAGACAAGGGGAGAAGAGGGCAGGAATAAAGAAATAATTTGGGAGAGGATGGCAGCAACAGCCAAAGGCAGGGCAGAACTGTCTCTGGCTTTCAGGTGATGGCTGTAGCAGGGAGAGATGAAAAAATATATTGTCTTTCTTTGGGTTTTGCTGCCTGTTGCCTTTTTCTGCCCTCACTGCTCACAGAGCACTACCTGGGTCTCTGTGAAGGTCTTGGAACAGAATTCCAAGACAAACCATGCCACAATGGGAATGGTAGGTGAGCTCTCATGGAGCCAAGTGCACCAGGGCAGGGGAAGGTGAAAGAGATTCATGGAATCACAGAACTGTTTGGTTTGGAAGGGACCATAAAGCTCATCTTGTTCCACCCCCCCACCATGGGCAGGGACAGCTTCCACCAGCCCAGGGTGCTCCAAGACCCATCCAACCTGGGCTTGGACACTTCCAGGGATGGGGCAGCCACAGCTTCTCTGGGCACCTGTGCCAGGGCCTGCCCACCCTCACAGGGAAGAATTTTTTTCCAATATTCAGTCTAACCCTGTCTATCCAATATTCAACCTCTCCTCTGTCAGTAGGAAGCCATTCCCCTTGTTCTCTCACTCCAGGCTTTTGTCCAAAGTCCCTCTCCAGATCTCTTGGAGCCCCCTTGGGCAGTGGAAAGGGATCTAAGGTCTGCAGCCTTCTCTCCTCCAGGCTATACAGGCCCAATTCCAAGCTATTCATTTTGGTGGGCTCTCAATCCATGTGGCACTCCTGTCCTTGCAAGGGGCAATCCTGTCCCTCCCCATGCAGGGGCTGGATAATTCTCCCACCCAGTGGCCACATGGGCAGGACTGTGCTGTTCGCTTCAGGGCTGGATTGCAGAATATCATTGACTTTTTACTATTTCTGTTGGGTCTGGCTGAGCTGGGGTTCATTTCCCCACAGAGCCCTCACAGCGCTGTGCTTGGCATTGGTAACCAGAACGGGGTTGACATGATTCTATGATTCTATGAACACAGCAGTGTTTTGGCTGCTGTTGGGCAGGGCTGGCACAGCCTCAGCACTGCAACATTCCTTCCCCAGCTGAGGGCAAGATCCTGGGAGGGGACACAGCCAGGACAGCTGACCCAAACTGGCCAAAGGGAGATTCCACATCATATGACATCAGCTCACCTACAAAAGCTAAGGAGAGGAGCAGGAAGGGGATCCGTAGCTGTTTCCAGGGACTGCCTGCTAAGAAATCATTATGCATTGTTGAAGCCCTGGTTTCAGATGTGGCTGGACATTGCTGCTAATGGGGAGCACAGAATAAACCTTGATATTTTCCACTTCACTTCTGCACTCACAAATTGTCCCTTCTGCTTTAGTGAGGTGCCTTATCTCAACCTATAAGCCATTTTCTATCTTATTCTCTCTCCCCTCTCTGGCTAGGAAGGGCAGTGATAGAGTGGCTTGGTGGGCACCAGATGTCCAGCCAGAGTCAATCCACATTTTATCAAAAATTCCTTAAAATGTTGGCATCCAGTTCTTCTGCATAAGTTTGGTGGGAATCAGCTCATCTATGAGAAAACCTCTATGTTTTCTACCTGGATATCCAAATTCCAAGAGTTTGATTTGCTTGCCGTGGGGGTGATGCCTTGGAATGTGGATCTGTCGTCCTCAGGTGGGGTTCAGGTACAGCTGATAGACTTGAATAGGTTTTAACTTCAGCCAGATCATTTCCAAACCCACTTGCTGTTCCACTGAAGCTGATAAAGTTGATGAACAAGTAGAGCACAGAAAATTCGTGACTAGGTGAAAAGGAACTTAAAATCCCTTAGGCTACTCAGTATATGTAGCCTATGTCAGCAAAAACCTCCATTCATTTTCAAATTATTAAAACTTACTCTGGAGTTAAGAAGGAAATGTGTGATCAGCTTGGAAATACCCAAAGGAGATTTTAGGAGAAGAAACTTCTCCCTTCTCCTTTACACAACAAGCATAGTAAAGTCCAGAGAAACAGTCTGTCAGCACCAACACACAGTGTAGATTGCAATAACATGTTGAATGTTCTTTCCCTATCACAGCTGTGAGGATTAAAACTTAACATGCTATTGTTCAGTACAGTATTTATCTTTGGTTGAAGCCTCTACACACAGACTGACAGAAAAAATGAAGAAAATAGCCCAAAACCCCAAGAAACAAACAACCAGAAAAATCAAAATAAAATCTCACCCCACTAAAAGACAAATAGCATGAGGGAAAACAAATCATAGTCCCTAAAGGGACCTGATGTCTCCATCCTCAGCTTTTATCAGAGGAAATCTGACAGTTTACTTAAGGTGACCTCCATCATCTGCAACAAAATTTCCAAGCCAAGAGCTGAATCAGCTGATGAATTAGCACAAATGCTCAGAATGCTCTGGCTGGAGGGAGAGGGAAAAAGGGAGGAAAGAGAGAGACCTCTTCAGATTTCAGCTTTATGGTTCAAGACCATCTGTGTAGCAATTGCAGTTGTTAGAGCTGCTATGCCCTTCCATTTTGCCCACTGTGCTTCCCCTCACAGACAGTTATTGCTCTTTTTAGCAGTATGAGAAAGACAGAAAGCTCTGGCAAAGGAAAAGCAGCTCCCAGGTGACCAGCTGCCACCCCCAGTGACAACAGCCCTTGGTCCCAGGTTCCCCTGGCAGAGCTGCCACCCTCCATGGTGCTGCCTTTAGCTCTGGGAACAAACCTTTAAATATCAGGCACACCCCACTTGCACAAGCACAGATGCACAGGAACTGCAGTTCTAGGACAGGCAGTGGTGAGTGGGCAGCAAAGGTGAAGTTAAAGTAAGCTGTAACCAGGAAAACATCCCGAGTGAGCTGAATGGACCAGATAGAGGTCTGAGCCAGAGGAAGGTGATGTGTTGTTTGGGGCTGAGTGATTTCAGCTGCCACATAGCTACAACCTAAAATAGACATGCAACTGGGGCAGACTTGTGGGCTAAGAACAAAAATCCAAACAAAACCACCAAAAAAAGGGCTAAACTGAGGTAAATAAAACTGGCAAAGGATTAATATGATCCACATGAATTCCTAACCTTTCTTTCTCTCTGTGTATCAAGATTGTCTTGAAAGTTGCTGTGGCCTTGAACACAGAATTTAGGAGTTTCTTATTCTACCTTCAAAATATGCCAGGAAAGCCTGAGAGGGTGATTAGGACAATTAGGGATCAAGTTGACTAGAATAACTTGCTGGATGTTTTTAGGATGTTTACCTATTTTAATAGGAACAGTGTATATTTAAACTCTATCTTCAAGAAAGCAGTTATTTCTTGGCCAATTTTGAGTTGATTATTAACTTTTGAGGCATGTTTATGAAAGCAAAAATCTGAAACAAGTAATTTTGCAGCATGACTGAAATAGTTCCTGCATCTTTTCCCAGCCACTCAACTCTGGGATTGTGCTGCTTGTAGCCCATGATGAACAAGGAGGTTTTAGCCCTGCAGCTCTCGAGGACAAGAAATAATGAAATAGAGGAAGCAATAAAGAGATGTGTAATTTGGACAGGATGGATAAGGTTCCAAAATTCAGGCCAGAATTAACTGAGTTCAGACTATTTGTTGGAAACAAATGATAGAGAAGTAGCTCTCCCTCCTTACTGAAATATGTTTGCTTCAAAAAGTAAGCAGCTTGGAAAGGCACAATTTGGATTTCTCCATCATAAACTGGGGAGGAAAATGCCCTTCCCACTCTGCCCAACAACTGAGGAAAGCATGGGAGGAAAGGTGGTAACTCATTTTTGCAGACCAGGAATCAGGTGCTGGAGAAGCTGCTTAAGACAGAAAGGCTTAACAAGCAGGTCTGGAGGAGCTGCCATCAGGTGAAAAGCTTTAACACCTCTGGCAGAGATGCACGGGTGTGTCCCCCATGGGAGGGGCCCCTATATCCTGCCATGTGCTCTAAGAAATCAGTTCAGATTATTTGAACTCAGCATGCAAAATGAGGGAGGATTAAAATGTCCCCTTTGCTTTACCTCCTTCTCTCTAAAGTGGGGCTTAAAATAGCCCTGCAGAGGGCTGAAAAAGGATGGTGTGAAGATTGGGTTTGGTAATTCTCAACAGTCACCATGGATGCAGGAGGTAAGACTTGAGCCACCCACCACATGTGAAAAGAAATTAATTTTATTAACCACTTAGTCACACTTGCTCTTTGCTGCTCTGATTGGAAGAGCTGGGAACATGTATTTTGCAAGAAACATGACCAAAGCTGACAGCTCCCCTCTGCACTGTAACTTCCACGGGAACATCGATGCAGGGATCAGGAATGCACATACAGGCCTGGAATCAGCAGGTTTTTAAAGGCTAATGCATTTTCTGCAGCTGTACAGAGTGTCATCTGACATATCTGTGCTCCACAGGGATCCTTTTCCCCAGTAATTGGAGTGTAATTGATAGGCTGCTGTGCCCTGACTGGGCAGGGCTGGAGTCTCCAATGCATTTAAAGGGGAACAGAGAGCTTGTAGCTGTGGTAGAGGTGTTGCCATTATGGGGTTAATTAGTCATTAACAACTGAGGCCAGTACACATTTTGTGGGGATTAAGACCGTCTGGGAGAGACCCATGGCCTAGGAAACCCTGATTACTGGTATTTAGGCCTTGTCCTCTCTCAAGGTCATCAGTAGGACTGCAGGGTATGGCTGGATCAGAGTTAAAATACCTGTTCAAACGCCCCTCCAAGATCTGAGGAGTCTGTGCCTGGTTTGCAGCCAGCTGCCCATAAACTGATACTGGTGAGAAGGTTTCAAAAGCATTCAAAGACCATTATTTGAATGAGGGATAAAAGTTTCACAGATCAGGTACATTTTAATCTTTTCAGTTTATAATATCCATCAGTTAATTGATTTTACAATAAAGGTTTTTCCCTGGAGCTCATTAGCAGCTGTTTTGCTGGTGTCAGTCCCCAAAGGAACCTGTATCTTGGTGTCTCAGATATCTGCCTGGCATATCCACCAGCAAAAGAAGTGGGAACTGCAGGATAACCCACTCAAACAGGGAGATTTTATTGCTTAGTTATGAAATTTGAGAGTTTAAACTTTCAGTATTTTTATACAGACACTTTGTGTGTATATAGAGAGGAAGAGAGAAATGATGTGAAGACAACAAGGTGCACAAAGGTCTGATCCTTCTGGACCTTACCAAGTGGTTGGCTGTTTCCCTGTGTGTCTCTGACTCCTCCAGGCAGGTGATGCAGCATGGCTCTGGGTTTTCAAACAGGCCTGACACATGCAAACATCCTCCGATATCCTTACGTTACCTTACCTTGAAATCTGAAACAAGGAAAACACAACTCCACCACTTCCTCTCTGAAAGTAGTATGAGTTCTTACTCCTCCTTCTTACATGTCTGTCTAAACTCAGCTATAAACATGAGGTTTTATGAGGTTAAACTGAGGCCCAGGTTTTCTCCCATGTGCTGGTTGGCACAGGAACTCCTCATGTGCGTGTGGGATTGTCCTCCCAACCTACACTAAGAACTGCTCACCAGATGGGAGTTGTCTGACATGAGATGCCCAGTTATCACAGCTCCACGTCACTTCTATTTTTAACTAATCTCAGTTTTATGTCATTTTTGTCTCCATCCTCAGCGGACTGAGAGAATCTCTGCTCTGGCATTGAGATGCATGGCACAAAGCTGACACTTTCCCCCTGGTCCTGAGCTCCTGTGCTGCATTAGGACGCCCCAATAAAGTTCTGGAGGTGCTTATGGGGATGGATGAATTCCCTCAGCTGCCCTTCCTGTCCTGCTGGAGATTAGGCCTCTTGCTCCCCTTTCTATAATAGAATTAGCTGAAGTGAACATGGTCTGGTCCAGCTGCCTCTGCTCATCACCTGCCACACTAAGACACTGAATTATTTCATACCAGCAGGACTGGCCAGAGATTACCTGAAATTGCTTTTTACTTGACTATTTTATGTCCCTCAATAGTTTCTAGTGAGGCAATTTTTCAAGTTTTCTTTGAAAATGAGAATTTGGTTTGTTTTGATGGGGGTATTACGGTGGTTGTGGGGTTTGTTTTTTTTGTTTGGTTGGGTTTTGGTTTTTTTGTGGGCGTGTGTGTTGTTTTTTGCTTGGTTGTGTTGATTTTTTAAATTTCTTTGCCTTTTAGTTTGTAAATCAGAATTTTATTTTGCAGTATTCCCCCTTGCCCTCCCTACAAGCAGGGCCACTATTGAGCACTTCCATACACAGTGCACAGCAAAATCAGTAAGAAATCCTGAACTGGGAGTAAGAAACTTGTTCTTTGCCAAGAGGTTTGTCAGCAGTTAAACCCCGTTAACTCCTGTCTCCTGGCACCTGCCAAAAATTGCATGTGCAGATCAAAGAAACCCACTTTCCATATCAGTGAGGAAAGTGTTACTGAGCAAAGTAAGTAATAAGGCTGCTCAAAATTTTTATCTTACTTTTTGCTCAAGTTATAAGCATTTGGGCAGACACATCTAGAGCTCATTTCTGCTTGAACAGAAGCAGTAGTGGCTTGAGAGATCATAATGGGTCACTCCAAAAGCAAATCCCCTGAAACCTATTTTTTTTTCCAGCAGAAATAATCACTTGAGTTTTAAACAGCTCCAGACTTTAGCAAAGTGTGTATTTGTCCATTATTTGTACCCTCGAGGTACAGACAGGTCTGGCCTCGACCCCAAGTGATGCATTCAGGCAGCATCCTGCTCCATCATTGTTCACTCAGGCTCTTCCTTTGCTCTCCAATATTTGCACAAATATAGAGAATTCTTTTATGATTGCTTAGCTAAAATACATGACTTCAGTGTTTAAATTCCAGGTTCTTTCAATATATCCCAGTTCTTGGCAGTGCTGCTGGACACAGCTGTCTCCTGCATGGCAATTCCCAGCATGTGACCAGCCCATGCATGGCCAGGCTGCCGGGTGGGAACCATCATAGATTTTCTCATTTTCTTTTGATTGTTCTTTGGAATTAAGAACAGAAAGGAGGAGAAATGGCACACAGCAATAGATCTGTCCACCCCTCCTCCTCAGGGAGGTATCCTGGCCCCTGTGGAATGCATAAACAAAAATTCCCATTATTTCTAGCAGACATTTTTCAAACCTTAGTCCTTATGGGCTGAATTAGATTGCAATTATTCAACTAAGTAAAGAAAGTTACTGCAAGTTCAGACTCTTTTTGAATGTCTGATATTAAATCTCATTCTGTCTCTTTTTTAATCAAGGAATAGATTTGGTTTAAGAACATAAACTAACATAGCTAACATATATTTCTCAGATCCTGGTAGAAAACGGGTTTTATACCTTGTCTCTTTACATCTTGTCTTTTCTGTCAAGGGCTTGGCTATCCTCTCCAGCCTGCCCAGAGAGCCATGTTGGCCTATAACATCCTAAATTGCCCTGAAAACTGCTTAAAGCAATCAAATTAATTTGTGACAAATGCAATTGCTCCAAGTGAAAACAACCTTCACATCCTGGAGCTTATCTATTATATTTCTTTACGAGGAGCCCATTCAAATAATAGTAAAGTCTTTGTCTTACCATTACATCAATAAAAATAGTAAACACCATCTTTTCTTTCAACCCATTCACTCCTTGCTCTCTGTGGTCAAAGCATCTGCCTGTAGGCACAGGTAAGACACAGCAGCTGGAATTGTCTCCTTTGAATGGCTGGGGTGACTGGGAGAGAGGCTGGACTAGCACTGCTTACAGAGCAGCCACACTGTGTGTTAGGGCACAGAAAGCAGCAACCCAGTCCCTGATTGTGGTTTTGTTCAGTCAGTTATTCTGAAGCTGAGCAGACACAACTGAGGTCTTTCTAAGCAGGAATATTCAAGATGGTAATTGCAGATGCTCCATCAGTATTAGCTCAATGCCACTTAACTATCTCTTGAATTAACATGGTCAGCAACAAGAGCTTGAGTATAAATAATATCAAACACTCCTATCTTTAGGATATGCAGAGATGATCTTTAGGCTGTTCCTTTGCAAGGTTATTTGCAGGTTTTATAGGGGCTGTGACTCACAAAGGGGAACAGGGTTTTATAATGCCTGCAAGCCCTTTCACAAGCTTATTCTGTGGCTATTGTGTTCTGATTAACTTTTGTTGAGATTCATAATGGTCAACCAAAAGTATCAGTGATTTAGCTACATAGTGCAGAAAATTCTCTTATTAATTATGATGTGGCATGATTTGTTTACCTAACTCTGCCACAGCTTCTGTTCACAGGCATGTGTGCATAAACATGGAGAGCAAATATTCACCCCTTCTATGGATCAGAAAAATGCCTATCCATTAAATTTCCAGCGTTATATTGAGGATGTGATATTTTTTAGAGACAGCTTCTTATCAAGGACAGGTAAGCAAGGAACTGAAACATCTGAAAGATATGTCTAGTATCATCCATCTGACAAAAAACCAGTTTTGGCAAAAATTGTCCAGTGTCCACCCAATAGCACACTTGAAGCCTTTCCTTCAGTTCTCATGTAACACATGTGTGTTCCTCTTTCCTCTTGTATGTCTCCTGGGGCATATGGAGGTGAAGAATAGGCTCTTTCCTTGATGCAGATCCCCATTGCAGGATCTGTCTGCCTTTGCTTGCCTGTGGGGTTGCTTTTAAGGTGAACTCTTGCTTATGCTGATTTAGGTTTCTGTCCTTTGTATGAAAATATTGCAGAGGGAGAAGGTCAGAACCCAACAGTAGCCTCATGGATATCACTTATGCCCCTTAAAGCTCATGTTTCTCCTGACTCAGCTGGAATTTGATAGCTTTCACCTTTTGCGGCCCCAAGATACAGTGAAGAGCAACAATGTAACTACAAGTCACAGACACTTACAAAACCAGAACAAAGGCACTGCTAAGATGTCTGTCCCCATCCTTCTTGTCAGCAGTGTTTCTTCAGACACTGGAAGGGGCTCTAAGGTCTCTTGGGACCTTCCCTTCTCCAGGTGAACACCCCCAACTGTCTCAGCCTGTCTCCAGAGCAGAGGGGCTCCAGGCCAGGAGCATCTTTGTGGCCTCCTCTGGACTTGCTCCAGAACATCAATGTCCTTCTTATGATGGGGCACCAGAGCTGGACACAGGTGGGGTGTCACCAGAGCAGAGGGGCAGGATCTCCCTCTCCCCTGCTGCCCATGCTGTGTAATGAGCCCAGGACATGGAGGGTTTCTGGGGCTGAGTCATGTCCAGCCTCTCACCCACCAGCCTCCCAAGTCCTTCTCGGCTGGGCGGCTCTTGATCATTTCATCCCCCAGCCTGGACTGATACTACACTTTGCACCTTGGCCTTGTTGAAGCTCATGAGATTTCCATAGGCCCTTCTCAAGCTTGTCCAGGTCCCTGTCCAGGACACACCTGTCCTTCAGATATGTCACCTGCACATCTCAGCTTGGTGTAATCTGCAAGTATTCTGAGGGTGCACTCAATGCCTTTATCTGTGCCAATAATGAAGATATTAAATAACACTGGTCCCAGTATGGACCCCTGAGGGAAGCCAGTTGTCACCAATGTCTATCTGGTCACTGAGCTGTTGACCACTACCCTCTGTATGCGCCCATCCAGCCAGTTTGTTATCCACTGAATGGTTCATCCATCAAATCCATTTACCTCCAATTTAGAGAGAAGGATGTTGTGAGAGACCATGTCAGAGGCTTTACAGAAATCCAGGGTAAGTGACATCTGTCACATTTCCCTCATAAACTGATGCACTCACTCCATCGTAGAAGGGTTGGTCAGGCAGGACTTGCCCTTGATGAAGCCATGCTGGTTGTCCCAAATCACTTCCCTGTACTCCAAGTTGCCTTAGGAGAGCTTCTAGGAGGGACATCTGCTCCATAATCTTCCCAGGCACAGAGGGGAAGCTGACAGGCTCCTCCTTTCTACTGTTTTTAAAAAGGAACTAGTGACTTCCACACCTAAACAATGTGATTGATTGAGTGATGAATTGATTGAATACAACTCCAGCTGCAGAGGCTCTGTATCATGGCCAATGTCATTGGGTCAGAAGGACCAAAATAGGTTACAACACTGTCAAACAGGCCATATAACACTGTGATACTTTCAAAATTGCATGTTGGATGATATTGGAGTATCTTACTAAGGTATAAGGCCCTTTTAAACAAGCAAGTCACACTGGTCCCACTGTCTAAGCTGGTAAAGCCAAACACAGGAAGCAGTGCCACATCTGCTGTTGTCCTGAGGCAGATGACAGACAGCCTGGCAACTCCTCTGCCCCTTTGCAATACCTATTAACTCTAACAGCTCTTGGCATCAGGCCATGAACAATATGGCCAAAAAATAAACACCTAATGGGGCATAACTTAGCACAGGATCTTAGGACAAGCATGGTGAAATACAGACAACAGTAGAAAATATTTAGGGGCCATAAAACTTTGTTGTTCTACTCCTGTACACCCACAAAGTCAGTAACTGTCTCAAGGGAGTCTTGGCAAATCACAATTTGATTCATGTGTACGTAGAAAGTAGGAGCCCATCAAAGATATTCCCTGTAACAGTTTTTTATCAAAGGTTTCTGTTTTACTGAGGATTTCCTGAGACAGGGAAAATTGACAGAGAAATGGGAGCTTCATCAGTTCTCCCTCTTCAGTACACCCAACCTACACAGGACTTCCAATCACAGCTTGATTAATGCAGCACATCCCTCTTTCTACTTATGGATGTAAAAAGATAAGAGGCTTGGCTTTATTTTTAACCACTGACTCATTCTTACCTTGCATCTGTTCAGAAATATGGAAAGGGAAACAAACCGCTGAGATGGCTCTTTGGAATTTTCAAAAGCAGAAATAAATAATACTGAATCACCACCTCAATTCATATATCAGTCTTTTAACAGGTTCATTTTTACCGACATGGATCTGAAGAACTGCATCCCAAATACCCTGAGAGCAGCTACATCCTTTCCCTCTTTATTTTTTCCTATTTGACTTGTTAATTTCTCTGGAATTAACCCAATTCCCAGAGTGCTGCTCTGAAACTCTTTCAGTGTGTGTGTTTTTATCTGGGGGCAGTGCTGCTTCTCTTCCACCCCAGAAGGGCTGTGCTGCAGGAGAGGTTCCCACTTCACAACATCCAAGTAAATCAAAGTACAGTCAGTGAAGAGCAAAAACAAGCTCTGTGCTAATTGGAAAAGGCAAGGAGGTGCAGCAGGAGCTCTGTGGTAAGATGGTAAGCAGGGGTGTTAAAGGGTGTGTTACTGATGACCTCCTGAAAGGCAGTTACCTCGGATACCACAGGAGAAAGGATGATTTCCAGGACAGCACAAGGTTCCTGGGAAATATCAAGGGGGGATTTAATTGACTGTTAAGACCATTTGGAGAGACGTTCAGCTGAGCAGAAAGTGATACTGCAGTTAGGATGAGTGCCATACTCTCAACCGTGCTGGCAGGAGACATACTTTGGGTTTAGGACAACTTAGCAATGCAGTTGCAAACCCTTTTGTGTTTAGCACTTTACCCTTTGGCACTACAAGCACTGTACAACTCGTATATTGTTCTTGAAGGAAAAAGTCACCCATGAAGGCAATTCCATGAAACTGGATACTCAAACTTCTCCAGTTACAAAGGTGCTTTAAACATGCAGTTACATACAGGTGTCCTCTCATATGCTTTCCATCCTAGCTTACCTTAACCAAAATCCCCCCAAAACGAAAGTACCCACGTGCACAAGTTAAAAGTGCAAAACCTCCTGCAGAAGACAGCTGCCCTCCAGTCTGTGTGACTATATGGAGCCCTCTATAACCAGGAATGGAAGAATGTGGCTTCAACATATCCCATCTGCAGACTTCCCAAGATAAACACCAAGATCTCACCTGGACATGTGAATAATAAATCTTCAGCCATTCATTCAGACGAAACAAACATGCTTTCTTTTTACTCTGCTTCACTGGGTGCAAATCAGCTCAGTAGTTGAAAGAGCTGCAGAAGTTTTCAGAAAGCTGGCAGCTGTTTGCAGTTGCTATGGAGGGCCATCTCCTGGTGAGACTGACTCCTTGGCTGGAGAAAAAAGCCAGAACTTCACTGCTCCTGTGCTGCCCTCTGCCTTAGGTGATTATTCCACTGGGAAGTACGACAGACAAATCTATAAATACTCACCTATGCAGTTCACATCCTTCTGGCAGAGGGCCCTCAAAGCAGACAACCCTCCAGGGGAGTGAACTCTGGAAAATACAGAGATTTGCATCCTGAGGGTCCTCCAGTGACAATCTGGGGGTCAGTTTTTCCACCAGAGCTAGTGCAAAGCCAGTGCAGCAGCAAACAATTGTTTCCTGACAAGTATCTGTCTCGGTTTGAGGGGAAAAAACCAAAATGTTTTACCCACAAGCAGGGGAGGGGCCTCCTCCACGATAATCACACCAATCAAATTTAAGAAAAAGAATTTTAATACAAGAAGGATAACTGATATATATATATATGTAAACAGACTAGTGCAACCCACTTCCCCAACACCACAAGAGAAAGAAAAAAAAAACAAAACAACAACAAAACCCAGCCGGTTTTCCTCCGGGAGAAAAGGTTATACTTAAGTGTCCATGTCACAGCCCGGCTGGCTGCAGAGTGAGTTTCAGTCCCTCTCCAGCGAGACAGACGAGCAGTGAGCTTTCAGATGGACTCAGTCTCTTCCCCCTGTGTTCCCCGTCCAAGAAGCAGAAAGGTACGAGCAACCAGAAGCAAATCCAAGGCAGGCAGCAGCAGCAGCGCGGCACGAAAAAGTAGTCCGGAGTAGGCAGCAGCGAGACAGCCAGGAAAAAACCCCAGCAGTAACCAGCAGGGCAGCTGTCTCCTTGGAGCCCCCACTCCCGCGTTCCGCCGAGCCAAGACTGCGAAGAATATCCAAAAAAAAAACAAAAAACCAAAAGAGACAAACCTGCCCCCACCCGAGCGATCAACAGTTAACTGCTTCTTTTGTTAACCGCTGGCCTGGGCAGTTAAGTGGCAGGGGAGAGAATTTACATAATAATCCCAAACTACAACAGTATCCTTTGAAACCCTTTGGAGCTTCATAATGTAACACTATTTCTGGCTTTGCCTGGGGGGCAGCAGGGACAAAACCTCTGTGTCACAGCTTGTGTTGGCAACACCTGTGTGATGGTCACAGAAATGGCTGTCCTGGGTTCGGAGCTGTGCAAATCCCAGCAGAAAGCTCATTTCAAAAGCACTCCTAGTCTAAACACAGGACAGGGACACTGATTTGCTTTAACCCCAGCAAGCAGCTCAGCCCTCCACAGCTGCTCCAGTGGGATGGGGAAGAGGATCAAAAGGTGAGAAAATTCTGGGGTTGAAGTAAACACAGTTGAACAGGCAAAGCAAAAGCTCATTCTCCACCTCCTAGGAGCAGGCAGGTGTTCAGCCATCCACAGGACCGAGGGATACATCACATAATGGTGACTTGGGTAGACGCATGTCATAACTCTGAACATACATCCCTCTCCTTGCTCCTTTCTCCCAAGCAGAGGACAGCTCATAAACTGAAGATGAGGGTTTGAATCCATCTGTACCTTCTGCCAACATACACTCAACATGCACTGCATTCTGCTGTGTACAAGGTTCTCCAGACATTGCAGCTGCTCCTGGTCTGGTCTGGGAGAGATGCTGTGTGTAAGGATGCCTGCTGTTCCTGGGATAAGCACAGCCTCCAGCAAGGTGGAGGGTACAGCCCTGGCCTTGCCACAGTGACTGTTCCTGCAGAAGGGCCCAGAAGTTCCTTGGGTGCCTCGTGGTTCCTTTCTCTGTATGTGGGGCTGCTCCTGCAGCTCCATCACTGAGCTTTGACTGAGGCAGTGGCTGTAGGAAAAGGCTGAAAGCAGCACTGCAGTCTTCGGAGAGAGTTTATTTTTAAAGTCTTGCCTTTTGCCAGGGTACATTTTTAACACGTGACAGCAGGAGAGGTGACTTCCTGGGACATCCTTTTGGAAGCACCAGAGGACTGTACTGAGCATGTTCATGATGCTTACGTTTAAATCATCCCCTGTAGGTTATGAAGGCACAACCTGTACAAAGTTTGCTTGAAGAAGCCAAAGCTGCAGCCAGGCTTGCTGGGCACAAGTGCAAGCACCAGGGACCAGGTGCTGCTGGTCTTGCCTCCACTGGTGAGGGATAGTGTGGAGTTTCTCTTGCTGCTGCCCTGCTCACCTACGTCGGGGACCGCGGCTGCGTTTCCTCCGGGCCTCCGGGGGTCTCCCAGCGCGGGACCTCGGCGGTGAGTCAGGGAGGGTGGGCTGGGGGCAGCGGAGGCTCCTGGGGAAGGGAGTGACACCCTGGAGGTCCACGATCAGGGCAGGGCGCTACCTTCACTGCTGGGTGCGTGATGGAGGGAACACACCACGGGGCACGGGCTGTCACAGCCTCCCATGGCCAGGCTCGGAGACTCTCAGATCTGCCCTTGCAGTGGCAGAGGGGTGACCCAGGGCCGGGAGTGGAAAAGAAACAGGCCCCCGGAGCTGCAATGGGAGGATGCTCCTGGAGGGGGCTAAGCCTTGGCTCACACCCGGCTCCTCGGGTGCTGGGGGCGGCTGAGGGAGGGCTGGATCTGGGGGCCTGGGGAGCCGAGGGAAAGCTCTGGCGAGTGCTTGGAAACGGAGGCCGGGGTTTGGATGGGGCCGAGGCGGCTGGCAGGGACCGGGCTATGCGGGGCACCGCGGCGGTCCCTGCAGCGGCCTCGCCGCGCTGTCTCCACGCCTGCCCAGCAACCGATGACGCAAGAGGAGCCGGATCCCATTGGCCAATGACCTGCGGCACAACCAATGGCAGTGCGGGGCGGGAGAGGCAGCGGCTCCGCGAGCGTCGGCCGGGCTGTCTGCCAGGGCCGGGGATCTACCTGGCATCAGATGACGTCAGGTGCAGTACGGGCCTTCATTGGCTGATCGCTCTGGCGTGGTCAGGCAGGGACCCTGTGTGGCCCCTGCGCCGCTGGGTGGGGACAGGAGGATGTGCGGGTTGGGAACAGGAGGATGTGCGGGTGGAGGACGGGACCCGCGAGGACAGAGGGTCAGGTGGGGCTGGGGAGGGAGAAGAGGGATCAGGCAGTTTGAGATGAGGAAGCGTCCAGGATTGGGGATGTGTGGGGAGAGGGAGGGATGTGTGAGTGAGGAAGGGGACAGGAACGGACGAAGGACACAGTGGGAAGAGGAGTGAGGAGGGGTGCAAGGACAGGCACCCCAGTGGGCAGGTAAGAGGGAGCCCCTTGCCCAATGGGGTCACCTGAGGCTGTGCAGGTGACCCGACCCCTCTTTCCTACCCCAGGTGCACATGGCAGTGCTGGCCATGGGCTGCATCCACCGTCCCTGACTCCGGGAATGTGGTTTCAGGGCACCTGTGTCCCATGCTCTCACAGCTGGTAGATGCAGGAGAGGAGGAGCTTCCTGAGGCTCTCCAGGCAGATCCCACTGCGATGGGCTGGAGACCATGGGGCTGGTGCAGCTGGGCAAGGAGGAGACCTGGCTGAGGGACCCTTTGCCTCTTGGCTGCTCAGGTGTCTGAATGCCTGTGCCTGTGATACTGGGCTAGACAGAATGGTGTGGGGCCAGGAACCCCAAGGAGGTGGGCAGGGATGGGGCTCCTCTGGGTGGGGATAGTGGCCTGTCTATGCCCACCCTCTGCCACCTCTGTAGGATCCAGCAGTGCAAAATGGGAGCAGGTGGGGGTGAGCTACTTACCTTCTGGATCTGACCACATCCCAGGGAGGAGAAGGAAGAGGGAAGGCAGTGAGAGGGCTGTGTGGTGCCATTGGCAAGAGTGCAGGAGCAAGAGTAGCAGGAGGAGGGGATTTCCTCAGGGCTGGGCAGCCTGGGCCAGTGTCATCAGGTGGCACCGTAGCCAATGAGGTTAGTGTTGAGGTTTTGGGTAAGGCCTGTTCCTGTGTGTTCCCCAGGGCATGTTATGGGACTGGTGAGGGCTGGGCTGGGGTGCTCTGGCCAGCAGCTGCAAGAATCAGAGGAGTTTAGGTGGGTGTAAAGTCATCACCTCCACCCATGGTAACCCTCAGTCTGCAGTCCCCTGGCAGAGAATACTGGGTTTACGTGGGAAGGTTTTGGTAGCAGTGGGGCTGCAGGGGTGGCCTCTGTGAGAAGACACCAGAGGACCAGCTGGCACCAGAAGACACCAGCTGGCTCCAGCTGACTCCAAAGAGACCTGCCACTGGCCAAGGGCAAGCCCATCAGTACTGTGTTTGAGAAGGGGCAAAACCTGCTGTGTAACACCAGCTCAGAGAAAGAGGTGAGAATATCTGAGAGAAACAACTACAGGAAAAGGGAGAGTCTTCCTGGCTGCAATGTGGAGTCTCTGCAGTGTGCTGAGGTGTTCCCTGGGAAAAAATCATGAGTCACACGCATCAGGGGAAGTTTATAGCTCTTTAATGCTGTGGTTTTCCAGAACAAAACTCTGTCACTGCTGATGGGTCAGGGGTGGGACATGAAATGAGCAGGGAAAGCAGATGGTTGTTGCAGGGTGGGCAAGAGGCCTCAGCTGATGAATTCCTGGGTCTCCTATGGAGCCTCGTTAGCTTTCCTTCAAGGGAGGACACCATCAGCTGCACTGAGAGCCAGTGAGTTCACCCCTGCAGAGCTGTCGCTGCTGCAACCCCTGGCCCGACCCACCTGCCCATAAATCTTAGAGCAGACAATGGGAGGGAGAACTCACCTGCTCTTCCACCACCAAACTCCCTGAGCAGAGGCTGTGAACACAAGGAGCAGCTCCGCAATGGTGATACTGATAGTTGGAGCTGTGCTGTGACTTTCTGGAACAGGGAGAGAAAAGGGCGACTGTGTGAGGGTGGCTGTGCCAGTCAGGAGCTGCCTCTCAGAGGACTCGTGTCTGCTACCTGCTTCCTGTGCCCCATTTGCTGCCCTGCTGTGCCCCTGGTGCTGTGCGGGGCAGGAGGGCACTCACCTGCATCTCCAGAGCCAGAGCAGCAGCGTGGAAGCCACAGCCACGGCTGCCAGCAGTGCGGCCACGAGCCCTGTGATTGATACCGCTTGGGAGTTGCCTGGGAAAGACAAGGAGAGGCTTCGATGAAGTGTCCGGGCTTTGCTCCATGGCAGGGGCAGGGCGTCTGAGGAGCCCATGGCGTGGGCAGAGGTGGCACCTACCCCAGGGGATGAGGAGGCTGCGGGTGCCCAGGCTGCGGTGGCGCACGCGGCAGGCGTAGCTGTGGCCGTCCCGGGGGGCCACGGCCAGGATGCTGCGGAGCTGGTAGGTGAGGTCAGCGTTGGGCAGGACGGTGCTGGTGTTGAGCGCTGGGCCCGGAGGCACCTCCTGGCCATCCCTCAGCCAGGCCACACTGATGGGCCACGGGTAGAAGGCAGTGACGTGGCAAACCAGCAGCAGCTGGTGCGGGCTGGGCGTGCGGGCAAAGACCGTGGCCACGGGCACCTCTGGAGATGAGAGCAAAGGGGTGGGGAGAGCCCTGGTGGGATGTGGCTTGGCCCCAGGGCTTTGGGGTGGCTGTTTCAGGGTTGGGGTGGTCTCACCTTGTCTCTCCAGAGTGGCCTTCCCATACCTGTTCAGGATAAGGATGTGGTTCTGGCAGACGATGGAGAGGAGGTGCTCCAGGAACAGCCTGACAGACTTCTCCTTGTTGAGGTCCTTGCTGACGTGCTCTGCCAGCTGGGATGACTGCTGTGTCTCCCACAGTTGTTTATCCACATCAAAAGCTACAAGGTCTGTGCCACCTGCCCCGATATCCAGGAAGCCCCAGGTTGTCGTGTTGGGGTACATCACACAGCCCATATGTAACTGGACCACCAATGGGTCTGCCAAGGACGAAACCAGCAGAGAGGTCCAGAGTGTGTGGAACATGGGTGGCACGAGGTGGGATGTGTCTAAGGGTGCAGTGGGCAGCAGGGTGCAATGGACAGCAGGGCATGGGGCCCTGCTTCAGGAAATGCCCTGCAAGCCCTTTGGAAGGATAGAGTGGATACTGGGCCAGTTGGTGTGGGGCTGCTTTTTTAGAAAGAATACTGTCCCCCAAAATGTTTGCCCCCAGTTTTCTCTTTCATGATCTTTGATGTGTGTGTCCTGCAGCCCCAGTAAATTTTGGGGCAGCTCCCTGGTGTGCAAGAGGGTTCCCTGTGCCAGATGGCAGAAGCCCCAAGGGGTGTTTTAGATCTGCTGGCTTCCCAGTCCTGCTAATCATATGCCCCACCAGCTGCAGTGTTACCCTTTCACGAGCTGTTGCACCCTCTGAAACCCCCCCCAATGCCACCCTAGTGGAGGAGAGCACAGCCAGAACCTGAGCAGAGGTGCTAGGGCTCTGACTGGGGTCGTCCCCATACTCACAGGTCTGTTTGGTCCTGTGGGCTACGTCATGCACGTATCGGATGGTGTTGCGCAGAGCGATTTTATAGGAGGACATCAGCTTCTCAGCGTCACCCTCGGCTGTAGCCTGGCGGGCCCAGGGCCAGTGGAAGTGGATGGTCCAGTCGGCAGGATCCATTGCAAAGAGGGGCACATCCCTCAGGGATGCCACCACTGACATCTCAGCAAAGCTGATGTTGGCAAAGAAGCTGGTCAGGAAATACTGGTAAACCTCTGGCTCTGTTGGGAAAGAGGATGGGCATGAGGAAGGGTGTAGGAAGGGGAAGATTGAAAGGGCTGGAGGGGAAACAGGGGATTCAGACTAGATATTAGGAAGAAATCTTTTTCTGTGAGGGTGGTGAGACACTGACACAGGTTGCCCAGAGACTGGGTGGAGCCCTATCCCTGGAAACATCCAAGGCCAGGTTGGATGGAGCTCTGAGCAACCTGATCTAATGGAAGATGTCCCTGCCTTTGACAGGGGGGTTGGATTGGATGGTCTTTAAATGTCCTTCCCACCCCAAAACATTGTGCAGTTCTGTAATTCAGTGCTCTTCAACCTTTTCGGGGTTGATTTCCTGGCTGAACTTCCTCTGCTTCTACTGCTCCTTTTCCTTCTCTATTTTACTTTCAAATAAGAGTTTCTTTCCTGTGCACAATTTTAGGCATTTTGTCCCCTCCCTGCCTCCCTCCTGCTCAGCACTGCTGTCTGACTTTATAGAGCAGATAAAGGGACACCTTGCTGCTTGTTTGATGTGATGCTCCCCCCCGAAGAACACCTGTGTGCCAGGGCCTGTATCTGCCAGAGACCTGTACACGGTGCAGAGGACATGGAGGATGAAGGATGGGCTTTTTATCCAGGTTTGAGGGCTTCCTGACAGGGTTAGAAGGACAGTATAGCCCATCTCAGAGGTCAGTCCTGCCTTCCCACATGTGATGCTGCTCACTGTGGAAGCATGAGGTCCCACGGGGTTGTGGTAAAATGCTCTATGCAGTGACAGTGCCTGAAAGACCCTCTTGCAGGGGCAGCTCCCCAAAAAAAGAGAGGCTCCTGGAAGGGGCCCACAGCCCCACGTGGGGCTGAATCCCCCTTGGCACCCGTGGGCTCCCTGCAGGGGGAAGACATCTTAGGGGAAACCTCAACACCCAAAGCCTGACTGGGGACCCTGGTGTCTCTTCTGCTTGTATGCCCAAGGCCCAGGTCAAGCTGGTGGGGTAGAAGTCCTAAGTTGGAGGCAAGAAGAAAGAGGGTGGGTAGGGGCAAAGCACCTTTGGGTGCTGCATGGTAGGGGAAGCCCTTTGATGCTGGGAACCATCCCCACCATGCAGAGGGGAGTGGTGTCCCCTGAGGAACCTGTAGGGTCCTCTGACAGGGGGGTGAGAGTGGTTTGGGTGAGCCAGAGCTCCCAGTTACCCTCTGGGTCTGCCCACATCACATGGAGGAGAAGGGGAAGAAAGAGGAAGAGGAGGAAGTGAGGGGGCTGCATAGTGCACGCAGCAAGGCTGAAGAAGCAGCAGCAGTGACTGCAGGAGGAGGAAGAACCTTTGTCTCATGCTTCAACCCAGCCCAGCAGTCAGTGCGGCAGCTCTCCACCAATGGGACTGGAGTGACTGTGTCAGGGTTAGGGCTGGGGATGTGTGGAGTGACTGTGTCAGGGTTAGGGCTGGGGATGTGTGGAGTGACTGTGTCAGGGTTAGGGCTGGGGATGTGTGGAGTGACTGTGTCAGGGTTAGGGCTGGGGATGTGTGGAGTGACTGTGTCAGGGTCAGGGCTGGGGATGTGTGGAGTGACTGTGTCAGGGTTAGGGCTGGGGATGTGTGGAGTGACTGTGTCAGGGTCAGGGCTGGGGATGTGTGGAGTGACTGTGTCAGGGTTAGGGCTGGGGATGTGTGGAGTGACTGTGTCAAGGTCAGGGCTGGGGATGTGTGGGAGGGATGAAAGCTGAAATAAGGTATCGACCATGAAGTGCTGTGACAGACTGGGGCTGGGGAAAGCCCAGCCAGGAGGAGAGGAGGGGAAAGAGAGTCCCAGGAAACAGCACTAGGAGAAAGTGGATGTTCAAGTATCCAAGAGGAGGCCCCCTGGCTCTCCCTCCCCACCAATGGTACCTTGTCCTATCCCAGTTCTTGTGGGGTGCATCAGCTTCAATGGAGGTCACGATGGCTTTTGGATTTCAGCCCTCACTGGAGAAAGAGGGTTGCTCTCCTCTCAGCCCCTCATGGGGAGAAGAGATGCTTTGGATCCACCCCCAGCACCTCCAGCTCAGGCTGCTCCTAACCCTAGGAATGGGTCTCCCAGGAAGAAGGTGACAAATAGTTCCCAACCCGCTCCAAGCTGCAGGGCACAGCTGGGGAGCTGCAACTCTACCATAAACACCTCCAGGACAGGTCCTGGGGACTGGTCTGGCACTCCGCTTTCCATTGGACCAACTCTGCAGTGGAATCGTGTCCCTCTTCCCAGGGCTCCCCTGTGCATGGGAACATTCCCCTGCTTTGTCCCCGTTGTCACCAGTATCCACCTCTGGAGGGACAATAGGGTGATCAGAGCCAGTCTAACACCCAGAGTGTCCCTGGTGCACTGCTCCTCCCTGGCTCCCTGCCTCAACGGGTAGTTTCTCTTCCCCTTTCCTGACTACATTGGGTGAGAAGGCAGAACTGAAATCAGAGCTGAGGAGAAGTATTCAGTAGTGTCCAATCACTGAACACCTTCCCTTCTGTGGGACTGTCCCAGAGAGAAGTAGAAAGGCTGTGGTGGCCTGATAGGCCCAGAAATGGCAACAACTTCCCCAGCAACATCACCCAGAGGATGTCCAGCTATGCTGACAAAAAGTCCACATGCCTTCCACTGAAGGCACCAGTGCTGGGCCCAGAGGAGAGTGTTTGGCCAGGTGGGATGGCAAAGCAGAGCCCTGGGGCAACCCAGGGAGGGAAGGGGCAGGGGGACTTCTGTTCATGCAGCCCAGTGAGGTGGCCATTTCTCCCCATGGTCTGCCATAAGAAGTTGGTCACTTCTTGCTGATCAGCAGAGAGGCCATTGCAGCCGTGGGTGCTGTGCAGGTGCCTGTGACAGTGCTGGTACCTGGGTCGCTGGTAGGACAGGAGCAGGCAGCTGGTTTGTGCAAGTGGTCATACTGTCTTCTACCCTCCCTGAGTTTCCTCCAGATGTTTCACAGTGTTGTAGAGGATGAGAAGTTCTGCTTTAGCCCTTCCTTTTCTCTATTGAATGGATTTCTGCTCATAGTTTTGTACTTTTTCTGTTTGTTTCCTTGTATGGGATGGGGTTCTTTCCACTTTCTTGTTCACAACTTCTTCCTCTTTAATATTGTAACTTCCTCTGGTCATAAAATGACTCAAGAAGACAAGGGGCTGTTGGTCCACACACACCATTGGTCCTCACAGTACTCTCAGTCCTCTCAGCTGACCATGGTCCTCAGAGCCACCCTCAGGTGACCCCTGGTCCCCACAGTTCCCTCAGGTGACATCTGTTCACACTGTCCTTCCAGGTGATTCCTGGTGCTCACTTTCCCCCCACATCAGGTGACTGTAGGACTTTGCAGTTCTGTTGTGAGATTGCTTGCAAAAAGTGAATTTCTGAGCAATCCAAACTGCTTCAGTTCCGTGAGAATCATGCTGGTACTTCAGCCTGCAAGGACACACACCTGCTGTTTGTCCGGTAGGCGACGGTCACTCCTTGCAAGTGTTTTCATGAGAACGTCTCAACTGCCTTCCTGATCTCCGGACATGGACTTCAAAACATCGGGATGAGATAATACAAACACTGGACTTGTGAGAGATAGGCTTTTAACCAATTAGAAGTTCTAGGGTGTTGGGGTGAGACCTTTTTAGCCAACAAGATGTACCTCTAACCCTATATAAACTCTGTGCTGTGTGAAATAAAAGGTCTTCACTATAAACTTCATAAGCTTGTTGTTGAAGTCCTTTCTCTCTGTGAAAGTTTGTTTACAGTTCCACCTTGTGTGACCATTGGTGCTCCCAGACCCCAGAGGTAGCAGGTGGTCCTTGCAGTGCCCCCTGAGGTGAAGGCTGTAACCCCCCAGGGCAGAGCTGTGCCTGGGGGACCTGGGGTGGGGTGGACAAGGCTGCAGTGCCCCTGGGTGTGCACTGAGGTGGGTGGGTGGGCAGCAGCACTCAGTGGGCTGGGCTGAGGCACCCAAAGAGCCCCCTGGCAATGCCTGGGTAGGGATGTTCTTATAGGGTGTCATGGGGACTGTGAGCAGAGACTTGCAGACACCTCCCTGGGGTTTGTGAGTGTGTTACTGTTAGGGTGTCTTGGGAGGTCATTCACACAAACCCCTTTCCTCAGGGTTTCTCAGCAGCTGCAGCTGAGGGTTTCATCTGTGTGTCCCAACTCAGCAAGGGCTTGTAGCTGATCAAACCCTCCCCAAGGCCATCCAACGTCTGAGGAAAGGCACATGATCTTAGTTAAATATGAATGTTTTATTTTCATTTTATATGCATGTACATGTCCCACATAGTACACCAGAGTTTCAGTGTTACTCTGCTTTTTCTAAAGCCATTTGTGGCTGGGTTCTGTTAGACTGTGTGGAGCAGTTCCCTCTAAGCACAAATATTTCTGGAACATTAATAATAAAGTCAAGTTCTAAGAAAAAATGACTGGGAAATGACAGTAGAAGTGTACAGGTTTCTGTCTACAGATAAAACTGGTATTGTACCAGAACTGGGAGAAAAAGGCACTGGGCACTGAGGTGCCCCAGAACCCTAGTCAGTGTACTGGCCAGTGCCCCAAGAGGTGATCGTGTATGACAAGTGAGGAGGTCTCAGACTTGCGTCTGTATCTGCTCAGCAAATCCAACGGAGGCAGGAGCTGCCAAGGTTTGTCCCCTGCATCTGTGAGATGACTTAGTGTTGTACTCGGTGCCGAGATTGTTGGGTCCTTTCTGTGCTAAATTTCATATAATTGGATGGAGTTCCTGGACTCTGATTCCTCCATGCGCTGGTGCTTTCTGAAAGGAGAGGGGACAGCTCAGGGATGCTCCCTGGCAGAGACCTTGTGGAAGCACAGACAGCAGCTGGCAGGGCCAAAGCAGGAGCTGTGCTGGGCAGTGCAGAAATGGGCTGGGGCATTTGCTGCCCTGCTGTGCCCCTGGTGCTGTGCGGGGCAGGAGGGCACTCACCTGTGTCTCCAGAGCCAGAGCAGCAGCGTGGCAGCCACGGCCACGGCTGCCAGCAGTGCGGCCACGAGCCCCGTGAGCAGCAGCACTTGGGAGTTGCCTGGGAAAGACAAGGAGAGGCTGCGGTGAAGTGTCCGGCCTTTGCTCCATGGCAGGGGCAGGGCGTCTGAGGGGCCCATGGCGTGGGCAGAGGTGGCACCTACCCCAGGGGATGAGGAGGCTGCGGGTGCCCAGGCTGCGGTGGCGCACGCGGCAGGCGTAGCTGTGGCCGTCCCGGGGGGCCACGGCCAGGATGCTGCGGAGCTGGTAGGTGAGGTCAGCGTTGGGCAGGACGGTGCTGGTGTTGAGCGCTGAGCCCGGAGGCACCTCCTGGCCATCCCTCAGCCAGGCCACACTGATGGGCCGCGGGTAGAAGGCAGTGACGTGGCAAACCAGCAGCAGCTGGTGCGGGCTGGGCGTGCGGGCAAAGACCGTGGCCACGGGCACCTCTGGAGATGGGAGCAAAGGGGTGGGGAGAGCCCTGGTGGGATGTGGCTTGGCCCCAGGGCTTTGGGGTGGCTGTTTCAGGGTCGGGGTGGTCTCACCTTGTCTCTCCAGGGCTGCCCTCCCTCCAGAGCGCAGTACTATCTCGAGGTCATCAACACAGATATAGTTGAAGACAATTTCTGCTATGTCAAAGAAATGGTAGTTCCGGAAGACAGTCTGGATGTACCGGCAAACGACGTTGTCCTGGGAGAGAGTCCAGGTGGCATTGTCTGTGTCAAAGCTGAGGCATTCCTGCCCATTGTAGGCCACAGAGGCAAAGAATCGAGAGGTCCTGTTGGAGTAGAGCTCACAGCCTGCCACGCCTTGAGCCACAAAGGGGTCTGGAGGGGCAGAGAGAAGGGAGAGGCTGCCTGAGAGCCTTGGATTGCCTTCCTGCAGGCATGGCCAGTGTCCCCTTTGCAGCAGCAGCAGTTCCAGATCCTTCCCCATTCCCCAGCTGCTGTTCAGAGAGGGAACGCAGTGAAAACTGGATACTCACAGGGCACATCTCTCTGTTTGGCCACTGCATTGAACATGTATCTGAATAGTTGCAAATTATTCTTGATTAAGGCTTCAAACCTTTCCCAGTCACCAAGGGGCAGGTTCGGGTGCACCCAAGGCTGGTAGAGGTGGATGGACATGTTGTGCTTATCAAGAGAACCAAGTTCAATGTCTTCCAGCAGACCCAGCCCCTCTGAGTCCACAAAGGAGGAGTTTTGGAAGGTACTGGTATGGAGTATCCGGAGAGTGAAGGTCCCTACATGTGACAGAGATTGACAGGGAGGAGATGAGAGTGGGAGGAGAGGAATGGGGAAGGCTGAGGGGCTGAGGGATGAGTCCTTGAGGTTGTAGGGATCTGTGGGCTCCCCCCAGACCCCCTACATTCTTGTCAACCCCAGGTCCCACCCTGTACACCCATCTCAGGTGACTGCATCTCTGCCAAGCAGGGGGTGTGGAGCCAGGAGACAAGGAGGGGTGAGGAAGGAAGTGTCCAGCACAGGTGGGGAGCAGGAAGGCTCTTGGCCATGGAGTCCCAGGGGAGCTTGGGAGCAGGTGTGGATGAGCCAAGGCTCCCACTTACCCTCCATGGTTGCCCATGTCCCAGAGATGAGGAAGAGGTAGAGAAGGAGGAGGAGGATGCAGCAGCGAGGGGACTGCATGGTGCCAGTAGTGAGGCCCAGAGGGTGCAGTGTTGGGTGCAGGAGCAGGAGGAAAAGGCTGTGAGAGATGAGGCTGCAGATGACTCAGGCTGGCTGTGCCTGGGCAGCTCTGCTGGTGTTAATGACCCTGACACCAATTGTGCTGAGGTTTATGGGAGGGCTCTGAGGTTCCTACTTTGGGTGGGCTGGGTCATGCTGAGCGAGGCTGTGAGTGTTGGGGGAATTTGCATGTTCAGGTTGATTGGGAGCATGACCTAAATGCCTGGCTGTGTCTGTCTGAACCCTGCTCTCTTCAGTGGGACATGGGCTTCCTTTTCTCTTTTCTTAGGAGCCTTGAGGACACTTTATCCCCACAGGCACAATTACCTATTTCCATGCAATATGGAAAACATGTTCAGATATGCAGAGGCACAGCAGTAATTTCCCCCCTTTCTCACTTGCTGTGGTGTTTTCTGCAATAATTCAGAGTTGCTGTGGCTTTCACTTGCAGCTGTTCAAAACCTCTCCAAGGCCATCCAACTCCTGAGGAAAGGCACATGATCTTAGTTAAATATGAATGTTTTATTTTCATTTTATACCCATGTGCAGCTCCCACACACTACACCAGAGGTTCAAGGTTGCTCAGCTCTTTCTAAAGCCGTTTGTGGCCAGGTCTTGTTAGACTGTATGGAACAGTTCAGTCTCAGCACAAATATTTCTGGAACATTAACAATAAAGTGAGTTTCTAGGAAAAAATGTACTGGAAAACGACAGTAGAAGTGTACAGTTTTCTGTCTACTCATAAACATGGTATTGTACCAGAACTGGGAGAAATTGGCACTGGGCATTGAGTTGTCCCAGAGCCTGAGGGGGTGCACTGGCCAATGCCACAAGAGGTGATGGTGTGGAACAAGTGAGGAGGTCTCAGACTTGCATCTGTATCTACTCAGCACATCCAAGGGATGCAGGAGCTGCCCAGGTTTGTCCCCTGTTGTGAGTTGAGTTAGTCTTGTAGTCAGTACCCAGAACTTGGCTGAAGCAGAAAAAGGTAGTTCTTGTCCCTGTTAGTGGACAGGTGGTGAGAGAGAACAGAGACTGTTGGCTGTTTTCTGAACTAAGTTTCTTTGCTCAGGATGGAGTTCCTGGACTCTGATTCCTCCATGTGCTGGTGCTTTCTGAAAGGAGAGGGGACAGCTCAGGGATGCTCCCTGGCAGAGACCTTGTGGAAGCACAGACAGCAGCTGGCAAGGCCAAAGCAGGAGCTGTGCTGGGCAGTGCAAAAATGGGCTGGGGCATTTGCTGCCCTGCTGTGCCCCTGGTGCTGTGCGGGGCAGGAGGGCACTCACCTGCGTCTCCAGAGCCAGAGCAGCAGCGTGGCAGCCACGGCCACGGCTGCCAGCAGTGCGGCCACGAGCCCCGTGAGCAGCAGCATTTGGGAGTTGCCTGGGAAAGACAAGGAGAGGCTGCGGTGAAGTGTCCAGGCTTTGCTCCTTGGCAGGGGCAGGGCGTCTGAGGGGCCCATGGCGTGGACAGGGGTGGCACCTACCCCAGGGGATGAGGAGGCTGCGGGTGCCCAGGCTGCGGTGGCGCACGTGGCAGGCGTAGCTGTGGCCGTCCCGGGGGGCCACGGCCAGGACGCTGCGGAGCTGGTAGGTGAGGTCAGCATTGGGCAGGACAGTGCTGGTGTTGAGCAGGTGTGGATGAGCCAAGGCTTCCACTTACCCTCCATGGCTGCCCATATCCCAGAGATGAGGAAGAGGTAGAGCAGGAGGAGGAGGAGGCAGCAGTGAGGGGGCTGCATGGTGCCAGCAGTGAGGCTCAGAGGGTGCAGTGTTTGGTGCAGGAGCAGGAGGAAGAGGCTGTGAGAGATGAGGCTGCTCATGTCTCTGGCTGGCTCTGCCTGGGCAGATCTGCTGGTGTTAATGGCCCTGGCAGCCAATCAGGCTGGCACTGAGGTTTAGGGGAAGGCTCTGAGGTTCCCACTTTGTGTGGGCTGGGGCACCCTGAGCATGGCTGTGAGTGATGGGGAAATTTGCTTGTGAGCAAAGTCACCCCAAGTGCACACAGGAGTGATCCCTCATGGCCAAGGCAGCACCTTGACAATGAGGATGATGTGGGTGAACTGATCCCACCTGACCATGGGCTGCACCCACTGCCCTGATGGGAATGTCTTGTACTGCCCATTGTGCCTGGCATGTCCCACTCTGCACAGAATGCACAGTGCCACCCGCTCTGCACTGCCAGGGGTGTTCACACTGACATGGCACTTTCCCCCATGGCAGGTGAACCCTGTTCCCACCACATGGCTTCATGCCTGGGTGCTCTGTGCCCCCACGCTGTGTGCTGATCCCATGCCCCTTTGGCACCTCTCAGCCTTACCACAGCCAGGCCACACTGATGGGTTGAGGGTACAGAAGCTGTTGATGTAGCTGAGCTGCAGGAGCAGAGCTGGGCCAGGCTTGCAGGCAAAGACCATGGCCCTGCCCAGCTCTGTGGGATGAGAGTGATGGAGAAGAGCTACTGGGGATATTCCCTGGCCCTGGGCACTACTGGCCTGATGCTGGGGAAGGGAGTCCCCAGGCTGAGGTGATGAGCAGTTCCAGTGTGAGGCACAGTTGTGGGGTCAGGGATGGGAGCAGGCAGAGGTGGAGGAAGCAGCTCCTCCAGGAGCTCCTTTTGGGGTGCAGCAGTGACTGGGCTGGAGCAGCTGTAGTGTGTTGGTGGCCAAGTGAAGTGATGGGCTGCAGGGCCTGGAAGGGACCCTTTCCCATTGACAGTCATCAGAGTCCTGGAGCAGTGGCACTTGGCCAGATAGGATCCTCAAGCTGGGATGGGCATGGCACTATGGTACCCCTACCCTGATGCCCATTCCAGGGAGATGCAGTGGATGAAAAGTCAGCTTCCCCCTTTCTATGGAGCTTTATCCACGTCATGGGACCTGAGAGCTGTTTCTCTGTTTCCCTTCACCCGAGTGTTTGCGAGTCCCAACTCTGCCCTAAACACCCCCAGGAGAGGGCCTGGGGCTGCCCTGCAGCCTGGCACTGCCCTTTCCTTCTCACCAGCTTTGGTAGGGATCCCTGTCTCCCTGCCCAAGAGTGGCCTGTGCATGGGAACAGGAAGGGAGGGAGCCATCCCCCTGCTCTGTCCCCGCTGGCACCATTGTCCAGTGCTGGGGGATAATGGGGTGACCAGAGCCACTCTCAGCCCCACAGTCTCTGACACACCAACTGCTTCTCCCTTACCTGCGTTTTCTCTTCCCCTTTTTCTGGTTGGTGTCTGGGGTGAGGGCAGAGTTGAAACCACAGCTGAGGGGAAGTCTGGGGTGGGTTGCCCTGACAACAACCAAACACAACTAGGGCCAAGGTGTGTGACCACCTTTGGATGAGACTCTTCCAAGCACAATTGGGACCAGGTGTCAGTGCTCCAGGTCTCCATGTTTGTTGTCTCCAGCTGTAGGGACAAGGGGAAGGTACATATGGGGCTACTGCAGCCTGAGGTCGAGTACCCTGTGACAGTGAGTCAGACATGGGGACCCAAGGACACCAAACCCCTTTCCTTCAGTGGAATTGTCCCAGAGAGAAGTAGGAATGCTGTGGTGGCCTGATAGGCCCATAAATGAACCAACTTCCCCAGCAGCATCACACAGGGGATGTGCAGCCATTTAATCAGAAAGTCCACATGCCTTCTATTAGAGCCACCAGTGCTGGGCCCAGAGGAGAGTGTTTGGGCAGTGGGATGGCAAAGCAGAACCCTGGGGCAGCCCAGTGAGGGAAGGGGCAGGGGGACTTGTGTCCCTGCAGTTCTGTGAGGTGGCCATTTTTCCCCATGGTCCTGCCTTAGTTAACTGTTGCAGCCCTGATTCAGGTGGGTCTGAAGGACCACATTACAGGTTTCGTTTTCACCTTAAAAGGACATGTTTCCAGCCTCAACCAATTGGAGTCAGACCACCGCACCTGGGGCGGGGTCACTTGAGGTCATATATAACTGTGTTTTTGAATAAACTTGGGATTTGCTTGAACATCACATTGGTGTGTTCAGTCTCCTCTAGGCATGGTTGCAACAATTGGTAGGACCTCGACGTGAGTTGAGGACATGGAAGCCACCTGCAGACCTTCCTAGAACCTTAAGAAGTGGCCCCTGAGAGCTGCTATGCCCCAGTTTTTTGGGTGCTTTGTGGAGAAGCCTCTGAGAGCTTCTGTCTCCCGTAAACTTGGGAGTTTTGTGTAGTGGCCTTGAGAGCTGCTGGAAGAACGTGGACTGAAGGAACCACGACCTTCGAACCGGTGAGTTAAAGAAACATGGGAAATTCCAACTCGACTAAAACGAACTTATTGCTTGATAAATTTGAAAAACTAGCTCGTGTTACAAAAACAAACATCGAAAGACAAGCATTACAGGAATTTTTGGATTGGTGTTTCATTCGAAGGCACCTAACAGATGCCAATTCCACGCTTTCCATAGAAGTGTGTGATAAAATTGGAGCAGATTTGTGGAATTTAGTGCAAACTGCACCCGACGAATTTTTACAGCTCGTTCCGTCATATGCAGCTGTAAGGAAAATGCTGTTAGAGGTAGAATGAGCCTGTAAAAACCTCGATCTACCGGAGAGAAGGGAAAAAAGTCTGTTTCTGCAGGGCGATTTTTCCCCTTAACATCCTTCTGCACCGCCGTGGGCACCGCCGCTCGCAGAAACGCCACCGCGGTACCCACACGCGGCACCGCCCGCTCCCGCTCCGGAAAACCCGACAGAATCACAGCAACCATGGAATCAAAGCTTTTCCACGCCGTTCGTCGCCGCGAAAAGCCAAGAAGTCGCCTCTGTACAGCGAATGAGACCACCGGCTGCCGCTGTAGAAGCGGCCGGATCTCAGCAGCAACCTTGGAACCCCACGAGACACGCCGCAGGAAACCAAACCGTGAGTGAGTTTTATTTAAATCCTAACTCCGAGAAGGCGCGATGGGGAATGCCCTCAGCCGAGAAAGACATGTGGAGGGGGGGACAAACCCCATGGAGTTTCTCTCCCCCTGCCCATCCACCTTCGGCGCCGCCAACGCCGCCGCTGCCGCCAATGCCCTGCGGGTACCTCGGGGCTGGGGTCGCCCCGCCGCTGCGCTCCCCGCCGCCCCACGGGTTCGCTCCGTTGCGGCAGGAGGCTGCCGCGGCAGACATTCCAGCAGGGCTACAGCCGCCCGGCATAACCGCGTGGCCAGGAAAACAAAGAGACCACGTGCTGGCAAAGCCCGCGAAATCAAACAAAGGAACGGCGCGCCCTGACCACGAGGCGCCAGGACCGCCCAACCTCCCTTCCTACTGCATGCAAATCACAGCGCATGCGCCAGGCGCGGGTCCGCCGCAGCCTGCAGGGGCCGGGGTCAGCTCCGAATTCGCCCGCTCCGGAGGCGAATCAGTTCCCGCGCCACCCCCACCACCTCCTGCGTGGATGGATACGCCCATTGACTGCGTCATGGAGAGGGGAGAGACTCCTCCCCAGTGGAGCGGAGCCCGCGGAGCTCCCCCTGAAAGTTCCCTTCACTGCGTGCCATCCACAGAGCAAGTGCCCCGAGAGCGAGTTCCCACAGCGCCAGTCGCGCAGGACACAAGCACTGCAGCACCAGCGGGGACTCCCTCCCCAATAGCCGTGCGCTGCCCGCAGCTGCCAACACCGGCACTGGAACCCCCCGCGCCGGTAGAGACTGCCCCTGCGCCGGCAACCTGGTACATGCAGCCTTCATCACCGACAGCCACACCCACCAGCTGTATCCCAGAATGGAGAGCAACAGACAAAGAAGCCTCTGTTTGGGACATGCTGGGAGGAGCTAGGAATCACGATGTAGTAAAAAAGGGATTTGAAAGATCCAAAAATGCTGCTTTAGCTGTCTTTTCTAACCTTCCTAGAACAGGGAAGCCTCTGGTAACTCAAAAGACCATTTCAGAAGCCTTCACAGCTATGGTGAAGCCAGATGAAAAGCATCTAGCCACCATAATTCAAAGGGTAGTTAAATCCAGAGAGTATCTAAGTGTATCTCTTGCATTTGTAACTTGTCTTGTTGCTGTTACTAATCAAAATGTATGGATAATGCTTTCTCAACAGGCAAATCTAAAAAATTTCTGCTCAGATAACATGGTTAAAGCAGGAGAACCAAACAAAGTGTGCCTTATAGGAATGCCTTATCATAACATCAAAGATTTCATTCCTTTTGGTATTGAGGAAGCAAAAGTGTCCTGCAGTGGTACTGGAGAAACCATAGCAGACATCATATGGCAATTGAATACTTCCTTAGAGAGAGATCCACAAGAGCTAAAGTTAGTAGGAGCTCTCCCTGGAAATGAGTCATGTGTTGAATTTCACCCTGTGCATTCCAGTGTATCAGAATGGTCAAACAAACACTGGTCACAGCAATATTTTCCTGTGGGAAGCAGAGATGTCACTCCTCATAATAAGAGTTACACCAATAGCAGTTGGTGTTGGAATGTTATTGGTTCACAAAATACAAGTTACCCCAAAACAAGATTGGTTCACACAAAAGGTAACCAAAGAAGAGCGCTGCCTCCTGGATATTTCTTAATTTGTGGTAATAGAGCATGGCCTGGAATACCTGCCCAGGCAAAAAGTGGACCTTGTTACTTAGGCCAGCTGACCAAATTTACACAATCAATACAAGAGCATGTTAAGTGGTCTAGTCCTCAAGCTGAGGAAAACACCATAGAACATTGGAGTGATACAAGAAATTTGCTAGCAGCAGTTTTTTCCCCAGTTGGTGTAGACAGAGCATTATGTTTAGTGCAAATGCTTAACTACTGGGTGCAAGAGCAACTAAACATCATTGCCAAAATGCTTAATGATTTCTTAACAGATGCTGATAGGATAGAACAAGCAGTACTACAAAACAGAGAAGCCCTGAGATTCTTGTTAAAGATTCATGGTTACCAATGTGATGAGTTTAAAGGAATATGTTCCACAGAACTAAGCAAACACTCCAAAGAAGCACAAGCAGTGAAAAACAATCCTGACAAGCTAACAGTTGACATTTCTCCTTTAAAGAAATGGGTTCATTCCCTAAGCCTAATAACCTGGCAAGAAGCAGCACTGATTCAAGGAGTATTGATCCTAGTTGTTATTATGATTTGTTTGATTGTTCTTATTTGCAGGACTAGTCATTAACTGTCCAATCAAACAAGAACAGTCCAGTTCAAGTTAGCATGTTGTTTAGCCTGTATTTTGAAATTCTGTTAACTTTCAGTTAAAGTGCAGTTCTGAGCTTATTGCACTGCCAAGTTGCCCAGCAGGCTGCAGGGGTAAGGATACCTGCCCCCCTAAGCTGCTGAACATTTTCTAGAGAGCATAAGATCATCAGTACTTAGTCTCTTTCAGTGTTGGTTATGTTTAGCCTTTGTGAATTTTCTCTGTGAATTCACACTTGTTTGCTGCTTTACCAGGAGTGTATAAGGACTAAAAATCAAAGCTTCATTCTCAAACCTCTGTGATGGCCACACAGAAGTTCTGAGAATGGACCTTGAACATAAGGAGATTTAGTTCAGCTGGACTGAACTTGCTTCTTTGCTAAGTTAAGTCACTCTGCACTCTTGGACACTATGCACAGAATTTAATAAAATTTGTAGTTTGTTTACAGTGGTCTGTGTGGTGACGACTGCACAGGAAGGACCACAATTTCACGCGTGAAAGAAAAGTTTCTTGTTTTGCACTAGTTGTAAGTTTGCAAATTCCAAACATACATGTCTTAGTCATGTATTAGTTTGTGTTAGTTTACAAAGGTTACTGTACCTCCTTCCAAAAGTCTATTTTGAAAAGAGAGGGGGAGGCAGGGATGTGTAACCTGCAAATACCCTGTTAAGTCTTGAAGTAGCAAAATTTAAGATTTTCAAAATGTTATTTCTCAATTTTCAAAATTTTCAGCCTTTCTGTTCAAGTTGCAATATGCATGATGTGTATTCTGTTGTTTGCATTTTTGCTTTGTTCTTTGAAACAAAAGGGGGAGATGTTGCAGCCCGATTCAGGTGGGTCTGGAGTGACCACCTTACAAGTTTCGTTTTCCCCTTAAAAGGACATGTTTCCAGCCTCAACCAATTGGAGTCAGACCACCGCACCTGGGGCGGGGTCACTTGAGGTCATATAAACCTGTGTTTTTGAATAAACTTGGGATTTGCTTTACATCACATTGGTGTGTGCAGTCCTCAACTAGGCATTGGCAGCGACACATGCCTATCCTTCATTTCTGTTCTTAAAATGCAGGGTACTGATGACAATAAAGAGATGGATTCACAAGCAGCTGTAAGAGTGTGAAAGATTTTCAAAGAGAGAAAGGAGGGCTATTTTAGGAACAAATATAATGAGAGGTGGCACGTATTCTCTGCATAACAAGAAACCCCTGATATGGACAAAAAGTAAGAAATTGTGAGTAAGTCTCAAAGTTATTCAGAGTTACAAAAATGCACAGGTAAAAGTTCAGTTAAGTGTTCAGTGGAGTTGTACACCTTCACTTTCTTCTCAGAATGCTTATTCTTCCCCAAGTTTCTGGTTTCGAAAAGAAATTAAAAAAATTCCTAGCCCATCCTGAAGAATGTAGATAGAAAATTGACAAAGCCTGTATTGTAATTCCCTTTCCCAGATTAATTTCATAGGCCTTGCAAAAAATGAGTAAGCATTTTCAGTTGGATCGGAACATTTACTTTGCCCAAATTCCATCCCTCTGAGCAGCCTTTGTTGCAGATTCTGGTTTCACAAGTTCTCTCTTTTATAGAGAAAGGAAAGGAAAAGTTCATAGGGAAGGCAGGAAAGCTGTGTAATCCTACAATATTACATGTTTTTATCATTGCACTCTTTGCTAGAATTTTGACATATAGAAACTGCTTTTTAAAGAAGAGAGAATGGAGTTCTACAGAACCGAACAGTATATTGCAAAATGTCGTATATTTGCATCTCATGAGGGGTTGGTACAGGTGGAATAAATGTTGGAAGTGAGTCATCTTACTGCTTAGTCTTCTTTATTGTTCTTTACTGTTCCTTATTGTTAATTCATGTTCAGTATTTGTGTTTGAATAAAGTGCTTTTTCACAATCCAGAATTTCTAGTGCTTTGCTCCTGTTTCTATTAGTACTTAAATTTATGTCCAAAATTCCATCTATTATTTTGTACTGCAGATGTGAGCTACACTCACAACAGGCCATCTCCATTAAAGCATCCCTGAGTTGTATAACACTTTTAATAAAATTGCTCTTACTTTCAATAAAGAAATAATCAGTTGTTCAACCAAATTCCATGGGAAGACAGCTGCTTTCTCATTGAATGGTCTCCAGCAGTAACACAGGAACTGAAGGGCTGGCTTGGTGTTGGATGGAATGCAGTAGCAGCTGTGAGGTGAAAGTAGAATGACCCATAGGTAATGCAGCTTTCTCTGAAGAATCAAAGGAGCACAGAAAATTCTTTCCATGCTCCATCCTTCTCCCTATTCAAGTGCATGGTGCAGATTCTCTCACGAATGGGCATCTGCAAAAGGCGCTGTCAAGGGACATGGTTATTGCCGGCAAGAAACCTGCATAATGAGCATCTTCCTGCACATGGATTAGTACAGCATTAGAACCTTTGTGTTCAATGACCAAAAAGATAAGCAACCAGATGAAAAGTCTGCTCTAGTCAATGCAAATCTGAAAAATTTCAGTATATATCAAAGGAACTATTTCATTTATTTCTGTTTTATTCAAATATTGAAAACTCTGCAACACAGTGTTCTGTACTAAGGCTTTGTAAATTAGTGTTTATTAATAAAAATTGAGTGTATGTCTTAGTCATCCAAAATAGAACAATGCAGAAATCTGAGTTTTATGTTAGATACCTTTCCATTATTAGTTTTTCCAGATGTATAAAGGAACCTCCCAAATCAAGGGTAAGTAGAAATTCAAAATCCTCATTTTTTTATCAAAAGGGTAATCTGAAAATGGCATTTGTGCAAAATGTTTTCTCTCCCCAAAACCATAGCAATGCATAGCTCTTGACTACATTTTTAATCCAGTGCAATGAAAGCAATCGTGGCCAGCCAGAGCAGCAAAGCTATAAAGTCACAGATGAGTATTTACAAAAGGGCATCTTCAATCCATGTGACACTGTAACTGCCATCATCAGTGATGAGCAACAGCAAAATCTTGTACTTACATTAAAAACATCTAGTATTTGTAGAATAAAGTTTAAATGTTCACATAAATTTTTTAAAAAAAATGTACTGTTTACATTGTTGCTTGAAATTAACCGTTGTTTCTGATAAAACTGTAATTAAAAGTTGTGCTCGCAGAAAACAGCAAACGTAGTAGGCATTTTTAATAATTTGTGATAAATGTTAGGAAAATAATTACTGTTGTTTGAAAGTAAACCAAAACCACATACATTTCTTTGGCCTTTGTAAGAAACAGTGGGAGAAGGGAAGTAGCATTGCTTTATTCTGTAATGCCTCAACACCAAGCACACAACCCTGAGCAGTCCTGAAATACCTTCTGCACTAGCTATAAGAAATTTATTCCTCCTGTGTGCTAATCTCGCTTTGTTCATGTGCCTGCGTTAGGGACGTCTCTTGTGCATGCAGAGAGGGATGCACAAGCAAAACCTGAAGGCTGAACTTACAGGTTTCAGTAGCAATGAAAAAATCTGGATATAATGTCCCAGTATCTTTGCCAGCCTGCCTTACCAACCTCCTTAAAACCAATGCTTTATTTAGTATGAAGTTACATAAGAGAATGTCATGTTGGTAAAATTACAAAGGAAAGTCAGAGTTTGCTTGCTGGCTCACCTAGAGCACTGTTCTGCCTTTGACATTTTGACCATTACTAGTATCTTTAGAAGCAGGTGAAAAGTACGTGAAGCAAATGAAAAAAATACTGCAAATTATTTCCAGTCACTACAGACCGGAATTATTTTTAAAGTGGTGATTGACTGATGGAAGTTTCTGTACTCTCCTGAGTGATCCAGAAATAAATCCACTGAACAACCCCATTTTGTCTCTTTCTTCCTTTTTTTTTTTTTTTTTTTTTTTTATTCTAGGCCACGATATCAAAAGGTGCATTTCGGTACAATGGAGGCATTGGAGACATTGGTGTTCAGATACTGATCATTCAGTAGTTTGTTTCAGTTCATAGAAGTGTGAGTTATAGGGAGTTTCCTCAGCAGATTTCCCCCCCCCATATATCCTCTGACCAAGCCTGAATGTTTTCCAGAATGGCAATATGAATTTTGGGGTTCTCAGCTTTCACAAATTTCACAAAACCTGTGACAAACTGCCTTTGGTCTGTCCCATTTAAAGTCTCCCTCTAAGGCTTGCTGACATTTATGTGGAGGTTGGCAGCTTGGAAGTGGTGTGCCTGGAGGAGCAGCATCCCTGTAACATGAGTGGTCAATTCAGTCAAGGCAAGAGTCCAGCCTGACTTCCAAAGGTTGCTCTGTGATCTGAAGGCTGATTTGGGTGGGATTCAAAGCAGGATACAGACAGCTACTCTTATCCAGGCAGTTCCCTGTGGGGAAGTGGCAATTCAGGTGGGCATCCAGCCAGTTCCCCCACAACTATCAAGACACTCTTCCAAGGAACATGCTGGTTCTGCCTCCCAGGTGTGCACACTCAGAAGGGACTTTGTCCAGATGGCCAAGGAAGGGGTTTCCCCCAAGCTGTTGCAGTGGCCCCATAGCACAGTGCCCCTGTTTATTTGAACAAAGGTGCAGATGTTGTTGTGGCAGCCTCCTGCCTCACCAGCCTGTCATCCTGGATCAAGGCAGACACATCCTGGACAAGGAGGCTGAGCTCCCCAGGAGGGCACTGGTTGTCTGCAAACGAGAAACAGCTCCTTGGTGGGTACAGCTCCTGCCTGGAGCACATCCCAGGGCTGTGGACCATCTAAAGTGTGGGAGATGGCAGGCGAGGGCAGGGCATGTGAGCCACTTTGTGCCGGAAGGAAAAGGCACAAGAGAGTGGTGGGGGTGGAGGAACAGTTGTTGGAAGGGAACTTTGCTGGGTTCCTCAGTTTGTGACATCACCAGAGTGGCAACCAGGACAATACCAAGCAAACATTCTGTGCAGTTCCAAATGAGGTTCTGACAACACCACCACACTGAAGGGACTGCAGAAGGAGATGCACAGCCACCATGGATGAAGACAGATATCCTTTTCCTGCCCTACCTCCTCTCCCCCTTCCCTGCCCTGTAACAGCTACTGTTGGGATCCCTCTCATACCTGTCTCCCCCGAGGCCTGGATCAAGCCTGGGCACACATGGGACCCCGAGGTTTAACAAAACTAAACTTCTTCCCTCTTTCCCCAGTTAAAAGGCAATGTCATGGGCCAGAAGTTTCCTTAACCTCATCTTTCATACATGGTTTTGGTCTGTCATCCAGGACGATTTTAAGAATGGCAAGGTTGATTTGGAAGGTTGCATTAAGGTTCTTCGAAAAATGCAAGTATATTTTGATCAGACTCATTTAAAACATCTTGTCAAGGTACGTATATGTAGATTAAACATTAAATACATTCAGAAGTTCAGTTACGTGTTGTACATTTGCTGACGTTTTAAAATTAATTTTTTGAGAAGTGGATTTCTTACTAATACGGTGTGCAAAATCAGCACATAATTTTTGTTTCTGTGTAAAATAGATAGCAAATGTCTTGCTTTAGGATTCAAATAATTTAGGTTGGAAAATATAACAAATGTCTTGCTTTAGAATTCAAATAATTTAGTTTGGAAAATACCTTTCAGATCACTGAACCCAGCCATTAATCAGACACTGCAAAGTCCACCACTGAACCATGTCACTAAACACATCTACATGTCTTTTAAATACCTTCAAGGAATGCTGACTCAGACACTTCCCTGGACAGCCTTTTCCAATTCTTGAAAACCCTTTTGGTGTAGAAACTTTTCCTAATATCTAATCTAAACCATTCCTGGCACAGCTTGAGGCCATTACCTTTGTCATATTGCTTGTTTCTTTGGAGAAAAGACCACCACCCACGTAACACCACCTCTTCAATACAACATAATGGTGTAAAATGGATAATATATAAGTTTTAAACCCCCTTTTTTTGTAACATGTCCGCATTTGAGAAAATGTAAAACATTCTGGTTCCATCTGATCCTGCTTCTTCTGTGATCAAGCTAAGGAGCCCAGACATGCTTGTCTGATTCTAGACTGTGCCATTAGAGCAACTTCCTAAAAATCCTTTTGCCAGGAGGACAGCATTGACTTTTCTGAGTTGCTCAGGCTTCAGACCAACATAGATCCAGGGCACATTTGTTCAATACTTCACTATACCTCTTCTCTACTATTTAAAAGGTGTGCCTGAATGGATAGGAATGACACTTCCAATGCCCAGGGAAAGGATTGGGCCTTGAGATATAGCAGTGTTTAAGAGATTTCTATAAAGTAGGTACAGCTAGAAATTGGACTTACAAATAAGTTAATTTAGGGTAGGTAAGCAAACTACGAACAAGTGGCTGTTGTCCCAGTGAGCAAATACTACAAAGTTGAGTGCTTTGGATCAATTTGGGTTTACATGTTCTTCAGGTCTCTTCTAGTGATGACTCAAAAGTTGTACGATTTTTCCTTTTACCTCAATTTTTCCCCCCAAAATAGCTGTCTGTTAAAGTTATTTTTCTAAGGGAATTAAACCAAGTGGCTATATATATATATATATATATATATATATATATATGTGTGTGTGTGTGTGTGTGTGAGTGTGTGTCCCTGTGAGTGTGTGATTCTTTAGAGAATCTTGTAACCAGCTGGCTGATTCCGTCCCAGTTTGGCAGAAGAGTATTAATGATGGCAAGTCAGAAACCTTTAGGTCACATCATGCCAACAGGCAGACAGGCAGAGGGAAGGCATTAAGATCTCCTCACTCTGTCGTGTTCCTCTCTCATTGTTCTCTGCCTTGTCAAGCCAAGGTAAAAACGGCAGCATGAGCTCAGCACTTGCTAAAGAGGCCTCCTGTGGTTTTGGAACTTGCACTGCATTGAGAGAATTGCCAACCTTGAGAATCTCATGAGATCTTAAAAGTATTTCCCAGTTTCCTCTATTTCCACCCACTTTGCTTTCTGACAGAAAGTTGAGAGAGATGGTCTGTTGTGGGTAGAAAAGAGAGTAATTATTCGAGGATGTCACCTGCAAAGAACAAGTCTGATCTAGCTGTATTTAACATATTATTCTCAATAGCATGATCCAGTTATTTGTAGCAGTACTGTTAGGTATTCCATGCTATTTAAGAGAGATTTAAGTGTATTCAGGGTTTGGGGGTTCAAATATTTGATCAGTATAATAACATGTAAAAATGCAAAGAAATCTGGAAGGGAATCTTACTGACATCATTGTCAGTAACTGCACATCAACAGTTAATCAAATACACATAAATACATTTTATAGAAAACATAGTTTATAAAGAATAATCTGCTTTTTTCCTTGTCTGTTCTTTTTGAGTTTATTTTACAGTAATGCTCCTTTGAGCAATATCAGAATTATGAACATTAAGATTTTTAAGGAATAATACATTTTCATATAATTACTCTCTAGACTCTTTGTCTAGATACTTCTTTTTCTGAATAGCTATAATTTGATGTGCATTAATAAAAAGAAGAATAATAAAAATCTACCAAGAATAAATTTATAACTCTCTTTTTATAGCAACATGATTTTTACCACTTTACTTTGCAAAACTCTCCAGTGGAGTATTATAACCTGTCTTTCATCAAGAGGTAACTGAGATAGAAGCTTTAATTATTTGCCCAGCTTCTCTTAAAGGCAATGCCTAAGTGAACATCTCTCAAGTCCTGATAGACTGTGCATTTCCAAAAGAAGTTGGTTTTCTTTTCCTATTCAAGGATTATGAGAAAATTTGCTGTTTTCTTAAAGATGGTAAAATTAGATTGAGGATATCAGTCCTAGATGGGGGAATTTATCAGCAATAGTGAAATTGTGTGTAATTAGCATTTGTGTTGGAATACTTTCCTCCTAGTGATTTCTGTTAATAATAATAATTATAGTTCTCTTTCATAAACTCCAAGCAAATGCTGCAGCACTGGTTTATAAGATTTCTCTCTAGAACTCATGAAATTTACTTTTGTACTTGTTTCAGTCATTTAATATATCCTTACTCTATTGTACTTATCCAGAAGTACAGTAGGATCTGTACTGCATAGGAAGGAGCTGGTAATATATCTTTGAACTTTTAGATTTTATGGTATGGCTTCAGAATTAATCTAACTTAGCAATAATCAAAAGTCTTGACTAAAGTCTTGATCAAAGCCAGAGCTCAAGTAAGTAATTTCCTACTTATGGACATTTTTGGGAAAGTAAGTACTGTGTTTTAGATGCTGAAATTTACCCTTTTTGGTAGTCTCAGTTTAAGGAGTCAGCAATTTGGAATTTTGATCTTACAGTGATAATCATTGAGGCAATAAATTGCCATTTATTTGTGATTTTTTCTCAGCAATTTTGTCAGAAAATTTCTCATAATTAGGCAACTTGTAAGAAAAATGCAATCTAAAATGTTAGAAACATTTATATTTTGTATGCACAGATACTTATTTTGAGTAGAAGATTTTAAAGGAAAAATAGAATTGTTAAATCTGAGAAAAGTATTTAAGGCAGAAATGGTAAAAACGTATTCTACTCAAATTCTTTTGCCCTTTTAATTTTTCTAGTGGCTTTTATACTGAAACACTGAAATTAATTACTATACTAACATTTTGTAAGCTCTGTAAAAATAAGCTTACAATTTAAGAATTCTGCAAGTGTGAATAATTAATCTAAGTTAAACAGTCTGGCTTGTCAAGGATAGAACATGATGTCATAGGTTATTATAAAATAGCTTGTCTTCAAACTTCAATAGCATTTCTTATTTGATGTGTTGAAAGACTTGGATTTCATGATAATTTGGTCATCTTTATTTCATTTTTAAGATTACTTATGAAAATTTAATGGACAGTATTTCCAATATGGTCTAAATTGATGTTGGAGAGGTATTATGGTAAATACATTTTCCACTTGATAATTTTGGTGTTGCAAATTTATTTTAATGCACAGTGTTTTAGAGATTTTGCATGTGTTTTAATATTGCCTATTCGTTAAATATAAATTTCTTGTAATTATTTAGATGCCATCATACGATCCACTTTAATTTATATATTTTTAGCCCATGAAGTCAAATGTAAAATTTGAAGAATATGATCTGATAACACACCGTTGCCCATGGGTTCCTCTTTGGTTCTCGCTCTTAGGATCATTTATAACAGAGTAGTTTGTGTCTCTTTGTATCATCGCATAACTTTGTATTCATTGCTTTTTGTGCGGATTTTTTGGTTGCTTTTTTTTCAGGAAAGACTTCACAGACAAGTGGGACTGTTTATTAATGTGGACGACTTCAAGGCAATTTACAGAGCTCTTGTGCACAGAACTGAGTTTCATGATATCTTCCTGTCATACTCAACAGACGGCAAAGTCATACCAGACACCCAGCTCGCTAAATTTCTTATAAAAGAGCAGTTTCTTAGAAATTCTAATGAAACAACGGCCTTTGAAATTATTGCAAAGTATGAGCCAATCAATGAAGGTATGCATGGTTCAAGCATTTGGTATCTCTTATTTAGAGTGCTTCTGTCAGTGACTGGGGTTTGCAAGAACCTCATAAGTTTATTATTTTAAAAGCAAAGTATTTTTGTGCATTTATTTTTTCTTTCTGTGTTTTAATTTATTTTCATGTCCTTTTTCTACTCTCTCCTTTTCTTTTTCTTTCTGTCATTTATTTATTTTTTTTCATTGTCATTCCATGTATTCTGTGCTTCAGCTCACTGATGGTCATTACAAACCATTCTTAATTTGTTTTTCTTAGGATTCTTATCTTCCATTGTGTTTGTCTGCCCTTTATTCTGTCTTGCCTCCCTTCAGTCATTTAGTGACAATGCACAGCTGCAGACAGGGCTTGTCCCCTTAACTTACCTACAGAATAAGCCCTATGTAAGATCTTCGTGGGTGCCCGATCACCCTTTCTGGATCATGGGAACTCTGAGAGGAGGAGAGGTCTATGAATCTGTAACATGTGCATTCTTCAGCTATTGAAAGCTGCCTCAAATTGTGGTGTAACATTTCTGCCGTGTTTCACTGAACTTAACTTGAGGCAAAATTTGCAACTAAGCTATGAAAAGTACCTAATTTAACTGCATTTTAGTGCAAACTGTTACTTTATTCAGTGGAATATGAATCTCAGATGTTTCTTTGGTTCCCAGTCTCTGAAAATAGGTGGATTTGATAACTGGTTAAGTAAAATAAACCCAAGGAGAAAGTATTTATTTTGGGATAATAACCCTGAAATAGCTGTGCTGATCCTGTGGTGGAAGAAGAAAATGGATCACTCTTTCAATAAGAAACAGAAGACATTTGGTGTTTCATTAAGAGACACTTACTGTCCAGTAACACTTACAAAACATGTGACCCCTTATGCCTTTACTCTCTAAGGTTGCCTTTCAAATTAGACTCTATTTTGTTGAATACATTCTCCTCTTTCTGAAGACTGCTACATTTACTAATTAATTATATAAGTTACCAGGTTAAAATGTTCCTTTTGTCGTGTGTGTTTTCTCTTTTGATTGGAAAAAGCTATAACGCAGTGAAACAATGAAAAATCTTTAGTACGTTAGAAAATAGATTATTAAATATCAACTGAAGTTTCTGTAGTTTAATTTAATGTCTGGTTTAAATTTCAGATTCTTGGCCAAATTCTTGCTTGTTTCTTCATCTGTGACATAATTGTTTTATAATTGGAAATAATCTTGCTGAACAAAATAATAGCTGTATTGTTCATGCTCCTTTGAGTGAACTAAAACTCCCACTCAAACATATATATTGGAAAGTTCCAGTTATGATTGACATGATAGATGATTCATATAGTGTTGATAGACCATTTTGTGTAGCTGTTGTTCTGAATTTGGTATAGAATATTCCCCATCAGGATGATCTGTTGGACTTATCTGCCAACCTTGTCCTGTGTATTGCAGAAAGGCAAAAGGTCAGATTTTGACACTTGATTGACTAGTCTGCTAATGGTAATAACCATTATCTGATGAACATGATAGCACCAGTATGTCAAGATTAAGATGAAAACAGTGACTAGATTTTATATGCAACTTTGATAAGTTCATCTATAACATTTAGTGGATTGCCAGCATTTGTGCAGAGAGAGAAGACTTTTCAATGCTATTGAGCCAAGTAACTCTGGATTAAGTTTCTGACGATATTGTAGCTGGTTCAGGAACAGTATGGAATATATTACTCTTCCTTTTTTATTGTACAATTTACATGTACAAATGCTGCATTAACAGACTTGGGTTTTTTGGTTGGTTGGTTGTGGGGTTTTTTTGACTAAAAGCTTGCATTTTGGCAGAAAGAACCATTTTTAAGAAATTGATCACAAAATATGAAGATGTGATTCACACTTGACAATTGTGTCTTATTAATATCCAAATGTCAGTTTTATTCTGCACAAACATTCCATCATCTCTCCATTTTATTATTGATTTTGAATAGAAGTCCTGAGTCATTAAATGAGATTAAAGAAAACATGCCAGCTAAATGCACCTTTTTTTAAAGCTTGGTATGCATTTCTTTTACAAAAAATTATTGCTCATTATTCAGTATTTACATGGATAGGATTAGAGGATAAGAAGGTGCATCCCACTATTATTTTCAGTGTAGTGCCATTCAAAGACTCTGCTTCTGTCTCTCTATTTTCCTGTTAGGCAATACAAAATGAGGGCAAACCACAATCCTGTCTTGGAAAACTTGCTTACTTTGTAAATAACAATAAAAGCCCGGTGCATTTGTCAGATAAAGAGATTAAGTAACCCAGAACGTATTTGTGAATAATAATAAAAAAATCAGTTTATTCCTAGGATATACAGTCTTTTAAACTTTGTTGGGTTTGTTTGAGGGGTTTTTGTGTGTGTGTGTGTGAGAGACAGAGCAAGGTGGAGAACATTAATTTGCAGGAGAGAACATTTGATCTTATTGGCCAATGTAAACCAAATTTAACAAAGTAGAGATCTCAGCCAAATTCCTACAGATTTCACAAAAAAATTTATGGAATAAGAAAGATGATGGCTGGCTCTGGGTTTATGAGACACAAGAATTCAGATGTGTGAAAGGGTGTGTAAATGTTCAGCCTCTGGAAAAGTTTTCAACAGAAGAAGATGATTATGAGATATAAGTCCTTAGAAAACTAAACTGCAGCTCAGATACTTTATTCCAGTATGCACCAGTTGTGAGTCAGCAGGAAAATAGTCTCCCTAGAATATAAACTCAGAGTAAGAAAGAAATAACTGTAGTCTTACTTTAGTCAAGGAAACAATTCTCTCTTTGCTGTTCACTTAGATTGTTTTAGTCTGCCCTTAAGTAGTAAAATTTTGTAGTATAGAATTCCATCTGATATTTCTCTCTGACTTTTAACAATTACTGAAAGCTTCCTTCTTCCAATATAGCAGAGTAACAGCCCTGTCTCTGATTGCAAGTGTTTGTCATGAGTTCACCCCTAAAAATTCCCAGCAGACGTGTTTGTATATATTTCAATATCTCTGGTGGCCAGCTAATATATAAATTTAATTACTAATTTAGCTATTGGGAAACAAAGAACATACACATCCATTAAAAACATGGCAAAGACACTTCTTCCCATTTCCTAGTCTCAAATTCAGTTCAGGCTCTTCTCACCCTCTTTTCCTAGTCTCTACTTTGGTCCAGACACCTCTGCTTCCAGCTGCTCATGGCTGCAGGTTGTACTCAGTCCCTTCAGTGAGGACAAGGCATTGCAGGAGGCTTTGGGCAACACGTAGTGACTTCTTACTTGTTTTGTCTGCTTCAGTGTGGATCCTCAAAAGGCCTCAGTCTCTTCAAGGCAACAAACATCTTCTAAAAGTTTTCATTTTTTTCTTTCCATAAAGAAAGCAAAATACTTTCGAAGAAGTTCTGAGATAGATAAGAAAGCAGAGTGTAGTAAACCCTAAAATTAATGTATAATGTAATCCAAGTCTTTCAAGTACTCAGGTTATGTATGACATGTATATAGCACGACTGATATGACACTATTTGTATATAGGGCAGAGCTGGAGTTTACCTTAACAGGAGGAATGGCTAAAACCATAAAAAAAATAGATTTGGAAAAAAATTATTAATAAAATATATTTCAGACTATTCAAAAGAGGAAGACAAGAACAAAAAACATTGAACTTTGTAAGCAGAAAGAGGTGACAAGAAGACAGAAATATTTTCTAGCCTTCTCTTTTTCTTTCTGCACCAAATGGATATGTGTGGACACTAACTATTGCTAAAGGATCCTAATGGATACTGATGTTCCTCTCGGGACAAAATGTGAGGCCTTGATGAAAGTATCTTTTCACTGCAGAATAGTTATGGAAATTTCCATTTTCTTTAATGTAGAAGGAGAAAATGTCTGTAAATGGTCAGAAAATAGTATGACTGTGCTATCCTCAGAACTTAAAAGCTCACCCTTCCATTTCTAACTAGTTTTGGTATCTTTGTCAGACAAAGATAAAACGTTGCTCTGAAGAAATGCAGTAGTTTTTTTCCCTTGGTATGAGAGGGGTGAATGAATAGCATACCTCAGTTCACAGGACTGCCCATGCTTAAAATTTTGGAAAAACTTTGGAAAGTTAATATTTTTCATTAATTAAAAAGATAATTTCAGGAAAAAAGAATTGTTAGTAAATAACCCCTCCCCTGTTGCCCAAGTTACCAGCTTGATGTTTAATTACACAGATAAATACACAGAGCATGAAAAATAAATTATTCAGAAATAAATACTAGATCTAATTGATGAAAAGCCTTCACTTCAAAAGAATTAAGTCTACAATTAATGTAATTCATTATAGACAAAGCATCGAGGATGAATGTATTCCGTTATGAGCAACATGTAAAAAAAATAAAACTGTGTTTTAAAGATCCAGAAAGCAGAAACTTACTCCAGTTGCTACAAGTATTGAACAGCATAGTGTGCACTTGTGGATAAGTCAAAGTCAAGATATCAAATAAGATACAATTATCAAGAGTCATCAGGGTAGCAATGTCTGTCTGCAAATATGTTAGTTAAAAGAAGACCAAAAAATTCTTGATGCACTACCTAAGTATAAGCTGATGCCTAATATTATTAATTAGACCAGAGTAAGACCTCAGTCAAAAATATAGATGAAACAGGATAGGACATGCTTAAATGACTTACTCAGATCAGAGAAGAAAGGCTGACAAATCGGAGTTCTTAGCAAATGGACTGTAACGAGTTTGACTAATACAGGTTACCTTTGAAGATAAGTGGAAAATGGATGATGAATTGAAAGACTGGGAAAGATCAAATGCAATATCTGCTTTAGAGAGGGACCATCCAGGGAAGTAGACACAGTTGGTTATAAGTAAAAAAATGGAACAAATAATAAATATGTATGACCAGTAAGATGGTAAGGAAGAGGAGCAGTTTGTCAGGACATCCCATGAAGAAGTAGCATCCAGTTTTCTTCTATGAGAGAGTAACATATAATAAAAGTTAATATTATCAGAAGTGTAAGAAAACCTGACCTAAACAGTAAGATACCCTGAACTGGATTTGTTTCTACTGGAAAAGAGGGGAAGTGCAATAGCAGTCTTTGTATGTCAGAGTGAAGAAAGAGGAGGGGAATAGCAGGAAACAGAACAAATATTTTGGACAGCAAAAAATTTTCAGGGTAAACTTCTCTTATGGAAAACTTTCTAACAATAGGGTTACTTCAGGGTTGAAATGGGTTTACTGGGTTGTCTTTAGATTCTTCACCAATGGGTGTCTGTGAGAATAGCTTCAAACAGACTTATGGGAGGAATAACATTTGCTTGGTTTAAAAGAAAGCTGAAGGTCGGTATAATGTCTGCAGAAGCTTCATCTTTATTTTCTAATTCTATTTTTCATTTTAAAACATTGCAAGTTTTCTAGTTCAAAAACCTGTGTAACTTAGAAATTTTCTATGGATTCTCATTCATGTGTAAAACTTTCAGTTTGTGCACATACTGAATATCAATAACTGCAATTCTAACTTGGAAATTCTGATTCTTATAGCTGTATTAAGAATTACACAGGTCAGAAAAGGGGGTTTTGTGCAGGTTTTTTTGGGGTATTTTTTTGCATTCCCAACCTCTCCCCAGGTTTGTTTTTGTTAGCATAAAGTAATCTTGGATTACTTATTGCTTTTATATCACTAGCCTACTATGATGACAAAAAGGTTATTTTACAGTCAGAACTGGGCAAAATCCCTCACTAATTCAAACTATGTTTTGAATCAAAGCTGACTTTTGAGATTATATCATTTGCAAAATGATTGCATTCAAAACATGGCATTGTGAGCAGCAGTTGGCAGTGTAATGGCTCTACTTGTCATTAAATCAGTTCAAAACAAAACAAATGGGATGACTATGACTGGTATGGAGGCAATTAGCTCACTTTGTTATAAATGCAGTAATGTAATAAGCTTGATTTGCAATGCTGTCTGGGCAGTCATTTCTTTTGTTAAGATGCTATTTTTATTTCAAATATTTCTAAACATTGTCAATATTTATTTGGAATTTCCCACCACTGAGAAGGATGTTTGGTAGGAATCATAGTTTCTGCAAGATTATATTGACAGTTTCTGGCTGACATTTTGGTGAAGAATCCCTGTTGTTTTAAAAGAGAAAAAGAAGGTTCCCTTAGTGTATTGACTGGCATGTTACATTCCAAAACTAAACAGCAAATATTTTCGTTTATATTTAATTAGGACTACTGCAAACTCTTCTAACTGGTATCTACAGAAGAATAAAAATATCATATCACATTTATTTCCTCCCAAAGGGTGAATCATATCCATTCATCTCCAGAATCGTGCATATAATGTTTGTTAGGAATTTTCCAATTGCAGGACAGTGTTATGTTCTATACTCTTTAGCAGTCCTCAGAACTGACTATTAAAAATTATGAAAGTACATAGATAGAAAGTCTCAGTTTACCTTCACATCAGAGATTTTTTTTGCCTTTGTTTTTGCTCAGTGAGGAAGAAAAAGCAGATGTCATTTGAAGGATTTATACGGTACATGAACTCAGAAGAATGTTCAATATTTAAAAGCGAGCACAAGACCGTCTATCAAGATATGGACCAGCCATTATGCAACTATTTTATTTCATCTTCTCACAACACCTACTTGGTGTCTGACCAGCTCATGGGACCCAGTGATTTGTGGGGATATATCAGGTATTTAGATACTGATTTTTAATACTTTAAACATTCTTTAGCTGTTTTTTAATGAATGCTAAGTCACATATAATCCTCCTTGGCAATAAGGAACAAAGCCATCACAGATACAAGCTGAAAATGTGAAAGTGGTATTTTATTTTGTGTATAGACTTTTCAATATCTTTGCCAAACCATCTGTTCATAGTCTGGAAACAATCTATTTTTTCACTTACATCTCAAAAATTCAACCTTGCAGCAAGTGAAATCTATAGTATGGTGCACAATATATGATTAAAAACGTTTTTAATCTCAATATGCCATGGAATATTAGATAACTCCCTGATACAAATATACAATTCCCGGGCAAACTCTATTCTGATCAATATATAGGATGTAAGGGTGCAATAAGTTGGGGTATGTCAGGGATATCCGTGATCAGTGCATGTTGCAAGTTTAGAAACAACAACAGCAAACTGTGAGCACTCTGATAGCCAGGAAGAAGAAGAAATTTTGCAGTGTATGACTCCAAGATGATGATGACAAGGATGCCCTAATGCCAAGACAGGGAAGAAAAAAAGGGATGATGTAATAAAGGCAGCACAGAGAGGGTGGAAACTATTAAGAATTTGGAAGAGAATTGTCCAGCTTTCCTATTATTTGTACTACGTTAGTGACATGAAAGTAGTTGGAACTGTTATCTATCTGAACGGGCTTTGTTTTGGTTGCTCTTTGAATATTCTGTAGTCACTTGCAACCATCAAAAACTCTACTGAATTTCTAATAGGTTTTGAAATTCTATGATGTTAGCACTGCATTGCTGAAAGTAATTACAAAGAAGGTGAAAAGCCCCATTTCTTCAGCTTTCTCTGCTATTAGTGTGAGTAAAATGCTAAAATCAGCTAGAGGCATCTTTGAGATATTGTAAACATGCAGGGCAGCATGTAAAAGATTGGTAATTAAGTAAAATAGTCTGCAAGAAATGTTTCAATTAACTTCAAGGCAAATATTGGAAGCTTAAGACCTTTAAGGGATGTCATTAGCATAGTAAATATTAAAACATTAAATTTAAGGCACCTGAGAAACTTTAGCACTCTCTCTTAGAAATAAGGCAGAGGTAGAAACAACTCAATTACATAAACACCAAGCACAACCGGATTCTCTAAGTGCAATGCTGTTATTTTTAAGTATAGTGATCCTCAAACTTGCAGACAAATTCTGGAATAGTAATGGAAAAAACCATTTCAAACATTTATTCTTCTCTTTTAAGTGACAGCTTGAAATTATACAAAAATTCCTTTATTGAAATCTTTGAGCCTCACTTTTAGTCTCTTAATGAAGGTTATTTAGGTGATTCCCTGTTCTTTCATGCTCTTATATAATTTATTACCTAACTTGCCCAAGATAACAAAAAGTATTGCTCTGTCTCATATCTGTATAATTCTATAGGATTTCTTTTTGTTTATGATGAAAATATATGGGGTTTTTTTTGTAATTAATCAATGTGCTTGTAATCAGGAATACAGCAACTCAAATAAAAAAGTGTGGTATCTTTCTTTTGACTGTAAAATTGTTTCTCTTGTTCTTTTGAAGTGCTCTCTTAAAAGAATGTCGCTGCCTGGAACTTGATTGCTGGGATGGTCCCAGAAATGAACCTGTCGTATATCATGGTGACACTTTAACGAGTAAAATTCAATTTCGTTCTGTAATAAGCGTGATCGAGAAGTACGCATTTTTGGTATGTATATACCTGAGCATGTGCATATGAGTTGGTTACAACGGGATGCTGGGGGCCGTGGTTGTTGTCAGAGATTCTCCAGGGGAAAACAGTCTGAAACACAGTGCTTGAGGCAGTGGGTGTTGTTGAAATTATTACAGGAAAATTGTGCTATCTGTCTTGATTTTTTTTTTAAGGAATAGTAAACATATTTTACTGAGTGATTATAAACCCAACTTGTTATAAAGAATTCAGGTGATCTTGCTCAGCTTGTGGAGTGGAATGCTAACCTGAGATCATTTGAGCAAGGACTGAATATAAAGCAATCAACCACCTCAGAATCAGTCTGGTGTTTTTCATATATTAAATGAATCGGGTCGGTCCCGTGGTGTAATGGAGAGCACTCTGGACTCTGAATCCCAAGGTCATGAGTTCGAGTCTCAGTGGAGACTGTCCCCTGGCAGTTCAATGCCTCCCTGCCATCTGATCCAGTCAGATCTTGGATGCTCAGCAGGGTCGGCCCCAGTTAGTATCGGGTGCTGTGACAGTCCCGAGGACTTCACTGTCACTGTCCAAGCTCGCTTGGCTGTGGCAGATGGACCTTAGGACTTAAACAGTGGGGCCAGTTCTGCACATGCTGTGCCTCACCTAAAACATCCACTGGGCAGGCTGGAAGGGCTCAGCCACATGGGGAGAGCCCTGTCCAAATCTTTGTTTGCAAAGTTTGGCCATACATACATCTTAAATGAATATACTTTGCTTATTCTTCTGTTACTATCAGCTTGTCTTACATCCTTATGAAATAGACAAGAATGTGAGATTGTAGCTGAATTTGAGACTTAGTCCGTTTTCGATTTCCTCTTTTTTTATTTTGAATGTTGAACCTGATAAATGTTACCAGCTACTGATGTCTTTTTGTCAGGTGACTCATTAGGGCAGTGTCCCTTCTGCCCATCTCTGGCAAGGCAGCAAAAGGTGGAGAGTTTTTGGCACTGTCTCAGGACTTTGTAGAGTTTTCTGGCAAAACTCCTGCTCAGATGAAGTTCTGAATGACTGTTAAGATAACTCTTGAATTCTGGCCAGCATTATGTCTGTGAATATATACATCTGTGATCGTACATTTACATGGATTTTTATACATAGATGTTTATAGCCTTCTCAGTGTTTTTTTTCTATTTTGATTTCTATATTCAATTTAGATAGTCTCTGATTTTGAAAGTGAAATAAACCCCAAGCTTTTATTTCACTGTTCTTCAAAACCCATTAGATAGAACTCTCCTGCTGTCACTAATGCACAACATTATTGTGCTTAACTATAATGCCTACTCCATCTCACAATAGGTAATGGTTCATACCAGCTGTGCTGCTATTAATGGGCAATAGCAAATATTTCAGGGACAAGTGTGAAGACAGGGTCAAAAAAACAGCCCTTCCCTTAGAAAGTGACAACTTAGGTCCTGCTCAAGCAAAGATTTTATTCAAAGTATTTGTTTTCAGTAGCCACCAGTGTTACTGGCAAGTTATGAGATTTACTTATGCAGCCTAAATGAACATGTTCCATTCGAGCTATTCTCTGATTTTTACTCAATTTCCCTTGTTTCACCTGTCTTACTGTGATGGGCAAAGTGTGGAGTCCCCGGAAAAGTTTCTGATAATGGTAAAAAAAATAGATTGTGTAAAGGCAAAGATTTCTGAACAAGCCTTATGGATACTGTCTGCTTGATATGTAGTCAATTAAAATCTGTCATAAACGAAAGAAAACGACATTTACTCCTGCTATACTTGGTCAATTTTGTTTTAGAATCCAATTTTACCTTGTAAAAACAAAACAGTTCTTTTTACATCTCTGTAGATGTCTAGCCCTGTTTTAACCCTTCCTTAATGTCCTGAAGATATATTTTTCTCTTCTTCATTTGAGCTTTCTCTTTCCCATAAATATTGTGAGCCTTTTTATTTTGTTACTAACCTGGAACAACTGACCTATATGCTGAATGTTTTGAAAATAAAAGAGGGAACTTTTCTAAGATATTTTGGAAAAGAAAGTGTTCTGTTTATTTATAAATAATAAAATCTTTAAATTCTCTTTTCAGTCATCTGCCTATCCAGTTGTACTGTCTTTGGAGAACCACTGCAGCACTCAACAACAGAAAGTAATGGCACAATATTTAAAAGACATTCTAGGTGACAAACTCCTTTTCTCACCGCTTGGTGGTGAAACAGAGATGACTCAACTGCCTTCTCCCGAGGTAATAAGCTTGCATTTTTCTCTATGAAACACATAGAAAAATGTGTTGGGATTTGTTTGTTTGTTTGTTTGTTTTGTATTTTCATTCTCTGAATTTATGGAACAATTCTGGTGTCTGAAATAGACTTCAGGTAGTACAAAAAATATATTTAAAGAGCACAAAAAAGCCCCACATGAAAAGATAAATGTTGGTATATCTGTTTTCTGCTCATTTATTTTTTGTTGCTTAAATTGAAGGAAATTCCTGAAATTTCAACATGTTGTTGAAATGGAATCCTGAATGTTCAGGTTTTGGTAGTAACAATGATGATGAAACTTCCTTACTGAATTTTGCTACTGCAAAGACCTTCTCTCTTTCTGTATGTTTCTCCCTAAGACAGTGTTTCTCAGCTGGTAGCTTGAGACCCCTGAGATATGAAGTCAGAAAGGGCAATTAGAGGGGTGTTGAAAATTTTATTGCAAAATAAAACAAATAAATTTCCATTGTTCCTGTCTTTGCACACAATTTTCTTTCAAGGATAAAGTTTTTTTAAATCTCTGGTAGCACAATGAGTACACCCAAAATACTTATTTAGGCTTGTCACTCTTGCCAGTGGTAGACATATTTTATACCCTTTTTTTTTTTTACAATAACTGAAAAAGAATGCAAATGAAATATGGTGAGGAAACACTGTCACAAGGAAAAACAACACATGAAGGGATATAATTTTTTTAGGGATTTATCAAAGAAAAGTATTTTTGAAGTGATGTATTCAAAAGATAGGCTGAAATGCTACCATCCTGTTATATTTCCATAACAATGTTGTATATGTATTTACTATCTAAATTTCTCACTCAACATATTTTTTATTGTAGCACTAAAATTTTTAAACACAGCATTTTATTTTTATATATATTTTTATCACAGTGTCCAGTATCACTTTGAAATCATGAAAATTTTTTTGCTACATGCAAAAATCTATAACCTATATTGAAAACAAGGTTTTGTTTTGAAGCTTCTCAAAGCATGACTGGATTCCGTGCATTACATGTCTGAGGATCTTATGTCCTCTGTAGAAGAACAAAATCACTGTATGCATCTGAATCGTAGAGTCACTGAACCACATACTTAAAGATCTTACTTGCTATGAGATAAGTCCTTTACCATATGGTTGCTGTGATGTAGAGAATTCATGCTTCGTATTTCCATAGCTTAGAGTTTCCGTATGGCAGCTGTGTAGATTTTTTCCCCAAAAATGCATTGTTGAGTCTGTAAGTATGGAAATGCTGTTCAGGTGACATTTATTCTCCTGAACTTTTAATACATTAAAGTTATGTGAGATGTGTTCCACATGTCTATAAAATGTAAGACTTATCTAAATAATACCACTCTCCTCAGCTGCTTACAAAAGTCTAAATTTAATAAACTGTTCTCTTGAGAATTAACAAAAATTAGGGTCATCTCCATTTCTCCTATCAGCTCTGGTCAAGCATATAAAAAATCAGTAGGATTTTATTAGCAATGGAAATATGCAGCTATGACTGAACTTGCAAATTGAGGAGTAAGCTTGACTTTTGGTGAGATCTTTTTGAAGACCTACTTTTGGTCCATATTCTAAAGGAGTTTTGTGGCATTCTATCTTTAAAGCTTGGGACCTTGTGCATAGCCAAGGCCTGGGTAAAATCATTTTCATTTGAGGGAGTCAAATGCTGAACTTAATCTTCAACACATTTTACTTAAGCTGTGCAAAAGAGATGTTACACAACAATAGATGTAGAATTAAAATTCTGTTTGTGAGAAGGATTCACAGTTAATGTAAAAGTTGTCACCTATGTAGTTTACTGTTCCACATTTTTCAAGATGCAGCACTAGCAAGAATAGGGAAAAAACATCTCAGTGTTCCTCAACTGGTTCTCTAGTCAGTGCATGAAATGGGATACCACAAAGTTTCTCCAAATACTTCTTAGAAACATTTGTCAATTACAGGTTCTTTTTATATCTTGGAGTTTTGGAGACTTCCATGGAAATTCTTTTCTCCTCTGTCTTCTGGTCAATCTTCTAATCCCTTTTCTAAGTAGGTTTTTAGCTTTTTCAGCTGACATGAATGTGTATGACAGGAAGAAGCATTAAATGCAGAGCAAACCCATTCTCGGTTACTTCCTTGGACCACAGTTCATGCAGTGATGTCTCCTACCATTGCAAGGCTAAGTGAAAGGTGCAGGACGACCCTTTGAAAACCTGGTCTAAGGAGGTCCAGAAAAGAAATCTGGATGATCACTGAACGCTATTGTTCTCTGCTTTTTCTTGACACTTGTCATGAAAAACAAACTCTGGAAAATTTCAGGAAAAGAGGTTTTTTTTAATTCTTTTACCTCACACATATATTCATCCTTCCAGCTGCTATACTAGTACTGTTAATTCCCCAGAATATTATTGTGTTCTGTAGCATCTCAACATACACTTCTTCCTCTTCATGTGGAGTAAAAGAAAGGGAAGACTTTTGCTCTCTTTCTTTCTTTCACACACACGTTATTTCATGAGAAACTGAGGTTACCCTTAGGCTTCACCAATCTCTTCTCCCTCCTTCCCAAGCAGACATTTTTCCACTCAAAGCAACAGACCCACTACCATTCCCTCCTCACATCTTGGCCACTGTGGTGCTTGTAAAGGGACTTCATGAACTTCCTTTAATATTCACTGGAATATCAGGTCCTTTGAGTCAGTTCACACATTAAACTGTATTTGACATCACTGACTGGTGCCAGAGATCCCTGCCAGTTGCACCAGCACTCCTGGTGAGTTGCTGATATAAAGTGACAGAATGTAGTGTCATATGCAGCAGTTTGTAGATAAACTTAGACAATATTGGAGTCCTAGAACAGATAAGCTTTTACTTACCGAGCTGTGTTCTTCCTCTGTAAGAAGTTTGACAGCTACTGAAAGAAACAAGTAAGCCTCCAATATAACACATAGAAAAGAATGTAAACACATTGATGCTTTTGATGAAATTTTGTTCCTGAATTATTTTTGTAGTACATCACACTGCCTTATACTGCTGGCAGGATATGCACATGAACTACTTAGGAATTTTTCATTATTTGCAGGTTTCCTGTCACAAAATTGGAATGAAATATTGATGTGTTGTTAACTGAAATTGAAGTGGCAACAACTGTTATTTTACAAGTTGTCTTTAACATTTACCACACAGCTGCATGATCAATTACTATATTGTGGTGGTTCAAAAGCATATCTGGCCATGATTGTTAAGCTTTCCCCATAGTTATGAAAGTCAGGATGTCTAAATAAAAGGACCTTTGCAATGATCTCATTGAGAAGATTCATAGTGGACCTCCAATACAACTTTATGGGCTGTGGACATTTAAAATCCTACTGTTAGGGGGAAAGCCAACTAACCCTGTAACCGGGACTCCTCCTTCACCCTTTTCTTCATCTACTCTGTATACAAAGGAGCTTTTGCCACACCATCACTGTTTTTCCAGAACAGTCGCTGTTTACCTGGAATGCACCAGTCTCAGTGCACCAAGTATTGCAATCTTTGACATCTAGATATGATATTGGAGTGTATGTCTTAGTGATTCATATTGCTAATGCATTTTCTTCCTTTCTACCTGTTGCACTGAGAAACTTTCAAAACTCAGTTGTACCTGCTGTCTATAATCTGTGTCAAATAAATTCTTACTAACAGTAACATCTGCCACAATGGTAATGGTCTGATTAACCTGTGCCTATATGAACCAATTTTCAGTCTAACCATCTCCATATTTACCTCTTCCATATAACTTTATACAGTTTTGTAGTCTTATTTCCTTGTTATTGAAGACCTGAGACATGAAGAAGTTCAAGATCAAGGCAGCGTTAGAATATCTAATTCTTTTCCTTCAGTGATGAGATTAATTCCTATTTTTTGACCTACAAAACATGAATGCAAATGTCTTGACCAAGTCTTTGCATCAGGAATATGTTTGCTTCTTAGTAAGTCAATACATTTCTAGTCCACTCTTTTGCCTTTCAATCTGTCTATGGCATCTATTCCTTACAAAAATGAGAAAAAAGATGTTGAAAAGGTAGCATGCCTTGGTGATGACCTCAGAAATAAGAAAATCAATATTGTTTAACATAAAATTTCTGGATTCTCTAGGTTCTAGTTAGAACTTATAGAAGACTCATCTGATTCCTAAACTATTTATGGTCATTGCTCTCTACAGTCTTTTTCAGGGATCGTGGTTTCCCCACAAACGTGTTAAACATGCAAAACCTGTTAATAACCTTTGTTAGTAACTTCCCTGTATTATAAAGCAATTTCCTAAGATAATTAAAACCAAAAAAATGCCATATTTTATATCATCACTCAGGCAGGTTTTAGGCTGATGGTTTTTGGTGTAAAAAAGAATCAGATCCTCCTTTTCTCAAGGCATCCTCTTGGAATGTTGAACTGTGGTGAGGCATTTGTGCATGAAGGCCCTAAGCACGCTGTACTAATTAGCCCAGCTAACTTGTAACCATCTTCCTCTGGAATCATCCTTTGGATTTCCTTCCAATCCATCCACCAGAGATTTAGTTGCCTAAGTAGGATGTCATCTTTGATACAGCACAGCTGTTTAACCTTGGACCAGACTTACATGAAATGTGCTACAAAACACAATACGGAACTGTATTTTTCAGTGTAGGGGGATTCTCGCTGGGTAAATGTGTTGTATGAAAACTTATTATGAGATAGCTAAAGTGGTACTCCTGATATAATTAATACCTGCTTAACTAGAGCTCACACACTGCTGGTAGTATTCATTTAAAGCATCTCAATAACTGTGATTTATAAGGCTGCCACAAAGACATCCATTCACACTTTTACTAAGTGTGATTCTCTTCTTGAATCAGTGAACAATGTCAGTGTTGTTTTTTTTTTTTTTAACAGCTGTACTAAACTAATTTTGTCATTGTCTTAAAGGTTTTCTCCATGTTAGACTTCACAGGAGATGTTGCATCTTTACCCTATATCGGTATTTAAGACAGCAACATAGGTCTTGAAATAGAAAACTATGTAAAACTTAAACTGATTTTAACTTTGTTACTTAGCAAGATTTTCAGAATTAGATATTCCTCTAACTAAGCACCTATTGCTGGCCATGACAGAAGAAAGAACAACATACTAAATTTCAATAGGGGAAGCTGTTCTTCTCTTTTTAATATTCGTGACTCAAATACAACGATTTGTTCTCTGCATTTCTGAGAAATTTATTTTGTCCTTCTTTACATTATTGCAGTGGTCAGTTAAGTGCGTTTGCCTGATCCAAAGTGCTCATGATTTTGTCTTTGAGTCTTGGCATTGTTTCAGCTGTTCTGTTTTGTGTTGTACATCACATTAACCAGAATGTACTAGAAATAAGTTTTGTTCATTTAATTATGTAAATATTTGTTCCACTTGATTGTACTTGGAGGTTTTTGCTTATGCCAGCCTTGATGTCCCATTATGTTCTAGGGAAGATCTATTGTGTTTTACAACTTTAAATTTTTTAATGTGCTTACAGTTTATATAGAACTACGTGGCAAACGTATTTTTAACATATTTTGCCTTTCATATTAAGACTAGAAAGGAGAAGTTATAACGAATGTTCAGACTTTCAGCTCATTAAAAGACTTTTCTTCTCTTTTAAAAGACTTGAATGTTTAGAGAAAAAGGTGCTCCATGTTTAGCAATGCTGATTACCAACTAAAGAACTCCAGTTTCACACAGTCAGTGGTTTTGTAACCATACATTTGTTATATGGTGGGGTTTTTTAAGAGGCATTGGAAGTTCAGACGTAAAACCTTTGATGTGTCACTATTTCAGTTCATACTTCACTTTCTCTGATTTGGGGTAACTATGACAGGAATTTGCTTCTGGCCAAAAAATAGAAAAATTTCATTTTGCTAGAGTATTTTCTGTAACTGTTTTTGAAGACAGCCATGATTTTAAAATATTATCTTTGCAGAAAACAAAATAAAACCCCTACAAACTTGTCCTACCTCAGGATATTTACATTTTTGCTAATAATTCATAAACAGAATTTTAGGAACTGATGTAAAACATCAGGGCCCATTTTTATAGGATCACACACTATGGTCTTTTTTTCACTTAGAGCAAATTTGCATATAGGAGACAGTAATGTAGTCATGGAAAGGTTTTCTTCCCTTGTATACCAAGACTTTTATTCTTTTTTCAATATGTAGGATTAAATCTTACCTATGAATAACAAAATGCAAGACCAAAAGTGGATAGATTTGCTTTTAAACATTTGAAAAATTTGAACATGTGAAGGAAAATTCAGAACTCTTAAAAAATATGAGTAGCATTAATCATATTAAAACTCATCTAAAAATATCACAGGCAAAAAAATGGAGTGCATCAATAAGAAATGAAGGAAATGTTAAAGGGCATCCTTATTCTGAGTCACCAGTGCAGAGAGACTAATCAAATCTTCCAATAGCATGGCATTGATAGATATTAAGCCCAGGATATCTCATTCCACTGGCAAACTACTAATACAAGATCTGAAGTGATAAGGGAATTATGAGCAATAGAGATTCCAATGTAAATAAAGGAACTGCCTATTTCTTTGCCTGTGGCTCTAGTTTCCATTATAAAACTTTGGCTTTATATGTTTCTATCATCTGTACTTTTCATAAGTACTTATTGGATACCTTAACATACAGTATTTCAGTTTCCTTTCATTTATTGTGAAATGATTTTTTCCCTGTTTCTCTGACCTTCCCAGCATTGGAGCTTTCCTTTCCACTACTGCTTACAAAACTCAGTGAATATTTTTGTGGATCACTTTATTCTAGAATGATCATAAGGCCTGTTAGTCACTGATAGTTCTTCTGTGCAACTGTAGGCATGAATGTCTGCCACTTATAGCTGGCGTACAATGAATATTATTTCATAAATCTAAGAGAAATATGTGCTCATAAAATTCAGGTGCATAGACAAAAGCCATGTTGTAAGAACTGATATAATTTAATGATTTTTTCCGTAACATCCTATATTATGGAAGTGGAAACATGCCCATTTAAAAATAGAGAAATTGCTTAAGCAAAATCACCAAGCTCTGCTATTTCCCTGACCAGGTAACATCAGCATGAGGATCCACAGTAAAATATCAAAAAATATTTCATTTGGTACAGTAGACATATAGGCACAAAGTCACTAATCAAATAGGGTAACAGGTTTCCCACAGCTGCTATAATAGCTAGAACAACTTCCAAATTAATCTCAGACACATGTCTGTAATATATATATATAAATTATTTTATGCATAGTGAAAAAATGATACCTTCTATGTTTTGCCTGGCCATCAACTCTGACACTTGCTTCCTACTTTTAACTTTACATGGTTTCAGCATCTGTGTATCTATGATGGACAGCCTTTTCTCCTGTCATGGGTTTTGATAGTTGCATTCTGTTGTGTGCTTTGATCCCCAAATTCTGTTTGGTTTACTTATTTTTGTATTCTGCCTCACTGATACCTATCTTTACTTCCCTTTGTTAACTCACTTCATTATACTTAACAAACAACTTTGAGCATGGATTAAATACCAAGAGATGAAGACCTACAATTAATGTATATTAATTCTAGTTACGACTGTTTAACCTCCTTTCTACAGGCATTAAAATTCAAAGTTCTGGTAAAAAATAAAAAAGTTGGAACTATTGAGGAAAGTATGCTCAGGACAGATGATGATACTGCTGCTGAGACTGAGGATGTGTCTGAATCTGGAATGTCTGATGAAGACGAAGAGTCAGATGAAACAATCCCTATTTACAGAGGAAGGAGTCACTCCAAAAGAAGAGGAGATCAGAGAACTGCAACCCCACCACCTCCAAAAAAGTCAAGGGTAATGTTTGTCTCAATTGAATATAGAGAACCTATAGATGTATGTCAGGGTTTTTTTAAAAAAAAAAAAAAAGAACAAAGGAATATATTATCTTAAAATAGAGACATGTTTTAAAAGCAAGATTTTAAAATTATTTAAAACAATGCATTTTGAAATTATATGTTTTAGCTCAAGGCTTCAGAGTTTTCCACTTCTTATAAGAAACTCCAAACTGGACCACATTTTAATATCCAACTAGAAAGCAACCGTTTCCTGTGCTCCCATCTTGATCTTCAACTACACTTTTCTCTTTGAAGTCTTGTGCTTGTCCCAGGTGTTCAGTACCATGATAGACCTAAGAAAAAGTTGCCCAAGAGTTTTGTTGGTCTCAAGGTCCTCCTGGAGCTATAACTGCTCCTTGTAACAGTTCCTGATGATGACAGATGGAGTTAACTATTTATTCCTGATGTCCACCAGTCTATATTTGAGATTTTGTGGAGTTTCCACTCCTATATTTTTTTCTGGATTTATGCATGAAATTAGGTGCACAGTTGTTGTTGTGCTAAAACATTTTTCAGATCTTAGAAAAGGTGTTTTTACATTTAACATATAAGTAGAGACTTAACATTATTTCCTCAAGAGAGTGTAAACATTGGATGTAATCTCTTTGAAAGTCAAATTGAACTTACTCATTTTTTAACCAAGTATAATTCTCTACCATGGAAATCTGTCGCTTCATCAAGATTCAAACTGCTTTGTTCATGTTTTTTAAGACATCAAGCCTCACTCTGTTTCCAGACACTGTTACACATCACGGTCTAATTACCTGACTGTGGGTAAACTGGCAATTCTCCTCAGAGTCCAGTGTTCCTGCTGAGAGGCAGTGTCTGGCTCTTATTCTGTGTCCCTTTCCTTTAAATGATTTGATGGTCTTTGCTTCTTCTATTTCTGTCTGATAAAGTGGAAAAGGAAAAATTCTGAGGGAGGGAGGATGGAGTCCTCTTTGAACAGGAGAGGCCAGCTTTCCAGATAATAGAGACAAATGTATTTGTAACATCATGTTAGAGACCAGAATATATACACCATACTCTTGATCAAGAGTAGCAACCACAGGTATCTGGTCATGTTTCACAGGCAGAAGAGAAAATGGCTTCCAGGGTCCCACACTGTTGGAGTATTTCTCCTGAGGTTCCATTATATTGCTCTGGGGGAGGGTGAGAGATATCCCAGTGATGCTGTTGGCTTTGCCTGCCACATCCAGAGTTGTGCTCTTCAGGACTTCTATGACAGTAAATGCTCCCCATGGGACATAGCCCCAGAATAATTAATGCACTTGAACTTTGCATACTTTAAGAGCCATGAGCAGGCAATCTCTATTGTTTTGTAAGATGAGATTTTGCCTTCAAAAGCTATAATGGAATGTAAACATTATGAGCATCACCAGCTCTTTGCTGGGTACTGCTCCTGCTTACCTCACAAGTGATGCTGAGGGAAATGAAATGGTCACATAGTACTTGACAGTGAGAGAAAAGACCCTGGTAAAATCTCAGTCCCTTTGCTTTTGTTTGCTTGATAATTGAGCAAGACTAAACAAAGATTTTGGTGAAAGAAGTTTCCACCTTAATTAGGAACAAAAGAGTTTTCTTAACTTCAGAGCAGTGCTTGGAGGAATATGCCTATGACTAATTTGCTTGATATAATAAAATATCCTCCAGTTATTCTACACTTATTGGTTGAGTTTATGCTATTTATCTTTTTCTAGTACTTTCTGTATTTAGGAATATAAAGTTTGATGTATATTTTAAATGAGTAATGTTTAAAGCCATGAAAAATTACGTTAATTTACATACCAATCTCAGAAGGAGGAAAATTATAAAGCTACCCAAAACCCCACTGTGATAGGAAGACTGGCAGCATCTCTCCATTCACCCTATAATTGTTATGATAAAGATGGACACAATAACCTTAACTGTCTCTGACTGTATCAATTCTCACTATTAAAAGTCATAAATTCATTAACTGTGACACATTTTCTCACACTTTATGCATACAAAATGATCATTTCTCTGAATTAGTAACAACAATAATAATAATAATGTGTCATTGTGACTTTTTTATTCTTTCATTATTCATATGATGGTTATTAGGTGAAGAATGGACAAATTGCCATTGAGTTGTCAGATCTTGAGATTTATACCAAATCTTCAAAGTTTGTGAGCTTTGATCATTCCCTAGAGAATCAGAAGTTCTACGAAAATAATTCAATCGAAGAGTCTAAAGCACGGATACTTGAAAAATGCTCAGGTAATTTAGTTTGATATAATCAGCTAAAAGTTACCTTGTTGCTATGGCTCATTGCCTAAACATGGGAAGGGTTAAAATTTTATGAAACACATGCATCTGATTTTACTTGGTTGTTTTTTGTAGTACTGTTTTAGAAATGTCCTTTGTACTGCAATTTTTTGTGTTTCAGTTGGTTTTGTGTGGAAAATTTAAATTCAACTTTCTTTTAATTTAATGTGGTTTCATAAGAACATATATTAACACAATCGATGAAATTAATTATTGCCTCTTGAGTAATTGTTTTCTGCATCAAATAGTTTAGCAGTTACAGCCAATACCTGAAAATGTTTGGAGATTTACATTCCCTCCCATGTGTGGCCTCAGCTTTCACTGGAGTTGAGCATGGAGTCCCCCTGGCTTTGGGAGATCTGCAGATAAGGCTGAAACAATGGATAAACCTCAAAGCAGGCTGTTTGCTCCATTGCGCCAGACCTTTCATGCCAGCCAAGCTGGATTATTTAAAACTCGTTCTGTGTTGGAGCATCTCCATTTGGTGCAGCCAGTACAGTGCAGCCCCTGCTGTTTGAACTCCAGCTGCCTGCCAAGAGCCTGGAGGGAGTGTTAAGGCCAGAGATCACTGACCATGACAATGAATCTGCCACATGCCCATTCACTCAGGGCCAGTCCAGCTGCCATCCACCACTTTGTGGAGGTGATTCAGTGGTTGGTTGGGTGAATGGTGCTGGATGGCACCAAACAAGTAGGATTTTGCCAACAGACAGTTCTCTCTGGTTCCTCTGGCAAGCAAACCAACACAAAAGGAGTTCCATTGAAAACAAACAAACAAACAAACAAACAAACAAACAAAACCCCTGCCAAACCCCCACCCAAATAAGCAACAAACAAAACCAAAACTAAAAAAACCCCGCCAAAATTAGGGTGAAAGGAGGATGGAAAGGATCAGAGTGATGATCCTAGAAATGTAAAGCTTTTTATTTAATTACTAAAAAGGAATCATGTAGATAAAAGTCCCATGCCTGTATTGTTTATGCTTTCCTTCCCCATAGGGACGGAACACAGCTAGTAGGAAGAAAACCAACCCACTTGGATAGTTATAATCTTCTGAAGCTTATAAAGTAACCAATTAAATGTCGTTTAAAAATGTGTTATTCATTTATCTTGATGTTATTCAGTCATTTTATTTAATCCCCAAAACAGCAAATAAGTGAAGATCATCTTGGGATGATTTTTTTTCTATTGAGCTACTAAAGAATCAGGGGTTTTTTTGAGCCGTTTCCTGTTGTTATGTCTTAGTTTTCCATGAGAACACATTGGGCTTTAGAGTAAAAATCATATATTTACCTAGAAAAGAGGTGAAGAAACAGAATATTTAAGTGAAGGAATGATCCTTGGTTACTGATTTAAAAAAAAAACAAAGAAAACACAATACACAGAAAAACAATTTAAATATACATAAAATATCAGGGTTTTAAAATGGGATTTTAGGTGTATGTCAGAGTGGTCAATTTATCAATGTTAAAATAGAATATGTTGGTATGATATTGAGTAAAAATATTACTGGATCAGATTTATTGTATTTTTATTATTATTTATTTGAATAGACTCTTTTTAATAACAAAGTTTTTCTTACCAAGCTTTTATCATTCTGTTTTTAAGCTAAACAGTTCATTTCACATACCACAAGATTTATTACAAGAATTTACCCAACTGGAAGAAGAATGGCCTCTTCAAATTATAGTCCTCTAGAGTTCTGGAATGTGGGATGTCAGATGGGTATGTTTGTTTGCAGAAACTGTTGCATTAATAGCTTTACAGTGACAAGAGGCTTTTTGCTTCCAATAGCATCAACTTCATTTTGTGTTATGTAAAGTTTGCCTTCAGCCTACATATCCTAGCAATTTTTAATCCCTAGTTAAATAGCTGTATCTTATCCCAAATATGACATTTATGATATTTTATTAATTTATTTAGTTATTATTAGTTTATTTAAACAATACAACATTTTAAAGCCTCCGTTACACAGCAATGAAAGTATCTTCTGAAAGAGATGTGAGTTTTCAATGGCTTTCTGTGACTTGAGTTGCACAGATGCAGGAGACGTGGGCACAATTAATAGTGGTGACAGGAATTCCCAGAACAGGATATACTGCTGAAAGGGTGCAACATAAATTTAGCATCTTAACTTCCAGTCCAAAGTTCCCTGAACAATGAAATAAAAATAACTCCTGCTTCTCTTAATCAAAATTATTAATTTGAGACTGTTAAAAATAAGCATGACTTCTGCACTCAGCAGGTTTGAATAACCTTTCACCTGTAATCATTTCTCCCTTTTTAATGGCTTTAGAGATAGTCTTGCCTTCATCTCTTTGTTCTTTGGTTTAAAGGATTTGCAATTACAGAATATTTTGCTGTCTGTTACATCTTCTTCAGCCTTAGGTAGAGAACAATATTTTTTGCATCCACATATATATTCTATCTTTCATTCTGAGTCTATGCCAAGGACACCTGAGGGAGACTGTGGGGTGAGCAGGGCATTTTGCCTTAGGCTCCCAGTTTTGAGAGGTGAAAGGTATGGTCTCACCTTGTTATGTTAAAATCCACACTCATCCAAGGATAGGCACAGATTTCACTTTGCCTGTAGGGCCCTAGAACTTATGTCACCCTTGCTCCGGCTTTCCATTTTCTTGTTTCCTTTCTCAGCTTCCAAAATTTCTTCTGTAGCTAATTAGCTTCTCCAAAACATTGTTAGCAGTATGGAAGTTCCACACAATCAGGACTGTACGTATTATCATATTTAAACCCCTAATGAATCCCCAGCTACTCTCCTCCAGTTATAAAACTTAGAATGAGCATCATGCATCAGCTTTCACCGAGATTGCTGTTCCCACATCTGTGGCCCTGGCCACAAGCAATGGGGGACATCCTCAAACCTCAATTTCTTACCCTTTGCTGTCCCCACCCTGAGCTGTGCCATGCTGTTCACACTGTCAGTGCCATGTGTAGAGGTAACATGGGAAATAGAGACCAGAGAGATTGTGTGAATTTGGCCACTCAGTGCTGACTGTTCCATGAAGAACTGCAATTTCCTCAGAACCACCGTAACTCTCTCATTGTCACAAATTCTCATCCTGGCTTTTATGCTGAAGTACAGTTTTACAACTACAGTAGGAGTAAAAAAATTACTAGCTAGTATAGATTTTGTTTATGTCTGTGTCATTAAGAATGTTTTTTTATAGTACAGATTTGGACTTGGGCTGGAAGTATCTTGCCATTATCATACCATGTGAAATTGGTTAGATTATATTCTGTCCTTGTGGCTGATCCTCACTTACTGTGATGTCATGCTGTTGCTGGGTTATTTACCTGGGGTGTTGCACTCTATAGCCTATCCACATTGCTATTAAACACTAGTAAGTTTGTTTCATGCTTAGAGGAAGCACTAGCCAGAGGTCCTTTATTTAAAATTGAATTAATCTCCAGGTTTATCATGCTGCAGTTTACTAGTTTTCTTTCTAGCCTGTAAATCTCCACGATTATCTCTGCGAAAAATATCCATTTGTTGGATCTCAGACAGGAGTGAAGTCTTTCAATATGATTACATTGACTGTTTTATTTAGAGTATACTTTAATGAAAAGTCATTCTAAACATTAGTATGAAAAACAAATGAATTTTCGTGTAACTGGGGGTTTGGGCCCTTTCCTGGAAGAATTGAAAATATGCAGGAAGTGCTTAGATTTGTGCTCTTGGTCACTTCATTTGCATCTTCATTTAAAAAAAAAGCAAACAACAAACAAATTTCATGAGAATAGGCTGATTAAAACAATTCTCAACATATATCATTTCCAAGGCATGTTAGATCTATTCTTAAGTCCATACTCTGTTTTAGATAACTGGTAGAAATTTAACTGCTCTTCACAATGCAACTCCCAGAGCGAATATCAGGGAATATTCTGCTGATGTCCTTCTACTGACTTTACACAGATTTTTTTATTTTTATGTCTGTCCTGTGTCTGCATACTCCACATACCCTTCCCATCTCCCTGCCATTGTACTTTACATCACATGCACAGAAGTCATCCCTCCAGATCCCTTCTACGACTTCCCTAAAACTGTTCACAGGACTCTCAGATGCCTCCTATGTTACCTAGTCCCCTTCCTCAGCTCCTTGCACCCGGCTAGCTGAAGTTCCTTTAACCTCCATAACTGTTCTGGCTTGGCAAAGAAAATAAATTAGGTTTTGTTCAAACCTACATATAACACTACCTGTCAGGCCTCTGCATCATGTAATGCTGAAAGTTGAGCTATTCCTTTACTTAGTGATCGACCCAAAACAGTGCCCTTTTCTGTACCTTACCAGCAATTTTCCCTAAATTGCTTGGAACATTTTAACTCGGAGCAGCCTGGCATTCAGCTAAAGCAGGATGAAACAGTCCAACAAGCTCAAGATTTGTTGGGGCTGAGGATGAGATGTGTAATTGTGTAAACCTAATTTCCAGAGGAAGGCAAGTTAAAACCCTCAGCTAAAAGTATAGAGTTTCCATGAAATCGCTCTTGGATATCACTGTGCACTCCATGTCCATTCTCTGAAAATTGAGACTCATAAGAGCAGGATAGGTTTTGTGAACAAAAAGGCCTTATGGAGAAAAACCTCTTTTTATAGTCTGTGAAAATTAGTATGCCTCCTGCATACAACTGCAGTGTGGCACTGGAAAAAACTGGTTTGGTGTATCCATAGCTCCTTTTTTATTTAGTAAATAAGATAGAATGTAAAGATTAATGCAGGGAAAGAAAATTCAGGACAGTTATTTAAATAAACATATATCAGTTGAATTATATTGACCGAAAAAAGCAGAGCAAAAAATCCAAACCAAAAGAAACCTTCAGTAAAAACAAAAGCAGAAAGACTTAAATATCCTTTTGGATATGGCCTTTGCATGCAGTAGGAAACATTATCCATGTATCAAAACACTCTACAGGAATCACCAAAAGATGTCATAAGTTATATGCGAAAGCCATGGCATGGCAGATACAGAATTTTGTTTCAGAAGAGAAACAGAGCATCTGCTTTCTGGAGCACTCATAAAAATTTATAGGCTACTGTGAAAGTTTCACTGCTTCTTTGATGGATTTTTTTCTTACTCTAGGTTTTGGTTTGGCCTGTGACATTGAAATGCAGCTTGGCAATTTTGTCACATCTGTTTCATGGCTCAATCTTGTGTGCAATACTATGACAAAATATGGTAAAAAAGAACACGTAAAGAGAGGAGGGATAAGGAGTTCTCTATTTCTGCTTTTAACTTCTGAAGCTACTTAGGGAAAAACCCCACACTTATTTAGATCCTGGTGTGCCTTACCTGTGCAACTTAAAATGACTCATGTCTGACCTTGCTTGGGTTCTTTGTCAATACCTGTATTATTGCTGTTTTCCTAATATGGTTTTAACAGTCCAAAAATTCTTCTTTAAGAAGTCAAAACTACATTTATTACAACCTGGCTAATGAACTCAGCTGATAAAGTCTCCCTGTTTTATTTCCTCCTTGACTGAGTCTTCTTAAAGGTGTTTTAACACCTGCTTGACAGGGGAGCATGCACACAACCTTGGAGGGCCAGGCACTGTCTTTGATCGACTTCATATGACTCCCTCTCTAACATTCTTTCCCCTTCCATGTTTTCCATATCCTCCAACTGCTGCAGAAATGTCTCTGCATAACCTAACATAGATCTTACTAAATAGTGACGAATAATAGGCTGTGAAAAGATAATATTAAGATGCCAAATAAAGAAGTGTGTTTATTATCAGCAAATTCGTGCAGCTGGAAAATATTCCACAGCTGTAATAGGCCACACAGCCATCCTGGTTTATGGACCTCCCCCAAAAGGTTGCTTTGCCTCTTACTGTCCATAAGTCCTTGGCCCAGTGGGACAGCAATTAGACTTGTAGGCTCCAGGGATATGATTAATCTAATACTCCCAGTAAGGACTCGTTTTTTTTAAATGTTGTCTGTTAAACTTCACTGATTTGATCTTCACAGGCTGTAGTGGGGCAGCTAACTCAGGTGCAGACACCTACACGTTAGGTGGGATGTTATCATTCGGTATATGAAGCTCCCTAAATGCACTCAGCTTTCCTTTGGAATGGCTCCAAGGGCTGGGAGTTGTTTTGAATGATGGTTTCACGTTTCTCCTGCAGAAATGTGTCTACTGCCAGGTTTATGAAAAAGCTCTTTACTCTGTAGCTTGCTTCTTTTTAGGCAGTTTTTGGTGTAATAGATACTGGAATTTCACTTAAAAGCAAGAAACATTGAAATTTAATTTTATCAGTTTTTCCAGCTACCTTCACTTCAGGCAACCAGTAGAATAGTAAATAATTTAGCTGAAATCCAGTAAGCTTTAAAGAAAGACAGAAAAAATTTTCAGGGCCACAAATGTCTCTGAAATCCTTGCTGATCTTATTCTAAACTATGTCAGTGACTCAGACTAAAACAGGAAAGGGAAGCTGGTAAAGTATATGGTTCTGCTGAGAATCACAAGTCAAACAAATTTTAAAAATTATTTTGGAATAGTATCTCTTTAATGATGAATGAAATCAGTTAAATGACAAGCAAAAGAAGCTCAGACTTGAACTGCAGTGTAACTTTCAGACTGACACATTAATTAGATAGCAAAAATCAATTTAGATTTTAGATCTGATAATGCTTTTGGTACTTTTCCCATGAGAACCTCACAAGAGAGGATCCCTAATTGAAACCACTCGCAGATATACTTGGACAATGGATGACTTTTAATCACCCAACATGTTTTTTTCCAGTAGAACTACTTGTAATTATGTAGGAACGATGTCATCAATTATGAACTGTATGGCTGAATTCTTAAAATTTCTAAGGACAGTATCTTTAGTGAAGCAGTATTGAATTGGTCCAAAGACAATAAAAAAAAGACTGACTGCCCATCCTAAGCATGTTATGTCAGACAGTTATGCATTTTCTCAGTTCTCAGAAGACTAGTCCCTCTTACAATGGCAGAATCCCTCATGTTGTAAGTCATAAATCTGTAGAATAAGAGCGAGCATTTCAAGATATGTCAATGACAAAGCCAGAAATTATAGTTAAGCTTAATAAAATTTGGACTCTGAATAGCAAAACCTGATTTTATGCTATAAGTAAAAGCAAAAAATACATACATCTTGACCAACATTTTTGGTCAGAAAATGAGATGAGCATTTGTGTGCCAAAATTTATACTATCCACTTAAGTCTGCTCTGTGTTGTAAGGGAACCAATCACTTTATCCTTTTTTTTTTTTTTTGTGTGTAGACCAATGTCCTTGTTTGTAAAGTTTGGGTGGGATCTCACTAAAGACGCCTGAAGACATAAAAAAGAAAGGCTCAAGGCTAAAGGGATGCTGAGGGCACTTAAAAGACTGACTTTGGACAGTATGTCCTCAAGCCTGAATTAACAATCCCCAGAGATGGCAGTGGGGATCAGAGTGACATCTCAAGACAACACCAAAATGGCAAGCACTGCTCAGAGCCGTCTAAGGAGGATGCTGTAATTTGGCAGAGAGCCCTAATTATGCTGGAAGCCTTTCCAATTTCTCAGATAGATACAGATAAAACCAGTGCTTGAGAAACACCATTTTTCCAGGTTCCACGTTCTGACCACTTGGTGATGGAGCACATTTTTCCTTGCATCTGCTATTAGTGAGAAGGGTTTAAAGGATATTACAAATGCATTGCATTTCTCCTGTGCAGACTCCATCAGACAACATATTAGATTTACTATATTGAAATTATTATTCCAAGGGAAATATTAGTTGTACTAGAGCACATTGTGATAGTTAATGCTTGCACAAGGCTTAGAAATCAGTTTTGTACTTATCATTCAGATGATGATGGTATTACCATATTTTAGTTTGATAGAATTTGTTTGCTACTGATAAGAGATCCTCTTGCTATGTAGGCTGCTTCCATTAAATGAATGCTTGCTGCCTGGTATATGGAAGAGGTGACAGTTTGTCATCATGATACAGTTTGTCCTTTCTTCACGTCTTCATTTGGTTTTAATGTAATCTGATGACTGAATATCCTCCCTTTGCATCCAGACTTTTAGTCAGCTCATACACAGTCTGCATTCCCTCTATTCAGACTGTGAAGGAATTTTTTTTTAAAAGCCACTTTCATCCTTTGGAAAAATAGTCATGTGGAATACCCAGATATGTGAGAACTTAGAATCACAGAACGGTTTGGCTCAGAAGGGACATTAAAGATCACCCAGCTCCAACCTCCCTGCATGGACAGGGGCACCTTCCACTAGATTAGGTTGCTCAGGGCCCCATCCAACCTGGCCTTGAACACTTCCAGGGATGGAGCATCCACAGCTTCTCTGGGCAGCCTGGGGAGCCACATTTACACTCTGTATTCTGGGCAGCCTGTTCCAGTGCCTCACTACCCTCAGAGTAAAGAATTTTTTCCTAACATCTCATTTAAACCTACTCTCTTTCAGTTTGAAGCTGTTCCCACTTGTCCTGTCACTACATGCCCTTGTAAATAGTCTCTCTCCATCTTTCTTGGACTTCTGAAATATTTCTGTAAATTTGGGCAGTGATGGATTGGGTGCAGCTGTGAGCTGCATATGAGAAGAAAGGATAGACTGTCTGCCCAGCTGGGAGGGCTAACATGGAATGGAAGCAGTGTCTTCAAATCCAGTCACATAGATCATTTCATAACCAGTGGCCACACACCAGATCATTAGGATATGGTCCTGTTTTCAATAGTATTTCTCTGTCTGTGTGGAATTCAGTTCGAATTTTAAATATTTAAAAGGCACAGAATCGTATTGCATTAATTGTGAGTGGCCCATTTAAAGAACATAACTGGAAAGAGCTCAGGGGATGGCAAAAGTGCTGATAAAAGGGTTGGAAGTTTGATGTATTTTATCACTTTAGGCTTAAATGAGTGAGGTAAATCATGGAGATAGGAACATCAGCAATGAATGCTTTTTACATATGATATTTTTTGAAATGGCATGAATTCCGAGATGCATTTTAAATGACATAAAATGCAATTGAATAGCTCATATCAAGAAAAATGGGTGACAAATGTGTCCTTAGCCATTTTAAAATCTTCCCTTTTAAAAGGAGAAAATACACTAAATTTTATAGAAATAATATAGCTAGTAAAACTGAGAAAGAAAAAAACCAAAAAATATAAAATGACTATTTAAAAGTCCCAACAGGACTATTCATTGAGAGGCTGGACCACAGAGAAAAGATGAGCAGCTTTCCTCAGCTGCCTTCGAATCATAGTTACAGTGCTTTTTTTTTTTTTACAAAGCTCTTGCTTTTAGTCTATAAATCAATTATGTCTTGAAGGGTAGTGCTTATGGAAGGCACTGTATTTGAATATTTGAATGTTAGGTCTGCAATTAGTTGTGGGGCTGACTTTAGCTGACTACTTGTGATACAGAGGACTGAGGTCAAATATGCTCTTTGTGTTCCTCTGTACAGCGTGGATTGGTTCATCTTTTTGGAACCAGGCAATTTCCTAACTTCCATGTGCTACATGAAGTTTTGTACACCCAGGGCCTGCTGGGACAGCTATGGCAGCTTTGGTACCTTACAAGATGACTTGAGCATTAAAAACTCTGAGCTGAAGCTGTTTTGGCCTCATGGTCCCAGGAAGACTTAGATCCATTTCAGATGCAGGAATCACACTGAATAATTCCTTTGCTCAGGGGTTCCTCTAAGCCCATGTTTTGCCTTGCTATTTTGATGTCAATATTAAAAGGCTTTCAGAGCTTCATGAAAGGACTGAGGAGAAAGTTTAATGTACACAGTGCTAAACTTCAGGTGCCTGTCCTTTCCCATGAAAACCATATATTAAGATTATGTACTGCTCAGACGGTTTCATTATAAGCACATTTGGGCTTCTTTCTAAAAGAAATCATCAGTTTAAAGCTCTCTTCATATATTCATTAAATTTCTACTGTTTCATAAAACAACAGTACAAAGGAAGTTATTGGCAGTACTGCTCTTGAATTCAGCAATACTAAAATGAAACACTGGGTAGAAATTTGGTCTTCCCTGAAGAAAAATCTTGCTAAGCCCACACTGCTAGGCATAGGCTTTAGCTTATGATCCTTGTCATTTCTTGAGAAGTGTAACGATTATAACTGCATCTGATTAAAAAAGAAAAACTGCGCATCAACAATACACCATAAAGCATGTCCTGGGAGGCTCCAGGCAGCTGCAAACCTTGCAAATAGTTGTAGTAGAGGTTTGCATCTCAAAGAAGAGGATCTAAATTTCACATTTGCTTAATCAGCTTAGAACTTGCAATACCGAGAAACCAGTAGGTATATTAATACTACTCTTCTGTGTGTGTTTAACTTATTTTAAAGTAAAATTAAATTAAGTGAAAACATAGTGTTGATGTCTGAAGATATGAACCCATAATAACATTGCCCTTCACTTGTGTTGCAAAAGTAATTTTCCTAATATGATGAAATGCAAAGTATTTTCCTTTGCTTGTTTCCGTTGTTACATCAGATTTTCCTGCTTAGTAGCCTATAAAGCTTGGCAAATTTAGCAGTAGTCTCATTATGTGCAATCATGTAATTTGTTTCATCATGTGGAAGCTGCTATTTGAAGCTATGACTGTTCAATTTGCCTAATTTCAGTTACACTTTTAAAACAACATATTCTGAGTATGGCCTAGGAATCATCTCTGGGCTGAGAGATCTTGGGTTGGGTTATCTGTAGATCACAGCAGGGCCCTCAGGGTTGCAGATCTGTAGCATCCATTGCACAGCTTGAATCAATATATTATAATATGACAAGCATCATATTGCACCACATTTGGGTCTGTTTCTGGATGATGTGTTGAGTCATAAAAAACAAATTGTGAACCACTGCCAAAACCATACCAGGAGAATACTTACCCTGTTTAGAAAAAGGCAGTGGTGTGCAATGGGCAATATGAATACTCTGATTTCTGTTGTCAATGGTAAAAGAAAGTTCCTTTGCATATTGATGCAACATCTATCTCTGCATCTATGTTAACATTTAGTTCAAAGCAAGAGTGCATGTTGTGTTTTGTTGTTTGGGATTTTTTTGTTTGGGGTTTTGTTAGACAAGATTTCCAATTATTCTTACTTGCTGCATGTTTGTTCATGATGCAAAGCAATCTCTTGGTTCCTTTCAGTGAAATAGATGATGCACTCTGGGAGCAATTGATGTGTTCCAGCCATTTACTGGTTTTGAGGCCATGGAACCATCCCAGAGCTCTTCTGAAGTAAACCCATGTAAAACATGTGTAGTGCAAACATCAGGCCTACAGCACCAGCTGCCTCATTCCTATTTGCGTCACTTACTACAGAACATTTTAAAAAGACCATCAAAGCAGTGAAGAAACAAATAATTTTGGCAGAGAAAAAAATTTGTGCATTTTCCACATGAGATAAGGATTTTTGAATTGAGTGAAATCTTCATTCTATACATTTATATTAATTCATAGGAACACGAATTCTTTCTGAATTACTTTGAGGAGTCACTTCAACTGCTTAAAATCTTTCTTTTTTTTCTTACCAAGCCATCAAGTAAATGACTTTTTATCCTTCTCTATTTAACACATGTCATGTTATCACTTCACTGATTTGACCTCTGCATTTTCTATTTTGAATGTGGTAGGAAGCTCTGAAGTACTGGAATAGGGGAAAATTTCATTAAACAGGTCTATTTCAGTGTTGAATTTATGTCATGAATTACAATAGCCTGTTGACGAGGAGTGTGTTATTTTATTATTGCTGCTGCAGCAAACCAAAAATGTTTTGAACTGCCAAGGAAAGGAAAATCTGTCAGGTGTATTCTTACAATAATCACCAGTAGTGCAGGATTAAGCTCAAAAGAGTATGCTCACATAAATTAAGAACACTTCTAAAATTGTTTCTATAAACTTATATGTATTTGCACTGAATATTCTAACTAAGTTGAAGCTCCATGATCCTGTGGGTGATATTGTTTTGTGATGAATTCTGCACCATAGCTAAGGTTAGGTGCAATCCTATAGTTTTGCCTTCTGCACCAGAACTTTGTTAGCAGGGTTGGGGAGCAGGGTCTTGCTGCTGTAAAGAAACTGGTATGTGAATTTAGAGGGGAAAAAGATGTCTCCTTTCATATTCTCCAAGGTCTAATTTAGAAAGAAAAGGGAAAACATATGACATGCTGCAATGTAAAAAAGATCTATAGGGTAATTCTTAAAACATGGTGCAGTTCTAAATAGTGTACTGCTTTCGTGCATGAGCAATTCATTAACGTATGCCACTAAATTTAAGAGAAATAACGGTGTCTTACAGATGAATTGAAAGATAAACCTATTTTAATCTCATTTGCATTTTTTTTACTATTTGTTTTATAAAATTGTCTGAAATCTAATTCACTAAAATCAATACTTATATAATTTTACAGTGGCCTTAAACTTCCAGACACAGGGAATACCAATGGAACTGCAACATGGAAAATTCCTGGACAATGGAGGCTGTGGCTATGTGCTGAAACCCGAGTTCCTGCGGGACCCCAACACAACATTTACACCACAAAACGTGGGAGGACACAGTCAACCAATGTCTCTGTCCATAAGGGTAAGATTACTTAATTGTTGGTTTGTTTCATAAAAGTGGGAAAAGAAAGGTTGTGTCATTCAGATGTATTTGTTATCTATTTCTGCTTTCTCATTTTATCCCCGTTCCTGGTTGTCGGGAAGATTTTTTTTTTTTAAGATGATGATAAAACTCTCATATAATATCTACTGCTGCTTGGGTTACTTATGTTTTCTAAAAATATGTAGGTGTTCAGAACTTATAGGAGTTTGTAAAAATACATGATTTTTCATGGTCTTGTTTACAGAAATATAAATAGTGTAGATGACAAAGGGACTGGTCAGTTGTGGTTGCGGAGGCTGAACTCTGAAAACTCAGAAACCAAAAGTGCCCTTTTGGTGTTTTTTTCTTAAAATATTAATAATACCACATGAACTGTTATTATGTTAACTGACAAAGGGAAATGTTCAAAGTTACGATAGGAATCTTTATGCCTCTTTTAAGTTTCGTTATCTTCCTATGCATACATGAAAGACTATTTATCATCCTAGAATGGTATAAATAAGTGTGAAAAGAGGGATGACTTAATAAGCCTTTGAATTATTTCTGCTTCTCACAAATTAAAATGGGATTTACTTCCTAAAAATATTAGAAATACATGTAATTTACAAATAATGGGTTGGAAAACTCCTTTTTTTTTGAGGTCAAGTGGATGTTTTATAATTGTTCACTAGTTAGAAAACCACCTTTTCACAATGAAAATTTGATATTTCTGATTGCACAGTACACTACTTGCATAAATGCCATTTAATTAGCATAAAATTAGTGTATAATTGCTATTTTGTTTCTTTCTGAGACATAGAGGGTGGAGATAAAACATTAGTTAATAACAACTATAAAATAGTTACATAATGCATGTATCTAATCATGAACATTTTAGTGTCCTGACAGTCAGCATACAAATTGTGAATAGACATTGTTGGATGATTTCAAGCAGCCAGGCAAACACAACAATTATTTTAGCCGTTATTTGTATAAAGCTGGAATTAATTAAGATGAGCAGAACCCCTTAGTTGTCTTCAATGCAGGAGACAGACAAAAATCACTGACAGTGGGAAGTAAATGTCTGAGTGTGGAAGAAGCTGGAAAAGAGAAAGGCAGATTTCCAGACTGAGGACACAGAGTGGGATTACAGGCTGGATAGTGCAGGGTACAGAGAAGCAATGGGATCCCATCAGCTCAGGGACTGTGGAGCACAGGGAGCCCCATTCAGAGTCAGCAGCAAAACCCAGGAAATGGTGGTTGAAGACGAAACAAAATCAGGAAAAGCAGTTTCTGCTGAAAAGTAGCTACTAACTTGATGACTAAGAAATTACTTAACAGAAGGCAAAGATATAAAATATCTAGAAGCCAAATCTCTCCAAATGACTGAGAGTGAATCAAGCAATGAAGAAAAGGAAACTGATAAGTCGCACAGGCCTGATTTCACTGAATTCAATATCCTCCTTAAGCTGATCTGCCACAATTCCCAACAACAAGGACCCTTCTTAGCTCAACATTTTTTACTACTCTGTATTTCTGCTTCACCTTGGGTCTCCCAAAAATTTATTGGATGTATGGATTTAGATTTTTTTCCCACCCCATGTGAGACTTAGACTGGGCCTAGCAGTGGGCTAGGGGTGTGATGCAGGCCCTGGCCAGTGGGGCTGCATTTTCTTCATGGCATTCAGGATATGGCAAAGAACCTCCCCAGGTTCTAAGTGGGCAGCCCATGAGTGATTGCAAAGCTTTCTAGTGAAGGAGGTAGTTATTTTTTGGGAGGAAAGGGGACAGCATCAGTGCTTGCTGAGCCACTGCTCTTCAACAGTTCAATCTAGAACTTTTCTTGGAGCAAGGTGTTCAAGAAAATACTTAAGCAAACGGTGGAATTTGTGGGGGTTGATGTTTTGGTGGTTGACAGGGGAATAAGAGTCTCTATCATGAGTTTTGCTGCTTAGTCCTGAGACAAGGAGCAGGAGTCTTATATTTCACCTAGGCTTGCGAGGTTGTATCTCTCTCGTGATACATTCCATACACTGATTTCTAAAAGGTAGATTACGAACAGATGGTTATTCTGTCCTAGGTGTCCTGAAATATAGGCAGAAAGCCGACAAAATTGTAACTTTCATAAATCCTTTCTTAGGCTGGGTGTCAGGTTACAGGGCAGTCTGAAGCAAAATTTCTAGGTAGCTAACTAAATTAAGTAGAAAAGCATCAGGGAGCTAGCTTACTAAAATACAGAGTTTCATGTGTTACTGTGCAAGAGAAGGAACACAGGTGAGGCAGTCTGCTACATACCCTGTAACACAACGCTGATGTCACAGGCATGTTAATGCTGGTCCACTAGATACAACTAAAATTGGAAATCATGAGCTTGATATGAGAAAATGCAAAAAAAAAATCATGAAGCTGATTCCTCCAACATTGTTATTTTGCATGCTAACAGAGTATATTTTTTACGTCTAGCTATTGAATAAAAATTTGAATGTGAAAATTATTATTTAAAGCATGATATCAGATTTTATTTTTTTTTTCACAAAGAGAATGGTGACGCTGGAAAAGGTTGTCCAGAAAAGCAGTAGGTGCCCTGTCCCTGCAAACATTCAAGGTCAGGTTGGACAGGACCTTGAGTAAACTGCTGTAGTTGAAAATGTCCTTGCTTATTGCAAGGGGGTTGGACTAAATGACCTTTGAGGGTCCTTTCCAACCCAAACCATTATGACTCTATGAAATTATCCAAAAATTAAATGGGAAGCACCATATTCTTTTTTTCCTAGGTTTAATATGTATTTTTAGAAGAGTTTATGACTGATATATACCGCTTATAGTGGTTTCTTAGGAAACAATTATTTCTATTATGGCTACTATATATAGTCAATTCTTACAGTTATTTCAATACATTACAACTTTAATTTTCCAGCTCATCAGTGGTCATCAACTGCCACCCAGCACCAAGTCGAAGACTAACAAAGCTGACCCTTTCGTACAGATAGAAATTCATGGTGTGCCAGAAGACCAAGGAAGGAGGAAATCTAGTGTTGTCAAAAGCAATGGTGAGCATCAGTCTGATTCTCTTGATTGTGAACAAAGTATCATAATATTTTACAAGGAATTACCAGTTTTGCATCCCAAGAGGTTGTTATAAACTTACAGAAACTTCAATTATTTCTCTCTAGACAAGGATCTTCCGGCACAAAATTTGTAGCAGTTTGTGCTATGTGCCATTTTTGTCAATTGGTAGGTTAAAAAAGCACAAATTCCTAGTTAGAAGCACTTTCCTAAGGGAAGATGGAATTTTTTTTACACGCTGCTGTCACTCTGGACAGCTGCTGAGCCCCACAGAGCTGATTGCCTGCTCTCCCCAGTTTGGATGGGGAGAGGGGTGGAAGAGCAAAAATGAGAAACTCTTTAGTTGAGATAGACACAGTTTAATAGGTACAGTAAAAGCTGCACACACAGGCAGAGCAAAATGAAGAGTTCATTCCCGCTTCCCGTGAGTGGGCAGGCACAGAGCCATTTCCAGGAAAACAAGGTTTCTTTATGCATTGTGGTTAACTCAGGAAGACAGACTGAATACCTGTGTTTCCTCCTTTCCCCCAACTTTCTTATGCCAAGCATGATACCGTATGATATGGAATATCACTTTGGTCAGTTGGGGTCAGCTGTCCCAGTCCTGTCTCCTCTCAAATTCCTGTGCATCCCAGCCTGCTCACTCGGATGGGGAGGGTGTGTTGCAGCATGACAAAGACAGAAGTCCTTGATACTGTATAAGTCCTGCTCAGCAACAGCACTTTGGTCAAAAATTCAAAACATAGCACCACAGAGGTTGACATGAAGCAAATTAACCCTATCCCAGCCTAAACCAGTACACTAATTGGGAAATTTAATTTTTTTTTTTTCTGAAGAAAGTTTTTTAGCTTCATCACTTACCTTATATGAAATTTCTGGTAGGAGTAGTCCCTTAGTTGCTTGACAGGTGAAGAATGTACTCTTTGTATCTGTCTTCAAGCACTCTCTTATCTTTTTCATATAGATCTTGATGTCTCAGACTACAATTTTCCTACGATTTCTCTTCTTCTGCACCTCTGTCTTCTATTTTGCTTTTCTCTTTTTTTTTTTTTTCCCCAGAGATGGCTGCTATTTTAAATCAGCCCCTGAATTTCTTGTCTCTGTATGAACATTGCTCAAGACAAAGCAACCCTCTCCTGTTCCATATCCTCTTTTTGCATTGCTAGTCAAGTCAACATTTTACTACCTGAATTTATTTAGCTCCCACCTTATTTACAACACTGTAAAAGGAGAAACTTTGGCACAAACATGAAGCTATATGTCTATATAGACATATATAGGAATTCTCTGTCTATAGGAAAATCTAAGTTGAGCAGAGGTTCTTAATCTGGCTATCCTTGCTCTATTTTGCTCTTCTAAGAGATGACACTGACTTTCTTAGGCTTCTGTTTTACAGTATGATAATCCTTGACAAATCCTTAGGAAGGGGCTGGCCTGTATACTATAAACAAGTCCCAGGCTGTCTATGTTTGTTTCATTCTCAGAGTTTCCCACTGACAGTTTTAACTCCATAATCTACACGAAAGATGTGATCCATGTAACCCTGCAGCCAGTGGGAGTCTCGTCATCTATTTAAATGAGCACATAAATCTAGGGAAGAAGAGTGAATCTTTACAATTCAGACTAGTGATAGCAGATACAAGAATTCAGTTATTAAGTTAAAAAAATAAAATTGTATTTTAATCCTATTTTCTTTTTTCATTAGCTTTAAACCCTAAATGGAATGAAACCTTCTCTTTTAACATCCAAGTTCCAGAACTAGCAATGATACGCTTCTGTGTGGAGGACGAGCTCTCTGTGCTTAACCATGAATTCCTTGGTCAATACACTTTACCTGTGCTGAGCCTGAATACCGGTAATATATTTATGTGATCTCAAAAAAATCTGCAGAATTCCAGGCTTTTGTCATTACTGTAGCATTGTGAGAATGCAGCATTGTGTCTATTTTCTAGAGGATTGTATAACTATATGTAAAAATGGCATTCCTTGGTTTTGGAATTATGCAAATCTCTGAATGCAAATCCAGGATGTTGAAATCAAAATAATATTAATGACATCTAATTAGTCTTACTGCAGTATTTCATTCTAGATAGAAACTGCTCAGATGGTATTTTAATTCATTACAAGAAGTGAGATTAGTCAAAACTGCTGTGAAGTTCTGTGCACTTTCTACTCAGTTAGGCTCAAACAAACAAAATTAAAACAAAACAAACCACCAAAAATCCTCAGATAACCTATCTGCAACTTTTCAGAGTGAAGAACAAAGACTATAAATTAGGCAAAATATTTAAAATATTTTCCTTGCCAGAGTTTGTATTGTTATACCAACACAGATCCTGGAACCTTTTGTAATGAATAGGCTGCACACAAAGAGCACACACAGAAGTCAGTACGCCAAGGAGAAAGGCTTAAGTAAAATGGCTGTTTACTACATTGGGTTTCTAAAGCTATTTCTGACAAAACAAACAGCTTTTATTAGTGAATAAAGATGTGAAGGCACAACATTTGAGCTGGCAACGGGCACTGTGCCTTTTTTATTAAACTTAATGGGATTTTAAATGGCTTTTTTTCCCTGTGCTCTAAAGTCATAAAGCTCCTTGTGATTCTTAGTTGAGGTTGAGGAGTTATGGAAGAACAAAGACATTACTCTTAGAGCACAGTTGTTTTTCTACAACATAAATTTTTACACTGATAACCTTTTACTTTCCTTATATTTGTATATTTCCAGATAATGGAAAAACCCAACTCACAATGTCTGAGACATTTAAATATCAGGCACTGATGTTCACATATGCCTCTAAAATCACTGATTTGGGCTTTTTTCATACATACAATTTTTCCATGTGGCTCCAATGTACCTGTATGATTAATTGTAGTAAAAAATGAGGGATTCATGTTTTGGAAAAGTAAGAGTATGCAGATTCTACAGCAAATATTTTGAGTGGAGTAACACAAAATGCTAGGAAATGAATGTAGGTACAAAAACTGTAAATGCTGACAAAAAAATTGCCCCAATCACCACCTAACACAATATAAAAAAATGTAATTTGTTATAAGGATGCACAAAGGCATAAATGAAATGCTTCTAAGAGGTGAGGTGATACACAATTTCAAAATTTATTGCAGTGCTTAGCACTGAGACCTCTAAAATGAGGTCTGGAACAATGGTTTGGCTATAGGTACCCAAGCTCTCTAAACGGTGAAATGGGAAAATAATGTTCTTGCAGTGGGAGTCACAGCAGTCTGTACTTCTTAGGGAAGAACTGCCTAAAATGCTGACGAGTGAGCTAAGATTTGTCTTATTCTTCAGAGTTCCCATTGCTTTCATCTGTACTACAGGACTGTCCCTCTTTCCTTGGGATTCATATCCTGAGGTGGCCCTGAGGGCAAGTTGCTTCCAGAGGCTGAACAGCGCTTACATCTTATTTTGCCTTTGACAGGCAGTGGGACAAAGTTGTGCCATTGCCATCCTCCCCCAGAGTTTCTTTTGAGAGGATTTAAACCTGTATCCTCACTGCCTTCCTTTCCCCAGCAGCAGGCACCCACCTCAGCAGACTACGCCGGGGAGGAATGCTTGTGGGCCAGCTGAGGCAGGATTTGATTTTTCATGCAATGATTATTTGGTTTCACAACAGAGGGCTCAAATTGAGAATAATTCTCTGTCTCAGTGGTTAAAGGCAAGTGGAGAGGGATTGTGTGCTACAGTCCCTGTCCCAGTGAATCTGCTGTGTATAATACTAAAACAGGACAGGAATCCAGTTATTGCCATTATTATCATGGGATCCAAGAATAGTTAATTATTTAATGCAAACTGGAGCAATTTTGATAAGAAAGGGAAGCTTTACTTCTCTCAGGACACTTTGTGGAGCATTTTGTAGGTAGAGGCTTGAACAGTCTTCAGAAATTAGTCTTAGTCCCTGAAGTGTATCTTCGGATAGGAAATAAACTGAGTCTTCAATATATTGTGTGCATGCCCTAAAAACTGATCTCAAATGTAAATTGCCTGGAACCAGTTTTGCTGTCTGCTGCCCAGAAGCTGAATCTTAGATACCAGGGGAACTTTAGGTTGGACATCAGGGAGAATTTCTTCACTGAAAAAGTGGTCAAGCATTAGAATTGGCTGCCCAGAAAGGTGGTGGAGTCTCCTTCTCTCGAGGTGTTTAAAGACAGAATGGACGTGGCACTTAGGTCTAGTTGACAAGGTGGTGATTGGTGTTAGGTTGGACTTGATGATCTTAGAGGTCTTTTCCAAGCTAAATGATTCTGTATAAAAGAACCAAGAAATTCCAAACTCAAGTAAATGAGGGTCCCAAAGACTACATAAACATCCAGACAAATCTAAAGAAGGATTTTGAAAACTGCAGTTCGGAACATAGATATTTATTCAAAACAGAGACTGCAGCTATTTATACATAGATAAAACACAGAACATCTTTTTAATCAAAAGTGACATTGTTTATTATTATGAAATAATAGGCATTTAGTAATATAAAGCAATACAGGAAGGGGTTTTGAAGAGATTGTTTTGCTTTCCAAGCAGGTAAGTTAATTATGTTTGAAGTTGAAAACTACAGCTTCTCCAAATGCTTCAACAACCATATGAGCACACAGTTTCTGAGGTACACCTTGTGTCTGATAACAGGAATTACTTATATGCAAAAGAATCTTAAAACACTTAAGATGTCATGGTAGATCTTACACTTCTTTTTTCTGCCTCAGCTGGACAGTGCGTTGCTGCTGCAACACTGTTCTTCTCTAAGGCACTATTACTGCTGATTCACAAGTTACTTTGCTATCAGAACAATGTGTGCAGCAAGTAATAACTCTGAATGTTAAAATGTATGCTTTCCCCATGTTTAAATATCACTAGGCTGAAAGTCTTCAGTTTAAAAACACACATCCCGGAAAACACTATTTTTTCACTCTGTGACCAAAAGTGCCAGAACTGAAATACTGTATATGCAGAGGAGAAAAGCAATAGAAATAGTATTGGGGTTCTGTATTATTTCAATGTATTTTAAAGAGTTATTTAGAGAATCATAAGTTATGCCTTATTTGCATAGTAGAACATCATAATATTTGTGCTTGTGATTAACACACTAATACAGTGTGATTGTATTTACAGGTTACCGTAATGTCCCATTGCTGGGAAAAGATGGAGCCAGGCTGGAATCTGCTTCACTATTTGTCCACGTCTGGTACTACTGAGGGTGTTCTGCAATGTCAGCCATTTGGGGCATTGAACCCCACATGAATAAAGTAACATCACTGGATTTGCAACAGCTCAGTGCTGTGATTCCCAGAGTGGTACGTTCTCAATGATTTCATTAAGCTAATGGGATTTCTTGTGTAAGTGGATAAGTGATGATTACTGACATTGGCCCTACCGCAATTACTGAAGTGCCTGCTGTAGGAGAAGAATGAGAACATCTAAGACATGCGAAGGTGCACAAGTCCATGAGACTTGACAAGTGACATCCACATGTCCTGAGGGAACTGGCCAAGCAAGTGGCTAAGCCATTATCCATCATATTTGAGAAGTCATGGCAGGCCAGTGAAATTCCACTGACTGAAAAAGGGGAAACATAATCCATCTTTTTTAAAAAGGGAAATTAGGAAGACCCAGGGAACTACAGGCTGGTCAGTCTCAGAAAGACTTGGGGATGTCCTTGAGGGTGTTGGTTGACAAGAATATCAGCATGATGTGGCATCCCAGAAGGCCAAAAGCATCCTGGCTGTATCCAAAGCAGAGTGACCAGCAGGTTGAGGGAGGTGATTTTCTCCATCTGCTCTGCTCTCCTGAGGCCCCACCTGCAGTGCCACATCCAGCTCTGTGGCCCCAAACACAAGAAAGACGTGGATCTGTTGGAGTGAATCCAGAGGAGGCCATGAAGATGATCAGAGCAATGGGGCATCTCTGCTGTGCAGACAGTCTAAGAGAGTTGGGGTTGTAGTGACAGGACAAGGTGGGAATGGCTATAAACTGAAAGAAGTCAGGGTTAGATTAGATATTTGGAAGAAATCCTTTGCTGTGAGGGTGATGAGGCACTGGCACAGGTTTCCAGAGAAGCTGTGGATTCCCCAATCCCTGGAAGTGGTCAAGGTCAGGTTGGATGGGGCTTTGAGCAACCTGCACAAGTGAAAGGTGTCCCTGCCCATGGCAGGGTTGTTGGAATGAGATGGTCTTTAAGGTGTCTTCCAAACCAAACCATTCTGTAGTTCTTTGTTTCTTTAGAAACAATTTATAAATACTGAACATTTTTTTACATTTTCAACATTCAGGTAATAATGTAATTTTCAGCTAATTTCAAATTTATGATTGATTACTGAGTGAGAATATTAGTCTAATATATATGATCTGAGAGATCATGACAATTTTTATGATATAAGCAAGTTACACTGACATTTTTATTATTGAACAAAATTTCTTACCATTTTATCTTTCCAAGGGAACAGGAAAAATTAGACATACAGTGTAACCCTTAAATTTATAATAACAACAGCTTCTGATTGGGCTATTCCTCTTTAATGTCCACTGTTATTTTGATGCCAGAAAAAACAGTTTTCAGGAAAAAAAAAGTAGCTCTTAAAACAATAAAAAAAATCATATGCTAATATTGGCACCTTTTCTTAGCTTAGTCTTGAATATCCTGCTGCTAAAGAAAGACAAAAAAAATCATGGACTGATTTGTAAAGGGCCATGGTCCTCACAGCAGCAGGGAGCTCAGGATACATCTTACTGTGAACTCAGGAAATAGGAAGCACAGCGCTTTGAGGTGAACTAGAAGAATTTTAGAAAAAGCAAGGCTTGATTGTGTGATTTAAGATCTACTTCTTGCCTAATCAAGCTATCAGTGTAGATCTTCCCCATAAGACAAAATTTTCCCAATCTCCTTACAGAACTGAACTATTGTTGACCTTCAACGGGACTGTAGCCACCCAGTTAATGGCAGATTTGTTACTCAAATATTTTTTTAAAGAGTATGTTAGGTTTACAGGTCTCTTTCTTCAATACCACACAATATTCGTTATGTTTTCAGACAGTTATGATAGTATTATATTGTAATGCTCTTTTTATTTATTCTTATTTTAATGCCATTTTATTTAATGTTTCTCGAAGATGGAAAATCAGGGCATGTGGTAAATAACCATTAGAAAATGTCACAGGAAATAACACTATTAGAAAGTTGCATTAGAATTATAATAAGGAAGCTAAGACAGTAGACTAAGAAGACTCTATAATCAATATTGAACTATAAGGGCAGGTAATTTGATAACCCTATAAGCTGGCCTTAGTGTGTTTTCTGTGCTTGAATGACAAGGCACTTGATTCCTCACCCAGGTGAGCCTATAATCTAAAATGTTAGGCATACTGATCTTTGTAGTGATGATATCTGTATGCCAGCCAATATCCCTTTTATGTGGTAAATATTTTATAGCTTCTTAGGGCTCTGAATATACTCAGACTATTAATATTCAAGCAGAGTTCCCTCCACCTCCTTTCATTGAGGAGGAGCTTAATACAGCAGATTGCCTGGGGAAACTATTCTCAGACAAAAACTGGCCAACTGACAGAGTCAATTGGTTTGATGCTGGGAAAAAATCCAGCCTATATTGTTTCCTAAATAACTAGTCTCACTTCAGGAGCTTTATACAACTTCACCTTCTGAAGGCTGATTTCTGAGTGTCCTTTGGGTGAAGAAGGCAATTATCTTAATTTCTGGCATTATTATCCCTCTGTTGACCACTTTTCCTCCTGGCAGCACAAATGTCAGACCTACCTAGTATATGGTAACTTGTAACTTAAAATTTACAGCAGAGCAGATCAGAAATCAACCTGTCTCCTGTGCCTTAGAAATGTGCCCTTGGTCCTGAAAAGGTCCATACACATGGTCAGCTAGAGTGTGTGCAAGAGTCTGGCAATAATGGACAGTTTATGATGGCTGCTTACATGCCAAATGTTTAAAGATGTGCTTAAGTGCTTCTTCCACTTATGTAAAAATTCCTTGAATAACAGAGCCCGTAATTAGCCTCAGTGAACTTAAAGGAACTACTCATGTTCATTATTCAATACGTAAAGACATATTTTATAGCCCTGAGGTCAGTTCAATGCATGTATTGACCTGAATCCCTTAAGCAGCATAAGAGGTAAGCATCTGTGGTAAGACTGGTGAACAAATATCTGTGATACCACGATCTTAAATAAATACCTCACTGAAAGCTCCCATTCAATGTGTTCTATTTATTTATGAACATTAGCTTCTTCCTCCTCCTTTCTTCTCACAAATGACCAGTTATATCTGCTTCTTGGATGTCAGAATAAAAGAAAAAATGACACATCTTACTGACAAATGAACATCCTGGATTGAATGTTACATGATATCAAAAGCTTTTAAGTTCTTTAAAAGAACTAATTACTAATCGCATAAGATTTAACTTGAAATTTGTTGAACATCTGAAATGTGTTGGCACCCGAGAACTATCCCATGGTTTTCTGGTGAAATCATCAGATGCAGTGGGGTCACAGCAGTTGCGGATAAATTACACGATTATCAGCATTGTTTCAACACAGTCAGTGGAATTAATGTGCAAAGAATGAGGTCCCACGCTTTGATGTGTCCAGAATTCAGTATTTTTAGAGTCCAATTTGAGATGAAATAACCAAAAATTTTTATTGTTGTAAGAATTTCCTGCATGCTGCTACCAGTCCTTAGCATGTGATTTTTTTAAACTCACACCACCAGGAATCTGTTGCAGGAAGATGGTAGCAATTTTAAGACTTATGATTAGAGATGTTAAAAAATGTGATCAGCAGATGACTGCACATTCTCAAGGGCAACTGAGACAAAATGTACCGTGGGAAATGGGATAAAAAAACATTAGCAGATAAATAACTGAATTATCTTAGGGAACATTTAAATTATACTATTTCCCAATGGGTACCACTTTTCTTCATTTAACTGGACACTGCTCAGTTGAATGTTAACAGCTCCCACAAATGTTCCTTTGCTTTTCACAACAAGCCTCAGTACATGGTCTCTGAGCTCCGTGACTTTGTCATACACAACCTGAAATCATATATAGTGAAACAGAAAGAAAAACACAAATTTGTTAATCTATTTGAAAGTCAAAGCACTTACTTCAATACAGCACTCAGGATGATTATTACAACTTTGTGATAATTACTTTAAACTTCCATCCAGAATTGTAAACTCTTAACCATGAGCCAAATGCAGTTAGTGAATTTACCTCAGAAATATATTTGATCTTATCTAGTTTATATAAAAGTGATTCTGCCAGCTTAGGCTCATGAAATCTGATTACCATTTGTAATAAACTTGAAAACTCTGTTGTGCAATGCTTGAGCAAATAAACTCCAGTATACATATTTTTTCATGTGAAAACTGAAACTCTGACTTATGCAGAGCTTTGAACTCAAGTGTGTAGAAATATCACAACCTCTATGAAGTTCCACAGGAATCATAACATGCCTGATTTTGTGAAGCAGAAATTCAGATAGAGGGCACTCATCATGGACAGTGGCATGAAAACATAAGATAGGTAAATGTGTAAAAGTGTCAATTATTATAATTATTCAATATCTTCCTATAGCAGATGCTTTGATAAATGGTATTGCTCTTCTGCAAAAATAAGAAAAAACAAAACAGTTTTGATGGCAATTTTTTTAACCTATGTATATTTCATTTGTTTTGTATTCCTTAATAGCAGCTTAAAGCAACTTTACATTGCATTAACCTGCGTTACAAAGGTGTGCCGCATCAAGGCACAGTACCTCAGAATGTTTTCCCAGTTATTTGTGATTAAATCTCGTGCTACGTACCAGAATTTAAAAAAAGACCAAGCCAAAGTAAAATGAAAATTCCTTCTATCCAAGACTTCCATAAAATTTTGTAACTGTTCTAGATCCAACAGAACCACAACATAGAAGAAATAAGAATTTTGTGTGAAAACTGCCTATAAACTTTACTAATTCAATAGTAAAAATATTTCAGACATTGAGGTGCTGGAGTAAGTTCAGAGAAGGGCAATGGGGCTGGGGAAGGGTCTGGAGCGCAAGTCCTGTGAGGAGCAGCTGAGGGAGGTGGGGTTGTCCAGCCTGGAGAAAAGGAGGCTCGGGGGGGTCTCTCTACAACCTCCTGAAAGGAGGATGTAGCCAGGTGGGGGTCAGTCTCTTTGCCCAGGTAACAAGTGACATGACCAGAGGAGATGGCTTCAAGATGTTCCAGGGATGGTTTAGTCTGGGTATCAGGGAAAATTTATTCATGGCAATGGTTGTAAAGTATTATAACAGTCACCATCCCTGCAAGTGTTCAAAAAAAGTGTGGATGTGGCACTTGAGGGCGTGTCTTAATGGTGAACTTGATAGCGGTGCTGAGGTGACAGTTGGACCTGATGATCTTAAAGGTAATTTTCAACCTTAATGGTTCTATGATTCTTATGCCAGCAACTTCATGAATGATTCTGGGTTCTAACTACACCCAATCATACCTATTATAAAAATGCTGGAATTTTTTAATAGCATCATCAAATATTAAACATGACAGAATGCTCGACCCACTCAGCAGAAGTTGTAGATGTGGAACACCTCTGAGATTGGACCCAGTTTAGCAAGTGGAACTTACTAAACTTTGATGTTTCCATTACTCCAGAAGTGCTGTTCAAACTTCTCAAAATAAATGAGACAGTTATTCAGTACTTTAGAAAAGTACTAAGGCCTATAGTTTTTAAAATATTTTTTTAAATTACCTTAATACTGTGAGAATGCACTGAGGTTAAGTACGAAATGTTAATGACTTATTTTCTAAATTCAAAGAAATACCCATGGAGTGATAGGCTCACAAAAATGAGCTGCACTCAGAATGGATTCCTATGCTTTAGTCTCTGCATTAATCAAAAACTGCTGAGTGAACTGCATGTGGGCTGATACAGTGTGAAAGAATGCTCTCAGCTAGTTCAGGCCTGAAAGGTAAGCTTTGTTAAGAGAAGCACATTCAATCTAAAATTTGTATGGCTGGAAATGTTTTTGGCATTCTAGTTGGAATGGAAGAGCACTTTAAATTTTAATTTCTCTGTGCGGTTTAAAAAGCAAATGCAGTGACATTCTGTCACTTCTGGAGAATGGGAAACTGACACTGCCTAAAAGGTGTTTGCCACACAACCTGCTTGGATTTTCTGTGCAATCCGAGCACAGGCTGTACCTGTGACACTGCTGAGGAAAAGTCAGCCCAAGCCCCCTCCAACTTGGATCTCTGTGGGCTGGGCCTTCTCGACACCTCCACTTGTAAGGAGCAGAAATGGTCTTGGGAGGCATCCTTCAGGCAGGAACAGAGCTTACAGAGGCACATCCCCAGCAATGTTCCTCATGCTGAGTGGTAACAGAAAGGAGGTTCTGAAGATCACAGGGGCACCCTGGAGGCACAAAACTGTTGGTTCTCCCACCCAACCCAAGTTGACTTCGTCTGCCTGTGGGATCACAGTGGGATTCTGTCTGCTCTGCAGTCTGGAGGGATTTCACTAGGAGCATGGAACAGACAGGATGTCAGGCAGGAAACACTGACCCACAGGACACTGAGCTTTCTGGTTTAGGGGATAATTGGTGCTATGGGGATGAACATACACTGCCAGAGGTTGGGGGTGGGGGAAGAAAAACTGTCCCACTCACTCTTTTTAAATGGCTCTTACTAGAAAGATCTTACCAGGGGGCAACAATTCCTTTTCTATTTAGATGCCTCTGGAAATCATGGTTTGGAATGGCTATCAGGGAAGTAGTGCTTGGCACTTTTTTGGGTTTGATGTTTCCTCTGCCCATTTTGCCAAATTGTATGTGAATTAAAAATTCCAGCTTCTCTGTCCCTCAGCTGCCTTTCCCCACCAAAAAAAGTGAAATGATGAAGAAAATCTGAAAAGCAAGTGGAGGTACAGTAAGCAATAATATAATTTAGAATAAGTCTATGATCTGACACTGGAGCATTGCTAATGTTACCAAAGAAAGCTGCCTTGTTTCTTTGCCAATATATTAAAGATGCAGCTGCTGCTTTAAATCAACAAAAAATATACATGTAAGCTGTAAAAACTTAGAAATCTTCAGTATGGTGCATAATAGGCATGAACTGAGGTAATGAACAACTTTCAATCTCTGGCCAAAAAGAGACTTTACGGTTGGAGCAATGACAGATCTTTAGAGTGTAGGGTGGGTGGTTTTCAAATTATCCCAGTAAACTCTTTCTAAATTGGTATTGCAAATTCAGCTGGAGCAAGGTATATATCATCAGGATGTAGGGACAGAAGAAAGGTCTAGAGATAGCTGAATGTGGGTAAAACAAATGCCACCTGCCAGAATTTCGTAACGCAACAGTTGAATCCTGAAATGACTGTGCAGTAGAATACTTGGCTGCTGTTTATACAGCTGGATCAGAGTAAGGTGAGTTATACATGTCCATGCACCAAATCAGTGGGACAGTTAGGGCTGGAATTCAAGTATTCCTGGCTCCAAAAAGAGAAGTACTGTTGACCTACAGGAGTCTAATGACATTTTACTCACAAATGTGGGACAGTTGCTTCTCCTTAGGTAGCCATGGCACAGTTCCTAGATTCGGGTAATTAATCCAAATTAGCTGCATGTGTGGTGCTGGAGTGAGCGGCTGTGGCTCCTGATGCAGTTCCCCTCCTCCCTCTCCACCAGACTTGCTGGGGCTGTTCAGGCTGCTCCAAGCCAGCCCCTCCCTCATCTCCAACAGGTCTATGATATGGCCCAGGTCTATGTGCTCACATCTGGCTGTACCCAAAGAGCAGGACAGACAGTGCCCTCTCCTTGCAGGAATGCACACTCTGCTTTGCCTTGGAGTTTTGCTCACTCTGTGTCTGTGCTTACAGGCAGGCACTCAGGAGAGGACAATGGAGACCTTGAAGCATTTCTTAAGGCACATTTTACACACAGGAGCAAGACCTCACTGCAGGCGGATCTGGTCATCATGGCTTTTCTCAGCAAATATTTAAAATTAAGTAATTCAGGTTTATTTTAATTTTTTTTTTTTGCTTATTTTTCACTGAACTACTCTGAAACCTCTCGAGTAACTTATTTATTCCTAACAGTGGCTTATAACAGGTAGGCTATTCATTTTCTCAACCACCATTTTTTAATAAAATGTTATACCGGTGTGAATGCCACAAATTCCAAAATTCAAAAAAGGGAACAAAATAAAAAAAGGAGTGCTTGTTAAAAGCAACTCCAAAACATTGGGCATAGCTCATTTTACTGTCAGCCCTCCTGGACTTTCACATCTTTACTCTCACACACATGAGTAAAAATGAAATGTAAAAAGCACTTTTGCAAGGTTGATAATTTGCTGTAGGCAGTCACAAGCAATAGAAGTACAAAACTAAAATCAAAAATACCCAAGAGTAGCGCATTTCAGATTTTTCTCAGCCTCAATTAAAGAAAGAAATTAATATACACCTTCCTTCCAGCCACTTGGCTTTAATAAAAACTTATGAACTCATAAAAAAGACTAGTACATTTCTGTACACAGTGTTTTGGACAGTAACTAACTTAAAAGACAGCTGACTTGTATTTTTAGTAGTTTTTCTTCCCTGGGGCAGCTTCTGCCTCAGTCTACCAGCCTTGAACAGAAAATGCATACAGAATGACATCACATATGGAAGAACAGAGCTGCTAACGGCACAGGCATTGAGTCTGAAAAGTCCAAGTTCAATGGAACCATATGTCCCCACTGTGATTAGCAGTTCCTGGTGAAAAAGATTGAGCATCTGTGAAGAAGGCTCTAAATTTTGATTTAGGATATTAAAGTTTTCATGGAATTTCTTTTAATAGCAGTGGAGTACTCCTTAATCACAACTAAATCTCCTCCCTGTGATTACTGTATGACTGCAGACAGGATTTTAGATGTTCTTGCATTCAAATGGATCTAATAATGACTTGAAAGATAATTGTTTTCCTGTGTTGCTGATTGGTTCTTATCTGTAGTCCATCTTGGATACTTTACTATGAATGTTATGATATATCATACTATATTTCTTTGCTTTAAATACCCTTCAAATGTAAAGGAATTTCTATAGACAGGTTAATTGGATTCATTCCACTCTCTGTTTGATTGCAAAGTAAGAAATAACAAAAAAAATAAAGCCTAGTTCCTTGTTATTCCACTGCAGTATCACAGGGAGGGAAATTTATCTCAACTGAGAGCATCAACGCTACTCAAGGAGCCTTCTTACGGAAGCACAGGAAGATCATCAGTGTAAGTAGACAACTTTTGTAATCAAATAGATGTGGGAAAAGAGAAATATTAAAACTCCAGTACTGGGAAACTAGGAGATAAGGACTCAGACTCTGCTGACTAACCTAAGCTTCATCATATCTTATCTATGAAACAGGGTGGAGTGGTAATATTTTCCATGCCTTCTACTTGCCTGCTGAAAGAGCATTGGTAAATTGCTTTGAGATCTTTAGGAGATTTATTATATGTAATAACTATAATCTCCAATCCCACCTACTTTTTCAATCTCATCTGCCCTTACAAATGAACAGTTTATGCCACTTCCCATCCTTTCATAAATGTTTCCCCATACAAATGTTTCCTTTCACTCCTGAGGCTTGAGCACTTCAGTGGTGTGTGAAATAATCATACATAGCTGTGAACTGCTAGCATTTTGACATTAAAAGGACCTGGCTATTTATTCTTGTGTTATCACTTAGGACAGTGACAATCAATTTTCAAATGTGAATTTGAGTAATAGCATCCTTTCAATTAGTACTTTTCATTCTGTTGTAAAAACCTACATTCAGAACTGACAAAGCTATGGTGCAATGGTACTTGGTCTCATTTGGCTGACACGTAACCGTGGTTACAGTGTAAGACAGAACAACTGCTTTCCTGAAGAGAGAGACATAAAAGGGACTCTTGCACTTCTGAAAAAGACACACAGCCCATGGTTGTGACCGCTTATGGTTCAGCTTATGATATATTCCTCCTTTCTGATTGTCCTCATTGCAGCAACTCTAAATGCTGTATTGTTATTTTATCTCAAGAACGGGCAAACAAAATGAAAGAAGTTGCACCAGTTCAGGCTGGGGTCTGACCGGCTGGGAAGCAGCTCTGCAGAGAAGGACTTGGGAGTCGTGGTGGACAACAAGCAGTCCACAAGCCAGCAGTGTTGTGCCCTTGTGGCCAAGAAATCCAATGATGTCTTGGGGTGCATTAGGAAAAGCACTGCCAGCAGGTCAAGGGAGTTGATCCTGCCTCTCTACTCAGCACATCTGGTAAGGCACATCTGGAGTGCTGCTCCCCCGCTCAAGAAAAACAAGGAACCACTGGACTGAGTCCAGCGGAGGCCTGTGGAGAGGATGAAGGGCTTGGAGCATCCCTCTTGTGAGGAAAGGTTGAGGAGATGGGCCTGTTCAGCCTTGAGAAGAGACAGATGAGAGGGGATCTCATCACTGTCCATCAGCATCTGAAGAAAAAGGGTCAGAGGATGGACCAGGCTCTGCTCAGTGGTGCTGAGCCATAGGACAGCATCAATGGGCAGAGACTGATGCACAGAAAATTCCACCTAAGCATGAGGAACAACTTATTTACTGTGATGGTGACCGTGCAAGTTTCCCTCACTGGACATATTAATGAACTATCTGCACACAATCCTGTGCCATGTGCTCTGGGATGATCCTCTCTGAGAGAGGGACATTGGAGCAGAAGACCCACTATGTTCCCTTCCAACCTGACCCAGTCTGTGATTCTGTGAAATAAGAAATGGTGGAAGAATTGAACAGTACTCACAATTTCATTGTAAGTAGGGTCAGAGCTTTTTGGAGCTGTTCTTGTTTTTCTTTGACTGACCTCATAAGGATCTGGCAGGAGATAAAATTCAGCATGTGCACTTGGGGCAGAGCCATCTGGGAGTTGCTGAAAAACAAAAAGGTCATAAATATGAATGCTGATGTTCTAGCAAAGAAAACAAATAAAAAGTACCAAATGAAATCTGAAGTTTGGGCAGACACAGAAACAGGTTACATTCTGTGTTCTCTTGGCTAAATTGGAGAGCTAGTGCATTAAATAACAGGAATTATTAGAATTCATCTTAAAATTGAATCAATAATAGAAATTAAATAATACAAGGTAGAATTGCCTATCTTTAATATTTTACATGCTGATGGGAAAACACTTAAGCCTCAATCTACTTTAACAGCTTAATCTGATACGAAGTCTAGTTCTTCCACTTTCCAGAGCAATGCATTGCCAGAGAAACTGGATTTTACCCAGTAAGCCTCTGCTGATTTTAACCCCTAAGTGTCAGTGCTGATGCTGAAAAGAACTGATTGTTTCTAAGGATGTTCAGTAGAACATATTACTATAGAAGAACCGGGAGCAGTTCCTACAGCAGTATGGGCAGAACAGGAATCTTATAATAACAGTCTTTCCAATCTCACCCATCACACAGCTGCAATCTCTCTTTAATTTTCCAGTCCAGGTTACTGAATGATATTCCAGATATTCCATTTTATGGTAGCTACTTGAGATCAGAGCCAATCTATTAACCAGGCTCAGTCATAAGCCAGTGCTGGTGGGTGGAGAGTTTTTTGATAACTTCTGGAAAGCTGTCAGGTTATTCCTAAAGCAATATTAGAATTACTCAGAAAACACATTGGTGTTACTTGAGGCTTCAAAAGAACATGCAAGAAACATAATAACGGAAAACTACGGAGCAGGTATAATTAACCACAAACCCTTGTGTTGGTTACACAGTATATAATCAGAAATCTCAAAATGGGGCATATCAAAATATCAGTAATTTGAATTGTATAATCAGCATTTTAAGCAGCAAGTTTACCCTCAGCTCATAGGCAATCCAGTGACAGGATGCAAATAAGAATACAGGCCAAAAAAAAAGAGATCTTAACACATTTACAACAAATAACGCAGAGTATTATACAGGCACTTGCATTTATATGTCCCATTGTAATTTTATACCTGTCTCAGAATGAAGTAATTTCTCAGATTTTGACTATTCACAGTATGTGTCTGGAAATGGGGGGCTTTCTACAGGCATTATCAACAACATATCCCTGTGATAGGAGAAACCACTGTCTTCTAGCAATAAATAACTTCTCTATTGGGAAGTAAAACTGTGCTTGTGTGTGAGAGCAACCAGTGCTTGCACAACAAAACTCTGGGTTTTGTTACCTGAAATGATTCTTCAAGGCAAATGATGTGGTCAACTGCAAAGTTTATTATTGCTATCATTAACCCTATACAGCATCAAAGGATGCACTAGTCAAATCATTACATATTGTCAGCACCACGTGAATGATTAATATTATTATTGCTAAGCCGCTCCAAGTGCATCTGCTTTAAAATACACAGGGGATTTAGATAGATGGGGTTCAATGGCCAACATAAGAAAGCCATCAAAGGGCAATGAAAGTAACGGGTATTTTCTTAGGACTGAGTACCTCATTGCTAATGCAGGATTTATAACTTACACTGTCCATTTGGAAACCCATCTCTGTTGATCTAGGACTGTACTAAAACTTCAGTCGAGGATTACAAGTACCAGTAAATTGAACACGTCTTAAAAATCAGGAAGGAGAAAAAACTGTAGCCTTAAATATCAGTCCAAGCAACCAGGATTGTAACTATAATCAAGCTCTTCTCAATGAACATCACAATAACTTGAAGGTCAACTGTTTTTACTTATTTCAGACAAATAAGGGAATTTTGCTAAATAAAAAATAAAAAAAAAGTTATTCTTGACTAAGACCTTATCAGCACAACTGCTGAGGGCCAGCACAATGATCTTCACTATCTCCAGCATGGAAATACAGCACAAGGAGATCCCGTAAATCATCCCAGCAGTGAGTTGAATAACCAGGGGGCATGTCAGGATTGATTCTGAAAGCTGAGGTGAGCAGCAGCTGCAAAGGGCACCAAGCTGAGGAGCCCAGGTGGAACGTAATAGGCTACAAACGTAACATGGCTTCATCCATCCTATCCTGGTACCTTTGAACTGCAAACAGGCTCAGCCTGGCATTCACCTGCCAAGCTGATTGTCATGACATTGTTCAACAGGACCTGGGTATCCAGAAGCAGGTGCAATGAAAAGAAATCAGATAAAATTGTCACTATGGATTTGAGTTGCTCTTTGGCATATTCCCTACCCTTCTGTAGCTTACTTTTCCCCAAATCTAAAGAGGGCACTTTATAGCAGTGCTTTGGCCATATGAAACATGGACTGAAAACTGCTTCCTCACTTTTCCTCTGAATGTAGCTAAATGCATGATGAAAGAGGCGAGTGGGAGGGGAGGGTCAATAGAGAAAATCAAACGAGAATATTTTAGCAATTCAGAGGGGAAAACTCAAGGTAGAGTAGTTGCTCTGGGGTATTTCAGAACTAAAGTAAAGCCACTTTTCATCAATAGTAGCAATCAGCAACCAGACTGCTAGAGGTAATTTGAATTGCAGCCACCTGAATTCCAACTAGAGATCTTAGTTCTGGTTGGTGGGTGTTAGTATTTTCTACCTCCCCTGATTTACAGGTGACACTTTCCCATTTCATCTTCCCTTCCTAAGAAGAGGCCAAAAGGCCCCTCCAAATTTCACAATGGTCCCAATCCTCCATTTGCAGTGGCACTGTTATGCCATCAAACAACTGAAAAGCTTCAGCTGAGCACCCTTCCAGCTGGATCTTCCACTTCTCAGCTGCCCTCCCCTGATATGACACCACAAATCTAATTAGGGACTCCAACTCTTTAAAAGGTTCTGTCTCACTACAGACTAGTAATTTAAACCTACGGATTAAAGGCAGTTATAATCCAGACATGGCCTTACAAGAGCTCCTAGGGTGAGTTTATGCTGGTTTCTCTTTAGACTGGCAAAAGAGTTGATTTTTTTTCTTGTGAAGAAACTGCTTCACCATAGCATTTCTTGAGGCAAGACTTGCAATGGAAGGAGCTGTACTTTGCTAGACATGCCCTAGCAGGGACAAGGAGTGGTCTTCACAGTCTGACAGTCATAGGGTAAAAACAAGAGCGGGATTAACATGGCAGAAAAATCTTTATAAATATTAAGTAGGTAGAATTTGAAGTTTTATTAAGACATCTGACATAGCAGTCAAAAAACCCCAAGGTTTTGGGCAAGCTAGTTCTTTCCCAGGTTTCATATATGTGTTGAGCATTGAATTAAAAAAGAATGAAAAATAAAAGAAAAACACAACAAAAATCAGAAATATTTCTCTTACTAAAGATTATGTCTTCAATCACATTTAGTGAGCAAACTCATTGGATTGTCCTTTCACTTCCAATTCAGACTGCATTGGCATGTTTATAAATTTAGATAAACCTGACCTAAAACACAGAATCACAGAATGGGCCAGGGTGGAAGGGACCACAGTGGGTCATCTGGTCCAACCTCCCTGCTCAAGCTGGGTCATCCCAGAGCACATGGCACAGGATTCTGGAATACCTCCAGTGAGGGAGACCACACCTTCTCTGGGTGACCTATCCCAGTATGCAGTCATTGCACAGTAAAGAAGTTCTTCCTCCTGTTCAGGTGGAACCTCTGCCTTTGCACCAAAGACAATCTGTTGTGGTGAGTCCATTATAAACACAGAGAAAGATTGCTAGCAAGCTTATGAGTGATTCTAAAATCCAGCAAAACCCCATAGTTTGAGTTGGGCCAGAAATAAAATCAAATGATACCTTGGGAATGGCATTTTGCGCTTTAGAAAACCTTTATATCTTGAATGCACTTGTGATCAAAGAAATAGAAAAAATCCCAAGGTGTTAGATTGAATTTTATTTATGTTTAATTCGGTAGTCATTTCATTCGCTCAAAATAAAGGGATTTTTACTTCCTTCAGAAGAAGCTAATCCCAATTTAAATTACTATCTTAAATCTTGCATTGTGTAAGCTTGCAAATAAATCCAAGCTATAAAATCTGTAAGGCTGAAAAGGTAAAAAACCAAGCTCCCAACAGAAAGGCCACAGGTCTCCTTGATACGTCTCTGGACAAAATAACCACAAAAAACCCCACTGTTTTGATCTGCCAATAAAAAAAAAAAGATTTGAATTTAGAAGCTGACTCGAATTTAGAAGCTGACTCCCTGTGCTCTCTTCAAATACAGCCAAGTGATGGAATGATTTTCTCAGAGAATGATCATCCTACCTGTCCTTGATAACGATGGATGTTTTTAAGGAACTCAGTTACAACTGCCTGTATATAGGTTTAATAAAGCAGTTTATTTTATTTTTTCTTCTAAAGTCAGGCAGAAGGTGATAGAAATATTTAAAAATGAGTGGGAGTGAGGGAGAGGAAATAATACTCTGGATTTACTTCTTTCCACATCTCTAGTTCCATACTGAAAACGTAATACAGACCTGTATCTGTTATGACTATGTTCCATTTATCACTCTAAATTTATTTTGCAAAACCCCAAAAGTTGATACTTACTTACAGAAACCAACACAGATAGGTTATGTACTGTATAATTTAATTTTAAATGTAATAGCTGTAGCTGGGAAATAATAGATTAAATTCAATTAATTTTTCCACAAGAATTATATTATCCTAATGACCTTTCTCCCTTGATCATTACTAATCAACCTCAACTCTCCTAAAAGAAGAACTCTTTGTTAGCATTATGATAGGCCTAACTACTTCAAAATTTGCCATACATTAAACTATTTAGTATTTAGCAGCAATATGAATTTTGGGCCATACTCCTATGAATTTTAAGGAAAGTTTTATGATTTATAAAATATGTATTTAATGACAATTTATTGTAAAACATTTTCAACTCGTGTCTTTGTGACATAAAATTTTCTTTTCAGTTGACTTTTGCCTCACATTTAAATCATGCCATCAGTTTCTGTTAGTGTTAGACATGCAGATCACCTTTTGTGTTAGAGTGAAACAGATTGATGGCTCCTGAACATTTGATAGCTCCAGCTGCTGTTCTCTTTTTCCCATCTTTCATTTTCAACCATCTTGACAGTAAAAAATAATGATCAAAGGTAACTTGTATTAACTAATGCCACCTTTCCTCCTCTATAAATAACTTCCTTTCTTCCCAAGAATTAATTTCCTGGACATTTTCAAATCTCAGTTGCTTTCTTTATTTTCTTCAATGAAAAAGAATCCCAGATAGCCAGGCTTTAGAAAGGCTCCATTTTCAGCATCTGCCCCCAAATAAAAATAACTCACTTTTTCCAGTAGTTCTCTCACTTTTCCTATTCTTTACCTTCATCTTCTGTTCTTACATACACTGCTATAAGAATTTATTTACATAGTGAAGGAAGGACTCCAAAATATTCCTAAATGTTTAATATCGAGATACCTTTCATTCTTAAAAATCATATCACTAGAGTAAGTGGTTAGAAAAAACCCTCATGGCTACAAAGCAAAATATCTATATATGAAGTGGAGACATTAGGTGGATTTATTATCCGATAAAGGAGGATTAGAAAAAAATCCACAGAAGAAATCAGCCTTGCACCACAGTAACTTTTATAAATTAGTAGCTGCTTCTAGACTAAATTAAAATTAGTAAGAAAAGCCATCACTGCTGCTACACTGTCTTTCATTTTCTTGGAGTCCCCATGTAACATAGTAGAGAAAGGCTAAGTCCCGTCTTTCAAAATTGCAGCCTAATTAGCAAATACAGCCTTCGACTTAGGAAAAGAGAACATCCTCTGGGCTACTTCTAAACTTAGAGAGCTGAGAAATTTGTAATACAAAGAGGTTCCTTCAAAAACAGATTAATAAGATATATAAACCTTCAGGACAAACAGGATTATTGTGTGAACAGGTGGTTATGTTGTTATTCGTAAATCCTAACATGGTACCAAAGATCCTTCCTTGTTTCTCCTTTGAACTCTGCATATCTCAAAGCACTGAACACCTCTATTCCACTCTGCTACTAAGCTTTTCATTTTCCTCTCACAGAATATCTTCAAATTGCTTCAAAGAAAATTTAAAATAAAATCACATTTGCAGTAATTAAATAATAATTAGAGAAGAAGATAATCCACTATATCACTGTAATGTACCCTGCACTCTCTGCTATTTGCAAGACAAACCAGAAAAGCAATTGGCCAAAAGTGATTGCACAAATAAGGTGTCTTTTTTACCCAAGTGCTTTTTGCACTTAAAATTTGAAAATACTTAACTGTTTCTCGGCAAGATCAGAGCCATTGTATTACGTTTTTTGATCAAACTTTTCCCCCTCTCTTCTCTGTGAGCAGCCTCATTCCTATTCCTAAGTTCTTTCCTTTCTCATGCATGCATCTGAGTATGCACATGAAGAGAGAAGACATGCCTTGACAGAGGCCACTGACACAGAGGCCAATGGCAAGGCAACCAAAGAAATTAGGTTTACCTCAATTCAATGCAGGGAAATAAAAAGATTAGTTGGTTTCAGAACAATATATATTTTGTTGTCAGGAAAGCTCTGTAAAGCATTTTTTGAGCAGGCATTTTCTACGTTTCAGAAACCTGCCAGTGTCAGTAGAGTGAGCCTCCAGATGGTTTTGTCAATAACTATGATAAAAATGCAGAGATGCTCTATCTATAGTATTGATTTGAATATCCAGATATAGCCTGTGTCCAGTACCTTCAGCATCCTCCTCAATTCACCTGTAGTAGAGCAGCCAGGACTTGTGCAGCCTGGCTGTGAGGAACAGCTGGTTACGCTGCATTCCTGACAGGAAGAACTGTGCTGGCAAAAATAGGGTCTGGAGCTGTCCTGAGCCACAAAATCTCTGAAGAGTAACCCAACAACCAACGCTCTCAAAGGTCACTGAGAGGTAGGGAAAGCATCTCAGTTAACACTCTGCAATGAATACACCAGTCCTGGGCAAAATGTCTTGGTGCTCACCTGTCCTGGTGTGTACGTGAGGAAGGTATATAAGTGTTCTGAAAAGTTTGAGCTGATCTCTGTAATGCTGTTGAGGAAGGAGGCCAGAAAAAGATTCAACCTTTCATACTGTGGATATCTCCTGGCTTGGCTTGGTTACATTGCCCCCATGTTGGTGCCTGGCCCCATTTGAGACACATAAGACGATTGAGATATCTGCAGAAACTGCCAGACATGACACAGGACTTACCTGGGCCCTCCTCTCCTACAGTGGCAGCTGCTGGCCAGAGGGGACATGTTTGGTCATCTCCTGTATACTCAGGAAAATGAACTGGGGTTTAAGTCTCCACTGATCAAATGAGAGCTTAGTCATCTAGGCGAGGATCCAGTTTCTAAAATACTGCTGCCTCATGTCACCACAGACGACAGAAGGTGCGTGTGGAGCTGTAAATATGACATAGGCTTTATGGGAGAATGGACCATTCTGCAGTGGTCACTGGAGGTCTAGCAAAATAATTCATGGTATTTGAAACAACCATGGTCAGGCAGCTGATCCATGACAACGTGATGGAAATGTGATTCCATCACATCATGTGTCTAAGCACCTTAGTTTCAAACTGATTCCCACTCCAAGTAGACCAAGGAACACAGACAGTGGGATTTTCAAAGTGAACAAGAATTACTTTTTAATATTTAACAAAACCAGGTTTTGTTTGATTGTTGGTTTTTTAAGGAGAAAGACAGTGATGGGAAACTGGCTGGATCCTGAAAGATTCAGGGCTTTCTAAGAACTACATAAAAAGTTTCTGATCTGCTTCAGTCATTTGAGAGGAAAGCCCATCTAACTCTGCTTAAATGAAGTAAATAAAATAAAAGCTGGCTGTGATACCAAGGTCACAAGAGTTTCTCTCCCAAGCCTTTATAGAGCTCTGAAACCAGAAAGGAGAAGAAATGCACTGAGGTGTACCACTGATGCCATGTTTAAAAGGAAGAATTTATTGTCTCGATGATCCAGAAAAGTTGTATATCAGGGCAGACAGTTCCAAACGGAATGGGCAAGAGTTCGTAAAACCACAGGACTATGACTGCCATGTAAAACAGGCTCTTGCCTTTTACAGGCCAGCAGCAGCAGCAGGCAAGAAGGGATGGAATTTAGCTCCAGCAAGTAATGACACAGCTTTGTCTGTGTTTATTACTGTTTCTGAACAAACAACATAGGAAAAGAATGGCTTGTGTCCCTACCCAGCCCACTCAGAGCTAATTCTATCTCTGAACTCTGACAAACCTCTGGCCCTTCACCAATGCTCAGGACTATATTACTGGGTGCTCTATATAGCTCCATGTGGGCACAAACAAAAGTCACTAAGGCTGCAAAAATAATGTAAAACAGGTGATTATATAACCATAGTGCAAATCTATTAAGTAAATGTACAACTCCCAGTAAAAGATTTGAGCAAGAATCACATAGTTGGTTTGGGGTTTTTTGCTGTAAGTGAAAGAGGTAACAAGACATTCTAGGTTCTAGATCTTTAAGTAATTTAAGTCCGCTTTTTTTGTGTACATAGATGAAAGAAGTCAAGGTTCAGTCATGCTTTAAAATATTATTATTATGTGGATAAGCAATGTTGGAGCAGGATGTATAATGCAGACAGCGGATTTCATGAACCAGTCTCTGGTGGTCTTATTTCAGAATTACCACCAAACCCATAAAGAAACTAAATTCCATTGCTTTCAACCCTATATTATTGTTGTGCTTAAAACACTTAATTTTCAAATGACTATTTAATCTTAGAGTCTAAGACACTGGCTAAGACTGATTGAGTTTGACCCTTAGAAACATAGATCCCAGAATTTCTTTCTTTTGAATAAAGTACAGAGAACAAGCACATAAGACAAAACCCCATTTCACTTTCCCTTTGAAAACACTCAGGATTACGAGCATTGCTGACTGTTAAAGGGCATGAAAGAAAATTAGCTTTAGAGAAAAGAAACATAAGCAAATGCTGTTCTGTTTTTATCTTTTTGTCACATACATATTATTTTCTCTCCTTGCCTAGGCCCAGATAGTAAGCAAATATAAAAATGCACAAAGAACAGCGAGACTGTTATCTGTGTCTTTATCCTGCTCTATTTTTCTTCTCAATTTCTTAATTAATTACAAAAGTCAGTATATACCTGATCCAGACTATTTTTAATTTCTCAAACTGTGAAGAGCTCCATTCACTTTTCTTTTGATTATTCTAGAACTTGCCATATCCCTTTGCAAGAAAGCATTTCATTATAGGAGGCATGCGACTTCTGCTCCTTAATTAGTTCTCATTACTTCTACTTACGCTTTTGCTCAATGTTGTAAGTAATTCTTCTTGAACCTTGCCACCTTCTCCCTTAAATATTGGCACAATTGACTTGTGTCCGTGTTAGTCTGTTTTAACTAAGTTAAATTTTAGTAACCATAAATCACTCCTGAAGAAACAATCACTCCCAAGTAACCCTACTGAGAATAGTTCTTTGAACTTGTATTCTAGTTAAAAAAAAACATCCTGAGAGAAATATGTTGCTATCAAAGCCTTAAAAAGATGAACTACTTTCTTTCTGCACTATGACACCAGGATCTGGCCTTTCTCATTGGCATCTCAGAGCAACCTCATGTCTCACCATTTGCTTGTTTTATCTTCACATTACTGTGGGGTATAGATCTCTACCTCCCTGAGGAAATACTTTTCATTTGTCCAAGATGGTTGTAGGGCTATGGAAATTACTTTCATTCTCTTGATCTTGCTCTGTCTCCACTATTATTTTTAATGTCTTCTTCATTTGCAACCAGTGGCAAATTTAATTTATGTTCGCTTTCATCTCCCAGATCACTCATATTATTAAACAGAGCTCACTGTTTGTTGGTTTTTTTTTTTTGCTTATTCAACACATATCATCTATGTAAGGAGTTACTTATTTAAAAATGAGCAGTTATAATTTAGAGCTGAGGCAGTACTGTGACTGTGACAGATTAAGGGGTTTAACGAGAAACAATAACACAACTTTCTGTACAACATATTTGTCAAACACCTTTCATAACAAATATGTATGAATCCAACAGTAATCCCTGTGCCACAAGAACAGACCTCATCTCTTTCCAATATAAACTGCTGCTGAGTAGTAGCAAACTTTGTTTAGAGGTGTTCAGCTAATTTTCAGTCTAAAAGAGAACATAGTCTATCTAAGCTAATTTTCTTTCATTTAAAAACTAAAAGCATTTTCTATGACTATAAAATTGAATCCAAATTCTTTAAAAACTAGAGTTAGTACAAGAGCTCTTTTCCCATGACTTTTTATTTTGTTTTCCTGCACCAGTCTAGGGAGAACTTCATCTGAATGTGTTACCTCCCTCTATCAGCCAAGCTGTTGATTTCATTCTGTCACTGATACTCTCTGGATAAGTGTTGTTCAGCTCAAGGAGATTTTTTTTTCCACTTGTTTTCCATCCTTGGATGACCAGGCTTGCCTCCCTATGCAACTTCATTCCAATCACTGCTGACTGATCCATGGGCTGCAGCAAGGAAAGCCATATACATTCATAAATATTCTGAAAGGATAATGTAGCTTTTTATTTAGCTGGCAGGCATTGCGTTCTTGGCAGGTAGTGTATATTTTTCATTGAAATTTATATAATGATAGTCATAAAGTGTAAAAGTTGGTAAGCTCATGAGAGGAACCATGGGAACCAACCAAGACTGAAGAAAAATCCCCAAGCCTTACCCAATCAAGCTGCAGACAAAACCCAGCAAAGGTAGCAGAGCATCTACCTGTACTGTATCTGGGAACTCCCCTACAGCCCTGTACCTGCAGGCTTAAATTTCACCCCTTTGGTTTTGGGAAAGCTTGGCTCTCACCTTTCTTCCCAACACATTTAAGCCATCACATCTCACAAACATTTTTGGAAGCAATTTGTACTTGGATTGCATAGGATATGGAATGGAAAGAGGCTGGATGTCTGTGTAAGCCTAAAGCTGATTACTAAATTCGTCACCCACATATCAGCTATCCCAGAATCATTAATCACCAAGAGTGGTACATGACAGCTTCAGAGCTTTTATAAAAGGAAAGCTGGAAGTAGTTTTGCAAAGATCTGTAGGAGTTTATTTTTCTTCCAGCAAATTTTCCCCCTGTAAAACTGGTTCTGAATTCATCACCCATGCACGCTTTCCTGAATTCTAGTAACATTTTACATTTATTGGCATGAGGTTGAGGATACGTTGGCTTTGTTTCTCCTCCCCTCTAGCCCTGAGGAGTTATTCTGTCCACAAGAAGTAATGGGCAAAAATGTTTAGCAGTGAGGATTGAAAGTTTAGCTGCTTCTCTGGGAAAACAGGGCATGCCTGAAGTCATGGTAATGAAATGAGCAGGAAAAGCAGACTTCCTCCTGAGCCAATGCTGAACAGCTGTGAAACAGGCAAGGAAATATGTTAGCCAAACTTATGAACTTCCAAAGTGGCTTCTTCTGTTTCCTCTGGTGGTTTTTTTGAGGAGTGGGCAAGCCCAGCAGCACCAGCAGCCTGCCTGTATTTGGCTGTGTGGAACTAATCTAGCTCACAGTCTGCCCCGTTTGAGACCTGGTAGGGTCTTGATATTCCCCATTCTCTGTGTTGGTTAATACAGATGAATGGAATTGAACCTGAACATTTCAAGTTCAAAACTTATGTGTATATCAATTTTCATAAATCCATCTCCACACCTTCTGTGCTGATCTACAAGCCACATTATTAAGGTAGATGAGCGCTCCCTGTGCTCCTGTTCCTGCCTACTGCTGGTTTTCTGAGTATTGTTGCTGCCACAATTGGACTGGTTTTGTTCTTAGCTAACAAATCCTTTCAGATGCCAAATCAAACCTCCCCTGGGCTCCTGTATTTTCCTCCTAAGACCACTTATAGCGCTTTGCCACGTACTGTGCTATTGTGTGTGAAGAATAAGCCTGCCCTGTCTCATCCCCTCCAGCTGCCACATCCTCCATGACTTCAGAGGCCAAACACTACAGGGCTCTATGGTTTTCATCCCTATACAAATGTTTCCTTCTATCCCAGCCTCACTTTATTAAGGTAGTTGGATTTAAACTTTTTTTCCCTCAGCAGTCATGGTGATGCCATTCAAATCATAAGAAGAAGCAGAAAGCCATCTGACTTACAGAATCTCAGAATTCAAATGAAACCATGAATTGCTAAAGGGAATCTTGAGACTGAAACATTTTTAGTATCTTATAAATATCTGTTTAAAGGAACTTGTCTTCATTGTGCACCCACAGTCTTAAACTGTAGGCAAACATTAACAACCAGTCTTAACATCTCTGTGTTCAAACAGTTTCCTTGGCTGCAAGCATTTTCTCAGTGAAAAAATACAGCTTTCTCTTTACAGAAGGTTTGATTAGGTTAATGGTCCTTTCCAGTCCCAAAATCTCTAAGGCTGTTCTTCTCCAATATTTGTCTTTGAAGAATTTTTGATAAAGTTTTCTTCAAGCAGGACAGGCTTTCCTAATGCATGCCTGAAATGTCACGGTGGTAAGGGAGAGGATGTTGTGAAGCTGATCTAGGGATAACTGACTTGTGGTCTGCAGCAAATCTGGCACATGTGGGTGCATCAGATCAGAAGTGCCTGCACTGGGGAGTCCATGCTGCACCTATAGCTCTCCACTGCTATAGCATTTTTCCTCTATGACATTCCAGATGAGAGGGGAAATTTCCTTCAGGAAAAGTGCCTGCAAAGCTAGACTATTGCAGTCTCTTGGCTTCCTCCTGTAAAGAAGGTGTGACACTTGACAATGGCTATAAACACCAGCTCCTTAGGAAGCCCCTTGTGAATTGTGCATCAATAAAGGATTTTCACAACACAATCTAGAAGTCCTATTAAAACCCCTAGAAGTAAACCCACACAAATACTAAATAAAATTTATTTACATGGATCGAATGTCTCTATCACAGTTTCTGTCAGTTCTGTGAAGCTCTGTTTGGGATTAATTTGGCCTACTACAATTATTTTCACATCTGAACACATCATAAAATCTCTTTGCAGACATAAATTAAATAGAGAAGAGCAGCACAAAAATTATTTACTATAATTTATGAAATAAGATAGCAAAGTAATCTCTGCACAGATGAACAACTAAAATATAATTAGGGAGATTCTGCAAAAGACTGAATATACCTGAAATAGCTTTAACATGCCTTGAATAATCTATGATCTTGGCATACTTTTAAAAACCCTGTTCAGCTCAACCAAAAGAAAGCAAGGCAACGCAAGGCAAGGCAAGGAAAAAGAAAAGAGAGCACTTCAGAAAGATGGATCTATATGACTGAAAAGATGACAAGTTTACTAATTGGATTAAGAACCTTCCTATTACAGGTTGCCAGTCTGAAGTCAGTCCAGTATCACGGTATCCCGAAGCACTACTATTTCATATTTAAGATCAGATGATGAAGGATGGATGGCCAGATGGAAGGAAGGAATTGGATGCCCAAGATTTAAAAACATGATTGCCTAGGTTAGGCTGCCAAAACAATGACCTTATTTTCAAGTCATGAATCATTGCCAGTCTTACAGAGTGGGACTCCTACCACTTCTCTGCAAACTCACTAAAATGGATTCTAGTTGCCTACTTACAAAAGCAGACTAAAACTTAAAGTTATATTGTCCCTTTCCAAAAAATGAAGAGAACTGAACTCTGGATTTCACGTTTACACTACACTGCTATCTGTGCTGTAATTTATTTTAACCTAATTAAATGGCTGAAACTTCTGCAGAACACAGTTACGAGCCTATACACTTCAAATAATAGAAATAAGTAGAAAGACTAACTCCAACACCCATTAACTCTGTTTCTGTGCATCTCCACATCACCTGCTTGAACTCTCAATGGCATCATCAGCAAGGCAACCACTTAAATATACCCCTCCTACACACTAGAACTTACCAAAAGTTTATCAAAGTCACTTACATTTAAAAAGCACCACAGAAAAAATAAAGAGGGTCTTATGATACATCCTGAAGGTAAAGTTTTCTAAATTGAACCTGTCAGTGAAGGCTGATCTCACCTGTCAAAGTGGCACACAGGAAACAGAAAACAAGTCTCAGGACAGAGATGTCTTAGATGTTACAGACCAAAATGAACATGCTTGAATTGCAAATCAGAAGCCAGAGTGGCCAAGAGAGAACAGTCAGAGCTACATAAACCTCATGTGTCTCATACAACTACTTAAGCATTTGGCCTTATTTTATTACTGGTTAGTGCTCACATAAACTCCTTACTTTGGCCCCATTTATGGAAACCTGTTGCAATCCACTTTGGGATGGAGGTGGTATCAGTGTATGCAAAGAGAACCCACACCAGTTAATAAATGCTTTAATCCCTAGCTAAACAAAGATGGGATCTCTTGGCACAACCATTACTTGAGATGTGAGCCACTGAGAATTCAAGAGCACACCTGGGTGCTGAACTCATTACAGAACAACTGACATGCTCCCTCAGCTGAGAGATCACACGTGACCCAGGGAGGTCTCTCAAGACACTTTATCAGCCAATTCCACCTGCCTTCTGCTGCAGGAGCACTGCCAGCTTCCCCCTGCCATAGCCAGGCTCCAGGAACACACAGCACTTACCTCTCAGCCTCCTGACAGAGGCTGTGTTATGAAGCTGAGCATCACCCCACCAAATGACATTGCTGGTTAAAATACACCACTGCTCTCTCTGCTGAGCTCTGCCCTGTTCATAGACAGTCATGCTGGACTAGAAGGAAATGTATGGATAATCAATCCATGATTCCAGACTGACATGCTACAAAAAGTCATGCTGCTGCTCAGTGCCTCATATCTGACCGGTATCAAAATGTGTCAGCTGAGAGGGCCAAAACAGTATCAAAATTGGTTTTCCTGGAAAAGACCATTACCAGCCACTCAGGAAACCCAGTTTCTGTACCTGTCCCACACCATACTGAGTGAGCTCAAATGAAAAAAAAATTGTTAAATGATGACAGAGCAGTACTGTCATTACTTTGAGCTAAAATTACTTATCCTAGAAAGGGGAAGATTAATGTTTTCACAGTACTCTGCAAATACAAGGACTTATGAACTATACATCACAATGAAAGTACTCACAATGTTCCTCATGTGTTTCAACATTATTGTCAGGCGTGTGTTCTCGTAGGATATGACTAATTCTACTCCAGTCTTATGACCAGTTGACTGAGGACCTAAAAAATGCCAAATAGTTGGATTTTTTAGTTAACACCACAGAGGAAGTAGATCTGTAAAATATTTAAGTGTACATAAACTAATATATAAAAAGAATCTACTACATGTTTAAATCAGGGATGAAATTAGGACACAGATAAGGGGTGTGATGGAAGAAAGTGGTCTGACATGCAGTGCTCATTTTCTTTCCTGCTTATGAACTGACAGTGAGATTTTTTGTTTTCTAATTGCCATCAATCTGAAATTCAGTGGGAAATTTATGCTTGAGTGACAAATAATTGGGTGGGTTTTTGGCAGTCATTGATGACATTATTCACTATTGATGCAGAGCTCTTGTCTGGTTAAAAACACTTGTTTGTTTGTTTTTTCAGTTCCCAACAGAAAAAAACAAAAAAAGAAAAAGAAAGGAAAGAAAACAGAGCAAGTTTCCCAACTACTTCCAAAACAAATTAGAGAAACAACATCTACATCTGTCATACATAAATTCTCCCTTTCTCATTCTGTACTTTTACTGTTCCAGGGTGGTTTCCATGCAACCTATTGCTTTCATAGATTTTTCTACTACGACAAACTTTAACTCCACTCCCACTGAAAAAAAAAACATTTTTCATTTTCCAAGCAAGAAGGATCAGTCCCCTAATGCAGAAGAAATGACTAAGCATGTCTCATTCCATCTCTCTGCTGAGGCACTGAGCCAGCTGTCCTCACTGCCCCAAAGGTGTGTCCTTGAAGCTGGGTAGGTAAGGTGGTTTACTTGTCCCACAGAGACAGCAAAGAAACTACAGCTGCCTTTTAGCACAGTAAACCAGGTAACGGTGAACACAAGCCCTCCTTGATGTCTATCTGACCTTCTTATCTGGCAGTGTTTCACCTGAGCAGGGTGGTCATGAGCCGTTTTGCACCACCTAGTCTGAGACCTGGGGTCCTCCCCACGTGGTCACAGTCACAGACAGTCCAGACATTGCCTGTGTGAAGTAACCTGGTTTTACTTACGCAAACAGAGCTTCACTTAGTTAGAACAAAGCTGTATTACAACCAGTATTACGTATTTACTGTGCTTGAAAAAATAAGAACTGTCGTGCTAACTTTAAGGACAAAACAGCGATGCCTCGTGAGCTGGGGGTCTGTTCTCCTGCCTCCCCATTCAAGAATTAGCTGAGCTTGAGACCTCAGACAGAGAAGTCCTTCCCCCCTGCATGCACCTCGGGATCTGTCACTGACACACCAGCCTTAAACCCACTGCAGGGTGAGATAATGACATGAGACAAGAGAACATAGCAGCAATTAATTCTTTAAAAAAAAACATATCTTCTAAGAAGCAGAAGGAATGAGAAATGATGATGAGAATGAAAGAACAGCTATCATGCATAAGGGTTAGGCACTGTCAACAAGAGGCTTTTCAGAGAGCATCAGGACTGCTGACCCTCGGCAGCAGGCAGGGCTCCCACCTCTCCCTTCCAGCCCCAGCAGACACCTGTGCACTCTGTCACACTCATGCTCTCTCCTTCCCACACGTGCAGCCGAGCTCTTACAGTCAGTGTTGTGAGAGCAAGAAATCAAACTCCCTCTCCTCAGCCTTTCCCCTGTTGTTCAGCAGAGTAGGCAGCAGAGGAGAAGTTATAATGAATACACAACACTGGCTGTGTTTTTTTCTGAAGGAACCAAACGTGTAGCCTCTGCAGTGAACAGAGACTAAAATAACTGCAAAGCAGACAGAATGATGGTGGTGTCATGTACTATTGGCAGCCAGAGAGCCAGTGAAATTGCCATTTATCCTAAGGAAAGGAATTAAAATGAATTTAAAGGAACACAATGTGTACATGCAACTGCCATAATATAATTTTTCCAGGCAGCCTGGATAACAACACTTCTGAGTTTCTGATGTTTGGAATTTTAGAATATGAATCCATCTCCAATTTCGTCCCTTTCGAGATACAAAAATACATTTTTAATCACATCCTAATTAGAGAAGGGCCTGAAAAACTCTTTAATTGAATTGAAATCTTGAGCAGAAATCACTAAGCTGAGAGTTAGAAGACTGAGTTGCAGCTCTTCATTTGTTATTCTCCCTTATGAACTTTGACAAATCACTTGGCAAGACTGTACCTTATTTAATTTCTTGTGGTATGCAAATAAGAGCAGGGGGGAGAGGAGATGAAAACTCCATGAACCAGACAATGCCGAAGTTTTTTCCAGGGTAATAAGAAGTCCATAAAAATTAGTTCCTCCTCTCTTCATGCAAAGCAACTTTACCTTTTTTTTTTTTTTTAAAGTTGTGAGTCCTCTTGCCTCTAAGTTGCAACAGACGTGTCGAATTCTAGACCATTATTCCCCATCAGATCTCCGAAGCTAAGCAGGGTCAGCCCTGGTTAGTACTTGGATGGGAGACCTCCCGGGAATACCGGGGGGTGTAGGTTCTAGTCCTGAGGACTTCACTGTCACCGTCCAAACTCGCTCGACTGTGGCAGATGAACCTTAAGAGTTAAAGGTTGGGGCCAGTTCTGTGCACACTATGGCTCACCTAAAAAATCCACTGCACAGGCTCAAAGGACACACCCATGTGAGCAGAGCCTTTCCCAAATCTTCATTCTCGAAGCCTAGCCGTGATGATGATGTTTACACACAGCATAACACAAAGGAAGTTGTGTTTTAGTGTAAAGGCATAATTCACTTGTGGGGCTCTGTTAATTTTGTGAATTGCAGTGAGTCACCCTGAGTGGTTAATCAAGAGCAGTTAAGCATTTCAGAGGCTAAATTACATCATCACAACCCAGCTGATCCCTGTGCCTTCCCTCTCCTACCAGCATTACCAGTGCCTTTTTTTGCATTACTTAACTTTTACAGTGTGGTCATATATCCAGTCAAGGAACTTCTCTGTGGGATTTGGCCATGTTTAAATTTTTTAAAAAAATTTACTTTTAAATAATAAATGTAAATAAGTTTCTAACAATATGGAAAAGGAAGTCTGAAACAGACTCTATGTGCATGACTATTACTAAAATATTTGCTCTTACTATGTGATAAACTGGGTATTAATGGAAAAAATAAAAGGAAGGGAAAGAAAAAATAATAGGGCATGAGAAATGTGATAAAATGGAAGAAATGTCTATAACTTATATTTCATAATACAGTGAGTTACTCTTAGCTGGTATATTTTAGGTTTTCCCACACTCAGTGCTAAATCACAGCCCCTTTGAAGTTCACGTGATTTTAGCTTCAAATGATAATAGGATACACATACAATAATTACTTCCAATCCATCCAGCTTGGGCAGATGGACTTGAACTCAGGCCCTGCATTTTCAGGCAGGGCATGCTCTACTTGCACTCCATTATAGACAAAGACCAAATACTGGTCTGTTGTAGATATAGGACAAAGCTGCACTGACTAGGACTGATGAAAGATTTTCCTCCCAGGGGTAGATTCTTCACTCACTGGTGTCAACACAGAAGCTGTCAGATAGCAAATGAGAACTCAGACAAACTCAAACACCGTGCCAGTTTATAATCTCTTATCAAGGAACATAAACATGAGAAAACTGTGGGTCCTTTCATCTTTTCAAATGACAAAATGAAGGCAATTAGTGTTGAGATTTCTACTGAAGGTGAAATAATCTTCACAGTAGTCAAGTATGCAGCTTTTTTCTTTATCTAGATGGTCTTTTCTTGCATGCTGGAGAACTATATTCTATCATTTGTGCAATGTTTTCATTAGCAGCATTTTCAAATAAGCTCTGCAATACACTTTGCACAACGCAAGAGGAATATAAACAGTGAGGAAGTTGATACCGAGAAAATCAATAGGGAAACTATAATTTAATAATACATTGCATTTCACACGTGAACTGCAAAGCAATCTGAATAAATTAATTAGCTAAGTGTCAACACACTGCCATTAGGGAGTTCAGTATTATTCTGTATTCTACACCCTCAGATTTATCTTAGACCTTCTTTCTTCGTGACAGCCTGTTTTGACATCTGGCATCAAAGAGTACTGGAACCTGTTTGGTTTTCCAGGGCTGGGGTTGAACACCCTGAGCCAACCATCTGCCTGCTTTAGCTACAGCTTGGGTTTATGAGCCTCCAATGTACCTGATTTCATATAGTCAGCTGTAAACACATTGACTATCTCAGTGGTTTTGTCCTCCAAGCCAGCCAGAGGTGCTTACGGCCAGCAAAAGAATCTATATGTGACTAGACCATGAACACAACTTGTGGAAAAGCTTTACATCAAGAATGAGCAACTTCAGAAGACCAAAACCCTATGTAACCTGAGCAAACCAGCCTGTTCTCCTCAGGTCTACTCATGAGGACTGTGATCGTGCATGGGGAGGAATACTGTGCAACAGTTATCTTGAAAAGTTTGGATCTTCCTTTAGAAGGACACAGAGCCAGTTCCTCTACTGCACTAAAAGGACAGAAGCCATAGAAACACATGGAGCACTAATTAAACATGCCAGAACTGGGCCATGGCTGTACAAAGTCATAACTCATAGCAAACCCAAACCAGTCTGAATTATTAATATTTTCAGGAGATATAAACTCAAGAGAAGAAAAATAAACAAGATTGATATAAAATGTTTTTGATAGATTTTCTTTCTCTTTTTTATTTAAGGGCTGGCTGTGAGATAATTCCTGATATCTGCTCTATCTGCTCTCACTGCCTTGTAGTGGGATGGGTATAATGAAATGTTGACAATATTCAGTGTAATTCAGAATTCACCCCACTGGGAGTACTGATGCAGTATTTGTGTCAAAGTAAATTTAGCACTGATTTCTAATCTCTTCATTGCTAGGAGCACAGTACAAATTCATAAATTTTAATTTTTATTTTACTTTAGTAAGTGTAATTACCTACAACATTTATAAATTAAAGCAGTGTAAGAGAAAGATGCTTGTTTGATCAGAATTCATAACCTGATCCTATTGGGCATTAATTTTATTTTATATTGATCCTAACCAAGAGACAGATGATTTGCTTGCATAAATGCTAAGAAAGAAATCATCACATCCATGCAAAGGTACAGCCCATATTAAACCTGAGGTTTTTTTCAAACCCGACAAATATTAAGACCCTTGTAACCTCAGAAAGCAATGAAATTTGTGGGTGAAGAATATATTTTTTTCAAGGTAATTACCTCTCTCCTGCAGGCTCTGTAAACTTAATTCCTCCCCAGACTGACTCTGGCTTTACTACAGAGTTTACTTTCAAATCAAGTGTGTTTCTGGGCACCCTCAGTAAGCAAGAACCTCCAGGGCCACTGTGCTCTTCCCACCAACTCCTTGTTTTCTATCTAGCAGCTTGACCTCTTGCCTTAGCTGGACTTGTGTCTCCTCTAGATGAAAGCTGTGTGCAAATGCCCTGCAGCAAAGATTTCAGTGAACTCACCAGGCTATGGTAGCAGCCCAACTCCAACAACCAGGTGAAGAATAGATGAACATATATGAAAATAATTTTTCAAGTGTGTAATTAGCACATGCATGGCTTTGATATCTGAGGTAACTCATTTACAGCTAAGCTCACCTTCTTCCACAATTCACCACAACTGACTGTCAATCCTTGTTGCTGACCACAAGTGGTGCAGTAACCAGAGCAACTAAGCCCACAATTCTTGTTTTTACAAGGTCTAAGCTCATTGGGTCCTGATTTGGACCTTCTATGCTACTGGTATTCAATAAATGATAGCTATCAGTTTTCTGGACTAAAGGAAGGTGTGGTTTTTGTGTTTTGGGTTTCCCTTGTTATTTTCTCCTGTATTAAACAAAGGTTTTGCCCTGAGTGTTGGAATAAAATGCCCAAACTTTAAAAGGTAGAGTTCTTGAAGAGGAAGAAAACAATCCCCCTGTAACCACATTGCTCAAGGCGAGACACACATTAATCTTCCCTGGCCAGGTTGTGACCCTCACCTCCACTAACTGTATAGTGAAGGAACAGATTGGGTTACCTGTGACACAGCTTTCATCAACCACCCCACCCACTAAACACATTTTTGCCTCTGTTTCTTTATTCTCTGCCTTGATTTTGCTGTCACTGACAACAAAAATAGATGGCTTATCCTTTAGACCATATCAGCTCAGGACACCATGGTAGGAATTATGAGGCTGCAAGTTATTTCTCAACTTCACTGCACACTCAGTTCATGCCTTTGCATAAGACTTTTACATCCGGATTCTCTGTAACAATTAGGCACCTAAATATTAGTGAAATGTCAAAATTCTTCCAAAGACTTAGGACTTTAACTCCCTTGTGCCTCCTCTCCCTCTCACATCTGTATGTCTTTGGTTAAAGATTTCTACAGAGAGATGCAGCTCATGGACACAGACTACATGTTCCAGTTGAATTCTGGTTTGGATTTTCTGTGACAAGATTTAGTCTTGTATGTTCCTAACACCTAGGACATCTTTGCATTTTCTCCTTGGGCCTTTGTGAAAGTTAGAGCAACCATTAGTAATTTTCAATAGTCATAACGGGTTTAATAGGGTAATGAATGGCATGACCTAATCAAATAAACTCTACACAGGGGGAATCTTCCAAAGGCCGAGAAGCTAGAATGGGATTTATTTTGTTCTGATGGATTAAAAAAAAATGGTCCCAGCAAAAGAGATGATGAAACCTCTGTCTGCAGAGGGATTAAATTAACTTAATGGACATGCAAACTGAATATGTAGAGATACTTGCACTCCTTTCTGAAATGTGGAAAACTGATGATCTTGGAAATGATCCCATCATTTGGAGCATATAACAACCAGCTGAATTGTTTTGGTGCAGAGTACAGCTGCAGACTTCTTTATGAGATTTATTTTGCCTAAAATCTGACTATGGAAGATTATTTTCAGTGCAAAACTAAGGCAGTGGAGTACAATAAACATTCACAATTTACTTTTTACAGTTTATGCTTTGGCTCTTAATATTGTAATGTCTGAAATGAGATTAAATTAGGTGCTGGACAGAAGAGAAAAATGGGTTAAGTGTTTAGATAGGCTAAGGGAACAGTGCAGCATCTCATTTAGCAAGAAGGGAATTATTACTGTCATTAATAATGTATACCTAAGCATTAGCATAATGTTCTGTTAGTTACCTGCTCCACTCATTGTGAAAATTACTTTAGAAGTCACCCTTGATTTTCTTTGCTTGTGCAAGCACATTGTGCCTTGTCATGACTCACATCCTTTCCTCCAAATTCTTCTCTGAATATTTTGTTTTGTAGAACGAAACCTGCTACAGTTCATGTAAATAAACCTTTGCTTTGCACATAAGCATGTTTATTCAAAAAGAAACAAAGCAAGGCTGAAGGGAATACGTCTAAGACAAAGAAAGCTACAGGTGACATTAGCAACACATTTTCAGAGACCTTGAGAAATCAGGAATTATTTGTTGGTATCTTTATGTCTTAAAAGCAAACAACCTACCTAAACACTTTAGACTCACCTTTGCATTATTATAGTTAACATTATTAAAGAAGTCCTCCTTAGAAAAAAAAAATAAGATGGTAACCCACATACCTAAGGCCAAAGATGATGAATCTTCTGCCGAGGTACTTTTGGACCAGTTCAGGAAGAAGCTGAGTACAAGCTCATTCTGAAAGAGAATAAAAATTCTGCGGGTAGTACCATATGTTGTGCTTTGTTCCTTAAATTATTCTCCTCCAAGAAAATTGCTGGCAATTTTCCAATGTATATACTAGAGTTAGCAATAAAAGGGAGCCTTTCCCCTATGGTTATGGGCAAGGAACTCAGGGAATGATTTCTGCTCAGGCCTTGGGGAGATCACGGTGCCCCTTTCCACTGTCTCAAGGATGCTGCATTGGTGTCTACCTGGGCCCTTTCTGTCAACATGCTCCAGACAGCAGTGTGCTGTGTGGGCCACAGAGTTTCACTCTTGTTTAATGTATGGAGCTGGAGATTTGCATTTGCAGCTGCAGCTACTTTTACAGAGCAGTCCATTTGTGAAACAAATGCAGGAGACCATTTTATGCTGTGTAGTCAGCACAAAACTTGCCCTTGGCACGGGACTGACCCCAAGCCTCCGACCTCGTGTGTGCCTCCCTGAGGCTCAGCAATTGTGTAAACCCCCCTCACATGGCAGCTTAATGGACACTTACACTGAAAAGCTCCATACAGAGTTAAATCCTACCAGAAACCCATGGAGAGTGAAAAGTATGACCATATTTCACCATCCTGTTTAAAAGAGTAATCCACCTAATGTACTGCACTGTAACTTTTATTTTTATGTACTGACCTGTGCTGCTCTAGTGAACATAGACAACAGGTAGTTGCATTCAGCTGTAGGGAATTAAAACAATAAACCAAATCCCCAGATTTGAGTATTGTGCAAGGCAATAAAAACGTGAATTCTGAAATGGACTCTTGTGACTTTGAATCAAAGGTGGACAGTAATTGCATTTTATTAGCTTTTCCATAAAGCCATGTATCAGAATGGCCACTCTTCAGGATGGTTAGAACTGCTATTCATGCTGATGTTACTTGGACTGACACTGTAATGAATGGGTAGAACAAGAGACTTTTCATATTCTAGTATTAAAATGTCACTATTGTTTTTTTCCAGTCTGTGGAAAATAATGTGCCTCTTATCGGCAAGATGTACTTCATGTAGCATTTGTGCTGTTTCTATTCTACAAGACGTGGTGTAATTTGTGCAAAGAAAAAAAAAGAAAAGGAAGAGGGTAGTGACAAATGCAGCTAGTGAGGAGTTAACATGTGGTTACAGCAGACAGAGGAACAAGATGTGTATGTACATTGCAGAGATTAGATTTAGCAATCTGAATTTATTTTAACAGTTGCCTTTTATTTTTCATTCTACTGTTTGGAGTTTTTCCTCCCACACTGATAATTCTTTAAAACAAAAATCAGGAGCAAAAAAGGAGAAACAAACAGAATTGTTTTTCTTGAATTGAATGACAAATCTTTAAGCTATTAGCAGTGGACTGCCAATACACCTGCCTGTACGAGCATGACTAATTATTCTCTCATCTGAAGACAGCTTACAGGGGAAAGCCCATACACCTGCTTCAGTTTCCAGTAGCTTTAAATGGGCAAGTTATTCCCTGTGGGACCTTCATTCACTCTTTCAGCACAAGTCCCATGTGTAGGAAATCTCCAGGGCTGAGTATATTTTTGGCAGCTCAGCCTTTATTTGACAGCATGAAAATTAGCAGAGACTCAAGTAGCCCTTCAAGTTCAAAAATCTTCAGAGAAGTGAGCAGGAGTTGGAAAGAAAGATACACAAACTGACTTGAAAGAGAATTAAAAAAAATCCACGCTGAGCAACATGGTGCTCTTTCTGCTTTTTCTACACCTACTCTTTCTGCAATAAATGGAAATACATGAACTGAGTGGTTTGTAGATAGGAGATGAAAAGATTCTTTCAGACAATAGTGACAAAATCTCATTCTAAAGGAGACAATACTCTGAAAATAAATGATATTTGGTTTAAGTACAGAAGTGGAGTTCAGGGATATCTTACAACAGGCATGAACAAGACAGGCATGCGCACTGCTGGTGCTACAGCACTGACTGCAAAGTCTTTCCAACTTGTGTATCCATCACACTCAACAGGTACTGAAGTCTGGGGGGCAGCAGCAAGGCTAATGCTCGCAAAAGGAATGCAAAATCCAAATGGAACTGGTCCCGTGGCAGGGGTAGATGAACCATGCTGTGCGGGGCTAAGTGGTTCAAAAGCAATGAGGGAGATGTCTCCTATGTGTTTGGGGAGAGAAGCATTTTACACACTATTATTCGTAAGACAGCAACTTCCCCCTGAACTGTGCTATCTGCCTGCTGCAGGACTCCACCATTTAGATTTCCATCTGCAAAGCGTAGACCACCAAAGCACACACTGAACTTTTAGGTGATTCCTAAATCTGTGGACCTTGATCAGTTGGGCCCCAGGTAATGGGACCATACATGCTTACAATTAAACATGCATCGAATTACAGTGTTAAAAAGAAACAGGTATCTCAGAGCTTTGAACACATGTATGACCAAAAGCACACTGCAACCAGAGGATAGAGTCCATGTCTAAACAAGCAATTGTTTCCAGAAAGATGTGACCCTTGGTGGGAATCTTACAGACCCTGTGATGGTCTTGGCAGATAGACAGATGCTGAGGATGACCACAAGCATGCAATTACCCTTTCAGCCCCTGGAATTCTTACCTTTAAATCAGCAAATGGAAATTTCCTACAATTCCGCACACTTATGGATTCTTAGAAAAGACTCCTATCATTTGTCTAACCATTCTTACCTAAGAAGACAGTCTTTAATAGGTAATGTTGATATTTTGCAGGTCACTCAATAGCATTAAACCTAGAGGGGAGCAGCCAGGTACATATGGCCAGCCTGGCTAAAACTCAGCACATCACCTTTTTTCAGTCACTAAACTCAAAAGGGACAAATTCTACCTCTACTTACAGAAGGATACAACTGAAATAAAAACTTTGAGTGGCAATGGGGGTGCTGGCACAGCCCTGCACCACTGTAGCACAGCAGAATTTGCCTACTGCTCTCCATCAGAGACTAACTAGAAAAGCACTCCTCTGGTAGTGAAACACAGCGAGATTTCAAACCAGGTTTAATTTTGATAGAAAGAAAAGCAGCCTCCCGTCTGATTTCAGCTTTCTTTTCAGCTGTGCTAGAGTAGATCTGGGGTCAGAGAACACCCATGTGCATGTTATACTTTAACAGGATGGAGAATCAGCAGGAAAGAAATAAACCAGAAAAAGCTGACCTTGGTGCAGCTCTTAAAACTTCAGGAAAGGACAGAGGAAAAGAAAGGCCTTTGAACCCTCCCCATTTTGGATCTGCTGGATGCCTTGCTGCAGCAGTACAGGGGTGGTGCAAGTTCAAGGGACCTGTATACCTTGGGGGCACTTTGTACCACCACATTCTGTTTCCCCACATGGGCAGTGTGGGAGTTATTTTCTCATCTCCGCAAATCCTAAGTACCGCCAGTGAATAAAACAGAAATGAAAAATGGGAAGCTCTTATCAAACTTGATTACTTTTACAGTGTAAAACATTACTCACTCTACAACAATGCTGTGGTCCTCGTTTTTACTGTATGCTTGAAAATAAGTGAACATAATTTACAATCATTTCCATTTGCACCCTCATTAAAGCCCTTTTATACAGCCTATAAGTCACCATAAAACTCTTTATAGAACCTATCCATACCTGAAACACTGTCACTATTTGCTTATCTGCTTGCATTAGATTTGTCTTTGCCCCCAAAGTTCTTAATTTGGATAGTTAGAAAATCTTTATAGACTCAAAATCCAAAAGACCTAGTTTTTAATTTAATGATTAGCCTACTTGGGCACCTGCACTGACTCTTAGTTTGCCAAATATTTCCACCATGATAAACAAACCCCCTCAAATAGCCAAACCCACTGAACTTGCACACAAAACCAATCTATGTGAAAGATATGGGACAAATACCATCAGTTTATTTAAGACTATGTAGTTTTGCAAGTCTGTATGCACATCTAGTGTCTGAGCTGTGTTATCAGTAACTATGAAATACCCAGTTATTATAGTTATTATATCAACAACTATATAATATCCACAAATTAAATGCCACGTCTCTTAAATTATGAGAGATGGGAAGATTATCCATACAATGTTACCAGCTGGCTGAGGGCACCACATGCACACAGTTGTGATATAAAACATTGCCTTAGGGTCAGTTTTAGATTTTTCACTTGCAATGCTCAAGCCACATGTAAGTTGTCTTTCCAAGATAAGCATGAAGACATTCAGCTTTGTGAATGCTGTAGTTTAGCACCAGGGCATAAAGCAGACTAAATTAATGGAGGCTTACCTTGCTTATGAGTCCCCAGGCAGTACATAACCCTCCTACAATACAGCCATAGAATGACAAGCCACTAGGGCAGCCCCAATTTATATTATGAGATTTGGGCTGCAATCTCCACCCAGCCTATCACTCAGCTGGAGCTGAGCGAAATAGAAGAATGCAACAGTACTCAGCAGTAGCTGCCTTTGGTCACAGATTTGATTTATGCTTTGAGAATGTCATCTTCTGTGGTACCAACCTTCAGTTCATTGTTTCTTGATGCTTCACCTCTTATTAGTGGCATCACTTAGTTGTTTTGCCATTTCATGAAGTAAAACTCCAGGAGTCTAAAGACCATCGAGGATGTTGCCTTGCAGATCTAGAAAACTCAGGTATTTCAGTGTATGCAGGCAATGAGTAAGTCAGCAATGGTGCAACTGGCCCAAACCTAAATATTTTTACACTGTGATCCTAAATATTGTCACTGGTTTGGGAGGAATAGAATGAAATTTTAAAAAGGTGCCGAAACCTGGTTTTGATCCTGTCCTAATTGATTCAGTACCAGCTTCTGCATTTTAGTGATTGATGTAATGAATACAGCTTGTTGTTCATGTATACAGTCTGGTGATGGAGTTATTTATAACAGAGTGCTAACCTGAATTTAAGAAAATCATTCCTATTCTAGGCAATTCTTCAATGAATATCTAAGAGGAAGTCAGTGTGTGAGGCTTACGCTCAAAGTGAACGAACGACAGACTTAAAAAATGCCTTGATTAGGGATGGGTATGAGCATATTTAAACATTTAAACTGGTGCAAAAACAAATACCTCCATCAACTGATGTGTCTGCATTTATTGGATATGATATTAAAGTTCAGAGATGGAGAAAAGTTTCTTTGTTAAAGAAGGGTTTAAAGAAAGATTTAATTCCATTCGAGCTCAGTGCAAATGAGAAGGCAGCTGTATCCCACCTCTCCTCCTTCATACCAACCATTTAGCAGAAAAGGTCAGTGACATTCTGACATACTCTTAATTATAACACAATTTTCATAATCAGAACTTTGTCTGGACTAAAAAGTATGCACTTAAGGCTTGACTGAGGGAGGAATTTGAATATAATCTGATCCTTTCTTCATTTCTAGGACTTATGGTTACTTAATTGGTAGAACCAAGCATGTAGTCAGTCCTGTGTGGACTGGACTAAATTTTTCAGAGCTGAAAATGGTGTGTAATCAATCAGGATAATGTGTTTACAGTGATAACAAGGGTATTTTATAATGAAATATAAGCTCTTCTCTCCATCTCAGACAATACTCCAGCGTTCTGTATTGCTACAATACAGCTACAGTACAGTACAGGTACATTTCAGCATAAAGAAATGACTGTCGCAAGAAAGTGAAAGGAGCCTTGTTCCACAGGCATCTGTTCTTACTAGATTTCTTCACAAATTTATCAATTAATTATTTCTCCCTACACAGTTTTACTATATCATAGGAATGAAAGTTTGGTAATGCTTGAGAACAGACAACTCACTAAATGGTTTCAGCCAGATCCAGCAATGTGAGAAAAACAACAAATTTGACTGCAAAGTTGTCAGAGGCACAAAAAAAGACAAAATAATTGTATTTCTTTTTACCAAGAAGGCCTTCTAGCTTGCCTTTCTACTCAGGCTAAGCCAAGAAGACACCATGACACTTTTAAAAGAGCCGTGCCAAAGTTAAAAGTAAAAAAGAAGGGAATACAAAGGAAATTACCCACCGACTGGTCTCCTTGTTCTAAGTGGGTCAGAACACGTCAGTATTTTCTAAATTTCTCACATCTCCAGCAGGAGAAGCATATTGAAGTAAAAATAATGATTCAATGTTTATGGAGTATCAATAACTTTAAAGGTTATCATCATAGAATTGCAGGTTAGCTGCATGGTGGCAAAGCAAGATGATTTCCCACATGCAGTAGCACTTTACAGATGGGAACAATCTGCTCATTGCTCCATTTGTTATTTTGCCCTCCAAGTCCAGCACACCAGTAGCAGTGCAGCCCTTTTAGGCACACAATTGCTTTCTTCTCCTCATGGTTCAGCACTGCAGGCTGTACTAGCCTGGAAATAGCTCCTCTGGTCTTGTTCAGAGCCACAACAATGTATGTTCCCAAGCAGGTCCATCCACAGGTACCTTCGAATCCCCTAGTTGTGGCCATGCCTCAGCAGCAATGTGCTGGGAGCATGTCCCCAGCTCCAAGGGTGTTGCAGGCCCATAAAGGAAGCATGGAGAGCATTAGGAAGCCCACTGCAAGGCAGCTGCTCTGGCTGATCACTAACCCATGCACAGACCAGGGAGTGGGAGGGAGAGCAGAGCTTCTGTGCATGACCGGGAAGCATTTTTATTACTATGCCAGAGCTTTAAGCAGTCTAATTTTTCAGCTGTAGATTAGGCTTCTACACAGCAGTGCTTGGCCCAAATTGAAAATCCTTGTACCTTCCAGCAGCCCAGAGCACAGCAGAAGATACCCAGCTTTACATTTCTAGGTCACTGGCTTGTATCAGCTTTCCCTCAGCTGTGACCAAAAGGCGCTAATGTAAAATAAACCACGACCCTAGTGTGAGTGACATAAAGGAATCACAGAAATGTCAGGACTGGAAGGGACCTCTGGAGATTATCTAGGCCAACTCCCCCTGCCAAGGCAGGGTCACCTAGAACAGGTGACACAGGAATGTGTCCAGGCGGGTTTGGGATGTCTCCAGGGAGGGAGACTACACGATCTCCCTGGGCAACCTGTTCCAGTGCTCTGCCACCCTCAGTGTAAAGACATTCTTCCTCATGTTGAGGTGAAATTTCTTGTATTTTAATTGCACACCAATCAAACCAAACTTTGGCAAGTTCAGTCAAGGGAGCCAAGCCCACAGCTCAGCTGTTCATACCAAATTAGGTGTAACTCTATGAGACAAATAGTTTATATCCTCTTTGGAAATCTTCTCAGTTTCAACTCAGGGCTCAGAATTTATATTCATATTAATAAGAAAACTTCTGTTTATTTTGCATATGGACAATTTCCTCTTCAGTCTCCATTACACAGTCACAGCTGTATAGTTAGGCAGCAAACATTTTTCTCTTCCTGCAAGATGTTTGAAATTTTGGAGAACAATCATGCTGTCATATACTCTTTTGGTATCCTAGACTGTCTATGCTATTAAACCAAAGCAGCCCCAGTTTGAGCTATGGCCCTAACACCACAGGCCATGACCTGGCTTACCCGGCAGAGGCCCAAGCTCTGCTAGAGGATGTGCCGAAAGCGAAACGTAGGGTGAACGCATGAGCTCGTGCCCTCTTGCTTGAATTTACTGGCCCCTATAGAAGCCTGGGATCTAATGTAAACCACCATTTTCCTGCCTGACAGCTTTCTTGACAACAGCTGATCACTGGAGGATGCTCCTTTCTCCCAGTCCCTGATGTCACTGACAGTAATTGTCCATTCAACTTCTGAAGTGATGCAACACCAGGACTTAACAGCTTCCCAGGGTGCTGCTCTCAGCCCTGGCTTTTACGATGCTGAGGTGCCTATGGCTTTGTCCTGGCCCAGACAGTGAAAAGGCAATGTTTGTTACCATTTCAATTTTCCATTTTTAAACAGGAGAAGAACGTCAAATCTCAGAAAGCAGTAATGAATGAAAAATGAGAAAACATCAATTTTAATAGACATGATGTATCTGATAATATTGAAACATTCTGGATTTGGTCTTATGTTTGCAAAACAGTTTCTTCTACATGCTAACTACATTTTGAAATGTAGCATTTTTCCCGATGAAATAATTAATTAAAACCCAATTAAATAAATAAAATGTAAAAGCAGCTACTGTCATTTTATAATCTAAATAATTGGCCCTTTATGAAAATAGGAAAGCACTGCTCTCCCCATTTTTTGCACAACAGATCTCTGATCTCAGCCCAGGGCTCATGTTACACACATCCTTACAACAGAATATTGAGTACCAAAAAGACTTACAGAAACAATGTGACATTTGATGAATATATCATTGCTTGCATTTTTACCTCAGCTATTTAGAGGGTAGATAAGTTTTTCAGAGGAGGTCCCTGATCCCAAATGTAATTTCAGGTACCAGCATAATAAAAGCAATATATGAAAACAAACGATCATCATACTAAAAAATCAATCCCAACAAAAGCGATAACAATAATAAAAGTAATGGTCTTGCTGAATTTTTATTAAGATTAATTTAATTTCAGTTTAGTAAATAAATCACATATGCATAGAATGGCCTTATGTCAATTTTCAAATGCTTTGGTGGTTATAAATGTCAAAGCCTCATATTTTTTTACTTGAATCATCTTTGCATTTTAGAGACAATGCACAATAGATCAGTCAAAAGGTTAGATTTTTAACAATACACATAATCAATTTATGTTAACCTTGCCCTCACAAAGGGTATTTATCTCTCAGGTTGAAGGAGCATTAGAAAAGCTATCTGTGCTAATTGCACATAGTGAGCTTTGTGGTATGGATTGCTAATAGTAGGATTCATAATTAAAATTATGCTTTATGTCCTCTAATGTATGTGGTAAAGTTAGAAGTTTTGATCTGGTTATATTTCATGTTCCACTACTCCCACTGGAAATTGTCAACTGTGTCTTGTTTAAAAACCTCTCTTTTTTATGCTACAACCTTGTTTATCCACTAGACCTCAAAAGGCATCTGAAGGTTTCAGACAAATGACTAAGGAGCTGTCTAGCATGTGATACATTGGAAAGGGACACTTGAGCAGCCTTTTGAAAGGAAAAACTCAACGCTGGTATAACTTAGTTTGCAATTAAAAGAGCGAGGGACTAGGATGACAGCAGTGTACTGGCTGTCTGTATGACCTTTTGATTACGTCTTCCCATGGCACTGAAAGACCAGGGCTCAGTGAGGGGCTGCACAGATGAATAGCAGGAGGCTACTCTTGCCTAGCAGAATTGCAGGGTGTGACGTTCAGATCTGCTTAAGTTTTTATGCAGATTGAACTACAAGTTTGAATCATTCTCTTGAGCAAAATTAAAACTCAAACAAGTTATCTGTAAATACCAAAAACTGATTTTTATTAATTGATTGCGAGAGAGATGCGAAAGGAAAAGAGGAAATATAAGAAAAGTTAGGAAAAATGCTTAAGATTATTTATAGAAGCAGAGAAAAGATACCACCATGAAAAACTACTTGAGTGCCTTATCCATGTAACTGAGAGGAAGGGGGGGGATGCAGATGCTCTCTCTGTTTCTGCCACGATGTTATCTCATGGCTGCAAGAGGATGGTGAGTCTTTGAAATGCAAAAATGCAGTTATTTCCCCTCACGACCAGACCGGCTGGCTTCTGGAGTAGCTGCAAAAGAGGGTGCTTTATTTTAGCCTGTAAGAGAAAAATGCAGAGAAAGGATATACCTCCACAGACAGTCACAGACTATTCAAGCTGGCAGGCAGTCTCTCTCTCTAGGCCGATGCCCTCTCTCCAGGCTGACAAGCAGTCTCTCCTTCGAGGCAGATGACAGCTGGTGGTGTTGGAAGAAAGGTAAGACGAGCTGAGAGGAGAGATCCGAAGAAGACTAGGCGAGGCTTCCTAGTTTCTCCTTGTCTCTTGTTCCTCCAACTTCTGAATTCATCTTCAGGTTTTTATAATGCTTTCTTAATCTCTACACATGTTTTTTGGCACGTAGTCAGGTCCAGATGTGGGAAACTGATCACAAAAGCAGGATTTTCTGGCAGGAAGTATTTCCTTGAGAAAGCTTTTCCACTAAAGCTGACATGGCAATGTTAGCAGAATGTATTGAGAGGCAGAAAACAATGGAGAAATGTTGGAATTTTATGTAGTATTTCACCTAGAAAGCAAGCCATATGCTAAACTGCCTATGTAAATAAGTGCTGTAGCCTTAAGAACTAATTAATGAGATCAGAAATGGCTGCTGCCGACTTTCTCAGCAGATGTGCATGGTCAGCCAATTATGAGAAGCTTTGTAATATAAACAACATTGTTAGCCAATAATCAGTGCCAAAGTGTCAAGCACCTGCGGAAGGTTACAGTCTTAAAGATGTATATTAGTGTGTGTGCGTAGGAATAAAGGAGCCTGTTACTGCTAACTTCTGTGAAGTCGTCTCTCAGGTTCACAAACCCGCCTCCCATCGGTTTCAACTGGCGCCCGAAACAGGTAGCTAGCATTTCGCAAAATCTGGCTGGACCAGACGTGCGAATTTAGTCCGCAAAATCTGAAGACTTCAGACGTGCAGGACGCTGACCCACAGAATCCAGCCCCGGCTGGACGTGTGAGTGCCCTTGGAAACGAGGAAGAAGTTGGGAGGAAAGGTCGTTCGCCGTCAAAGGTCGTGGCCGGCACCCCGGACGTGCGGTAAGCTGCAAACTCGCATAATGGAGAACGGAGCAGCTCGAAAGTAAGTTTTAGAATTCCTCGCTATGCGAGAGCTGCCGAGTCCACCGAAAGGCTGGTGTATGGCTTAAGTGGACTAAAAAAGCAGAATTGCCTCGTTGCTCTTAGAAGTGGCAAAAAAAGCAGAAAGTAAGCAATAAACTTGAAAAAAGAACAAGAAAACAAACTGTTAATGAAAGCCAAGAGGCAAAGGACTTAAAGCCAATCTAGCAAAAAGTCATAAACTGCGTTAAGCAGTATAAAGTGGCGAAGATGGTAACAGTCGCGGCTTGGCAGCTGTTACATAGATGCAAAAAGCCGCAACAGCTTTTCAGCCATCGCCTCTGGCTTGGGGGAGGAAAGAAACTTGGTAGTCGTCTGAAAACTCTGACAGCGAGCCCATTCCCAGCCCCCCAGCCCTGGCCGCCGCCGCGCGAGTCCAGCTCCTGCCGCTTTCGGGATTCGCTGCACCCCCTCACCGCTCCCGCTCGCCCCTGCTGCCCTGCCAAGGGTCCCAGCATCGGCGCAAAAAGGAAAAACAGCACAGAACGAGAAGTAAAAAGAAAAGCTCTGTATTAGTAAAATAGTATAGTCCCATCGCACCACGTGGGCTTTGTTTGTACCATCTTTGAGCTCTGCGTGTTCCTTTTCAGCTTGCAAAGTGCTGTAAAGTTGCCGAAAACTGTTGTCTAACTCTGTTTTGCTTCGTTTCCATCTCTAACGCTGCAAAAGTGTTTTTTCCAGCCGCAGTCCAGCTTGCGTTGTAGGAGAATTTAGTGCTACGCAATTCGAACATGGCGCTTCTTCTCCAGCGGGGAGGAAAAGTTCCCCCCCCCCCCCCGCCCAGGCTCTAAAGAAAGGGGGGAGAGCTTCTCGCATTGGATCATCAGCTCTTTCTGTCATGCGCAAGTCTCGCAAGACATTCTGGGAGTTGTAGTTTGGACAGGTAAAGCTTTGCATTACGTCATCGGTTCCTTGCAAGGTCTTATGGGAAATGTAGTAGTCTCGCAAAGAGCCCTGGGAATTGTAGTTCTAGCATACACCCCCGACGAACTGCAAGCCTGTCAGTGTTGCAAACAGCAGGTAGCCTCAACGAACAGACCTTAACACACATCAGCCAGTTTGCCTTTGAGACAACGGAACACAGACACCTGATGCCCTGCGATCACAGTCCTGCAGTACAGCATGCAAGACAGAATGCAGTGTCTTTCTCCAGCAATTCAGAGAGCAACAAAGAAGTCTAGAAGAAATTTGTTGAACTAATTCTCTGTTAATTTAGCTTTTGTTAAATGGTTGTAAAGTGTTGTAAGCATTTAATAATCTGGGAAAAAGGTTCTATTTTTCTCTCCACAGGTTGAAGTCAGCAATGGATAAGAACAACCAATTTCCTCTGACTGAATCAAGATCAGTTACCAGAACATTTGAGCAACTACTTGAAGCTTTTGATTTGGTCCCTCAAATTCAAAATTCAGAACACCTGATGGTGACTGATGTGTTTCCATTTGTTAGTGTTAAGCATTTTCCAAAAGCTCTTTTAAAACTACCAAAGTGAATTGAAGCACATGATGATATTAGTTATACAGCATTAGATTAGTTAAGATATGCTCTTTTCGATTAAAAAATGTAGTTTATAGAAATACTGTTGTGTAGTATTGTTATATTTCTGTTAAAGTTTTATGTTTCTTTTGGTGCACCAATGACAATGCCTGCAGGAATGTTTTTTCATTTGTTAAGAAAATTAAGTTGTTAAGCTAACAAAGTAACATTTTTAATTTGTTAAGCAAATAAGGATTTTAAGTAAAGTTAAATAGTGTTTTAATTTGTTAAAAAGTTAAAATATCAAGCAAAATAAGTTAAAGTATTAATGAAGTTATCTAAGTAATGTTCATTTAGTCCAAGTTTAAGTCATTAAAATTAAGTTACATTTGTAGCTTGTTGTCAACTGTCATTAAGCTTGCTACATTACATAACAGCAGCATTTAAGTTACTAGTGCTTATAATCAAAAAAAAAAAAGGAGGAAAACTAAGTAAATGATTAAATAAATCTTAATGAAAAAATTTAGGTCACATAACTTGTCATCTGCAAAAGCAATGGAACTGTAAATGCTGTTTGTGGTTCTGCTGTTATGAATGAAGTTAGCTTTAATCTATTGCCAATTCAAGACATTTTGTTTACCTTTGTCAATGCAACCAGATAGCAAGAGCTTTGTGTTAGCTGATCTCAAGTAAGGAACCCATTTAAAACATGCTTAAGTAGCATTCTAAGTTCAATAGCTAATCAGTGCCTTATAGCATTAATAATGCCAGTATTTTATCTGCTTTAGCAACTGGTGTGGATAATGGTTCTCTTTCAAATTCTTAGTTCAATTCCTTAGAATTAATAAGTAGTTTCGTAATTTAATTAAGCAAGTCTTATTAGTATTATTGCTGTGTGTATTAATATTATGCTATTAGGATGTTTAAGTGTATTAGACAAGCCATTCTGTAAGCAGTGACCGGACATAGGCAGTTCAAAAAAAAAGGAGGGCATATGTTGGAATTTTATGTAGTATTTCACCTAAAAAGCAAGCCATATGCTGAACTGCCTATGTAAATAAGTGCTGTAGCCTTAAGAACTAATTAATGAAATCAGAAATGGCTGCTGCTGACTTTCTCAGCAGATGTGCATGGTCAGCCAATTATGAGAAGCTTTGTAATATAAACAACATTGTTAGCCAATAATCAGTGCCAAAGTGTCAGCACCTGGGGAAGGTTACAGTCTTAAAGATGTATATTAGTGTGTGTGCGTAGGAATAAAGGAGCCTGTTGCTGCTAACTTCTGTGAAGTCGTCTCTCAGGTTCACAAACCCGCCTCCCATCGGTTTCAGAGAAACATATTTTTGACTTGTTTACCCGCTACACAGGGGCAGGACACATAAAAAGAGAGGGAAGTGATATGACCTAAGATCATGACATACATGAACTGTGCAGATAAAAATAGAGCCCAGGTCATCTGACACACACAGATAGCCTGTGAATGTTCTGGGTTCCTTTGGGGCAGAATGGGCTTCTTTCAAGGGATGGTAGGGAGGAGCTGTTTGGAAGTGTCTTAAAATGAATTGGACGATGTAGCACAAAGAGAGGGCTCTGGCTGTAAAATGCAGGCCCTCAGAAGATGCACCCTAAGCACAGTGGCCAGAGGACAGAGTGCTGATTGATAGCACCAATAACTGCTAGGGTGAAGGACAATATGAACCTTTTGGTGGCACTGAGCCCTTCTCTAGAAGGCCTTCACACTTTCGGTGAATTGCATCTGTGGCTAAAACTGGCTTTGCCCTTGTGAGTGCGCTTGTGTTAGAAGAGGTGAACTTCCCAACCTGATACTCAGCTTTGCATCCACCTTAAATGGATCAGAAAAACATCTACTGTGTGCACATGACCTGCACTACTGATTCCATCACCTACTTGCTGGCTTGAATATTGCTCTGTGTACAAATTGTGTCACTTAAATGCTTCCTTGGGTGAAAAGATTTTTGGCCTTTTACAAAACAATAATTAAACACAATTAATACTTCCTCTGAAACCAAATAAGAAGGAAGGTGCTAGAATTCAAGGGCTTGGTTGGGGCAGCTGTGCTTTGACTTGTAAATATGGGGCAAACGTTCAAATGTCAATAGCAAAATTTCAGATTCTGAGAACTCTGAGCTTTTGCCATTAGTTTCTTGCAGCATAGTTGGTATTCAGCACTTGTATGAGGCACTCTCATATTGCATTGTTTACTCCTAATGAGACATGAAAGCATAAAATTTCATAGAAATAATACAAAGCAGAAGCCAAGTCCTTCCTGATAGCAGTTCCAAAGCCAGTTCGTGCTGGGCAAAAACTTGCCTAACTTGTTCAAGTAAAATAAGCCATTTATAGTCTTAAGTTCATGGTTAACACCTTGTAATTTCCATATTAATGACTAGGCAAAACCGTGGGCAGAGCTTTCCTTTTGGCTTGGAATTTGGGTAGTGGTCTCCTGACTTCATCCCTCGGGTGGTCTCAAAGCGTCTTCTTCACCGTTGGATTTCTGCCTTTTCTTTGTTCAGTGACATGACCTGTCAACCTTGTAAAACCTTGGCTTCAACTCTCCAAAATCTTGATTTTTACCATTTCATCCTATTGAAGTGTCTAGCTTAGTTTAATTTATGACTTCTAACCCATAGTACACTAGTTCCTATAACTACTGGACAATTTGTACCAGAACAAAGTGACTCTAGCATTTTATGCTGTTCAGAGACTTTGCTGTGCAAACAACATTTTGAAAAGCAGAATTAGAAATTTCACAAAATTAGGTTTTTTTGGTCTCTTTTTCCTCCACACCCAATGCCTCATCTGCATGGAGCCTGTGGAGGACAGAAAGACTTTCAAGACCATGGTGTGCCCAGAGTGCAAAAGCATCTGGTTCCACAGGGACTGCATCCAAGTAGGAGCAGTTTACTCACCCCCAGGGGAACAGCAGGGGCTCAGCAGCACCAGGGCCTCACTCAGTGCTGCTTGTTTCTCCTGCAGGGACAGGCTCTGTCTGCAGGTATTTTAGCCTTCCAGTGCCCCCTCTGCAGAGGCCATCGGGAATTTCTCATGGATATGTTCACTGTGGGGATCTGAATCCCCTTGAGGTTGGTGTCCTTCTGCTGGGCTCACAACACAGGAGGGTGCAAGTGCTGTGCCTTGCCAGGGCATGCCCCAGCACTCTTGGCCCTACACTGCTTTGGGAGGGCCACGTTCAGCTTCTCACAGGAGTTGGAAATGGCACAGTGGAAAGGGCAGGGACTCACCTGCCAGATGCCAGGGCAGGCGGAGCTCATCAGTTTTCCTTTTCCCTGTCAGAGAGCCATTATGGGAGGAAGACGATGCATTCAGGGACCTGGGAGTGAGGCACCACCAGTGCAATGCCAGAGAGTGCCTTTATCCAGGAGGCAGAGAGGAGGCAGAGGAAGAGGGGTAAGTTGCCAGAGGGGGGCCGTGGGGGGCTCTGCAGAGGATCTGTGCCTTGGCAAGGGCTGAAAGCAGAAGGAGCCTGAAGGAGAGCTTGGCCAGATATCCCATGCTTTTGACACTTTGTCCTCACGGCCATCAACCTTTTTGCTTCCCCAGGCCCTGGGAAATGCTCCTGTGCAGCTCCTGTGCTGCCGAGGGTACCCACAAACGCTGCTCCAGCCTGACAGACAGCGCAACCAGCTGGGAATGTGGCAGTTGTGCTCCTCTGGACACAGGTAAGAGACAAAGCACACAGGTGCCCCTGGGCTGGGGCCATGCAGGGCCTGGCATCAGGTGGCCAGGATGGCTTGGCAGAGCCTGTCTGCTCCAGGAGGGCTGGGGGCACTGCTCTGGCCCAGCCTGCCTTGGGCCTGGGGAGCCCTTGACCTTCCCGCTTCCCCTTACAGCCCCCGGGAATGAGTCAGAGCTGGACATCCCTGACCTGGGCACACAGGACAGCAGCTCCTCCACCAGTCCTGGGCCTGACCTCACACAAAATGGCTCCTGCCAGCAAGGTCAGGCCCCAGATCCACAGGGCCAGCGCAGAACTCTGCGTGACAGAACCCATGTGCCAACACCAAGTGCTGGGCAGCGCCAGCCCAGGCAGAGACAATCGGGGACATCCCGCAGGCAAAACTGCTCCCGCCTGCAACGTCAGACCCCAGATCCACCTATCGGGTCCACAAGTCCCCATGACAGGAGCTGCGTGAGACCATCAGGTATTGCGAGTCGCACATCAGGGACATCGCGCAGGCAAAACTGCTCTCGCCAACGTCAAAACTCAAATTCATCCAGCCTGTCCAGAAGGCCCCACGACAGGAGCTGCCCGCCTGCACCGAGTGCTGGGAGGCGAAACCGAAGGGAGAACGCATCGGGAACATCCCGCAAGGGAAACCACTCCTGCCTGCAATGGCACAACCCAGATCCACCTGGCAGGTCCACAAGTCCCCATGACAGGAGCCATGTGAGACCATCAAAAAAATTGTTTACTCCAAAACAGGTAACAATCTCAGGGGAAAAAAGATTTGTTTTCTTGCACTGGTTCCTTAAGAGTTAATTAAATTAAATCCAATTAAAGTAAAAATAATTTTAAGACACAGATCACTGCACAGCCTCCAAAGACAGAAGTTAAATCAGGAATCTAATGAGGGCAAAGGCTTTAAAGACCTTCTAAGGATCCTGATTGCATTAGAAGCAGATCCAGCTGTTTTAAATTTGCTGTAAGAGAACAACAAACTGCTCTACAGGTGAAAACCATTCCTAATCAGATATAAAAATGGAATCCAGCTCTGACCAATTAACCTAACGACTCCCCTGGTTAATGAGGCACAGCTGTCCCAACACAGCAGCAAAATCTGCCTTCTGGTTAAACACCAGGAGAGAGGCACAAACTGCAACCGTGTTTCACAAACAGTTCAAAACACCTCAAATTCCAGGGAAAACGGTAATCTGACATTCAGCCTAGGCCTGACACATTCAAGGGACTGTGCAGGAGATGATGCAGCTCAACACTGATGTATTAATATTTTCAACCAGGAAAAAACATAAGTTGATTTTATGTGTTTTAAACCATCCCTACTCTACCTGCAAGATCCACACTAACATTGTTCAATAGAAAGGGATGAGGAGGGAATAGGATTTTGTTGGTTTATTTCATAGGAAACGGCATCGGAATAAGAGGCACAAGAAAGCAACATTTGAAAATATGGTTTGCATTAAAGACTTATTTAGTGAATAAAGTACATGGAATTAAAGAATCCCCATGGCTGTGCAATTCATGAAGTGAATGACAACAAGCAACAACTAGAAGTTCTCCAACTTTTAAAGCATCCTATTAGTTTGGAGGTGGGAATTTAACTGGATACAGGGGAGAAAGTTATGGTCATTACAAAGAGTATGGTGGGAAAAAGAAAAACACTACAGCAGCAGAACTTCATCCCACCTTAGCCAATCCCTCTTTTAAACAACACTAACAGGACACACAAACTGCTTACAGCTACTTGAACCCAAGGCTTTCACTAGACTGCAGAAGACTCAAAGACTATTTGTGACTTCAGAGAGCTTTAACTCCAGAAAAAAAACCCCACCTCGTACATATTTTTAATTATAAAGCAACAAGTAAACTCTTCTCACTCTAAACATACATACCTAAGCACATCACACATGTGTATTTATGCGTGTATTTATATACTTTTGTGCATCAACAGCGCTCATTCCACACTTCTACGCACCTGCCCGTCCACACCCCCGAGCCGCGGATTTTACGCCGCCACAAGCGGAGCCGGGAAGCGCCTCGGAGGGTCTGGGAGCAACGAGCGGGGGTTCGGCCCCGCAGGGACCGCGCCCGCCGGAGCCGGTGCCGCCCGCCGAGACTCGGGCTGGGAGCACAGACGTGCCCCGGGGGCGCGGCCGGGAACGGGGAGCCGCGGGCAGCGGGACCGGGGGACGGCACCGGGGAGCCGCGAGCGGCGGCACCGGGGGTTGGAGCGGAGCTGCCGGGAACGGGGAGCCGCGGGCGGCGGGACCGGGGGACGAGATGAGCGGCCGGAAACGGGGAGCTGCGGGCAGTGGAACCGAGCGGATCGGCCGGGAACGGGGAGCCGCGGGCGGCGGGACCGAGGGACGGAAGGGATGAGCGGCCGGGAACGGGGAGCCGCGGGCGGCGGGACCGAGGGACGGAAGGGATGAGCGGCCGGGAACGGGGAGCCGCGGGCGGCGGGACCCAGGGGCGGGTCAGCTGTTCCCGCGCCCGGCGCGCGCCCCCCGCGCCTTTCGAAACGCGCGCCAAGCCCGCGCGCTGCGCGCGTCTGGACGCTAGCACTGCTGCTTCCCGAGCGGGGGGCGGCCGGTCGCGCCTTCTTTCCCCTCCTTCTGAAAGAACGGCGCCGCTGAAGGGACAGTAGCAAAGCTCCTCGTTAGACACGAATGGGAAAAGCGTTGCTTTGGCGGTTGTTCCTGTGTTTTTGTTAATTTCTGCTCATGTATTGCAGAAAACGCCCCTGCTTTTCTTCGTGATTGGTTACGCCCAAGGCGCCCTTCGTCACAAGACCCAGCCCATGTGTTCCCACCACACTTGACCGGCGGGAAACATGAAGCCTGCAGAGAACCCGGCTGCCTAACGAGGCGGAACCCTTTCCGCGTGAGAGCTGGGAAGAGGTGCTGGGGGGAAGGTAAATCGAGTGTCGCCGCGGGGAGGGCACATGGCGGCGGTGAGGGAGGGGGGCGGCGGGTCTGGGGGCGAGGGGCTGTTCCTCGGGCCCCCTTTGCCGGGTGGGGGTCTCTCGGGCCGGGCCCGGGCCCCTCTGCCGGGCGTCCCTCGGCAGCTCCTGACGCGGTCGGGTCTGTGCGGGTCTCCCATGCTTCCGAAAGAGCACCCCGGGTTATGCGGTAACGAGCCGCTGCCATTCACGATCGCGCAGCCGGTGATGCGATTCGAGGTTTAAGGCAGCCCCCGGTGCGGAGCAGCAGCGCGGGGTTTGCGGGCGCTGGACAGAGCAGGGAGCGCTGTTGGGGGAGCGATTTGCCCGTAATTTGACATTCCAGGCGCACTGGCCCCTGCGGCGCCAGTGTCGGTGAGCTGTTGTTGTCTCCCCGCAGGAAAGCGGAGTGTGTGTTCCTGGTGTGATGCTTTGACTTCAGGCATGGAGAAGGAACAGGTTTCCAAGCGTTTGTATGTTGGAGGGCTTGGCCATACGGTGTCTAAGGCCGAACTGGAGGAAAGATTTGAGAAGTTTGGGCATGTTTTGGATGCAGAAATTATTACCAGAAAAGATGATCAGGGTATGTTTTGTTTTATCTTTTCAAGGTTCATTGCTTTTCAGTTTGAAGCGTGAAATGGAATTTCTGCTTCAGAGTCACTTTATTTTCACAAAATAGCTTAATTTTCAGTTTTAAAGGAAACACTGATATTACACAGAAGTTAACTGGATGTTTGTCATTGATCAGGGAACCCTGTGAAAACTTTTGCCTACGTCAGTGTCAGCATTTCTGATGCCGAGCTTAGAAAGTGTAAGTACATCTTTCTGGTTTTTACTTGTTGATGTTTTTGAGCCAGGTTGTTTTACTGATAACACATCTGATGTCACAACAGGATGTGGTCAAGGTAGAGCTTGTTTTATTCTGTTGCCTTCTTTAAGCTTCAATTTTATGGGTACCTTTCAGGTACAAACTTAAACCAAGTGAGCAGTGAGGTGTAATATCACGCTAAAGAAACGTCAGCCTGTCATAGAAGGAGGTGTAGTGAAGTCTGGGCTGTGCTTCTTTAACGTAAAAAATACTTATTTTCCCATCTCGTTGTTTTGCAGGCATGTCAATTTTAAATAAAACAAAATGGAAAGGAGGGACACTGCAAATTGAGTTGGCCAAAGAAAGCTTTTTGCAGAGGTAAAAATCATTTTTTAAAAATGCGTGTTGCTGCTCAAGTTACCCTTCTTCTGTTTATCTGATAATATTATGGCTGTGCTTTCATCTTCTACACTCTTTCAGTTTTTATAGAGAGTGGTGGAGTGTTGATGCATGTGTGATACTGCAACGTGATTTATGTCGTTATTCCCTTAAAGGGAACGTCAAGGTGTTGATTCCTTGAGCAGTGGGTGGTTGCTGTTCTGTGGGAGGGGGTCCCTGCCAGCTCGAATCCAGCACATGGGCTTTATTTAGTAGAGTACTTTTCCCATGTCTGATGTACTTCTTGGTACAGGCTTGCCACAGAGAGGGAGGAAGCAAAGCTGCAGAAAGAAAAGCCACAGAGAAATAACCAAGCATGTCTGTTGGAATCACTGAAAAAGGCTGGAGTTGTGGACTTCCACATGAAAGCAGTCCCAGGTACAGAGGTGCCAGAACACAAGGTATGCTGGGGGAGATGTGTAAGAGAAGTAAACCAAGAAAAAGCAAGCTCATTATATCTAAATTTATGCTAAATCTCTGTGCCTTATGTAAAGACATGTAATTATTGGGGGTGACAGTCCAAGTTGTGAAAAGTGGGCTGAAGAAATACCTCCTGTAGAGACAAGGAGAAGGCTCCTGTTATTCAGAGAGAGTGCTCAGGCATTGGAATGGGCTGCCCAGAGAGGGGGTGGATTCCCCATCCCTGGAGGTTTTTCAACTGAGCTTGGCCGTGGCACTGAGTGCCATGATCTGGTAAAGGGACTGGAGTTGGCCCAAGGGTTGGACTTGATGATCTCAGAGGTCTTTTCCAACCCAATCCATTCTATGATTCTGTGATTCTTTGCAGTGACTGGAAATAATTGTGATCTGCTTGTCCCCTCTCGTGGTGTTAAATCAGGAAATGCTTTGTTCCTTGTGTATGTTGGGAATTTGCATAAGCCTGTAGCATAATGTACATTCATGTCACCCTTAAAAGCTTGTAAAGAGACTGTGTGACTCACTTTTATACAGCACATAATTTTTGGTGGCTGGGCTGTCAGGAACTGCTCTCTGTGCTTCACATTCAGGATTAGGGTCTGCACGTGCTTACAAGAGGAAGATTAAAATCACTGAACATGCAAATTAAGACAGGAAAAATTATATTAATTGGAAAGTTTTGAAAATTATTTGCAAAGCACAGAATGGTGTTAGAGGGATTTTTGTGTGTGTGTGGCAAAGGGGAAGAGAGCAAAATAATAGTGATTCTGTCTGTGCAGTGGCTGCTGTTAACTCATAAACCAGAAGCCATATATTAGACATAGTACTTGCAAAGTAAAGAAATTTACTACTTTGTTATCATTCTTTATTTGCAGGTCGTAGAAGTTTGGGGGTTTGGTTGGCTTTGGGTTTTGTTGTTTTTGAGAAGGAAGCTGGCTAAGTTGCACAGTACGATTATATCTCACTAAAGAGCATAAACAAAAATGAATTAGTCACAGATGGTTCTTTTATTAGTAGTTCTGTTATCCAAGAACAAACATCTTTCTCTGTTCCAGGGTTACTTCCACTCTCTTTTTGTTTAACACCGTTTACTTTTCTTTTCCTATAGAAGTGGGTTGTTGGTAAATTTGGCAGAGTCTTGCCTGTCCTCCACCTCAGGAATCCGCAAAAGAATAAAATATCCTTTTCCTACTGTTTGGGCATAGGCACAGTTCCCTTCCTTCTTCTGTCATATGGAGAAACAGTTGCTGAACAGTCTTAATTTTGATTGCTATGTCAGACTCAATTTACTGAATCCCTCAAGTGTGTCTTGCAGTAAATTTGTGTGATTTGGAGCAGTTTCTTAGACTGCACAAGTCAGTTGCTTAAAGACATGAGATGAAAAAGGGCTCCTTGTTGTCCTTTCGTGTAGAATTCAGCCTGTTCAGAAAGACTCGAGTCTGTTTGCTGGAGGAATCTTGTTTTAATTCCTTAACTCAGACCAACATTGTGAAATATGACCCCTCAAAGTACTGCCATAACCTGAGGAAGCTGGAGCCAGACCGGGCACAAGCAGCTCCTGTGCCTGAGCTCACCCAGCACTTGGAAGGGAGAGATGTCAGTGCAAACAGGAAACGACAAGGAGAGTTCTCTGGGATGAAGAAACCACCTAAAAAACCGAGGCCACTGTGCAGTGAGGCCCTGAATGGAGCAGCAGCTCTGTCCTCTGGGTGCCAGCCCCGTCCAAAACACACCAGCTCACCACAGCTGAGCCAGAGATCAAACCCCAAACCCAATGACGAGTTGAAATTGCCTCCATCGAGGAGTCTGGATCGTAAAACGCCAGGCAAAGGTTTATCATCAGATCAGAGGAATGTTAGTGGAGTTACAGCTCGAAATAACACGAGTGTTTCTGACAGTGATGTTGATTCTGAAGAGGAGATCAGAGCCATGGTAAAGAAAGAGACAGAAAAATGGAAAGCTGGAAATGCTGAGACTGAAAGTGACCCCTTGGAAATCACTGGGGATGATTTTGGATTAAAATACAGTAGTCACTGGTCCTTAAGCAAGCCAGATGCCATGAAGAAAACCACTAAAGGAAGTTACAAAGAGACTGTGGAATATGGTAATGGTTATGATTCAGCAGATACAGATGAAATTATTGCTGAAGGTAAAACTCCAGATCCAAATAGCAGCAAAACTGCAATTTTAGAAGATTCTGAACAGATGAAGGTGGAAAGTAAAAAAATCCTAGCTAACAAAAAAAGTGGTTTGTTAAATGACTCATCACTGAAAACTCAAAATGTGGAAGGAGAACACATTGAAAAAAAGTGGAAAATTAAAAAATCCAAAATTGGTGCATTGCAAACTTCAGCAGTTACCAGTACAGCAGAGACAAGTGATAGTGAGAGCTCTCACTCGGAGTCTGAGCAAGGGGAGTCTGAAATCAGTTCTGACTATGAGTCCATGATGCAAAACTGTTACCGCTTAGACCTTTCCTTACATGACTTAAAAGCATTGGCTGCCAAAAACACTGGGACACCTGCAGAGGAATCTGATGGTGCACAGAGTTCTGCTCAGTCCCCTGCTGAAGAAAATCCTAAGGGTAATGCAAATAAACCAAAACTTCCTAAATGTCACCCTGCAGATAAAAAAAAAAGCATCACTCCTGACGATGTGCTGGCTGATATTTTAGCAGGGGAGAATAAGGAAAGCTCCAAGGGACAAAATAATTCACGTTTGAAATATCAGCCCTTCAGGGGAATGGGGTCCCTTTGTGTGAAAGAGTCAACTAAGGACAGTACTGGGTTAAAGAAGGGGTCTGTGGGTTTAGGACTTGGAGCTTGTGTATTTTCTTCTGGGGAGGAGTCATCTAAAAGACAGCCCAAGAACCATCCATTGTGTGCACTTCAAGTCAGCAGTAAAAAGAGACAAAATGTGCCCAGTGAGCAGCATGAGGCACCGTCACCTGGTGCCTCCTCAGCAGATGAGAGACATCAGCCTGTTTCCAGGCCATGTTTACAGGGGAAGAAAAAAGACAGGAGTTCTCCACAAGACCACAGTTCAGAGCATGGAGCTGCCTCTCCCAGCCCTGATCAGAGTGACAGTGAGAGCAGTGACAGGGACAGCAACGCTGCAGGGGCTCTGAAACACGTTAAACGGCAACGGGAGAGCCCAAAACTGCTTTCCAAAAAAATGAAGATGAATGTAAGCAATAAAAAGCCAGAATGCGAAGCTAATACATGTGAGAACAGGAAGACAAGCCTTCTAGAAGATAAGGAGCTTTGTCTTCATGCTACTGCTTCAAAGGAATCTGCAAGAGACAAACAGGAACAGGACAACCAGAGGAGGCTGGCGGCTCTGGAGGAGAGACACAGGGAGAGAGAACTCCAAAAGAAACTCATTCAAGGAGCACTTTCGAATCTGGTAATTACACTCACAACTTTTATCTGAATAGTCCAGAGTACAAGGAAAAGGGTAATTAATGTATGTGAATTAAGATTCCTAAAAATCATAGTCTGGATTTTCTGATACATTGCCAGTTTTGAGTATATACAAAATCCTGCATATCTCGTCCCTGGAATGCCTCTGGAGTTGCAGGAGGAATAGCAGAGGTCATGGAAACGCCTTTTAGATACTTCTGTATTAGTGCAGCAAGTACTTGCTGTGTTTGACCTGACATTTCCCCCTTTCCTAGGACAGCCAGCCAGCAGGGAAGCACAAACACATCCTATTCGATTCAGACACGGAAAATGAGACATTGAAAAAAGACGCAAGTTTGGGAAATATGCCTGGAGAAGTAAGTGTTATTAGGCAAAAGCCCTGTGTGACCATGCCTTTTGTTCTGAAGATTAGATTTCCTAGTGAAGTGCCAGAGAAATGTAGGTAAGTTTTGAATTAACATCAGACAGGTTTGAAAGAACTTAACCATTCATCTGAGAAAGCTTGAGAGCTTGGAGAATTTGGAAGGAGTTTGAGATTGGTACAGAAGGTATTCTAACTTAGAAGAGAAAGAACTTCTGTATAATTAGTGTTGAAATTCCTCTGCTTTTAGGCAAAGGCTGGGGAGGAGATTGGGCTTGAGCAGTACAGAAGTACTCTGCTCTTTCTGAGACTGGATGAAGTGCTAAGGCAGTATCTTGTTTTTGTTGAGCTCCAAAGAACTGTGTAAGGTTTCGTCTTTACTATCATTAGCAGACTCCTCATGATTTTACTGCCATGGTTTAGTACAATTAAATACTTATTTTTTTCTCAAATAGAACTTCTTATCTATGACATTTTTTAATCGCATCTCTGCTAAAACTTTAAAGCATTGGGTTTGCTTTTGTTGGGATTTTGCCTTATAAATGTATTGAGATTAGGACCATTATCGTTATTTAGCCATTGACATTTTTACCTTCCTTGATGTAATCAGAAATTTGCAATTTTTTAACTGTTGTAAAATCTGAGTTGCCCATTTGTAATGGTTCTACCCATGGCTTCCTCAGTAACCACTGTATCTAAGGAAGTTACAAGTATTCCACATGTGTCTTCCACATAGTAGGGGAGGAGGGGTTTTTGGTTTTGGTTGTCCCTTTTTCCTTGGCCGGGGTTGCTGGTGGGAGAGGCTGGAGTCTGATCCCTTCGGTTGCTGGTGGTTCTCCTGTCCTGGGTGAGATTGTTTCATGCTTGTTCCCCTTCCTTGAAGTTTTTAATTGTGTTTGTCTGTTTCATTTGGGTTTTTTTTGGTTTGGTTTTGTTTCTTCCCAATTTTCTTGTTGATCAGTCCCCTTTTCCCTTTCCCCTGGGGGTGGGATCCTACGTACTGTGTACACAGTGTGATTGTGAATGTTAGAAAATATAATTTCTTCTTTTTATTCATTTCAGTTTCTTTTGAGTTAATTTCTTTTCAGTGTTTCTTCCGTTTGCTGGGGAGGCTTTTGAGAGGGGGGAAGGGGGGCCAGTCGAGAGTTGGTAAAAAGCTAGGCTAAACCTGGACACCATTACGTGGATATTTTGCCCATGATGAAATGGAATAATCATAATTTTAATTTTATAATTATAAACCAGAGTTGCACGAGGTGTGTATACAAGATAAGATTGGCAGCATGTTGATCAGTGCTGGAAATGCACAGGGTTGTGCAGGAAATCCACTTTTTCAGGAAAACTGGAAAGGACATGAACAAAGTTGGTACTGATTTATATTCTCAGATGTAAATAACCTCCTTCTTTTGTTTTTCCTTTTTGTTTAACAAAGGATACATCTGCTCCCAAGCCTTCAGGCAAACTGTTTGACAGCAGTGAGGACGAGGAAGACAACACGGACAATGAACGATTCATAATTAAGCCACAGTTTGAAGGCAAAGCTGGGGAAAAAGTGAGTGAACCCATCACTGGAATTTAATTTTCCTCTGAGAGTCTATAGGGCCACTTCAGAGGAACAGAACTGGTAGGCTTGTATTATTACTGAGTATGGTTTATATCAATTTAAAATAGAATTCCCTTCAACAGAGGAAAGAGTGGCCATGGAGGAAATAATGTGTGGTGTTATCTTTGTATCCAAAGAAATTCCTGGAAAAGGCCTCAAGAGCTAAAGATTATTAGTATGTTGCCATGAAGTATGAAAAGAAAGGGATTGAACGTTGCTGATTTCCTCCTCCAGTGCTTAAGAGCACTTGTTTCATTTGTTTAGCTCCTGAGGCTGCAGTCCCGATTTGGCACCGATGAAAGATTCCGCATGGACGCCCGATTCCTGGAGAGTGACAGTGAGGAGGAAGGTAAAGCTGCCCATACTTCCTGGTTACTGGTAGTAATGGAGCCATATCATGGAGCTTTAGCTTTTGAAGCACCTTATGGCCTCCTTTGGCTTCTTTGGTGATCCCTTAAAAGAAAACCACCCACCTCTGCTGTGGCTCTGCATGAGAAACACCAGGGGTGGCTGTGCTTTCTTAAAGGTGTATGCTGCAAAAGTATTTGGAACAGCTGAGTGAGGCACATGTGCCTAATAAAACAACATTTGAGACTATTTTTAATACAGCATGATATCAGAATGTGTTTATCCACATTGAAAAACTGGGTAAGCGGTGACTTAGAAAAACCCCCTTTTGGATCATTATATTCATTTAAACTGTTTGTTTTGTAGCCATCCTGCAGCCTGTGGCTGATTTGGCAGTTTTAAGTAGGGTCATTTTTTTTCTTTAGCAGCAGAAGGCAGAAAAGCTGAAAATAGAAAAAGTTTGAATATCCACCCCCAAGAAAAAGAAATTAACCCAGTTTTCAGGATTCAATTTCTTTCTGAAACTTAAATTTTTGCCTCACTCTGCTATTCCCTTCATTGCTTTCATGTGATCTTCTGTAGAGCATCAGCAGTGGCAGAGGGGTTGCAGTTACATGACAGCAGCAGGAAACATGTTAAATACCTGATCTGGCCTTCACATGAAATAGATGCCCAGAACTGTTCTAACCCAAGATTTTCTACAGTGCAAGGGACAAAGTCTCTGAGTAGCTTTTAGATAAAGGAAGCGATGTGTTGATAGACGTGAGCTCTGCTAGTACTGTAGTGATACTATGCATCAAATATCACAGGCTTAGCAGGGAAAATATAATGTATTTCTTGTTATCTTAGCAGAGACAAAGAGCTTGAAGGCAGATGAGGAAGACGACCTTGCTGCAGAGAAAAAGAAAACTCTGCAGATACTGGGAAGCCTCTTGAACATCAACCTGGAACAGCCTAAGCCAAGTAAAACAGCAACAAGTGCCAAGAAATTCAAGTATGAATCATCTGCCATCAGTGAAGGAGTTCTAGGGAGGCTTAAGTTTTGCCGGTGTTTCCTAACCAAAATTTCTGCCTAGATGGCTGAGGAAAGTACTTCCTTTCTTGTGTGTATTTGAAGTCAGTATTTAATGGAATTCCCAGGCACTGACTAGCAGGGACTTTCTAAATGTCAATTACATTTTGGAGTGATTTTGGTGAAGAAGCCAATTTGAATTTGTATCCTACTGTAAAGGTTTGGGGTAGCTTTCATTTGAGCCTTTAGAGTGTCTCATGGTTTCTCTTTGCCTTTCTGTTTTCTTAGAGACATTAATGCCCTCCGTTACGATCCCACCAGACAGGACCACGCAGTTTTTGAAAGGAAACCAAGTACTACAGAAAAGGAGAGGTAATATTACAGCTTGGTAACTATAGTTGTGATGTTTCTCCCCTTAGAGAGAAGCCTATGGCAGCAGACTGAGTTTGAAACTACGCAGACTGCTATTTTCTCTTTAGTCCTCCCTGTGATTGCAGAAATCAATATACAATAGGAATTGTGAGCACTAAAACCAGCATGCAGTGTCATCTTTTCTTTGTAGTCCATCTACTCTCTGCATGCCATTTTCTGTCCTCACTGAAGGTGAGAAAGGTCAAGTCATGGACTTGAAGATTTGAGAAGTTTTCAAGAGACATGTGTATTAGCTCTTATCCTGTGAAAAAGCATATTAGCTCTTAACATTTCTTTTGCCAGAAGAGAAATCTGTCCTAAGTATCTTCATTTATGAACTACCACATGTTAAGTGAAAAGTCCCTTAATGATGTGGGTAATAAAAAGGAGGCTTGTTCCTGCCTTTAGAATCAAAGCTCAGATGTTTCCCCTGCACTGCTCTCTCCCTTAAAAGTGAACTCCTCATCAATGGGCATGGCTGAGTTTAGGAAAACATCAAGAACCAGGTGGCTCTTTCTTTTAAAAACAGCTGTGTTGTGTTACTGTCCTCCAACTATCCCATTTCAGTAAAGCTAAAAGGAAGAAGAAGAAGAAAGAAGAGAGTGAGAAACTGCCTCAAGTGTCTGAAGAAGTCTATTATGATATTGCTGCTGATTTAAAAGACTTATTTGGATCTTCAAAGAGCCAATCAGAGAAACGTGAGGGAATACCCTGGGACAAAGATGATGCAGAAGACTCTGCCCCACCTGACTATTTGGAACCTGTCTCTGGGAATAACACAGCTCAGGAGCCGAGTGGTTTCAAGTTTTCCTTCTTTGGAGACACAGAGAAGTCAGGTGTAAAAGAAGGTAAGAGCAGGACAGTGCAATTTCTAGTGAATGGCTCACGTCGGGCACTGTGCAGGACTACGGTGCTTAGAAATTCAGAATCCAGGGCATTTTCAGAGGCAACAGTGAGTAATGAGGCAGAATCATTATGATCTTCAGTTACACTTGCCAGGATTGTGGTAGCTCAGCTTGCGCCCCAGGAATCTTGAAAGGGATGTTTTGAGAAAGAACGATTATTTATTTGTTTTTTTTAAACAGTGATGGACGTTGTTGTCATCCCCTACATTTCTCAGACAGGGAAAAAGGTGATATGCCAAGTCAAAGTTTCACACAACCCAACAAGATTTGAAATCAAAGGTGTGTTAATGGAGTAATGTGAGCAAAAGCAAATCTGGAGTTGACGCCAAGAACATTCAAGATTGCTTTATTATTTACTTAATTTTCTTATTGTACCTTTAGAAAATTGAAACTGAATGACCCATGACTATAGGGGATATAAGTGTTACACACTCAAGATTAAAACATACTGAATTAAGTCAGTCAGTAGGGTAGGAAACAAAACAAACCATGTGAAGTTAAATGAAAGATTTAAAAGAAACAAAGCCCCCCACATTTTTGTTGACTTCAGAAAGGATTCACTGTTCTGAATGCACTAATAAAGGTTTCAGGATATGAAAGAGACCCCCAGAACAAAGTGAAAAATACCTGAGCAGAGATGTAGTTCAGAAAGCCCGAGAGGGGGAGGTTTCCATCCTTCTTAAATCTGCTTTTCCAATGTAAGTTCTTCACTGGGAAGTAGGGTTTTTTGCTGGCAAGTAGAGGAATAATCTGATTTTTTATTTCAATTGTGATAATCTTGCAGAGCCCTACATCCTTGAAACAATAAAACCTGGAAAAGTCACATGGCAAGAAGATCCACGTTTCCAGGACAGCAGTTCTGAGGATGATGATGAGCCAGAGGCATCAGAAATTGAAAAGGATCAAGAAATGCAAGTTGTATTTGTTTTCTATTTGGTTGTAGTAATTTGCTGCTGTGAGAATATTAATAGCAGCACTCAGGTCCTGGGAAACTGCTGTCTTCATTCCACATCTCTGAGCAACAGAAGTTATCCTGGAAAACCATTCCTTGCTGCACAGAGTGTAACAGTGAAACATCCCAACAGCCCATTTGCTTTGACCTTGAGTATAAAAATATGAAAGCTGAGTTTGTGGTTGAAGACTGGAGAAATTAAGTGGGTAATTTTGGTTCAACCCAAACCAGTTTTGGTTTGGCCAAAAGTCAGAGACGTAGTAAATTTTCTTTTATAAAAGGGTCTTTTTTATAGGAGACCGTATTTGGTTACTGTGGAGGAATGTTCTTCCATGCATTCTGTTTCTCTGAAGCACTACAGCTTTAACTTGCATTAATGGAATTTGACAGTAACTTTCTTGATGTTAAAGTTTCCTTGTGTTTGTCCAGGTTTCTTTGCTTGCCACAAAGAGAAAGTACAAGATTTTTCTTCTTCTCCAAAGATGATGAACGACTGAGAGGTACAGCAGAACTTACTCACTGTCACTTCTTTTTTGGTTTCTTTCAAAAGTCTTACTGAAAGTCAGGGAAGAAGTCCTGTCTAGTTATTTGTTCTGTAACACAGGTGAGAGGTTTAAGGAAAAAAATAAATTGCAAGTTTTCATTCGTATTTGTGGTCTAAATTGAGGTAGAATCCCATGACAAACTGCTGGTAACAAAAACGCTGACCATCTGTCTTGCTTCCATTTTTTTCAGAGAATTGCCTAATATGTACCTGGCCTTTTAGGGCTTACCAAAAAACAATCACAAATGCCTTTCAGGCATATATATCATCATTAATTTTTTCCTCTCCTTCTGGTGTTACTATTCATAGTGTTGAACATTCTTATTAGCCACTTATGTCCACATCGTTCTTGATTCTAATTAATGTGGATTTTTTTTTCTTCTGAATATAGTGAATTTTGTATTTAAAAACAAACAAAACAGGAGCAAACATTCACAGCCTCGAACGGTTCCACAGACCACAACAAGAATTGCTTGTGGTATCTTATGCAGTAACTTATCAGGACAGTCTTAAATAATGTTTTTTTCTTGAGACATATGAGGTAACGGTCATGAACTGTCTTGCTGTGTTCATACAATTAGTGCACTGAAATCTTCCAGCCTGTCTGATTTACAGGCCCTGTTGAAAGTGAGACCTCAGTCCTCAGCAGGCATGAATTTTCTTGGGAGATGTGGGGTAATGGTGCTGTGCTCTTAATGAAACAGGTGCAATTTCACTGCAGTTCCTATCTTGGCATATTAACTGCTGATGCCTTTTGTTTTTCTTAGTACACAGGGCAGTAGTTCAGAGCATTTCTGTTGGAGCCAATCATGTTGTGGGGGATAAGAGATTATGAATGATAGGAAGAATATGAAGAATAGACCTTCTGACTTGATTGCTGTCTTGCTCATGAGTTTTACAAACAGCAGCATTTTCAGAAGTGTTTAAGGAAATCAATTTGTTCTTTTTTGGGCAGAGGGCCCAAAGTTATTTTGTAGATCAGTTGATCTCAGTGAAGAACAAGATGGTTGGGAAGATAGACGAAGATTATTGATTGAGGTGAGTATTTAACATCTCTTCTTTGGTAACTGTGGGCATGAGGAGGGAACACGGCTGCTTATTTGCATGAAGAATTAGTTCAGGACCTCTAGAAAGGCTGGCAATTTTGTAATTGCTGAGGAACTAAACTTCTGTAGTATACAAGTGTGCATAACATCATGTTATGATGTCCCGTCAGGTAAATTAGTGAATCTCTGTAATGTACAGGACCAGTTACTTAAGTGTATGTAAAGATACAGGTGAATCTAGAAACTTGTATTAATCATTATTATTTTATTCATAATTTTATGTTGTATTTTAAATATTTCCAGGAATGCAGGAAGAAGCATAAGGATGCAAAAAGGAAAGTGAAAGCAAAACAATAAATATTTCTTATTTTACTGATCAGAAATGTTTCATATTTCTTCTTTGAAGAAGCTGCCAAACAATGTTACTTTCAAAACCCTTTCAAAAATCTAACAGGAAAGAATATTGGCAAAAACTGCTAAGACTTTGTTTCTAAATAGGGACATGTTTATTTTCAGTTTGATGTTTGTTCCATGTTTTGGGGTTTTGTATGTATGTATATACATATAGAAATACATATATACATATGGTTTAAATGTGACGTGCTGCTTTGTTCGATTTCTGGTAATTATATCATATAATGAAGATCTTCTGCTGTGTCCTCTGGCTCCACTGCTGAAGGCTGAGAAAGAACAGATACCTCTTTCTCTGTAAGATTATATAACTTGTATTCTGCCTAACATAATAGAGAGCATATTTTAGATTGATTTACAAATATTTGGACTGTGTTATTTCTAGGGTGAAAGTTTCCCAGAAGTTAATGAAAATACATACATAATAGACATATATATATACCCATCTATATATGCGTATGTGCATAAATATGTATGTATATTTACATGCATATATAACAGGTTTATGTAATGAATAATTTGTATTTGTTCACAGAGCTGAATTTTTACTTTTTTACTGAGTTTTTATATTTATAAATACAGGGGACAGATGTTGCTGGTGTTGTATGCTTGGTATGAAATGAATATCTATTCCTGTATGTTATGTCCACTTAGACCTGTGCTGCAGAGGCTCTGCCAAGGCCATCCTGGGCACCTGCTGCCAGGCCCTGCCTGGCCCCAGCCCAGGGACACCCGAGTGCTTTGCCTTTTGCCTGTGTCCAGAGCAGCAGAACTGTCACATTCCCAGCTGTCTCTCAGGCTGGACCAAGCACTGGACTAAGGTAGTGCAAGTAAGATTCAGCCTCTATTGCAAATAAATCAAGGTAAAGTGACTCATTTGAAACAGCAGGAAAGTAACTGTTGATACATCTGTCAAATCAGTAACTTCTATATCAAATTTTCACCTCAAACAAGGAATTTTAAGAGATTATAATGTGTTTAAATTTGTACGTGTGGCTGGGCTTCACCAATGAAGATTTGGGAAGGGCTCTCCTCATGTGGGTGTGCCCTTCCAGCCTGCACAGTGGATTTTTTGGGGGAGGCACAGGGTGCGCAGAACTGGCCCCACCGTTTAAGTCCTAAGGATCATCTGCCATGGCCGAGCAAGCTTGGACTGTGACAGTGAAGTCCTCAGGACTAGAACCTACAGCCCCTGATGTTCCCAGGAGGTCTCCCATCCAAGTACTAACCAGGACTGACCCTGCTGAGCTTCCGAGATCTGATGGGATTGGATGTTAGGGTGGAATTTAACTGCCCGCCTGTTTAAACATAGTATTAATAACTGTCCTCACAGCTTTGAATTTAAGGTGGGGGCAAATTATGCTTTCTATTATTGTTGACATAAGACCTGCCTCGGAACCTCGGCTGCCGAGGGGAGGTGTCACAGTGGGTGGTGGGGGCTGAGGCCAATCCCGCCCATATTCCAGGTGCACGCTGCTGATGTCACAGTGGCCACTGTGACCTATGGGGCCAAGGGTACAAAAGGGAACCCTGGGCTCAGGCCCTGTGTCAGTGTTACCTGACAACGCGAGGAGAAGGAAGAGGAGGATAGAGCTGCCCAGGGAGAGCCTCACAGTTTCAGGCTCTCAGCCTGTGCTGCAACGTCGTCCACCTCGCACTTCTCACAATCAGCAAAGGAGCATCTCAAGGTGACTGTGGTGTTCCTTGACTGGACAAGAGAAGGGGGAGAGGGGCAGAAGCCTCTCTCCTATTTCAGAGCCAGCGGAGAAGAGTGGAGCAGACCTCAGTGTTCCAGTGTCAGGGTCTGACCGCTGAGACGCACCATGTCAGACAGGACAGAGGAAGCCCCCGGAGTGAGTGACCCAGGTGAGACCAAAGTGCCCCTCCCACAGCCGGGCAGAGGGGCTGTCAAGGATGGCCAGTGCAGGGCTGGAAGTGGTGGCAGGGGAGGCAGGAGCCATCCAGCCATCTCGGGGCTGGGGCCCTCCTTTGCTCAGCAAGCCGGGCCCAGCTGGGGCAGGAGGCACCTGCTGGGACACCTGTGCCCACAATGGCCCATCCTCTCCAAGGCCTCCAGCCCTGTCCTTCATCCAGGCAGTCACAGAGCAGTCACAGAGCAGCCCTTGGGGTCAATCCCACAGGGATGCTGTCCCCAGCCCCGCAGAGGTGCCATTCCTGGTGCCATTGACTCTCTCCCTTTCAGCATGCCTGCTGTGTAAACGATCAGAGGCTGACCCGGACATCTGTGGGGAAAAACTTGAGAGATGTGGGCTCTGTGCCCACATGTTCTGCCTGGTGAGTTGCTCTCTGGGTTCCCTCCAGCTTTCCAACACACAGTCCCTGCCACTCTGTCCTTACGAGCGCATCGTCTTTCCTGCAGTTTTTTGCCACTCTCCTTCATCAGCAAGGGAATAAGCGGGTAGGATTCCTGGGCTTTCTCCCAAAGGATATCCTACTGGCTGTCCACCGGCTGGCACAGAAGGTGAGAGCCTGACATGAGCGGGGAGATTTGTACCAGGCGAGGTTTGCTGGAGCTTAGCCCAGACTCCAAGAAAGGAAGACCAGCCCTTGCCAACAGCTCTGGGACCAGGAGGAGACCCCAGGGCTGCTGCTGATGGGGCTGTTGTGCTCTTTCCAGCGCTGCTTCATCTGTGGCCAGAGCGGGGCCACCATCACCTGCTGTGAAATGGAGTGTGACCTGAGCTTCCACCTGCCCTGTGCCAAGGAGGCTGGCTGTGTCACCCAGTACATTGCACCGTACAGGTACCTCCTTCCCCCTCCTCTCCACCACCAGGGAGGAGCCCAGCACTTCTCACCCCACCCATCTCTTGTGTCCCCAGCTCCTACTGCCCTGCACACAGACCACAGCAGGCAGTGGAGGCGACTCCCGAGCCAGGCACCCAATGCGTCACCTGCATGGAGCCTGTGGAGGACAGAAAGACTTTCAAGACCATGGTGTGCCCAGAGTGCAAAAGCATCTGGTTCCACAGGGACTGCATCCAAGTAGGAGTAGTTTCCTCACACCCAGGGAAACAGCAGGGGCTCAGCAGCACCAGGGCCTCACTCAGCGCTGCTTGTTTCTCCTGCAGGGACAGGCTCTGTCTGCAGGTATTTTAGCCTTCCAGTGCCCCCTCTGCAGAGGCCATCGGGAATTTCTCATGGATATGTTCAATGTGGGGATCCGAATCCCGTTCAGGTTGGCGTCCTTCTGCCTGGCTCACAACACAGGAGGCTGCAAGTATTGGCCCTGCACTGCTTTGGGAGGGCCACGTTCAGCTTCTCACAGGAGTTGGAAATGGCACAGTGGAAAGGGCAGGGACTCACCTGCCAGATGCCAGGGCAGGCAGAGCTCATCAGTTTTCCTTTTCCCTGTCAGAAAGCCATTATGGGAGGAAGGCGATGCATTCAGGGACCTGGGAGTGAGGCACCACCAGTGCAATGCCAGAGAGTGTCTTTATCCAGGAGGCAGAGAGGAGGCAGAGGAAGAGGGGTAAGTTGCCAGAGGGGGGCCGTGGGGGGCTCTGCAGAGGATCTGTGCCTTGGCAAGGGCTGAAAGCAGAAGGAGCCTGAAGGAGAGCTTGGCCAGATATCCCATGCTTTTGACACTTTGTCCTCACGGCCATCAACCTTTTTGCTTCCCCAGGCCCTGGGAAATGCTCCTGTGCAGCTCCTGTGCTGCCGAGGGTACCCACAAACGCTGCTCCAGCCTGACAGACAGCGCAACCAGCTGGGAATGTGGCAGTTGTGCTCCTCTGGACACAGGTAAGAGACAAAGCACACAGGTGCCCCTGGGCTGGGGCCATGCAGGGCCTGGCATCAGGTGGCCAGGATGGCTTGGCAGAGCCTTTCTGCTCCAGGAGGGCTGGGGGCACTGCTCTGGCCCAGCCTGCCTTGGGCCTGGGGAGCCCTTGACCTTCCCGCTTCCCCTTACAGCCCCCGGGAATGAGTCAGAGCTGGACATCCCTGACCTGGGCACACAGGACAGCAGCTCCTCCACCAGTCCTGGGCCTGACCTCACACAAAATGGCTCCTGCCAGCAAGGTCAGGCCCCAGATCCACAGGGCCAGCGCAGAACTCTGCGTGACAGAACCCATGTGCCAACACCAAGTGCTGGGCAGCGCCAGGCCAGGCAGAGACAATCGGGGACATCCTGCAGGCAAAACTGCTCCCGCCTGCAACGTCAGACCCCAGATCCACCTATCGGGTCCACAAGTCCCCATGACAGGAGCCGCGTGAGACCATCAGGTATTGCGAGTCGCACCCGTAGCCAGGAAGAAACAGGGACATCGCGCAGGCAAAACCGCTCCCGCCTCCAACGGCAGACGCCAGATCGACCTGGTGGGTCCAGAGGTCGTTGTGACAGAAGATGTGTGAGACCACTAAGTTCTGGGAGTAGCAGCTCCAGTCAGGAAGAAACAGAGGCATCCCACAGGGGAAAACGTCCCCACCTGCAATGGCAGACCCCGGATCCATCTGGCAGTTCCTCAAGTTGTTGTGACAGAAGCCGCGTGAGACCACCAAGTGCCGGGAGCTGCAGCTCCAATCAGGAAGCATCAGGGACATCCCGTAGGCAAAACCGCTCCCGCCTGCAACGGCAGACCCCAGATCGATCTCGCAGGTCCAGAAGTCGACGTGACAGAAGGCGTGCGAGATCACCAAGTGCTGGGAGTCGCGGCTCCAGTGAGGAAGTGACAGAGACATCCCGCAGGGGAAAACGTCCCGGCCAGCAACGGCAGACCCCAGATCGATCTCGCAGGTCCAGAAGTCGACGTGAAAGAAGGCGTGCGAGATCACCAAGTGCTGGGAGTCGCGGCTCCAGTGAGGAAGTGACAGAGACATCCCGCAGGGGAAAACGTCCCCGCCAGCAACGGCAGACCCCAGATCGATCTCGCAGGTCCAGAAGTCGACGTGAAAGAAGGCGTGCGAGATCACCAAGTGCTGGGAGTCGCGGCTCCAGTGAGGAAGTGACAGAGACATCCCGCAGGGGAAAACGTCCCGGCCAGCAACGGCAGACCCCAGATCGATCTCGCAGGTCCAGAAGTCGACGTGAAAGAAGGCGTGCGAGATCACCAAGTGCTGGGAGTCGCGGCTCCAGTGAGGAAGTGACAGAGACATCCCGCAGGGGAAAACGTCCCCGCCAGCAACGGCAGACCCCAGATCGATCTCGCAGGTCCAGAAGTCGACGTGAAAGAAGGCGTGCGAGATCACCAAGTGCTGGGAGTCGCGGCTCCAGTGAGGAAGTGACAGAGACATCCCGCAGGGGAAAACGTCCCCGCCAGCAACGGCAGACCCCAGATCGATCTCGCAGGTCCAGAAGTCGACGTGACAGAAGGCGTGCGAGATCACCAAGTGCTGGGAGTCGCGGCTCCAGTGAGGAAGTGACAGAGACATCCCGCAGGGGAAAACGTCCCCGCCAGCAACGGCAGACCCCAGATCGATCTCGCAGGTCCAGAAGTCGACGTGACAGAAAGCGTGCGAGATCACCAAGTGCTGGGAGTCGCGGCTCCAGTGAGGAAGTGACAGAGACATCCCGCAGGGGAAAACGTCCCCGCCAGCAACGGCAGACCCCAGATCGATCTCGCAGGTCCAGAAGTCGACGTGACAGAAAGCGTGCGAGATCACCAAGTGCTGGGAGTCGCGGCTCCAGTGAGGAAGTGACAGAGACATCCCGCAGGGGAAAACGTCCCGGCCAGCAACGGCAGACCCCAGATCGATCTCGCAGGTCCAGAAGTCGACGTGACAGAAGGCGTGCGAGATCACCAAGTGCTGGGAGTCGCGGCTCCAGTGAGGAAGTGACAGAGACATCCCGCAGGGGAAAACGTCCCGGCCAGCAACGGCAGACCCCAGATCGATCTCGCAGGTCCAGAAGTCGACGTGACAGAAGGCGTGCGAGATCACCAAGTGCTGGGAGTCGCGGCTCCAGTGAGGAAGTGACAGAGACATCCCGCAGGGGAAAACGTCCCCGCCAGCAACGGCAGACCCCAGATCGATCTCGCAGGTCCAGAAGTCGACGTGACAGAAAGCGTGCGAGATCACCAAGTGCTGGGAGTCGCGGCTCCAGTGAGGAAGTGACAGAGACATCCCGCAGGGGAAAACGTCCCCGCCAGCAACGGCAGACCCCAGATCGATCTCGCAGGTCCAGAAGTCGACGTGACAGAAGGCGTGCGAGATCACCAAGTGCTGGGAGTCGCGGCTCCAGTGAGGAAGTGACAGAGACATCCCGCAGGGGAAAACGTCCCCGCCTGCGACATCAGACCGCGGATCCATCCAGCCGGTCAAGAAGTCGTCATGACAGAAGCTGTGTAAGACGACCAAGTACTCGGAGCTGCAGGTCCCGCCAGGAATCGTCAGGGGGATCCCGCAGGCAAAACCGCTCCCTCCAACGTCAAAACTCAGATTCATCCAGCCTATCCAGAAGGCCCCACACCAGAAGCTGCCCACCTGCACCGAGTGCTGGGAGGCGAAACCGAAGGGAGAACACGTTGGGAACATCCCGCAGGCGAAACCACTCCCGCCAGCAGGGTCGTTCCCGAAATCCACGCAGCCAGTCAAGACGTTGCCCTGGTTCCCGAAATCCACGCAGCCAGTCAAGACGTTGCCCTGACAGAAGACGTGAGAACACAAAGTGACAGGAGTTGTGCTCACCAGTGGGACGGTGAGACAGGGACTCACCACTGGCAGGCACCATGTTAGAGGGCAAGGAGGAAGCCCCCGGAGTGAGTGACCCAGATGAGACCAAAGTGCCCCTCCCACAGCCGGGCAGAGGGGCTGTCAGGATGGCCAGTGCAGGGCTGGAAGTGGTGGCAGGGGAGGCAGGAGCCATCCAGCCATCCCGGGGCTGGGGCCCTCCTTTCCTCAGCAAGCCGGGCCCAGCTGGGGCAGGAGGCACCTGCTGGGACACCTGTGCCCACAATGGCCCATCCTCTCCAAGGCCTCCAGCCCTGTCCTTCATCCAGGCAGTCACAGAGCAGCCCTTGGGGTCAATCCCACAGCCCCGCAGAGGTGCCATTCCTGGTGCCATTGACTCTCGCCCTTCCAGCATGCCTGCTGTGTAAACGATCAGATGCTTACCCAGATATCTGCAGGAAAAAACTTGAGATGGGCACTGTGGCCACATGTTCTTCATGCTGAATTGCTCCGTGGGCTCCCTCCAGCTTTCCAACACACAGTCCCTGCCTCACTGTCTTTACGAGCACATTGTCTTTGGCCAATCTCCTTTATCAGCAAGAGAACGATTGGACAGGACTCCTGGCCTTTCTCCCCCCAAGCAATACCCTACTTGTTCTCAACTGGGTGGCCCAAAACTGAAGACCCCAAAACTGCTTTCCTAAAAGATGAAGATGAATGTAAGCAATAAAGGCAGAATGTGAAGCTAATACATGTGAGAACAGGAAGACAGGCCTTCTGGAAGATAAGGAGCTTTGTCTTCATGCTGCTGCTTCAAAGGAACCTACAAGAGACAAACAGGAACAGGACAACCAGACCAGAGGAGGCTGGCGGCTCTGGAGGAGAGACACAGGGAGAGAGAACTCCAGAAGAAACTCATTCAAGGAGCACTTTCGAATCTGGTAATTACACTCACAACTTTTATCTGAATAGTCCAGAGTACAAGGAAAAGGGTAATTAATGTATGTGAATTAAGATTCCTAAAAATCATAGTCTGGATTTTCTGATACATTGCCAGTTTTGAGTATATATAAAATCCTGCATACCTCGTCCCTGGAATGCCTCTGGAGTTGCAGGAGGAATAGCAGAGGTCATGGAAACACCTTTTAGATACTTCTGTATGACTGCAGCAAGTACTTGCTGTGTTTGACCTGACATTTCCCCCTTTCCTAGGACAGCCAGCCAGCAGGGAAGCACAAACACATCCTATTCGATTCAGACACGGAAAATGAGATGTTGAAAAAAGACGCAAGTTTGGGAAATATGCCTGGAGAAGTAAGTGTTATTAGGCAAAAGCCCTGTGTGACCATGCCTTTTGTTCTGAAGATTAGATTTCCTAGTGAAGTGCCAGAGAAATGTAGGTAAGTTTTGAATTAACATCAGACAGGTTTGAAAGAACTTAACCATTCATCTGAGAAAGCTTGAGAGCTTGGAGAATTTGGAAGGAGTTTGAGATTGGTATAGAAGGTATTCTAACTTAGAAGAGAAAGAACTTCTGTATAATTAGTGTTGAAATTCCTCTGCTTTTAGGCAAAGGCTGGGGAGGAGATTGGGCTTGAGCAGTACAGAAGTATTCTGCTCTTTCTGAGACTGGATGAAGTGCTAAGGCAGTATCTTGTTTTTGTTGAGCTCCAAAGAACTGTGTAAGGCTTCGTCTTTACTATCATTAGCAGACTCCTCATGATTTTACTGCCATGGTTTAGTACAATTTAATACTTTTTTTTTCTCAAATAGAACTTCTTACCTATGACATTTTTTAATCGCATCTCTGCTAAAACTTTAAAGCATTGGGTTTGCTTTTGTTGGGATTTTTCCTTGTAATTGTAGTGAGATTAGGACCATTATCGTTATTTAGCCATTGATATTTTTAAGACGATCTTCCTACCTTTTATGTGGATATTTTTCCTGTGGTCAAATTGAACAATCATAATTTTAATTTTATAATTATAAACCAGAATTGCACAAGGTGTGTATACAAGGTAAGATTGGCAGTAGATTGATCAGTGCTGGAAATGCACAGGGTTGTGCAGGAAATCCACTTTTTCAGGAAAACTGGAAAGTACACGCACAAAATTGGTACTGATTTATATTGTCAGATGTTAATAACCTCCTCCTTTTGTTTTTCCTTTTTGTTTAACAAAGGATAAATCTGCTCCCAAGCCTTCAGGCAAACTGTTTGAGAGCAGCGAGAACGAGCAAGACAGCACGGACGATGAACGATTCATAATTTAACCACAGTTTGAAGGCTAAGCTGGGGAAGAAGTGAGTGAACCCATCACTGGAATTTAGTTTTCCTCTGAGAGTCTATAGGGCCACTTCAGAGGAACAGAACTGGTAGGCTTGTATTATTGCTGAGTATGGTTTTTATCAATTTACAATAGAATTCCCTTCAACAGAGGAAAGAGTGGCCATGGAGGAAATAATGTGTGGTGTTATCTTTGTATCCAAAGAAATTCCTGGAAAAGGCCCCAGGAGCTAAAAATTATTGGTATGTTCTCATTAAGTCTGAAAAAAAGGGGATTGAACGTTGCTGATTTCCTCCTCCAGTGCTTAAGAGCACTTGTTTCATTTGTTTAGCTCCTGAGGCTGCAGTCCCGATTTGGCACCGATGAAAGATTCCGCATGGACGCCCGATTCCTGGAGAGTGACAGTGAGGAGGAAGGTAAAGCTGCCCATACTTCCTGGTTACTGGTAGTAATGGAGCCATATCATGGAGCTTTAGCTTTTGAAGCACCTTATGGCCTCCTTTGCCTTCTTTGGTGATCCCTTAAAAGAAAACCACCCACCTCTGCTGTGGCTCTGCATGGGAAACACCAGGGGTGGCTGTGCTTTCTTAAAGGTGTATGCTGCAAAAGTATTTGGAACAGCTGAGTGAGGCACATGTGCCTAATAAAACAACATTTGAGACTATTTTTAATACAGCATGATATCAGAATGTGTTTATCCACATTGAAAAACTGGGTAAGCGGTGACTTAGAAAAACCCCCTTTTGGATCATTATATTCATTTAAACTGTTTGTTTTGTAGCCATCCTGCAGCCTGTGGCTGATTTGGCAGTCTTAAGTAGGGTCATTTTTTTTCTTTAGCAGCAGAAGGCAGAAAAGCTGAAAATAGAAAAAGTTTGAATATCCACCCCCAAGAAAAAGAAATTAACCCAGTTTTCAGGATTCAATTTCTTTCTGAAACTTAAATTTTTGCCTCTCTCTGCTATTCCCTTCATTGCTTTCATGTGATCTTCTGTAGAGCATCAGCAGTGGCAGAGGGGTTGCAGTTACATGACAGCAGCAGGAAACATGTTAAATACCTGATCTGGCCTTCACATGAAATAGATGCCCAGAACTGTTCTAACCCAAGATTTTCTACAGTGCAAGGGACAAAGTCTCTGAGTAGCTTTTAGATAAAGGAAGCGATGTGTTGATAGACGTGAGCTCTGCTAGTACTGTAGTGATACTATGCATCAAATATCACAGGCTCAGCAGGGAAAATATAATGTATTTCTTGTTATCTTAGCAGAGACAAAGAGCTTGAAGGCAGATGAGGAAGGCGAACTTGCTGCAGAGAAAAAGAAAACTCTGCAGATACTGGGAAGCCTCTTGAACATCAAGCTGGAACAGCCTAAGCCAAGTAAAACAGCAACAAGTGCCAAGAAATTCAAGTATGAATCATCTGCCATCAGTGAAGGAGTTTTAGGGAGGCTTAAGTTTTGCCGGTGTTTCCTAACCAAAATTTCTGCCTAGATGGCTGAGGAAAGTACTTCCTTTCTTGTGTGTATTTGAAGTCAGTATTTAATGGAATTCCCAGGCACTGACTAGCAGGGACTTTCTAAATGTCAATTACATTTTGGAGAGATTTTGGTGAAGAAGCCAATTTGAATTTGTATCCTACTGTAAAGGTTTGGGGTAGCTTTCATTTGAGCCTTTAGAGTGTCTCATGGTTTCTCTTTGCCTTTCTGTTTTCTTAGAGACATTAATGTCCTCCGTTACGATCCCACCAGACAGGACCACACAGTTTTTGAAAGGAAACCAAGTACTACAGAAAAGGAGAGGTAATATTACAGCTTGGTAACTATAGTTGTGATGTTTCTCCCCTTAGAGAGAAGCCTATGGCAGCAGACTGAGTTTGAAACTACGCAGACTACTATTTTCTCTTTAGTCCTCCCTGTGATTGCAGAAATCAATATACAATAGGAATTGTGAGCACTAAAACCAGCATGCAGTGTCATCTTTTCTTTGTAGTCCATCTACTCTCTGCATGCCATTTTCTGTCCTCACTGAAGGTGAGAAAGGTCAAGTCATGGACTTGAAGATTTGAGAAGTTTTCAAGAGACAAGTGTATTAGCTCTTATCCTGTGAAAAAGCATATTAGCTCTTAACATTTCTTTTGCCAGAAGAGAAATCTGTCCTAAGTATCTTCATTTATGAACTACCACATGTTAAGTGAAAAGTCCCTTAATGATGTGGGTAATAAAAAGGAGGCTTGTTCCTGCCTTTAGAATCAAAGCTCAGATGTTTCCCCTGCACTGCTCTCTCCCTTAAAAGTGAACTCCTCATCAATGGGCATGGCTGAGTTTAGGAAAACATCAAGAGCAAAGTGGCTCTTTCTTTTAAAAACAGCTGTGTTGTGTTACTGTCCTCCAACAATCCCATTTCAGTAAAGCTAAAAGGAAGAAGAAGAAGAAAGAAGAGAGTGAGAAACTGCCTCAAGTGTCTGAAGAAGTCTATTATGATATTGCTGCTGATTTAAAAGACTTATTTGGATCTTCAAAGAGCCAATCAGAGAAACGTGAGGAAATACCCTGGGACAAAGATGATGCAGAGGACTCTGCCCCACCTGACCATTTGGAACCTGTCTCTGGGAATAACACAGCTCAGGAGCCGAGTGGTTTCAAGTTTTCCTTCTTTGGAGACACAGAGAAGTCAGGTGTAAAAGAAGGTAAGAGCAGGACAGTGCAATTTCTAGTGAATGGCTCATGTCAGGCACTGTGCAGGAATACAGTGCCTAGGAATTCAGAATCCAGGGCATTTTCAGAGGCAAAAGTGAGTAATGAGGCAGAATCATTATGATCTTCAGTTACACTTGCCAGGATTGTGGTAGCTCAGCTTGCGCCCCAGGAATCTTGAAAGGGATGTTTTGAGAAAGAACGATTATTTATTTGTTTTTTTTAAACAGTGATGGACGTTGTTGTCATCCCCTACATTTCTCAGACAGGGAAAAAGGTGATATGCCAAGTCAAAGTTTCACACAACCCAATAAGATTTGAAATCAAAGGAGTGATAATGGGAGTATTATGAGCAAAAGCAAATCCGGAGTTGACACCAAGAACATTCAAGATTGCTTTATCATTTACTTAATTTTCTTATTGTACCTTTAGAAAATTGAAACTGCACGACCCATGACTATAGGGGATATAAGTGTTACACACTCAAGATTAAAACATACTGAATTAAGTCAGTCAGTAAGGTAGGAAACAAAACCAACCATGTGAAGTTAAATGAAAGATTTAAAACAAACAAAAGAAACCAGAAAAAAACAAGCCCCCCACATTTTTACTGACTTCAGAAAGGATTCACTGTTCTGAATGCAGTAAATAAAGGTTTCAGGATATGAAAGAGACCCCCAGAACAAAGTGAAAAATACCTGAGCCAAGATGTAGGTCAGAAAGCCCAAGAGGGGAGGTTTCCATCCTTCTTAAATCTGCTTTTCCAATGTAAGTTCTTCACTGGGAAGTAGGGTTTTTTGCTGGCAAGTAGAGGAATAATCTGATTTTTTATTTCAATTGTGATAATCTTGCAGAGCCCTACATCCTTGAAACAATAAAACCTGGAAAAGTCACATGGCAAGAAGATCCACGTTTCCAGGACAGCAGTTCTGAGGATGGTGATGAACCAGAGGCATCAGAAATTGAAAAGGATCAAGAAATGCAAGTTGTATTTGTTTTCTATTTGGTTGTAGTAATTTGCTGCTGTGAGAATATTAATAGCAGCACTCAGGTCCTGGGAAACTGCTGTCTTCATTCCACATCTCTGAGCAATGGAAGTTATCCTGGAAAACCATTCCTTGCTGCACAGAGTGTAACAGTGAAACATCCCAACAGCCCATTTGCTTTGACATTGAGTAAAAAAATATGAAAGCTGAGTTTGTGGTTGAACACTGGAGAAATTAAGTGGGTAATTTTGGTTCAACCCAAACCAGGTTTGGTTTGGCCAAAAGTCAGAGACATAGTAAATTTTCTTTTATAAAAGGGTCTTTTTTATAGGAGACCATATTTGGTTACTGTGAAGGAATGTTCTTCCATGCATTCTGTTTCTCTGAAGCACTACAGCTTTAACTTGCATTAATGGAATTTGACAGTAACTTTCTTGATGTTAAAGTTTCCTTGTGTTTGTCCAGGTTTCCTTGCTTGCCACAAAGAGAAAGTACAAGATTTTTCTTCTTCTCCAAAGACGATGAACGACTGAGAGGTACAACAGAACTTACTCACTGTCACTTCTTTTTTGGTTTCTTTCAAAAGTCTTACTGAAAGTCAGGGAAGAAGTCCTGTCTAGTTATTTGTTCTGTAACACAGGTGAGAGGTTTAAGGAAAAAAATAAATTGCAAGTTTTCATTCGTATTTGTGGTCTAAATTGAGGTAGAATCCCATGACAAACTGCTGGTAACAAAAACGCTGACCATCTGTCTTGCTTCCATTTTTTTTCAGAGAATTGCCTAATATGTACCTGGCCTTTTAGAGCTTACCAAAAAAAAATCACAAATGCCTTTCAGGCATATATATCATCATTAATTTTTTCCTCTCCTTCTGGTGTTACTCTTCATAGTGTTGAATATTCTTATTAGCCACTTATGTCCACATCGTTCTTGATTCTAATTAATGTGGATTTTTTTTCTTCTGAATATAGTGAATTTTGTATTTAAAAACAAACAAAACAGGAGCAAACATTCACAGCCTCGAACGGTTCCACAGACCACAACAAGAATTGCTTGTGGTATCTTATGCAGTAACTTATCAGGACAGTCTTAAATAATGTTTTTTTCTTGAGACATATGAGGTAACGGTCATGAACTGTCTTGCTGTGTTCATACAATTAGTGCACTGAAATCTTCCAGCCTGTCTGATTTACAGGCCCTGTTGAAAGTGAGACCTCAGTCCTCAGCAGGCATGAATTTTCTTGGGAGATGTGGGGTAATGGTGCTGTGCTCTTAATGAAACAGGTGCAATTTCACTGCAATTTCTATCTTGGCATATTAACTGCTGCTGCCTTTTGTTTTTCTTAGTACACAGGGCAGTAATTCAGAGCATTTCTGTTGGAGCCAATCATGTTGTGGGGGATAAGAGATTATGAATGATAGGAAGAATATGAAGAATAGACCTTCTGACTTGATTGCTGTCTTGCTCATGAGTTTTACAAACAGCAGCATTTTCAGAAGTGTTTAAGGAAATCAATTTGTTCTTTTTTGGGCAGAGGGCCCAAAGTTATTTTGTAGATCAGTGGATCTCAGTGAAGAACAAGATGGTTGGGAAGATAGACGAAGATTATTGATTGAGGTGAGTATTTAACATCTCTTCTTTGGTAACTGTGGGCATGAGGAGGGAACACGGCTGCTTATTTGCATGAAGAATTAGTTCAGGACCTCTAGAAAGGCTGGCAATTTTGTAATTGCCGAGGAACTAAACTTCTGTAGTATAAAAGTGTGCATAACATCATGTTATGATGTCCCATCAGGTAAATTAGTGAATCTCTGTAATGTACAGGACCAGTTACTTAAGTGTATGTAAAGATACAGGTGAATTTAGAAACTTGTATTAATCATTATTATTTTATTCATAGTTTTATGTTATATTTTATATATTTTCAGGAATGCCAGAAGAAGCTTGAAAGTTTCCCAGAAGTTAATGAAAAGGCATATATAATGTACATATACATATATACATACATCTCTATACACAGACATATACACATACACCTATATACATGTATACAGATGTATACAAATACATGTAGATATACATAGACATATAGACACAGACATATATATGTATAAACATAAATACATATGTATACATATTATACATATATACACATACTTAGGCATAAATAGACATACATATATACTTATATATGCGTGTCTGTATACATAAATCTAAACATATAGAAATAGACACATATGCATTCTCCTATATATGTATCTATACATATACACATATACACACACATATATACATATCATACATATATACACACACATATATACATGTACATACATATATACACACATAGACATATATATACACACATATACATATGTGCATACATATATACATATATGCACATTTAAAAATACACACATATATACATAGACCTATATACATACCTATACGTATACACATATGCATACATATATATACCTATCGATACATATATACACACATAGACATAAATATACATACATATACATTCATATGTACACACATATGTATACATACAGTCGCATGTATGTATGTCTAGAATGTATACATATGTACACATATACATATGCATATACACACAGACATTTATATACATAAATACACTACTTACACATACACAAACGTACATACATGTACATATATACACAGACATAAATATACATACATATACAGATATATACCTATACATATAAATAAAAACATATACACATATACAAATACACGTGTACATTCACCTATACACATATCTATGCATATACACATATGCATACACACATAAATACCCCTACATAGATACGCATACATGTATACATATACAGAAATGTACATACATATACATATAGTCACATACACATGTATACATACTTATACATATATACACATACTTCACCATATAAATTCACATACATGTACATATATACATGGTATACATACATATAGTCATACCCATAGGTGTAAATACATATACGTATATACACATATACATATATACACATATACACATATACAGATAAACACACAGACATAAATATACATAAATATACATCTATACATACGTACACATATGTACATATATATACATAAATATAAACATATACACGTATACAGATAGACATATATATACACACCTATATACATATCTACATATACACATATACATATGCATAATCCATAGATACACATATACATATTTACACACATATACATATATATGTACATATATACGCATATACATATATACATGTACACATACATACACATATATACACAGATACACACATAGATGTAAATACATATGCACAGATACATAAGTACACATATATAAATATATATGCATATATATATACACATAAATGTAAATATATACACATACACAAACACACACACATATATATACATAGACCTATAAACATATATACATACTATACATATACACACACACATACATGCATGTACAATTTTGCACACATATACATATATACACACACATACATATAGTCATATACACATATATACTCATATTCACATACATATATACACATGTAGACATAAATACACATATGTACACATATACATACATACATATACATATATACATATATATGCATGGTATTCAATAAAGGGTTTTATATATATACATATATATATATGTATTATGTCTACCTAGGCCTCTGCTGCCAAGTGTCTCCAAGTCCTCCTGGGCACCTGCTGCCAGGCCCAGCCTGGCCCTAGCCCAGGGGTACCCGAGTGTTTTGACTCTTACCTATGTCCAGAGCAGCACAGCTGCCACATTCCCAGCTGGTTGTGCTGTCCCTTAGGCCGAAGCAGCGTCTGTGAGTGCCCTTGGCAGCACAGGAGCATTTCCCAGGGCCTGGGGAAGCATGGCTCTCTGACAGGGAAAAGGAAAACTGATGAGCTCCGTCTGCCCTGGCATCAGGAAGGTACAGGGTGTCCCTGCCCTTTCCCCTGTGCCGTTTCCATCCTGTTCTGCTGTTGATACGTTCTCTGACTGACTTACTGTTATTTTGCCTGCATGCTTTTCTCTGTTCCAAGGGTACACTTTAAAATGCTCAATCAAGATTGATTACCATAGGAGTGAGGGGTTCATCAGACCCGCTGTTAACCCCATCAGTCCCAACAAAAGCCACTGCTGTCTCCTCATCTACCCATCCATTCACTCCAGCATAGAAGGCTATGAGACTGTCAAGCATGATTTTTCCTTTTATTCCACCAGCTTAGAGATGACATTCAGGATGATGTCATCTTCCTAGGGAAGGAGGTGACACCGATGGGCCTGGCATTTCCTAGCTCCTTCTTGCTGCCCTGTTCAGAGACTGGAGTGATGTTGGCTTTTCCCAGTCTCGGGCACCTCTGCTGGGGAATCACCTTCCCTGGCCTGCTGCCAGGGGCAGGAGCAGAGATTTCCCTTGGCCAGGGCTGGAGCCCTGGAGTGGCACTGCTTGAACGGCATTTTCGTCCAACAGTGCCAACCTCGCTGGCCGCCCCAGGGCCTGGCATTTGCCCCTGCGCTTGCTGCAGCAGCAGCCGCCCTGACTCTGTGGCAACGGAGGGCTCGGGACCTGCCTTGGACCCTCGGCTGCCGAGGGGCTGCCTCACAGTGGGTGGTGGGGGGCTGAGGCCAACCCCGCCCATATTCCAGGTGCACGTGGCTTATGTCTCAGTGGCCAATGTGACCTGTGGGGCCAAGGGTACAAAGGCAACTCTGGGTTCAGGCCACCTGACAACGGGAGGAGAAGGAAGAGGAGGATAGAGCTGCCCAGGGAGAGCCTCACAGTTTCAGGCTCTCAGCCTGTGCTGCAACCTCACCCACGTCACACCTCTCAGAATCAGCAAAGGAGCATCTCAAGGTGACTGTGGTGTTCCTTGACTGGACAAGAGAAGGGGGAGAGGGGAAAAGCCTCTCTCCTATTTCAGAGCCAGCAGAGAAGAGTCTGGAGCAGACCTAAGTGTTCCAGTGTCAGGGTCTGACCGCTGAGACGCACCATGTCAGACAGGACAGAGGAAGCCCCCGGAGTGAGTGACCCAGATGAGACCAAAGTGCCCTTCCCACAGCCGGGCAGAGGGGCTGTCAAGGATGGCCAGTGCAGGGCTGGAAGTGGTGGCAGGGGAGGCAGGAGCCATCCAGCCATCCGGGTGCTGGGGCCCTCCTTTGCTCAGCAAGCCAGGCCCAGCTGGGACAGGAGGCACCTGCTGGGACACCTGTGCCCACAATGGCCCATCCTCTCCAAGGCCTCCAGCCCTGTCCTTCATCCAGGCAGGCACAGAGCAGCCCTTTGGGTCAGTCCCACAGGGATGCTGTCCCCAGCCCTGCAGAGGTGCCATTCCTGGTGCCATTGACTCTCTCCCTTCCAGCATGCCTGCTGTGTAAACGATCAGAGGCTGATCCGGACATCTGTGGGGAAAAACTTGAGAGATGTGGGCTCTGTGCCCACATGTTCTGCCTGGTGAGTTGCTCTCTGGGTTCCCTCCAGCTTTCCAACACGCAGTCCCTGCCACTCTGTCCTTACGAGCGCATCGTCTTTCCTGCAGTTTTTTGCCACTCTCCTTCATCAGCAAGGGAATGAGCGGGTAGGATTCCTGGGCTTTCTCCCAAAGGATATCCTACTGGCTGTCCACCGGCTGGCACAGAAGGTGAGAGCCTGACATGAGCGGGGAGATTTGTACCAGGCGAGGTTTGCTGGAGCTTAGCCCAGACCCCAAGAAAGGAAGACCTGCCCTTGCCAACAGCTCTGGGACCAGGAGGAGACCCCAGGGCTGCTGCTGATGGGGCTGCTGTGCTCTTTCCAGCGCTGCTTCATCTGTGGCCAGAGCGGGGCCACCATCACCTGCTGTGAAATGGAGTGTGACCTGAGCTTCCACCTGCCCTGTGCCAAGGAGGCTTGCTGTGTCACCCAGTACATTGCACCGTACAGGTACCTCCTTTCCCCTCCTCTCCACCACCAGGGAGGAGCCCAGCACTTCTCACCCCACCCATCTCTTGTGTCCCCAGCTCCTACTGCCCTGCACACAGACCACAGCAGGCAGTGGAGGCGACTCCTGAGCCAGGCACCCTGATAAGTGAAAATGCTGGAAAAAGTGACTGCTAAGAGAAAGTTTTGTATTCTAATAGCAGCAAAGTATTTATTGATAATGTTGGAGGCAAAGCCAGTTCGTACTGGGCAAAAACTTGTTCAAGTAAAATAAGCCTAAGTTCATGGTTAACACCTTGTAATTTCCATATTAATGACTGGGCAAAAACGTGGGCAGAGCTTTCCTTTTGGCTTGGAATTTGGGTAGTGGTCTCCTGACTTCATCCCTCGGGTGGTCTCAAAGCGTCTTCTTCACCGTTGGATTTCTGCCTTTTCTTTGTTCAGTGACATGACCTGTCAACCTTGTAAAACCTTGGCTTCAACTCTCCAAAATCTTGATTTTTACCATTTCATCCTATTGAAGTGTCTAGCTTAGTTTAATTTATGACTTCTAACCCATAGTACACTAGTTCCTATAACTACTGGACAATTTGTACCAGAACAAAGTGACTCTAGCACTTTATGCTGTTCAGAGACTTTGCTGTGCAAACAACATTTTGAAAAGCAGAATTAGAAATTTCACAAAACTAGGGATTTTCAGTCCCAGCTGTGTTTCAAAGTATATGAAGTCTTTCATTCAGTTTTAATGCTATTGGGGTTTGATACACATGTACCATTGCTAATATCACTGCTGTTGTTCTGGCTTTAGTGCTTAATTTGTATTATAGCTACACATTGTGCAGTGCCAGAAAGATTATTGCTGCCGCTATGATTGAGTGTACCAGGGAGTTTAAAGACTTGTGAGACGGTGGGCAAATAACTTATAAAAATGTCTCACCAGTGGTAGGTCTTTACTTGTTTAACTTTGGTTAAGACAGTTTTAATACTTTTAATATCATGTTTAATTTGCCATAGCATGTGCTGAGTCATTTTGTTTAGGTGTCTTAGCATTTCTTTAAACAGGTTAAAATTTATGCTAGTTTTGCAATTCAGGTACATTGTAATATGTTGGAAGAAATTTGAACTTGAAAGTTTTTGTGCACAGCCCAGGCCATGGAGAGGGAAACGGGGCCTCTGTATCCTTGAGCCTGCTTCAAGAAGAGCAGTAAACAATAGAAAGAATGCGGCAGCTGCCAGGAGAAGCAGGTAAACACATTGATACAGAAAGGCATAGTTTTGAGAAAAGCACCAATCCAGCTGGTAGCACGCCCTAGCCATAGGCCAATGATACTCCTGTACTATTCGTAGACTGAGAGAATATGCGATATGTGCGTGTGTAATGTAAAGAATAAATCAGAACACTGATCATACTCCCGTGGAGGTTACATCGTGATTCTCACGCCGGAACCCGGGGAGCTCGAAACCGACATTTCTTACTTTAGTAATACAACATATAATTAAACCAAATTCTAACATGTACACAGCTACTGCTTACATAAAATATTTACACTGCTATTTCACACTACTAAAATACTTAATAAAGGTTTAAGACTGCGGCTATTTTAAAATAAAAGCTTGTGTTAATGTCATTATACTTATGAAAAGTTCAACAACTTGTGTCAAGTGAATTTGAGGATAGTGGGTTTCACAGGTTCTGAAGTCTATTTTTTTCTCTCAGGAGCTTTCTAGGTAGGCTTTTCTTTTACCCAGACTGCTGGGAGGGGGGTTAGCAACACTTTAAACAGTCCATTTCATATTTCTTGAAGAGGGTCTCCTGAGAAATTCTTAACATACACAATCACTAAAGGTACATAAATATAGTTTGCAATCAGGTAATATTTTATTTAACAGAATTTTAATAATTTCTCTTGATTTGTTAGTTTTGCACAGGAATGTTTCTGGTCACTCAGGAAAGGTATCTGTGAAAACTGAAAGATAACAGAAACTGCCCCCCCTCCTCCCCCCTTTCTTAAGAGCTTAAAAGTCAATTTGCTAAATTTCACTTAAAAGGTGTTTTTTGTTTATTGCTCTTTGTTGTATTTCGGTTCTAGTATTTGGGTTTCTCAGACATGTTTTACATTGAAATGTAACTTGTTTTATTGTTGTGAAGAGATTTGGCTTTGCTACTCAGGTTTTTAAATATTGGCATGATAAATCTAATTTTTAGTGTGTTATGCTCAGCTTTCACAAAATGCTAAACTAATTTTTTTAGGTAGCACTGACTTATTCATTATTATTATTATTATTATTATTATTTCATATATTTTTTGTAATCTGATTTTGATGCACTATTTGACTGTTAGATTTTATTTCTTCTGGTACTAGGGCTGCTATTTGTTCTTGACAGTTTCAGCACCTTGTTTTGCCTTAGCATCAGTTTTTATGTTACTTACTTTTTGAACACTGTTACCTCTTTGGTGTTTTTTTACAGTACATAATGGCCACTTCTGATGGGAGTTGTAGTGCTTCTAGCAATTGCAGAATTTTTTCAACATATTTCCTTTGTGCAGTTAAAAGTCCTCTTTCTAAAATGCTCTATGAGCATGGACGATGCCAAAGACAGATTTAAAGTCAGTCCAGATGTTGATTTTGCCAGTTCTAGAGCTCAGGTGAGTGCTATCAGTCTTTCTGGGCTGAAGTTCCTGTAGGCAGAGGATTTCATTTGCTTACCTTTTTTCACAAAGCTGCTACTGGCAGAAACCAATTTTCTGCTTCCAGGAGTGGTTCTTCTTTAAGGTCTGGATGGCTGGAATAAACTGCTTTAGTGGTCTCCAGGCAGTCAGGTACAACAGGTTCAGCTGTGCATGCACTTTCTAGGAACGCAGCTGGTTGACAATGTTAGTCATTTGAATATTTATGAAATTTCCTGGCTTCTTCTATGTTTATGATCACTGCTGCTCTTTGCTTTCAGGCAGCTGGGCCAGCTTTTGCTCACTTCATCTAATTGCTTAGAGAAGTGGCTGCTGGCTTTTTGTCTGGCCCCAGCTGCTCTGTCAGGACCCCCAGGACTTTCTTTGCTGCTCGTGCAAAAACAGCCAGAAGGGCTTCCTCACATCAGGTAATCCCAACGCCGGAACCCTCAGGAGTTCTTGCTTTAGCTGCTCAAAGGCCTTATTTGCTGCAGGGGTCCAGGCTATGTTGTCTTTAGCAGCTTTTAACAGGTTATAGAATAGTTTTGCAGTTAGTCTATCAGCCAGGATAGCTTGGCATTTCAGGAACTGAGAGAGTGGCAGTCAATGGTTACCTTTCTGCTCCAGCACTGCTGACACACCAACCTGTCATGTCCAGAAACGCTCAAAGATCTCTCACTGTCTGTGCTTCAGGTGTTTGGCAGTTGCTTCTTTTCTTGCTGTTCTTGGGGAGCATTATCTTCTAGAAACTGCTTATCTCAGGGGTAACTATTGCTTCTGTATCAGTTGCTTTTTCCTGTTGAGAGACTCAGTACTCATTTAGCAAATTTGGAGTCTACAGAAGAAAATCTTGGTTTTCAGTGGTTATTAATAAGTTACTTATAAATTGCAGAAACATACTTTCTCCCAGTGGCAACTGCTATTGTTTCAGATGTTAAAATCTTTGAGGTAACATTGTCCAAGGTAGCTGTTGTGAGTGGTGTGGTTTTTGGTTGTTTTTTTTTTTTCTTTTTAGCAAATATATTAAAGCTTTCCTACTTAAATGCAAATATTTTCTGACTTTTTGCTAAGGAAAGACAGAAAAGAACATTTTTAAAATCTAATACTTGCTTTTTGTTCTCAGTTATTGGTTTTGCTTCTGGTTGTACTTCTATTTAGATGGGGCTTGCCCATTTTGACTTACTTGGTGTGTTAGTAGCTCAGACTCAGGATACACTTAATCCAAATTTGATTAATATTTTGATTATTCTGTTTTGGTTTCACACAGTTCATAGCTAAACTCAAAGCTGTTATCAATTGTTTTTCTTTTTTCTTGAATTCAATTTTACAGCTTCCAGATTTTCTAACAAATTTTTGCCCATAAGGGTTTGTACAAATTTGGTAAACATAAAAACTGATGTACTTCATTTGTTTTCTCATTTTAAACTTAAGGGGTTTCAAAAGAAAGCTTTCTCTGTTTGACCAGTTGCACACCTGTGACTTGAACAAATTTATGACTTTTAAGTATCAATTTTTGATTTAAAACAAAAGCTGTAGTTCCAGTGTCAAGCAGCAACAGTTTTTTTCTAATGTTTATATTTTTATATTGGAGCTGCTACTACAATTTTAAGTACCACCACATCTATTGTATAAAATACTTACATGTAATAAACAATTGCAAAACAAACAAATCCTAATTTTAGGTCTTGTCCAGTGTGGCATGCTTACAGTTAATTTTTCAACACTGCCACATTTTGGCAGGGTAATACTTTCAACAATATGATCTTAGATGTTTTAGGTATTGAGTAACTTTTCTGAAAACAAATAAAACAACTCAGAAAACAGTAACTTCACACAAAACTCTTAACTCTTTTTTTTTTACAATAAGGCATACACACAAAACTCTCAACTTGTCTAAAAACAAGACAACCACACAGAAGACAGTAACCACACACACAAATCTTAATTTTAGGCTTTATCCAGTGGGCTATTTTTATAGGCAATCTATCAGAGGTACCACTCATTTACAACACAATAGCCCACATTGTCAGTGGGATTATAAACAAAAACTTATTTCAAACATATAGTAATTTCTCTAAATCCAAAATCACACACACAACTCTTAAAATGCACAACACTGCTTAATTCTAAAACAAACATAAAGTACATACACAGACTTCACACTCAGCTCGTGGCTGATCATATCTTATTCATTCACTAATCACATGTATACTACAAATTAACACCTCAACTTACTTTTTCACAGTATACAAGACAGCTCAGACACCCAATAACTTTTACCTGTGTCTCATTTACTAATCACACATAAATTATTCAAAACTAAAATGCACACGAGAACTGGTACACACAAAGGCTTGGCTCAGACACACTTAAAACCTGGGCAAACAGCTCAGACACAGACAAAAACTTAGATAATAGCAAACAATTTGCACAGAGAAAAGCAATGCTGTAAGAGCCCACAGAAAAAAAACAAACACTGCGAGCTGCGTCTGTAGGATTTTAACACTTAAAGCACAGAGTAGTTTCTCTAATACAGAAAACACAGAGAAACACAGGATTCTGGAATTACAGGTACAGATAGAGGTACAGAGAGTTAGCTCCGTGCAGGGAAGAATTCCCTTTTTAAAGGGGACATTGCCTACTGCTTCTGGAGGAATTTAATACCAGGACACAGATACAGGTACAAGCAGGAAGATGAACTCTGGGGAGGATATCTCACAACCCCCATTCACTTCTGCAACAAGATGTCTCTTGTTATCCTTTAGGTTACAGGACAGGAAAACAGAAATACCTTTTGGCAAAATGCAGCGAGTTCTTTTCCACCCCTGTAAAAGGCACTGAAGAAGGGGGAGCCCCTCTAGGTAAAACTCACCTAGGGGTGCCCAGGGGGTCCCCAATCACCTACGGATTATGCAGCCAGATGGAAATGTCCCGCTGGGGTGCCAAATCTGATAAGCGAAAACGCTGCAAAAAGTGACTGCTAAGAGAAAGTTTTGTATTCTAATAGCAGCAAGGTACTTATTGATAATGTTGGAGGCAAAGCCAGTTCGTGCTGGGCAAAAACTTGCCTAACTTGTTCAAGTAAAATAAGCCATTTATAGTCTTAAGTTCATGGTTAACACCTTGTAATTTCCATATTAATGACTAGGCAAAACCGTGGGCAGAGCTTTCCTTTTGGCTTGGAATTTGGGTAGTGGTCTCCTGACTTCATCCCTCGGGTGGTCTCAAAGCGTCTTCTTCACCGTTGGATTTCTGCCTTTTCTTTGTTCAGTGACATGACCTGTCAACCTTGTAAAACCTTGGCTTCAACTCTCCAAAATCTTGATTTTTACCATTTCATCCTATTGAAGTGTCTAGCTTAGTTTAATTTATGACTTCTAACCCATAGTACACTAGTTCCTATAACTACTGGACAATTTGTACCAGAACAAAGTGACTCTAGCACTTTATGCTGTTCAGAGACTTTGCTATGCAAACAACATTTTGAAAAGCAGAATTAGAAATTTCACAAAATTAGGTTTTTTTGGTCTCTTTTTCCTCCACACCCAATGCCTCATCTGCATGGAGCCTGTGGAGGACAGAAAGACTTTCAAGACCATGGTGTGCCCAGAGTGCAAAAGCATCTGGTTCCACAGGGACTGCATCCAAGTAGGAGCAGTTTCCTCACCCCCAGGGGCACAGCAGGGGCTCAGCAGCACCAGGGCCTCACTCAGTGCTGCTTGTTTCTCCTGCAGGGACAGGCTCTGTCTGCAGGTATTTTAGCCTTCCAGTGCCCCCTCTGCAGAGGCCATCGGGAATTTCTCGTGGATATGTTCACTGTGGGGATCTGAATCCCCTTGACGTTGGTGTCCTTCTGCTGGGCTCACAACACAGGAGGGTGCAAGTGCTGTGCCTTGCCAGGGCATGCCCCAGCACTCTTGGCCCTACACTGCTTTGGGAGGGCCACATTCAGCTTCTCACAGGAGTTGGAAATGGCACAGTGGAAAGGGCAGGGACTCACCTGCCAGATGCCAGGGCAGGCGGAGCTCATCAGTTTTCCTTTTCCCTGTCAGAGAGCCATTATGGGAGGAAGACGATGCATTCAGGGACCTGGGAGTGAGGCACCACCAGTGCAATGCCAGAGAGTGTCTTTATCCAGGAGGCAGAGAGGAGGCAGAGGAAGAGGGGTAAGTTGCCAGAGGGGGGCCGTGGGGGGCTCTGCAGAGGATCTGTGCCTTGGCAAGGGCTGAAAGCAGAAGGAGCCTGAAGGAGAGCTTGGCCAGATATCCCATGCTTTTGACACTTTGTCCTCACGGCCATCAACCTTTTTGCTTCCCCAGGCCCTGGGAAATGCTCCTGTGCAGCTCCTGTGCTGCCGAGGGTACCCACAAACGCTGCTCCAGCCTGACAGACAGCGCAACCAGCTGGGAATGTGGCAGTTGTGCTCCTCTGGACACAGGTAAGAGACAAAGCACACAGGTGCCCCTGGGCTGGGGCCATGCAGGGCCTGGCATCAGGTGGCCAGGATGGCTTGGCAGAGCCTGTCTGCTCCAGGAGGGCTGGGGGCACTGCTCTGGCCCAGCCTGCCTTGGGCCTGGGGAGCCCTTGACCTTCCCGCTTCCCCTTACAGCCCCCGGGAATGAGTCAGAGCTGGACATCCCTGACCTGGGCACACAGGACAGCAGCTCCTCCACCAGTCCTGGGCCTGACCTCACACAAAATGGCTCCTGCCAGCAAGGTCAGGCCCCAGATCCACAGGGCCAGCGCAGAACTCTGCGTGACAGAACCCATGTGCCAACACCAAGTGCTGGGCAGCGCCAGCCCAGGCAGAGACAATCGGGGACATCCCACAGGCAAAACTGCTCCCGCCTGCAACGTCAGACCCCAGATCCACCTATCGGGTCCACAAGTCCCCATGACAGGAGCTGCGTGAGACCATCAGGTATTGCGAGTCGCACATCAGGGACATCGCGCAGGCAAAACTGCTCTCGCCAACGTCAAAACTCAAATTCATCCAGCCTGTCCAGAAGGCCCCACGACAGGAGCTGCCCGCCTGCACCGAGTGCTGGGAGGCGAAACCGAAGGGAGAACGCATCGGGAACATCCCGCAAGGGAAACCACTCCTGCCTGCAATGGCACAACTCAGATCCACCTGGCAGGTCCACAAGTCCCCATGACAGGAGCCATGTGAGACCATCAAAAAAATTGTTTACTCCAAAACAGGTAACAATCTCAGGGGAAAAAAGATTTGTTTTCTTGCACTGGTTCCTTAAGAGTTAATTAAATTAAATCCAATTAAAGTAAAAATAATTTTAAGACACAGATCACTGCACAGCCTCCAAAGACAGAAGTTAAATCAGGAATCTAATGAGGGCAAAGGCTTTAAAGACCTTCTAAGGATCCTGATTGCATTAGAAGCAGATCCAGCTGTTTTAAATTTGCTGTAATAGAACAACAAACTGCTCTACAGGTGAAAACCATTCCTAATCAGATATAAAAATGGAATCCAGCTCTGACCAATTAACCTAACGACTCCCCTGGTTAATGAGGCACAGCTGTCCCAACACAGCAGCAAAATCTGCCTTCTGGTTAAACACCAGGAGAGAGGCACAAACTGCAACCGTGTTTCACAAACAGTTCAAAACACCTCAAATTCCAGGGAAAACGGTAATCTGACATTCAGCCTAGGCCTGACACATTCAAGGGACTGTGCAGGAGATGATGCAGCTCAACACTGATGTATTAATATTTTCAACCAGGAAAAAACATAAGTTGATTTTATGTGTTTTAAACCATCCCTACTCTACCTGCAAGATCCACACTAACATTGTTCAATAGAAAGGGATGAGGAGGGAATAGGATTTTGTTGGTTTATTTCATAGGAAACGGCATCGGAATAAGAGGCACAAGAAAGCAACATTTGAAAATATGGTTTGCATTAAAGACTTATTTAGTGAATAAAGTACATGGAATTAAAGAATCCCCATGGCTGTGCAATTCATGAAGTGAATGACAACAAGCAACAACTAGAAGTTCTCCAACTTTTAAAGCATCCTATTAGTTTGGAGGTGGGAATTTAACTGGATACAGGGGAGAAAGTTATGGTCATTACAAAGAGTATGGTGGGAAAAAGAAAAACACTACAGCAGCAGAACTTCATCCCACCTTAGCCAATCCCTCTTTTAAACAACACTAACAGGACACACAAACTGCTTACAGCTACTTGAACCCAAGGCTTTCACTAGACTGCAGAAGACTCAAAGACTATTTGTGACTTCAGAGAGCTTTAACTCCAGAAAAAAAACCCCACCTCGTACATATTTTTAATTATAAAGCAACAAGTAAACTCTTCTCACTCTAAACATACATACCTAAGCACATCACACATGTGTATTTATGCGTGTATTTATATACTTTTGTGCATCAACAGCGCTCATTCCACACTTCTACGCACCTGCCCGTCCACACCCCCGAGCCGCGGATTTTACGCCGCCACAAGCGGAGCCGGGAAGCGCCTCGGAGGGTCTGGGAGCAACGAGCGGGGGTTCGGCCCCGCAGGGACCGCGCCCGCCGGAGCCGGTGCCGCCCGCCGAGACTCGGGCTGGGAGCACAGACGTGCCCCGGGGGCGCGGCCGGGAACGGGGAGCCGCGGGCAGCGGGACCGGGGGACGGCACCGGGGAGCCGCGAGCGGCGGCACCGGGGGTTGGAGCGGAGCTGCCGGGAACGGGGAGCCGCGGGCGGCGGGACCGGGGGACGAGATGAGCGGCCGGAAACGGGGAGCTGCGGGCAGTGGAACCGAGCGGATCGGCCGGGAACGGGGAGCCGCGGGCGGCGGGACCGAGGGACGGAAGGGATGAGCGGCCGGGAACGGGGAGCCGCGGGCGGCGGGACCGAGGGACGGAAGGGATGAGCGGCCGGGAACGGGGAGCCGCGGGCGGCGGGACCGAGGGACGGAAGGGATGAGCGGCCGGGAACGGGGAGCCGCGGGCGGCGGGACCCAGGGGCGGGTCAGCTGTTCCCGCGCCCGGCGCGCGCCCCCCGCGCCTTTCGAAACGCGCGCCAAGCCCGCGCGCTGCGCGCGTCTGGACGCTAGCACTGCTGCTTCCCGAGCGGGGGGCGGCCGGTCGCGCCTTCTTTCCCCTCCTTCTGAAAGAACGGCGCCGCTGAAGGGACAGTAGCAAAGCTCCTCGTTAGACACGAATGGGAAAAGCGTTGCTTTGGCGGTTGTTCCTGTGTTTTTGTTAATTTCTGCTCATGTATTGCAGAAAACGCCCCTGCTTTTCTTCGTGATTGGTTACGCCCAAGGCGCCCTTCGTCACAAGACCCAGCCCATGTGTTCCCACCACACTTGACCGGCGGGAAACATGAAGCCTGCAGAGAACCCGGCTGCCTAACGAGGCGGAACCCTTTCCGCGTGAGAGCTGGGAAGAGGTGCTGGGGGGAAGGTAAATCGAGTGTCGCCGCGGGGAGGGCACATGGCGGCGGTGAGGGAGGGGGGCGGCGGTGAGGGAGGGGGGCGGCGGGTCTGGGGGCGAGGGGCTGTTCCTCGGGCCCCCTTTGCCGGGTGGGGGTCTCTCGGGCCGGGCCCGGGCCCCTCTGCCGGGCGTCCCTCGGCAGCTCCTGACGCGGTCGGGTCTGTGCGGGTCTCCCATGCTTCCGAAAGAGCACCCCGGGTTATGCGGTAACGAGCCGCTGCCATTCACGATCGCGCAGCCGGTGATGCGATTCGAGGTTTAAGGCAGCCCCCGGTGCGGAGCAGCAGCGCGGGGTTTGCGGGCGCTGGACAGAGCAGGGAGCGCTGTTGGGGGAGCGATTTGCCCGTAATTTGACATTCCAGGCGCACTGGCCCCTGCGGCGCCAGTGTCGGTGAGCTGTTGTTGTCTCCCCGCAGGAAAGCGGAGTGTGTGTTCCTGGTGTGATGCTTTGACTTCAGGCATGGAGAAGGAACAGGTTTCCAAGCGTTTGTATGTTGGAGGGCTTGGCCATACGGTGTCTAAGGCCGAACTGGAGGAAAGATTTGAGAAGTTTGGGCATGTTTTGGATGCAGAAATTATTACCAGAAAAGATGATCAGGGTATGTTTTGTTTTATCTTTTCAAGGTTCATTGCTTTTCAGTTTGAAGCGTGAAATGGAATTTCTGCTTCAGAGTCACTTTATTTTCACAAAATAGCTTAATTTTCAGTTTTAAAGGAAACACTGATATTACACAGAAGTTAACTGGATGTTTGTCATTGATCAGGGAACCCTGTGAAAACTTTTGCCTACGTCAGTGTCAGCATTTCTGATGCCGAGCTTAGAAAGTGTAAGTACATCTTTCTGGTTTTTACTTGTTGATGTTTTTGAGCCAGGTTGTTTTACTGATAACACATCTGATGTCACAACAGGATGTGGTCAAGGTAGAGCTTGTTTTATTCTGTTGCCTTCTTTAAGCTTCAATTTTATGGGTACCTTTCAGGTACAAACTTAAACCAAGTGAGCAGTGAGGTGTAATATCACGCTAAAGAAACGTCAGCCTGTCATAGAAGGAGGTGTAGTGAAGTCTGGGCTGTGCTTCTTTAACGTAAAAAATACTTATTTTCCCATCTCGTTGTTTTGCAGGCATGTCAGTTTTAAATAAAACAAAATGGAAAGGAGGGACACTGCAAATTGAGTTGGCCAAAGAAAGCTTTTTGCAGAGGTAAAAATCAGTTTTTAAAAATGCGTGTTGTTGCTCAAGTTACCCCTCTTCTGTTTATCTGATAATATTATGGCTGTGCTTTCATCTTCTACACTCTTTCAGTTTTTATAGAGAGTGGTGGAGTGTTGATGCATGTGTGATACTGCAACGTGATTTATGTCGTTATTCCCTTAAAGGGAACGTCAAGGTGTTGATTCCTTGAGCAGTGGGTGGTTGCTGTTCTGTGGGAGGGGGTCCCTGCCAGCTCGAATCCAGCACATGGGCTTTATTTAGTAGAGTACTTTTCCCATGTCTGATGTACTTCTTGGTACAGGCTTGCCACAGAGAGGGAGGAAGCAAAGCTGCAGAAAGAAAAGCCACAGAGAAATAACCAAGCATGTCTGTTGGAATCACTGAAAAAGGCTGGAGTTGTGGACTTCCACATGAAAGCAGTCCCAGGTACAGAGGTGCCAGAACACAAGGTATGCTGGGGGAGATATGTAAGAGAAGTAAACCAAGAAAAAGTAAGCTCATTATATCTAAATTTATGCTAAATCTCTGTGCCTTATGTAAAGATATGTAATTATTGGAGGTGACAGTCCAAGTTGTGAAAAGTAGGCTGAAGAAATACCTCCTGTAGAGACAAAGGAGAAGGCTCCTGTTATTCTGAGAGAGTGCTCAGGCATTGGAATGGGCTGCCCAGAGAGGGGGTGGATTCCCCATCCCTGGAGGTTTTTCAACAGAGCTTGGCCGTGGCACTGAGTGCCATGATCTGGTAAAGGGACTGGAGTTGGCCCAAGGGTTGGACTTGATGATCTCAGAGGTCTTTTCCAACCCAATCCATTCTATGATTCTGTGATTCTTTGCAGTGACTGGAAATAATTGTGATCTGCTTGTCCCCTCTCGTGGTGTTAAATCAGGAAATGCTTTGTTCCTTGTGTATGTTGGGAATTTGCATAAGCCTGTAGCATAATGTACATTCATGTCACCCTTAAAAGCTTGTAAAGAGACTGTGTGACTCACTTTTATACAGCACATAATTTTTGGTGGCTGGGCTGTCAGGAACTGCTCTCTGTGCTTCACATTCAGGATTAGGGTCTGCACGTGCTTACAAGAGGAAGATTAAAATCACTGAACATGCAAATTAAGACAGGAAAAATTATATTAATTGGAAAGTTTTGAAAATTATTTGCAAAGCACAGAATGGTGTTAGAGGGATTTTTGTGTGTGTGTGGCAAAGGGGAAGAGAGCAAAATAATAGTGATTCTGTCTGTGCAGTGGCTGCTGTTAACTCATAAACCAGAAGCCATATATTAGACATAGTACTTGCAAAGTAAAGAAATTTACTACTTTGTTATCATTCTTTATTTGCAGGTCGTAGAAGTTTGGGGGTTTGGTTGGCTTTGGGTTTTGTTGTTTTTGAGAAGGAAGCTGGCTAAGTTGCACAGTACGATTATATCTCACTAAAGAGCATAAACAAAAATGAATTAGTCACAGATGGTTCTTTTATTAGTAGTTCTGTTATCCAAGAACAAACATCTTTCTCTGTTCCAGGGTTACTTCCACTCTCTTTTTGTTTAACACCGTTTACTTTTCTTTTCCTATAGAAGTGGGTTGTTGGTAAATTTGGCAGAGTCTTGCCTGTCCTCCACCTCAGGAATCCGCAAAAGAATAAAATATCCTTTTCCTACTGTTTGGGCATAGGCACAGTTCCCTTCCTTCTTCTGTCATATGGAGAAACAGTTGCTGAACAGTCTTAATTTTGATTGCTATGTCAGACTCAATTTACTGAATCCCTCAAGTGTGTCTTGCAGTAAATTTGTGTGATTTGGAGCAGTTTCTTAGACTGCACAAGTCAGTTGCTTAAAGACATGAGATGAAAAAGGGCTCCTTGTTGTCCTTTCGTGTAGAATTCAGCCTGTTCAGAAAGACTCGAGTCTGTTTGCTGGAGGAATCTTGTTTTAATTCCTTAACTCAGACCAACATTGTGAAATATGACCCCTCAAAGTACTGCCATAACCTGAGGAAGCTGGAGCCAGACCGGGCACAAGCAGCTCCTGTGCCTGAGCTCACCCAGCACTTGGAAGGGAGAGATGTCAGTGCAAACAGGAAACGACAAGGAGAGTTCTCTGGGATGAAGAAACCACCTAAAAAACCGAGGCCACTGTGCAGTGAGGCCCTGAATGGAGCAGCAGCTCTGTCCTCTGGGTGCCAGCCCCGTCCAAAACACACCAGCTCACCACAGCTGAGCCAGAGATCAAACCCCAAACCCAATGACGAGTTGAAATTGCCTCCATCGAGGAGTCTGGATCGTAAAACGCCAGGCAAAGGTTTATCATCAGATCAGAGGAATGTTAGTGGAGTTACAGCTCGAAATAACACGAGTGTTTCTGACAGTGATGTTGATTCTGAAGAGGAGATCAGAGCCATGGTAAAGAAAGAGACAGAAAAATGGAAAGCTGGAAATGCTGAGACTGAAAGTGACCCCTTGGAAATCACTGGGGATGATTTTGGATTAAAATACAGTAGTCACTGGTCCTTAAGCAAGCCAGATGCCATGAAGAAAACCACTAAAGGAAGTTACAAAGAGACTGTGGAATATGGTAATGGTTATGATTCAGCAGATACAGATGAAATTATTGCTGAAGGTAAAACTCCAGATCCAAATAGCAGCAAAACTGCAATTTTAGAAGATTCTGAACAGATGAAGGTGGAAAGTAAAAAAATCCTAGCTAACAAAAAAAGTGGTTTGTTAAATGACTCATCACTGAAAACTCAAAATGTAGAAGGAGAACACATTGAAAAAAAGTGGAAAATTAAAAAATCCAAAATTGGTGCATTGCAAACTTCAGCAGTTACCAGTACAGCAGAGACAAGTGATAGTGAGAGCTCTCACTCGGAGTCTGAGCAAGGGGAGTCTGAAATCAGTTCTGACTATGAGTCCATGATGCAAAACTGTTACCGCTTAGACCTTTCCTTACATGACTTAAAAGCATTGGCTGCCAAAAACACTGGGACACCTGCAGAGGAATCTGATGGTGCACAGAGTTCTGCTCAGTCCCCTGCTGAAGAAAATCCTAAGGGTAATGCAAATAAACCAAAACTTCCTAAATGTCACCCTGCAGATAAAAAAAAAAGCATCTCTCCTGACGATGTGCTGGCTGATATTTTAGCAGGGGAGAATAAGGAAAGCTCCAAGGGACAAAATAATTCACGTTTGAAATATCAGCCCTTCAGGGGAATGGGGTCCCTTTGTGTGAAAGAGTCAACTAAGGACAGTACTGGGTTAAAGAAGGGGTCTGTAGGTTTAGGACTTGGAGCTTGTGTATTTTCTTCTGGGGAGGAGTCATCTAAAAGACAGCCCAAGAACCATCCATTGTGTGCACTTCAAGTCAGCAGTAAAAAGAGACAAAATGTGCCCAGTGAGCAGCATGAGGCACCGTCACCTGGTGCCTCCTCAGCAGATGAGAGACATCAGCCTGTTTCCAGGCCATGTTTACAGGGGAAGAAAAAAGACAGGAGTTCTCCACAAGACCACAGTTCAGAGCATGGAGCTGCCTCTCCCAGCCCTGATCAGAGTGACAGTGAGAGCAGTGACAGGGACAGCAACGCTGCAGGGGCTCTGAAACACGTTAAACGGCAACGGGAGAGCCCAAAACTGCTTTCCAAAAAAATGAAGATGAATGTAAGCAATAAAAAGCCAGAATGCGAAGCTAATACATGTGAGAACAGGAAGACAAGCCTTCTAGAAGATAAGGAGCTTTGTCTTCATGCTACTGCTTCAAAGGAATCTGCAAGAGACAAACAGGAGCAGGACAACCAGAGGAGGCTGGCGGCTCTGGAGGAGAGACACAGGGAGAGAGAACTCCAGAAGAAACTCATTCAAGGAGCACTTTCGAATCTGGTAATTACACTCACAACTTTTATCTGAATAGTCCAGAGTACAAGGAAAAGGGTAATTAATGTATGTGAATTAAGATTCCTAAAAATCATAGTCTGGATTTTCTGATACATTGCCAGTTTTGAGTATATACAAAATCCTGCATACCTCGTCCCTGGAATGCCTCTGGAGTTGCAGGAGGAATAGCAGAGGTCATGGAAACGCCTTTTAGATACTTCTGTATTAGTGCAGCAAGTACTTGCTGTGTTTGACCTGACATTTCCCCCTTTCCTAGGACAGCCAGCCAGCAGGGAAGCACAAACACATCCTATTCGATTCAGACACGGAAAATGAGACATTGAAAAAAGACGCAAGTTTGGGAAATATGCCTGGAGAAGTAAGTGTTATTAGGCAAAAGCCCTGTGTGACCATGCCTTTTGTTCTGAAGATTAGATTTCCTAGTGAAGTGCCAGAGAAATGTAGGTAAGTTTTGAATTAACATCAAACAGGTTTGACAGTACTTAACCATTCATCTAAGAAAGCTTGAGAGCTTGGAGAATTTGGAAGGAGTTTGAGATTGGTACAGAAGGTATTCTAACTTAGAAGAGAAAGAACTTCTGTATAATTAGTGTTGAAATTCCTCTGCTTTTAGGCAAAGGCAGGGGAGGAGATTGGGCTTGAGCAGTACAGAAGTACTCTGCTCTTTCTGAGACTGGATGAAGTGCTAAGGCAGTATCTTGTTTTTGTTGAGCTCCAAAGAACTGTGTAAGGTTTCGTCTTTACTATCATTAGCAGACTCCTCATGATTTTACTGCCATGGTTTAGTACAATTAAATACTTATTTTTTTCTCAAATAGAACTTCTTATCTATGACATTTTTTAATCGCATCTCTGCTAAAACTTTAAAGCATTGGGTTTGCTTTTGTTGGGATTTTGCCTTATAAATGTATTGAGATTAGGACCATTATCGTTATTTAGCCATTGACATTTTTACCTTCCTTGATGTAATCAGAAATTTGCAATTTTTTAACTGTTGTAAAATCTGAGTTGCCCATTTGTAATGGTTCTACCCATGGCTTCCTCAGTAACCACTGTATCTAAGGAAGTTACAAGTATTCCACATGTGTCTTCCACATAGTAGGGGAGGAGGGGTTTTTGGTTTTGGTTGTCCCTTTTTCCTTGGCCGGGGTTGCTGGTGGGAGAGGCTGGAGTCTGATCCCTTCGGTTGCTGGTGGTTCTCCTGTCCTGGGTGAGATTGTTTCATGCTTGTTCCCCTTCCTTGAAGTTTTTAATTGTGTTTGTCTGTTTCATTTGGGTTTTTTTTGGTTTGGTTTTGTTTCTTCCCAATTTTCTTGTTGATCAGTCCCCTTTTCCCTTTCCCCTGGGGGTGGGATCCTACGTACTGTGTACACAGTGTGATTGTGAATGTTAGAAAATATAATTTCTTCTTTTTATTCATTTCAGTTTCTTTTGAGTTAATTTCTTTTCAGTGTTTCTTCCGTTTGCTGGGGAGGCTTTTGAGAGGGGGGAAGGGGGGCCAGTCGAGAGTTGGTAAAAAGCTAGGCTAAACCTGGACACCATTACGTGGATATTTTGCCCATGATGAAATGGAATAATCATAATTTTAATTTTATAATTATAAACCAGAGTTGCACGAGGTGTGTATACAAGATAAGATTGGCAGCATGTTGATCAGTGCTGGAAATGCACAGGGTTGTGCAGGAAATCCACTTTTTCAGGAAAACTGGAAAGGACATGAACAAAGTTGGTACTGATTTATATTCTCAGATGTAAATAACCTCCTTCTTTTGTTTTTCCTTTTTGTTTAACAAAGGATACATCTGCTCCCAAGCCTTCAGGCAAACTGTTTGACAGCAGTGAGGACGAGGAAGACAACACGGACAATGAACGATTCATAATTAAGCCACAGTTTGAAGGCAAAGCTGGGGAAAAAGTGAGTGAACCCATCACTGGAATTTAATTTTCCTCTGAGAGTCTATAGGGCCACTTCAGAGGAACAGAACTGGTAGGCTTGTATTATTACTGAGTATGATTTATATCAATTTAAAATAGAATTCCCTTCAACAGAGGAAAGAGTGGCCATGGAGGAAATAATGTGTGGTGTTATCTTTGTATCCAAAGAAATTCCTGGAAAAGGCCTCAAGAGCTAAAGATTATTAGTATGTTGCCATGAAGTATGAAAAGAAAGGGATTGAACGTTGCTGATTTCCTCCTCCAGTGCTTAAGAGCACTTGTTTCATTTGTTTAGCTCCTGAGGCTGCAGTCCCGATTTGGCACCGATGAAAGATTCCGCATGGACGCCCGATTCCTGGAGAGTGACAGTGAGGAGGAAGGTAAAGCTGCCCATACTTCCTGGTTACTGGTAGTAATGGAGCCATATCATGGAGCTTTAGCTTTTGAAGCACCTTATGACCTCCTTTACCTTCTTTGGTGATCCCTTAAAAGAAAACCACCCACCTCTGCTGTGGCTCTGCATGGGAAACACCAGGGGTGGCTGTGCTTTCTTAAAGGTGTATGCTGCAAAAGTATTTGGAACAGCTGAGTGAGGCACATGTGCCTAATAAAACAACATTTGAGACTATTTTTAATACAGCATGATATCAGAATGTGTTTATCCACATTGAAAAACTGGGTAAGCGGTGACTTAGAAAAACCCCCTTTTGGATCATTATATTCATTTAAACTGTTTGTTTTGTAGCCATCCTGCAGCCTGTGGCTGATTTGGCAGTCTTAAGTAGGGTCATTTTTTTTCTTTAGCAGCAGAAGGCAGAAAAGCTGAAAATAGAAAAAGTTTGAATATCCACCCCCAAGAAAAAGAAATTAACCCAGTTTTCAGGATTCAATTTCTTTCTGAAACTTAAATTTTTGCCTCACTCTGCTATTCCCTTCATTGCTTTCTTGTGATCTTCTGTAGAGCATCAGCAGTGGCAGAGGGGTTGCAGTTACATGACAGCAGCAGGAAACATGTTAAATACCTGATCTGGCCTTCACATGAAATAGATGCCCAGAACTGTTCTAACCCAAGATTTTCTACAGTGCAAGGGACAAAGTCTCTGAGTAGCTTTTAGATAAAGGAAGCGATGTGTTGATAGACGTGAGCTCTGCTAGTACTGTAGTGATACTATGCATCAAATATCACAGGCTCAGCAGGGAAAATATAATGTATTTCTTGTTATCTTAGCAGAGACAAAGAGCTTGAAGGCAGATGAGGAAGACGAACTTGCTGCAGATAAAAAAGAAAACTCTGCAGATACTGGGAAGCCTCTTGAACATCAACCTGGAACAGCCTAAGCCAAGTAAAACAGCAACAAGTGCCAAGAAATTCAAGTATGAATCATCTGCCATCAGTGAAGGAGTTCTAGGGAGGCTTAAGTTTTGCCGGTGTTTCCTAACCAAAATTTCTGCCTAGATGGCTGAGGAAAGTACTTCCTTTCTTGTGTGTATTTGAAGTCAGTATTTAATGGAATTCCCAGGCACTGACTAGCAGGGACTTTCTAAATGTCAATTACATTTTGGAGTGATTTTGGTGAAGAAGCCAATTTGAATTTGTATCCTACTGTAAAGGTTTGGGGTAGCTTTCATTTGAGCCTTTAGAGTGTCTCATGGTTTCTCTTTGCCTTTCTGTTTTCTTAGAGACATTAATGCCCTCCGTTACGATCCCACCAGACAGGACCACGCAGTTTTTGAAAGGAAACCAAGTACTACAGAAAAGGAGAGGTAATATTACAGCTTGGTAACTATAGTTGTGATGTTTCTCCCCTTAGAGAGAAGCCTATGGCAGCAGACTGAGTTTGAAACTACGCAGACTGCTATTTTCTCTTTAGTCCTCCCTGTGATTGCAGAAATCAATATACAATAGGAATTGTGAGCACTAAAACCAGCATGCAGTGTCATCTTTTCTTTGTAGTCCATCTACTCTCTGCATGCCATTTTCTGTCCTCACTGAAGGTGAGAAAGGTCAAGTCATGGACTTGAAGATTTGAGAAGTTTTCAAGAGACATGTGTATTAGCTCTTATCCTGTGAAAAAGCATATTAGCTCTTAACATTTCTTTTGCCAGAAGAGAAATCTGTCCTAAGTATCTTCATTTATGAACTACCACATGTTAAGTGAAAAGTCCCTTAATGATGTGGGTAATAAAAAGGAGGCTTGTTCCTGCCTTTAGAATCAAAGCTCAGATGTTTCCCCTGCACTGCTCTCTCCCTTAAAAGTGAACTCCTCATCAATGGGCATGGCTGAGTTTAGGAAAACATCAAGAGCCAGGTGGCTCTTTCTTTTAAAAACAGCTCTGTTGTGTTACTGTCCTCCAACAATCCCATTTCAGTAAAGCTAAAAGGAAGAAGAAGAAGAAAGAAGAGAGTGAGAAACTGCCTCAAGTGTCTGAAGAAGTCTATTATGATATTGCTGCTGATTTAAAAGACTTATTTGGATCTTCAAAGAGCCAATCAGAGAAACGTGAGGGAATACCCTGGGACAAAGATGATGCAGAAGACTCTGCCCCACCTGACTATTTGGAACCTGTCTCTGGGAATAACACAGCTCAGGAGCCGAGTGGTTTCAAGTTTTCCTTCTTTGGAGACACAGAGAAGTCAGGTGTAAAAGAAGGTAAGAGCAGGACAGTGCAATTTCTAGTGAATGGCTCACGTCGGGCACTGTGCAGGACTACGGTGCTTAGAAATTCAGAATCCAGGGCATTTTCAGAGGCAAAAGTGAGTAATGAGGCAGAATCATTATGATCTTCAGTTACACTTGCCAGGATTGTGGTAGCTCAGCTTGCGCCCCAGGAATCTTGAAAGGGATGTTTTGAGAAAGAACGATTATTTATTTGTTTTTTTTAAACAGTGATGGACGTTGTTGTCATCCCCTACATTTCTCAGACAGGGAAAAAGGTGATATGCCAAGTCAAAGTTTCACACAACCCAACAAGATTTGAAATCAAAGGTGTGTTAATGGAGTAATGTGAGCAAAAGCAAATCTGGAGTTGACGCCAAGAACATTCAAGATTGCTTTATTATTTACTTAATTTTCTTATTGTACCTTTAGAAAATTGAAACTGAATGACCCATGACTATAGGGGATATAAGTGTTACACACTCAAGATTAAAACATACTGAATTAAGTCAGTCAGTAGGGTAGGAAACAAAACAAACCATGTGAAGTTAAATGAAGATTTAAAAGAAACAAAGCCCCCCACATTTTTGTTGACTTCAGAAAGGATTCACTGTTCTGAATGCACTAATAAAGGTTTCAGGATATGAAAGAGACCCCCAGAACAAAGTGAAAAATACCTGAGCAGAGATGTAGTTCAGAAAGCCCGAGAGGGGGAGGTTTCCATCCTTCTTAAATCTGCTTTTCCAATGTAAGTTCTTCACTGGGAAGTAGGGTTTTTTGCTGGCAAGTAGAGGAATAATCTGATTTTTTATTTCAATTGTGATAATCTTGCAGAGCCCTACATCCTTGAAACAATAAAACCTGGAAAAGTCACATGGCAAGAAGATCCACGTTTCCAGGACAGCAGTTCTGAGGATGATGATGAGCCAGAGGCATCAGAAATTGAAAAGGATCAAGAAATGCAAGTTGTATTTGTTTTCTATTTGGTTGTAGTAATTTGCTGCTGTGAGAATATTAATAGCAGCACTCAGGTCCTGGGAAACTGCTGTCTTCATTCCACATCTCTGAGCAACAGAAGTTATCCTGGAAAACCATTCCTTGCTGCACAGAGTGTAACAGTGAAACATCCCAACAGCCCATTTGCTTTGACCTTGAGTATAAAAATATGAAAGCTGAGTTTGTGGTTGAAGACTGGAGAAATTAAGTGGGTAATTTTGGTTCAACCCAAACCAGTTTTGGTTTGGCCAAAAGTCAGAGACGTAGTAAATTTTCTTTTATAAAAGGGTCTTTTTTATAGGAGACCGTATTTGGTTACTGTGGAGGAATGTTCTTCCATGCATTCTGTTTCTCTGAAGCACTACAGCTTTAACTTGCATTAATGGAATTTGACAGTAACTTTCTTGATGTTAAAGTT